>NC_044302.2:37019162-37668448 GCF_004027225.2 Strigops habroptila | reverse complement strand
ATTTTGATCTACTAACCTTGCCAATAAAAATGTTTAAACCTCAGTTACAACTCCCTGGGGAATGGCAGCTATTATCCCCTATTGAGTTGGTGCTTACCATACAGAGCCTGAACAATTCATACAGAAAAATAAACCATAACATTCCTGTTTATTATTACTTTAGCTGAGAGGTGCTGACATTAAACAGTTCAGCACTGCTGCTATAAATCAGCATGCTGTGGATGTTCTCAGCATGGGACTAGGGCTCCCTGGTAACAGCTCTCATCAAGGCAACCAGCTGTCAGAATTCTTCAAATTAAACTGTTATTACTGTAGTATTCATTAGTCAGTTACTGACTATTAAGATATTTTTATATCTTTGAGCCATTGACATTGGATATTGCTTTTTAATATGCAAGTTATATATAAACATGATTAAGTGGTTCATGTGGGGTTGACGACTTCTATTATAGCTTGATCTCCCATTTGTAGGGACTACAGTGTTGGAGATAGCATCCTGGTCTGCATTAAAATTAATTTTCCATTTAAAAGTCTTGTATTTCTGCTGTGATTGATTGGCTGTTTCCTTATCACCAGCGTTTGTATTGCAGAGGTATAACATAATAGAATAGGGATGTGTAATAGGTGTTTTGGCCAAGATATAGAGTGATAAAAATTAGTAATTTTAATTGCATTTCTGTCCATACTAGACTTCTGGTCATTTTGTTTAGGTAAGAATCATGTAAATGCAGTTGCAAGAAAGATATGATTCAAAAGCTTTTAATACTATTTAATACGATTTAGTTTTTTAATTGTTTGGTACAGCAATTTAACTCATTTAAATTGGAGCATTCCTAACATTTCAGTAAGGTTTTGTTTTGTTTTGTTTTGTTTTGTTTTGTTTTCTAAAATACCAATTTAAAGTTATTGTGTTTCCAACACAAAAAAGTATTTTCATCCAGGATATTTCTCTTGCTTCCAAATTAAGACATGAATTTGAAGTTTTTCCTGCCTTTCTCTGTATTCACATGTTTGGGGAGTTTCTATGATGATAATCCTGCTTGCACTTTCCCTTTGTTCTCTGGAGAAGTTTTTTGTTTAGACTCTTTTATCTAAAATATTGGTTTGATCTTGTTTCTAACTTTGTTCCCTATTTTATGCTATGTGGACATTAGTGAGGCATTGTAGAATTTACACCATCACAACTGTAAGTTATTGTTGCCTTAACGGAGCTCCTTTAAGCTAGGAAAAGTCAATTTTCCTAGCATTACTCCACATTGGCAAGCACCGAAAAGTTTTCTACAGGGTTAGGCTTAAAAATCTGTATATGTCCAAACAGAAGTCCTTCCCCATTAATTTTTCTCTAGAAACTGTAGCAGTGAGTTGGAAGTGCAGCAGTAACTAAGGCAATATAGCATATGTATTTCCCTGTACCATGTGAAACATCTCGAAGCTACTCCTAAAGAGAAACATATCATAAACTCAAATATCAACATGCTGATAAAAACTTCCCATTTCCTACTGATGGACCTAGAGGTCATGGAAAATGTGTCCTACTAGAAGTTGCACAACAGCGAAAATAACAGCAGAATCTCAGTCAACATCTTATTTGTTGGGTGTACATAACATCTAGCTCCATGAACTGCTTCACATACCCCTGGAAAGAAATGCACTCACTGCATTTGTGAGCACATTGTTTGTGTTCACATGGTGCTCACATGGTTTGTGAGCACATTTATTCAGGGCATCCAGAAGAGGCATCTTCCTCCTCTCCTCCATTAGTTGTAAACATATGCCAAAGCTTCAGAAGAAGCAAAAAAATCTAAGAGACGTCATGGTCACATTTTCTCTAGTGGTAATCTAAAGTAGTTTTACTGAAATGAATGGAATTATTAAGATCAGAAAACAAACAAAAGTTCTGAAAATTCTTGCAGTGAAAGAAACTCAGTCAATATATCTTTTTAGAATGCCATAAAAAGGAAAGTTGCACACCTTTTTTGGCTTATACCTGAAAGAAGTCCATGTGGTCATGAAAACCCTTCATTACACAGAGAAAAAAGATTTTTGTGTCTTACTCATGCTTTTATAGGAGGTTAACCATAGAGTTAATGAACGAGAAGAGATTCTTACTAGAAAGAGTTAGAAAAGAGAAGATTGGGAAGATCCTCCCAGAGAAAGAAAAAGTCAAGACACTTCATACATATCAAGCCCCCAATATGAGTTATGTTATGACACTTAACAGGTATATAAAGGAGTTCTGTATTCCATGCAGAATTTAGCTTTCTGAACATCTCTGAATGTGGGTTAAGAGAAGTGGTGCTTAATCGCTATTTGGGCAGAGTCATGAAGGTTTTCTCCTGCGGTTTTGCTGGTGTATGGTGGTCTAGACTGGCATGCTGCCAACCCTTTTTTACCTTACTCAGGCATTTTTGTATCTACCGACTCGGTTATCTGATTCAGACTTCCATATTCAGCAGCTTCACATAAAACTAGAGCTGCATAATTATATCTAGTTCTATTGTAGACAGACACTGGCAATTTTTTTCAGAAAAATATTGCTCCTTCAAATATATTGCTCCTTCAAATTTCACACTGACCATATAAGCTTGTTAATTTTCAGTTGTTTCTAAACACTGTCAAAATGCCCGTGGATTTCTTTTGGAGGCTTAGAGTAGTGAAAACTTCTAATGCTACACTTAAGTTTCAGCAGTACATCATGTTGGATATAAAACCACTTTCTAGGTAATTTACAAGCGATGGAGATATGAAGCCTCAGACAGGAAGAAAAATCCAACATGCAGGGTAAAAAGATGTATCTAGCTAGTTTGGACTCAGAATAGAAGTTTAACCCACTGGGAGCAAGTTACTGCTGGCAAGCCACACATGCATGATAAATGAGACTGTAAAAATGTGCTTATGGAAGTGTGATGACAGTTCTGTGTCCATAGACATCCATCCCCAAGGTACACTTGTGCATCTGTTATATATCTTCGTGTTGTTTCTTCTTCAGCTTCAAGTTATTTAGGAAGGTAAGAATCTGTGTCCAAAAGGCCATAAAGAGAGAAGAAGTTAGCAAAGGCCATAAGGCAACAACATGAGTGGCTAGAAAGATTTATCTTCAGGAAGAGCAGAGAATATTGTAAATACCCTAGAAGACTCTGCAGTGGATGGAGGCAGCTTAGCTGTTCACTCTCCTATTAAAGTCAAGGGTGAGTTATGTTTTCCCTGCCAACTCAGTGTCCAGTCTGCTCTTCTGACAGAGCAGAGCCTACTGATTTTCTGAAGTGCAGCAGTGCCCTCTCCAATAGTCAGTTTTCTTTTTCTTTCTCACTCTTTCCAAGACTGGCAGAAAACAAACAGATAGTAAGTTTACTGCAAGTCTGTATTTCATCAGCTAGAACAGGCAGGGGCATGCGGGAGTAGAAGGGCAAGAAAAAATGCAGCAAAACCCCCTCCAACAACCAAACCATGAGAGAAAGTGTCTCAATACCCTATATGTTATTATGCAGCACTTTATACTGGTTTTACGAACTCCTAAATTTTACTGACAAAGCTTATGTCTAAAGGCTTAACAGAATCCAATGCTCTGCTACAGCATGACCTGTTCTTTGCATCTAAATGAGGGAGTCTCTAGCCCAGTGCCTTGGTTAGCTGTTTTCTGCTTTGAAGATAGTGAATACACAAAGCTCAACATCCAGGACCATGCTGTAAAGTTTATCTGAAGCAATTGGAAAGAAACCCTGGTCTCCAGAGCTTAAACAAAAAGTGCTACAAGAAGTGAAAATTTAGATCAAATTATACAGATGAAAGGAGCTCAAAAAGACAGAGAACATGACAACAACACAGCCAGCCAGCAAAATGACACTCTGGATATACACTCTCTTTTTCAAGGTAAAGAATAGGAAGTTCAGTACACATTGTTAACCAAGAGACATGCTTTGAAGCTGTGTAACGCACTATAAGCAATGCTAAATAGCTGTATCCTGCCATGAAGACAGTTTGTGTGTAGGGCAGTTCAGAAGCACATATTTACAGGAACTCAAAAGGCTAGATACATCACTTCCTCAAACCAGATGCCAGTTCAAGGTAAAATTGAACTCATGTACACAATAGGTAGCTGCCCAAAGATAAAGAATTGATGTAGCCACAGGTGACCTAGATAAGACAGCTTTCTTCCACCTTAATTGTTTTTCTTTGTCTCAGCAGTTATTGTAGAAAAGTTTCTGTGGCTCTACCAGTTCAAGTTTATGCTGAAAAAATTTCATCAGCTTTATCAGGACTAAGCTAAATGCTATTTGCGCTGTACAAGATAACTGTCCTCTGCTAAAGAGTTAGATCCATTAAGACAGTGCATAAATGATTCAGCTGTTCAGACTTCTTCCTGCTAAATAAAAGCAGTAGTGGCAAAATAAACTCCCTCTCTACAGCCTATGAGGAGAAACTATTTAGGACCAACTTTCAAACATTTAATCTTATGGATGATAAAAACAGAAAAAAAAAAAAGTGGATACATTTTGGAAGATTTTGTGCTAGATGTGAGCTCCAAGGTGTTTGCAAAAAGCTGATACTGCTTTAGGACAGCTTACATAGTGTAGCTGCCAAAAGGAAACCCCAAAAATTTTTCACACATTTATTTGCAGATATGGGAAATTAAAATCAAATATAGGTTAAGAACATCCACCATTCTCACCACAGCTGCTTCAATGTCTTAACGCATACCACACTGCCAGTTAATAGGAAAAGAAATTAACATCTCTTTTATGCTGCATTTTCTCTTCCCTTCTTATATTTGGCAGGGCTTCTCCTTTCTTGGAAAGTAAGCCATAATACCCTATTGTTGTGCAGAAGCTGAAAATATAAATATCAGCCTTTTCCTTCATCAGGAAGAGAAGGCAGCAGAAAAAAATTCATTACTGCTGTGAGATGTACAGCAAAGAATGATTCAACCAACGAAATTATTAGACTGATGTGATGTTTATAGGAGCAACCAGAGGAAGAACTCGCTTCTTACTGTTAAAAAAGCTCCTTTTTGGCAGGTGCTTTCCAGTGATTTGTTTACTGACCTAAAATAGTCTTCAGAACTGGACAGACTGGCCCATTGCAGAAATCAGGTATTTTCAGGGAAACCATATACTCAGTCAACACAAAACATTGCATATATTTAAACCAGTGTCAACATTGTTCCTGATGTAACGGTCTGATATTCACCACTGCGGCAAGACGACATGTTTTTAGGGCAGTAGAATTTTATGTGTAGGTGTTACATATTCATTTCACAGCAAGTAAAAATTTACAAAAGCTATCTGTGTCAAAAATACCAGCATGTAGTACAGTGACTAAATTCAGAGCATACTCACAGCTTGCAACTAAAATGCCCAAAGTACAGATACTAATTCTGAAAAATTATGGCCTAACTATTATTTCAAGGCCTACAAGAAGACCATCTTTCCATTTCTACAAGCTACGAAACACACAGATGGAAATAGCCTTCAGGAAACTAAATTACAATTTTGTAATAATGAAGTGTTGAAGCAGGTTGTGTTGAGAAAAAATGTGCTTTAGAGAAGTCAGCACCAGCTTCACTGGCCACTGCTGGAACCTGGCAGCCAGATGTCTGAAGTTACAGAGCCTCAGAGGGAAGAACGAATGGGTGTGAGAAGAAAGAATGAGGTTACTTCGAGAAGTGAGCAACTGGTCTTTACAAAACAAAAAATGTTTTGGTCTTTACCAAAAAAGTAAAAATCATATCACAGGCTCTGTCTGATGAATAAAGTACAGAGAAAGGAAAATTCTTTCTTTCTTTTAAACCTATAAGAGGTATAATGGAGATGCAAGGGCGACATAGGATGACTGTGGTTGATTGCCTGGATAGAATGGTATAGTGTGAAGCATGGTCTGTCTTTTTCTTCCAATCACAGTCTTCCAACAAGGATCTGGAGAAGGCAGCAGTAGGAACCGCACTAACTGTAACCACATTGCAAGGCCAGCTACAGAACATGACCCTAAGGTCTGAACACAGCATTCTGCATGTGTCCTTCCAGCAAAAGTCAGAAAAATAGGAAATGAGATTCTTCCCAAAGAAGAGAGGAAATAGTCTCAGTCTTGGATATTAGGAAGATAGGTCAAAATGTATTTATGATATAGCTTGGGTTCCAGTGTTTAAAGAGTTTTAACATTGCATACGTCTACTTCATCTCAGGTATACATCCAAGAAAACTTCCAAATATTTTACCTTAGCTAAACAGGACAGGGTTTTGCAGTTTTACTAGGTCAGCAAATTCTCTCTTTCAAGAATTAGAAATGTTTTTCTTCTCACTCTTTCAGACTGGACTACCAGGCAAGGTTTTCCCCTGCTTTCTGTGTAGTTCCTCCTAGCACCATTCACCAAGTTACCATAACAGTCATGCTAGTAACAAAATCTTATACATATAAATCACTTTTTTACTGACAGATGTGCATTCTACACTCATGATAAGAAAAGTGATCATCAAGGAAACTATTTCGCTATCTGTTTAACCGATGTGTAAGGGGAGATTTGGTGGGTCACAGTGGCGCATTCAGCATTATATTGAACCAAAAGTGACTCTTCGTGATGGAAAAACTTACTGGGAAAAGATGGTTTGTGCTGGATAAGTTACTGACTGACAGTTCTCAAAACATTTTACATGGTGAAGTTGCTGCTGCATCTGCAACTCATTTCTGGTGCCACAACTTTTTTGTGGTGTGCTTAGCAGTAAAACAGTGTGGATTTTCTAAATTTAAACTTTCTCATAGTGGCCAGCATTCTGGGTAAATCAGATATCTGAAGATCAAAACAATTAAATTTTCAACCCCTGTATAATCTCTGTGCTATTTCTGTGAAGATTGACTGTGACTTAAAATAGCTGGAGATTATTAACACTGTGACACTTTATGAAAGAGATTTCTGTTGCATTCAGAAAAATCAGCATATCATGGATCTGACATAAATTACAGACTTTCAGGCTATGTTAGAATAATTAAATCATTCATTATATCTAAAGCTATAAAGACTGACCTTAAAGTTTTAAGACTGACCTTACAAGCCACCCTCCCGACACCCCACTGCCACCCCCCCCAAAAATATCTAACTGGTTGATCAAGCCCATCTCACCTTCCAGTCTGGCAAACTGATTTTTTTTCCTGGAATATTTTTAAGTTAGTGGAACATTTTTAATCAGCATACAACAGCGAATCAATTCTGTGTGGAGAATTTTCTGGATTAATTAAAATTCATCTGTGTTATTTACAATAATTAGAAAAACATTGTGACTTTTCGCTATAAAAGCACTTCTTATTTTTGCTAAGGCCCTTAATCTGACCGTATTTAACCATGAAATTAACTTTGCACCCGTGTGTTCATTGTCTACATTGTTACATATAAAAAATAAGCTCCTCAAAGGAGTCATAGTTAGAGGAGAATTAGACCCAAATGTTTTTAATGAATGCTGCACTTCAATACATTGAACATACCAATTATGTACAACTGAAGAAAGGCTAGAAGGTTGGCATATGAATTATTTCTCTTGCATTAAATTCACAATAAGCACTGTTAATTTAATGCAAAGATAACTAGATGGTGTGCTGGAGCCTGTGAGATTAGAAGGGTGTAAAAACTCCTTCAGACTTGAGATCCTAAGACTCCCCCTATTACATTTTGTACTTCCTCTGTGTGATGATTAGGATATTCACCCATGTCATTTTTGTAGTTCTCCCCCTGGAAAAAGGGGTGTGTAGGGGGAAGAGACATCTGGAGATATTATGATGTTCATAAGAGATATGGATAGAAAAATAAAGGTCTAATTTACTGCAGGTCCCCCCTCAATCTCACCGCCCTCCCACAACTGCTAAACTAGAGTAACTCAAACGCTTAGTATCTGACAGTATTTTTTTAAACCGACTCATTTTCAATCACTTTATTGTAACATGAAAGTTATGTAATTCATATCAAAAAGGATTTGAGGTTTACACTGTTACAAAATACTTAAAATATCATTGTAGCAGTACTGAAACATCAGTTGGACTAATAAAATCAATATGTTTACAGATTCCATTTTATTTACTAGCAAATAACAAATGGAACATCTAAGTGAGAATGCCCTTCTAACAGTTTCTAAAGGAGAAGAAAATTTCATTGTAAAGCTGAGTTAGCAGAAACTTGAAATGTAATTTAATGATTGACTGAAATGGTGCACAAATTGCTGCAAATATTGCACAGCAATAAGTTAAAACACATTTCAAAAATACTAGTTAAAATCATACTGAAGTTTGATATTTTTCGTCACTCTGGGGAATTTACAAAAATACCTACTTTTTGATACAGACAGTATCCTTGTTTCCTATTCTAAAGGTTTTGCAAAGGAGAAGACAAACTTGTAATGAAATCAGTATAGGGAAATGCCTGTAGGGAAAGCTTATGCTGGGTGGAGTTATAAGCAGAAAAAATGTTGACATGAAGAGAGGTTGGTAAAATTCAAAGTAGAAACAGCATATAGTAAAATACTGCTTCTTAATTGCATCTATGTCTTCACACCACTTAGGAGCTAAAAAGATTACAAGGCTACAGATAAGAATGCATTTTACACACTTCCACACATTACAATTATGGTATTTTGAAAGGTGTGACCTGACTTTACAAGCTGAGTACTGAAGAGTCATCAGCTATGTAAACACTAGCCTTAACCTTTTGCTTGGGCTCTCACAATTGTTGTTTCTTGTCTTTTAATTACCCATTTATTTCTGGTCATTGATTTTCTAAGTGCAAAGCAGATACAAAATCTAAATTGCAGGTCTTGTGTTAAATAATTAATACTAATATTTTGGACCTCTGCAAAACTTCTCACTTCTCCTAACTGCCTGTGAATTTATTTTCCGCCATGTTACAGTCAACTGTGAAATCTATCATACAGTAAAGGAAAATGTAGATGAAAAACAATGAAGGACTTGATGTGTAACAGAAGTAATCACTGTGAATTATCGGATAACGCTTCAAAAATCAATAAGAGAAAAATGTTACTCTTTTAAGTGACATATTACAACGTTTTGCTGAAAACTGTTGTCTACATCCGATTTAAGAAGGCATCTGCTCGTGTTTGCTTAAAACAAAAGGGTGGTTGACTTAATGAATTATTTACAGGCATTCAATATGGCAACAGTATCATTATGAACTCTCTTCTAAGATCTGCTCTGGCTACTCCTGGCAGGGTGTCAATTTACTTGTTTTTATGGTAGGTGCATGAAATTATGGTGCTATTCTCTGAAATGAGATTCTGCTATTCTACGCACTAAATGTTAGCAAAGTCAATGAACAAACCACTATATCTCTCCTGAAAGGCTTATTTCTTAATAAAAAAGCAGTGTTCATGAACATAGTTTTAAACCAAAATCAGAGATTTACCCCAGTTAAGCAGTTTCCTAAAACTACTAAGTTTTCGAAAGTATTCTTGATAGTAATAAGAGCTTATGAGTAGCTTTTAAAAGGTGTTTTTTAAACACAAAGATATTTTTTCATGAACTTCCCTTATTCTGCAACAACATATTAAGGGTCTAACAGGCAATAATACCAGAATTACTGAATTATAGAAACCAGAGAAATAAAATTATTTGCCATCAAGGATCCACAAGTACAAGGACTTTTTCTGAGCAGCAGTGGCTACAACTTTCAAACCTCTTAGGCTACTGAAGCATCTAGACCTCTTGTCTGCAAAGCTTAGAGAGGCCACCCCACCACTTCATTCCAACAAATAAGGTAGGGAAAAAATGACTTAACGAAAATATCCCACACTTCTATGAACCCACTGAATAATTACTAATAGATCACTATAGGAATAGAAAAGAAAAATCCAGTAGGGATTCCCCAAAGCTCTGCTCCCAGTCTCGTACTATTTTAGTCACTAATGACCTAGGAAAATGAAGTATAGCATAATTAGTATGTCTGAAGATGACACCAGGTTAAAAGCAGTTGCAAGTGCTGGAGGGCAACTTTAGAATGCAAAAATGATCTTGACAAACTGGATAATGTCCTGGGTTCAGCTGTAACAGTTATTTTTCTCCTTCTTAGTAGCTGGTGCAGTGCTGTGTTTTTGACTTTAGTCTGAGAACAATGCTGATAACACAATGTTTTAGTTATCACTAAGTAGTGCTTACTCCAATCGAGGACTTTTCAGTCTCATGCTCTGCCAGTGAGGAGGGGCACGGGAAGCCAGGAAGAAGCAGAGACAGGACACCTGACCTAAACTAGCTACAGGGGTATTCCATACCACAGCACGCCATGCCCAGTATATAAACTGGGGGGAGTTACCCAGAAGACCCAGATTGCCGCTGGGGTCAGGCTGGGTATTGGTCAGCGGGTGGTGAGCAATTGTATTCTCTCCCCTTGTTATTTCCCTTATCATTATTATTATTGGTGGTAGCAGTAGTAGTTTTGTATTATACCTCAGTTACTGGCCTGTTCTTATCTCAACCTGTGGGATTTACATTCTTTCAATTCTCTTCCCCATCCCTCCAGGAGCAGGGGGAGAAAAAAGTGGCGGAGTGAGTGAGCGGCAGCATGGTTCTGAGTTACCAGCTGGGCTTAAACCACAACAGTTCTTTACAGAACATTATTCTTGTCCTTTGGTAGGCACAGTCACTCAAATGTGGGACAGGGAACAACTGTTCAGTGGCAGTACTTCACAAAAGGATCTGCAGGTTATGCTTAATCATAAGCAGAACATGAATCCACAATGTTCTGCCACTGAGAGAAAGACACTCAAATTATCAGGTGCACAAACTATAGCAATGACCTCAGACAAATGAAGTAACACCTATGCTTACTACTGCCACTGTGTCCAGGAAAGGCATTTTTTTAACCTATCTCCAACTGGTCGAAAGAGAAGCCTGAAAAACATGGTTCACAAAGACTGAATTAACTGTAACACCTTATCCTGAGGAACAATAGACAAAGAAGAGCCCAAACCTTCAAACCTTTGCATACTGAAGTAGTTTTCATGCACATGGATAACGTACTCTTACATCAATATTCCATTTATTCAGTTAATTTCAACAATTTCTGTGGTAATGTTTTACTTATTAGTTATCAGATTAGAAATAAACACGCATTATAACAGATGTATAATTGAGCTTCTTAGTCACTCATCTGAGGAGATGACAGGTAGAGATTGCCAAAATCTAGTGTTTATATTGTACTTAGAACATTGTACATAGAAATTAAACACTGACTATCAAAAAATTACTTTGCAACTTTGACGACAAAGCTGCCTGTTTGGAATATCAAATACAGTGATATGACCCAGGGGACCCTGCATCATCTCTCCCTAACAGCTGCTTTGCAGAGAGATACTTCACAGCAAAAAAAGAAGAAGAAGAAAAAAAAATCTAGATAAAAAATTGAGGAGAAAAAAAAAATATGTGAAGAAGACTTCTCTCTTTCATAATCCTTGAGTGCGTGAAATTCATATTGGTTTTAAGTGCACCTGTTTGTAATTGGTTTAATAATCACTATGGTTTCACAAATTACCTTTGTGTGTTCAGCTGGGGTGATAAATTGACGTTCCATATTAACACAGACCTTATTTATCTCGTCTGTGCTCAGTGACACTTGTTTTCTGACCCAAGCAGTATGCTTTCTCTTTGGTTTAAGTCTTGTGGGAACTATAGTATTCCTAAAGCAGGTCTAAAGTCACATAGAAAAAAATTCAGCGATGCTATCTACTCATTTTATAATTGGTTAATGTGGGCAGGTTCTGGGTGACGTGTTCTCTGTGCTGAGTTCTTTTGTCTGCAGAGAGACAAGGACAGGAAAGCTAATACTTCTGAGTGTCTGGCATCTTGAATGAACCGCTTTCTCTGCATTTATTACACTCCGGTTATGTACTGTGAGAGAAAGTGCAGCTGCGCTTTTCTTTTTGGGGGACAAAAACTTGTCAACTTGACACGTCTATGGTCAGTTAGAATAACATATGAGTAAATGGATATTTTTCAGAGCTATGAGAGGGCTCCAACTATTTTAAGTGAGGCAGAGCTTAGAAACTTCAGTGGAATAACCCAAAACACAGGAAGAGCCACCTGTGTCTTATCATAGACTTCAAGGAATGAGCCTTAATGGTTTTGGTTTTTAACGCTGAGAAGCTCCTTATTCTGTTATTTTGGAAAAAAAAAAAAAAAAAGATTTCCTCTGAAATCATCATAGAGGAATCTTCCCTTACGTGATTAAAAACAGATACATTCCATCCCCAACATTTGCAACATAAAAATTAAACAAATAGAGGTTTTAATTGTGCTGTATAGTGTGTTTACCACTGCATTTTTAATTATGTTAAAAAAAATTATTTGAACATAAATAGGCCAGAGGATTTTTAGCTTCACAGAGTAAGGATGAGGTCCATTCTGTTGTTTAGGTGTATTTCATCACAAAGCAGGAGTCCAAAACACTTATAAAAAGCCCCTGGCTCATGAAGATGTGTTCCCATTTAGCATGACTGATAATATCAGTTTGTGGCAAGGGTAGGTGGACTGTAGGTTGTACTCAATTTGTTAAGTGGGAGTCTAGCTCATGTAGTCTTCAGCAGTTCCAGAATTTCTGCTTAGCTAACAGTCTTCCCTTTACAACAGCACTTTACATACAACTTGGTATTTGAAAAATGTGTTTTATTCATGAAGAGAGAGGAAGAGGGAATAAAAAAAATCTGTATAAGAATAACAAATTAAATCATCTTTATAGTTATGAGTACAGTCCTACACTTCCTGTGCTGCTGTAGTCTTGAAGACATTTCTTGATCTACATTCAGCAATGAATTCTACTCTTCTAATAGCGTGCTTGTCTACACTGACAGAGTACCAGGATGACCATCAAGTATTGGCAATATGAACATCTGGGGGCATCTGACAAGGGTAAGCACAGAGGTATGCAACAGGACATTAACTACTTAGAAGGTTGATATCATTTCCTTCCCAGGGTTCAGCAAGGCTTTGCAGTCCCAGAGATGCCACTGCCTGCCTATAATGATCATTGTACTCAGTTTGCACTGTTGACAGCTGTACTTCAGTAGTGTTTCTAACCAATGTTTCTGCTGCCATATTTATCTGCTCACATATATGGCAGAATATCAGAGAACAAACATTGAAATCTTTTTGGTCAAGGTTATGCTGTTCGTTGATGAATACGCTTTCATGACTTGGTCTTCTTAAACAAGCAAAATGAATACATCTAGCTTTTATATGAAGCTGGATTTAACGTTTCCTGTGGGTCTGAACCATCTCCTGCACGTTTTTACTTTACAGCAGAATATTTGTCTTTAAGCTGGTTTTGTTACCTCCTTCCCCTCCTCCTTTTGAAATCTCTTCTGGGAACATTTGATGTTTTGAAGAAGCTGAATGGCCTGAAGTTTACGGCAGAAGCAAACATTAAAATATCAAATCCAGTGTTACAAAAATAAACTTAAAGCTTGCATGCTGCTGTCTCAGGCACTTATTCCTATGACATGCAAGCTGTGGCACCAGTCCAGTGGCTCCAGAGGGCAAGGGAATTTTGGGAGATGAGGTAGAGACAGTGCCTCTGAGTGAGTCTCGCTCAGTAATCATGATGCATGCTGCCGCCTGGTTGCTGGTGGGAGTTGCTGGCACATTACAGACCCTCCTGCTACCACTGCAGCTTCTCAGGGGCACCCATACCCTGCTGGCACATTATGCCCTCCCCAGGGTGCATCTTCAGTTCCAGAAGCTGGGGTTTTTTTAAAAACAGTTAGCCAAGGTTTGCCTGTGCTTCTCTGACTGACACAGGATGAGTTTACCCGCGAGTGTTGTTTCCGTTGGTGTCGGTTGTGGTCACAACCAGTGGCCATGGGCCTATGTGTGTCCATGGCCCCTTTCTACATCATGCACTGCTGCAGCCCCCACTACTTAAACCATGTCGCTCTGATCAGTACAAGTGTTGAGGAAGCCTGTTTTGCTTCATACCAGGAGAAGAAAAGAAAAAACATGACTGATATAATCCCTCAGCAGCCGTGTTCTCTGTCTTCTTGTATTGTGTTTGCTGGGTGACCTTGGCAGCTGAGAGCCTCCCCAGCCAAAGTCCCTGCAAGCTATACAACTTCCCACTATTGGGCAGGTGAAATCCTTGTTTGCAAACTGGAATCAACTCAAAGAAATGCTGTCAGATTTTTATCTGTCTATCTCCACTAATCATGCTATTAATTGTTTCTCAGAAGTGTTCAGGAAAGTGCACTGAAGAGGCTGCTATAGCCCCAACTTGCGTTTTGTCATGGCATCTCTCTTTACATCCTTTTTTGACATGACATGAATAAAATTCCTATCAGCAGTTAATGGTTTGACCATTGCTTTTATGTTTAAGTTTGTAAGCTCAGAAGCTACAGATACAACCAGGTCCCAAAAACGTATAAATAGGTGAGGGCACATACTGTCAACAAAAAAATATAAAGGGAAATAGCTATATCACGAATGTGAAGGAAGTAAGTTATTAAATAAAACAAGAAAAATGCAAAGTTTTGTGTGCTTTACATATACTTCTGTATCAAACTATATGTTAATTAAAAAAGTTGCTACATTATGCATCCCTAGATTCTAATATCCCTCAGCTGACCTGATAACTACTTGTAGATGTCGTTTAAGGAGAGCATGTCGTGAATTCAATTGAAAAGGAAGAGAATTTCAGAGTAATTGACTATCAGAGATGAAGCTGGAGAGAAGATGAAGCTGGTTGTGGCACATGACTGAGGATGAAGGATTCTAATGGAGCAACGCAATAGAAGAGAGGTGGTGGGAAAAAAAGGAAAGTAAGTGTCAGAGGCGAAACTGTAGAAATTAAAAAGCGCAGATGGAGAAGATACAACAATTAGTGCGGAAGAACATCTGGCACCACTTAGGAAATTTCTGTGAAGAAAGCATGTTGTGGTTTGAGCCCAGCTGGTAACTCAGAACCACACAGCCGCTTGCTCACTCCCCGCCTTCTTCCTCCCCCCACTCTCAGAGGGCTGGGGAGGAGAATCGGAAGAATGTAACTCCCATGGGTTGAAATAAGAGCAGTCCTGTAACTAAGGTATAATACAAAACCACTACTGCTACCACGAATGATAATAATGATGAGGGAAATAACAAGGAGAGAGGATACAATTGCTCACCACCCGCCGACCGATACCCAGCCCTACCCAAGCAGTGATCTGGGCCTTCCGAGTAACTCCCCCCAGTTTATATACTGGGCATGACGTGCTGTGGTATGGAACACCCCTTTGGCTAGTTTGGGTCAGGTGTCCTGTCTCTGCTTCCTGCTGGCTTCCTCTCCTCCCTGGCAGAGCATGAGACTGAGAAAGTCCTTGGTTGGAATAAACATTACTTAGCAACAACTAAAAACATCAGTGTTATCAGTGTTGTTCCCAGGCTGAAAGTTAAAAAACACAGCACTGCACCAGCTACTAAGAAGGAGAAAAATGACTGCTGTAGCTGAACCCAGGACAGTATCCACCCCTTATTCCATACCATTCACATCATGCTCCGATCCCACATCTCTCAACACACCATCACCCCTGTCCCAGATATACACATATATATACACTCACACCCACACACAACGAAAGATATCATTCCCTAGTCCATGGACCAATCCCTGTAAAATTGCTGAACTCATCCGGTCCATGCTGTCAGTCTCCGTCTCTCGTAATAGTCATTCAGGGCAGGAGGGACGGTATGTAGTGTTGGATTGTTGCCTGCTGATAATACCGCCCAACTCGTCTGGTCACTGCTGAGCTCGTCTGGTTTCCTCAAAATTCATTCTTTGTTGAGGTGATGATCGGAGGGAAGTCGGGGTCAGTTGCTGGCAACCTGAAGATATCTAGCTGGTGGGCTATGAAAGTGTTATAGAGCAGGCAACAGCATACAATTGAGTTCATTGGCTGTTTTCCCCCAAAATCAAATCCCCTTGAGGTACACATTGGACTTCCCCGTCTTCCCGCATTACCCACCAACTATATAAAGGTCTCTGAGCAAAAGTAACTCCAGGAGTGGGTTTGCCTTCACCTGAAGCAGGAATAACCCAGACTGTCTTCCCCAACAAATTCTTTATGTGCACCACAGGAACTTTATCCCCCTCTACAGTACGTAAAAGTTCTGATTGGGCTGGGCCAGCCCTGTTGGCAGATCCCCTACTGTTGACCAACCAGGTGACTTTTAGCAAATGTGTATCCCAGTGTTAGAAAGTCTCACCACCCATTGCTCTCAGTGTAGTTTTTAACAGTCCATTGTACCGTTCGATTTTCCCAGAGGCTGGTGCATGGTAGGGGATGTGATATACCCACTCAATGCCATGCTCTTTGGCCCAAATGTCTATAAGGTTGTTCCGGAAATAAGTCCCATTGTCTGACTCAATTCTCTCTGGGGTGCCGTGCCGTGCCGTCACAAGACTTGTTTCTCTAGGCCCAGGATAATGTTCCGGGCAGTGGCATGGGGCACAGCGTATGTTTCCAGCCATCCGGTGGTTGCTTCCACCATGGAAAGCACATAGCGCTTGCCTTGGCGGGTTGGTGGGAGTGTGATATAGTCAATCTGCCAGGCCTCCCCATACTTGTACTTCAGCCATCGTCCTCCATACCAGAGAGGCTTTAACCGCTTGGCTTGCTGAATTGCAGCACATGTTTCACATTCGCGAATAACCTGGGCAATAGTGCCCGTTGTTAAGTCCACCCCTCAATCACGAGCCCATCTATATGTTGCGTCTCTGCCTTTATGGCCTGAGGTGTCATGGGCCCACCGGGCTAAAAGAAGTTCACCTTCATGTTGCCAATCTAAGTCCATCTGAGCCACTTCAATCTTAGCAGCTTTATCCACTTGCTGGTTATTCTGGTGTTCCTCAGTGTCTCGACTCTTGGGTACATGTGCATCTACGTGGCATACCTTCACCGCCAGGTTCTGCATCCGGGCAGCGATATCTTGCCACAATGCAGCAGCCTAGATGGGTTTACTTCTGCGTTGCCAGTTGCTCTGCTTCCATTGCTGCAACCACCCCCACAGGGCATTTGCCACCATCCATGAGTCAGTATAGAGATAAAGTACTGGCCATTTTTCTCGTTCAGCAATGTCCAAGGCCAGTTGGATGGCTTTCACCTCTGCAAACTGACTCAATTCACCCTCTCTTTCAGCAGTTTCTGCAACTTGTTGCAGGGGACTCCACACAGCTGCCTTCCATCTCCGATGCTTTCCCACAGTACTGCAGGACCCGTCAGTAAACAAGGCATATTGCTTTTCACTCTCTGACAGTTCATTATATGGTGGGGCCTCTTCAGCACACGTCACCTCCTCTTCTGGTGACATCCCAAAATCTTTGCCGTCTGGCCAGTCCATGATGACTTCTAGAATTCCTGGATGACTGGGATTTCCTATTCGAGCTCACTGTGTAATTAGTGTGGCCCACTTACTCCGTGTAGCATCAGTTGCATGATGTGTAGAGGAGACCCTGCCTTTCAACATCCAGCCCAGCACAGGCAACCGGGGTGCCAGGAGAAGCTGCACTTCAGTTCCAATCACTTCTGAAGCAGCTCAAACCCCTTCGTAGGCTGCCAGTATCTCTTTTTCAGTGGGAGTATAGCTGGCCTCGGATCCTTTATATCCCCGACTCCAAAAGCCGAGGGGTCGACCTCGAGTCTCCCCTGGTACTTTCTGCCAGAGGCTCCAGGTAGGACCATTCTCCCCAGCTGCGGTATAGAGCACATTTTTCGCATCTGGCGTGGCCCGGCCCGGACTGGTCCAAGGGCTACTGCATGAACTATTTTTCGTTTAATTTGTTCAAAGGCTTGTTGTTGCTCAGGGCCCCATTTGAAATCATTCTTCTTCCAGGTCATGTGATAGAGAGGGCTTCCTATCAGACTGTAATTTGGGATGTGCATTCTCCAGAACCCCACAACACCTAAGAAAGCTTCTGTTTCATTCCCGTTAGTTGGTGGAGACATTGCTGTTATCTTGTTGATCACGTCTGTGGGGATCTAGCGACGCCCATCTTGCCATTTTATTCCCAAAAATTGAATCTCCTGTGCAGGTCCCTTGACCTTATTCCGTTTTATGGCAAAACCGGCCTTCAGCAGGATTTGGATTATCTTCCTCCCTTTCTCAAAAACTTCTTCAGCTGTATCACCCCACAGAATGATGTCCTCAATGTATTGCAGGTGTTCTGGAGCTTGTCCCTGTTCCAGTGCAGTCTGGATCAATCCATGGCAGATGGTAGGGCTGTGTTTCCACCCCTGGGGCAGGTGGTTCCAAGTGTACTGGACGCCCCTCCAAGTGAAAGCAAACTATGACCTGCATTCTGCTGCCAAAGGGATTGAGAAAAATGCATTGGCAATGTCAATTGTGGCATACCACTTGGCTGCCTTTGACTCCAGTTCATATTGAAGTTCTAGCATGTCCGGTACGGCAGCACTCAATGGTGGTGTGACTTTGTTCAGGCCACGATAGTCTACTGTTAGTCTCCACTCTCCATTAGACTTTTGCACTGGTCATATGGGGCTCTTAAAGGGTGAGCAGGTCCTGCTAATCACTCCTTGGCTCTCCAGTCTGCGAATCAGCTTATGGATGGGAATCAAGGAGTCTCGGTTGGTGCGATATTGCTGCCGGTGCACTGTTGTGGTCGCAATTGGTACTTGTTGTTCTTCGACCTTCAGCAACCCCACAACAGAAGGATCCTCTGAGAGACCAGGCAAGGTGGACGGCTGCTTAATTTCCTCTGTCTCCAAGGCAGCGATACCAAAAGCCCATCTATACCCTTTTGGGTCTTTGAAGTACCCTCTCCTGAGATAGTCTATGCCAAGGATGCATGAAGCCCCTGGACCAGTCACAATGGGGTGCTTTTGCCACTTCCTCCCAGTCAGGCTGATTTCAGCTTCCAGTATCGTTAACTCTCGGGATCCTCCTGTCACTCCAGAAATATAAATGGGTTTCACCCCTTGATACCTTGATGGCATCAGAGTACACTGTGCACCGGTATCTACTAGAGCCTTATACTTCTGTGGGACTGATGTGCCAGGCCATCTGATCCACACAGTCCAGTAAACCTGATTATACCTCTCCTCCACCTGGCTGGAGGCAGGGTCCCTCTAATAGTGATCACAAAATTCTCCACTTCTGTCTTGTAGAAAGGGATTAGTATTTCTTATCACAGGAGCTGGAGTAAAATCAGCTCTTTCACTCCATCTGGGAAACTGCTCACCAGAGACTGGAGTAGCAGCTTTCCTGGGAGGATCATCCTTGACCATTGCTCTCCTCTTCAGTTCACGCACCCGTTGCTCCAGAACTGAGGTAAGTTTTCCATCCCACTTTCTCATGTCTTCTCCATGATCCCGCAGGTAAAACCATAGGGTGGCCCGTGGCGTGTACCTCGTATATTTTCTTTCTCGAGCAGTAGGGCGCCTTCAGTTAATAGCTGAGACATGGGTTGGTACGCGTGGGGAGCTGGATAGATCGGATAAATCGTCTCTCAATTGTTTGAACTCCTGGGACAGTATTTCCACAGCTGAAATGATGGAAGGGGTGAGATTGTCTTCAAACTCTCGGAGTTGATGAATGAGGCAATCCACTGTTGGTGATATTCCGTCATTCCAGGTCATTGATGCCGATGTGTGGGCATATGATGATGGTGCACTCTGTGTAAGTTTCCGCCACATGGGTCGTGTACATTCGACTTCATCTGGATCTACGGATGTGTTCCTGGAATCCGGCCTACAGTAGATCATCTCTAGAATGGCTGATTCCCTCAGGGACTGGATGCTTTTCTCTATCGTGGTCCAGTTGGCTGAGTGACTCGTAATATTGCCTTTGTAGGGAAACCTTTCCTTCACAGCTGCCAGGAGCCGCCTCCAAAGACTGAGGGCTTGCTTCTCTCTTGCAATCGCTTTGTCAATTCCTCCTTCCTTAGCAAGTGATCCCAGCTGCTTGACTTCCTTACCTTCTCCTTCGCGACCGTTGGCCCCATTGTCCCAGCATCGGTGAAACCAGGTGACAGTGTGCTCCCCTGGAAGAAGGGTGAAATCTTTTCACATATTCCTCAGCTCGGTTGAGGTCCGGGGTCGAGAAGTGACCTCTTCTTCTTCTTCCTCTTCCTCTGACCCACGTAGTAGTAACTCTTGTTCAGATGCTGTTCCGTGTAGTAATAGCATTGGGTCTCCATCTTTCTTCGCTTTGCGGGTTGCTCTTTGTGCCTCTTGTTTGCTTTTGCTTACAGGGGCAACAGACATTGTCACAAACTGCCCATTTGGTTTAGCTGCAGTTTGTCACTGTGGTTGGAGTGGCTGCAGTGTCTGCCACTAGGATTGGAGTGGTTGCAATGTCTATTGCTGGGGTTGGTGCAGCTGTTGTGCTTGGGAGTTGAGTGACACCAACAGCTGCATTGTCTATTGCTGTCAGGGTTTGAGTAGCTACTGTACTTGTCACTGGGGTTGGTGTAGCTGCGGTGCTTGGTGTAGTTATATTGTCTGTTGCTGTCGGGGTTTGAATAGCTACTGTGCTTGTCACTGGGGTTGGTGTACCTGCTGTATTTGAAGTTGGAGTAGCTGCGTTGTCTGTTGTGGTCAGGGTTTGAGTAGCTGCTGTGCTTGTAGTTGGCATAGCTGCGTTGTCTGTTGCCTTGCCATCAGATCCAGAGACATTTTTTTCCCTTTGAAGGTGCTGGATAGTGTTGAGCAGAGCTGTATATGCGTAGGCCAAGCACCAGCACGTTGCCATGATTTGGCCCTCTCTGGTATAAACAGAACAACAGCACACCTCTTTTAAGTGTTTTACTAGTTTTTACGGATGTTGCACTTGTTCAGTGGTGAAGTTCTAAAGCACTGGAGGGGCCCACTGGCCTAGATACTTGCCCATACTATCCCACACACCCTGCCACTCATGACTGTCCAGCCTCAGGGAAAATCTCTTGGTGGTCCTCCTATATCGTCGTCTAACCCTAGACCAGATTTGAACCCGATACTGCTAAACTTTCGAGATTAAACGAATTAGGATGTTTCCAGGGTGGGATGGCCGTGGGTAAAACACACTCCGTATGTTTGCCAACATGCTGATCCCCAGCACAATCAGCAGGCAGGTTTCAAGGGTATTCAAAGGCCATCTAAAACCTTCAGAACTCTCAACTGCTGTTGCAAAGAGGCTGGTGGGGGAACGGGGGGTGAAAGAGAATGCCTCCTTCGTAGGTTGACCCCCCGAGGAGAAAAAAAATGATACGCAATTGCTAAAATACTTCATTATATACCTCCCAATGTATAGAGGTGATGGCCACGCTGGAAGCACAAACCAGACCAGTTTCATGATCAATGAGTCTATTGTATTACAAGTCATTACCATGAAGTACAGTGAAACAAGAACCTTAGCCCAGGCCCCCCAGCCGATAAACACTAAAACAACAAATAGTGGCTGTAAGTAAGGTACAACATGCTGAAACTCTGAGATCAAGCGCAACAAGTCTGAGAGCCAAATAATCACCATTGTGACGAGTAGTAACAACGAATGCTTATCACAAATAGGATTAGACACATTCTGGTCAGATCTGTCATTATCTCAACCCTTCGTGCCCCACGTTGGGCGCCAAAAAGACCTGTCGTGGTTTGAGCCCAGCTGGTAACTCAGAACCACACAGCCGCTTGCTCACTCCCCCCCTTCTTCCTTCCCCCGCTCCCGGAGGGCTGGGGAGGAGAATCGGAAGAATGTAACTCCCACGGGTTGAGATAAGAGCAGTCCCGCAACTAAGGTATAATACAAAACCACTACTGCTACCACCAATGTTAATAATGATGAGGGAAATAACAAGGGGAGAGGATACAATTGCTCACCACCCGCCGACCGATACCCAGCCTGACCCGAGCAGTGATCTGGGCCTTCCGGGTAACTCCCCCCAGTTTATATACTGGGCATGACGTGCTGTGGTATGGAATACCCCTTTGGCCAGTTTGGATCAGGAGTCCTGTCTCTGTTTTCTCCCGGCTTCCCCTCCTCCCTGGCAAAGCATGAGACTGAGAAAGTCCTTGGTTGGAATAAACATTACTTAGCAACAACTAAAAACATCGGTGTTATCAGCGTTGTTCCCAGGCTGAAAGTTAAAAAACACAGCACTGCACCAGCTACTAAGAAGGAGAAAAATGACTGCTATAGCTGAACCCAGAACAAAGCATTACATGCCAAATATTCTGTCAGCTAAACATCACAAAAATTTTAAAAAGTCATCTACCTCCTGAATTAATCACAAGTCGCTTTTCTTTAAGCTCAGTTTCTAGATGTGCTGGAATGAGTTCATTAAGAGTGATCTCAGAAATAGTATGATATTATCTCTAATTGTTTGGTGAGATATTTTTGAGAAAATATCTTACGAAATACATGTATAAAGAAATATTTCTACAAAGCCTTCCAGACTGAAGCTAGCTTTCTACAAATATTTCACTACACAAGTATACGCACAGTCTGCTTGCAAAGGAGGTCAGGTCTGCGACATGACTTTTTTGAAATGTAGATACAAGAATACTCAAATAATAAATCAGTTCTTGTAATTTTTAAAATCTGAAATAGTCACAGAAATAATAAATCATTTCAGTATAAAAGGCCCACAGACAATACCAGGATGCTTTCTCTGTCATTGTTTTAATATGAACTATTATTTCCTATTTTTTCTGTGATACAGACCATGCTAAAAGCAAAAAGGAAATGAAAGATGAGGCTGATAAAGGAGGCCACTGATCCTCAAAGGTCGTTTTTTTAAGAAAGAAGAAAGCTCATTTTATGGACAAAATTGTGTGATACCAGAAATGTTTTGTCATTATTTTATAATCACTACTGCATTTCTAAGATTTCTTGTAATCCCTTTTGTTATCTTAGGCCATTATATGATCTAACATATAACCTATGAAATAAACTAAGACATAAATATGAATTACATACAAATTGTCCTATATTGGTATTTGAAGAGAAATAAAGGACAGGAAGAAAGGGCTCAAGAAAGAGATTGCTGGCAATGACAAAATCTTTCATATTATTATTTGCAGTGATCACTGAATGTGAATGCATCTGCAACTTGAAAAGCAATTCTGGAGCTTTTAAATAATAAGAACTGTCTATACATCAATACCGAAGGTATCATACAAGTTATTACGGTTTTACTATTTTCCTAATTGTCATTATAACAATAATAATTTTATCAAATTCTAAGATCCTGTTTCACAAATTTATCCTCCGAACATTCATTTTAATAAGGCTACTCACAGAATTAGATAATATTCACATAATACATCAGATTCAGCTTCCTGTACTAAAATTATGCCACAAAATTACTAACGTATGCAGCAATTATAAAAACCTGCTGCAGAACAATGTATATCATGCATTCTGTTCCATATTAAGAGAGAGAAATAGGTATTCAGACATTCTCAGACATAGACAAATAAAAAAAAAATCCTAAAATTTGTTAAATTAAATTTAATCTGTGACAATATTCAAAACACAAAAGGTTTTGCCACTGAAAAAGTGTACTGTACATACTAAACAGGTGCCAAGGAATGGAGCTGCTCTACCTGGAGTCCTGCGAAGTATGTGTTAAATTAATCAGCCCTGTAGCCAAAATACCATGCAGTGCTCTTGCAAGTCGGTCTTGGGATAAGTACAAATGTGGTCTGTGTAAATGGCATTGCTTAAAGAAGTACTCTTACCATGTTGAATATATTGCTTTTCCGGGAAATAGAGTGGTCAGATGTGACATCAGGGTTATTAGCCCCTCTCAGGAACCACTAAGTTAACAATGAGAAAAATTCTTTGCAATGATATAGTACAAACATTATCCTCTGTGTTTTGCAGCCAAACTGCTAATGTAAAATACATCTTGAATATAGGAAAGGGTATAAAGCTTCTTCTTAAGAATGCTGAAGCGTAAATATTCATGGAATATTTCATTTAAATATCAAAAATAATTAATATGATATTGAGATTGTCTATTGAAACATGAGTGAATGCAATTTACTTAGACACTTGTTTTTGGCCGTGTTACCAAATGCTGATACTTTCAAAGGAATCATTGTAGTAAAGAGTGTAAGAAAATCAATATGTCCAAATCAGAGACAAGTCTGGTACCCAGAGACTGATGAAATATATTTATATCAATAACTTCTCACAATGGCTTCCAATGAGGTAATGTCAAGGCTTTGTCTAGGCTTCAGTGGTCAAGAACAGGCTAGACATCAGTATGTAGTCATCAAAATTAGAGTCTCTATTCTGTTCAGAAAAGGTTTGCACCAGCCTGCAGGTATTTGTAGAATTAAATAGAAGAGCATAACCTTGATGTTGGGGCTGTGGAGTAAGAGAGAGTGTGATAAAAAGAACCTCTGTCTTACCAGAAAGTGATAGTATGGTTTTCTTCTCAAGATGTAAAGATATGAATTTTTGACATCCTGCTCCACCCTTTTTGATAATATGGAACAGCAAAACACCTTTCCATTTCTTCCAGGAAGCAAAGGGAGTGTTCTTTCCAAATTTCAGCTCAACATTCATAAATATTCACAGTGGCTAGACATTGTGGCACAGAAACCAGTCATGCCAGTCTCTGGCCAGGTTTCATTAGAACATGCTCCATTGCATCCATAGCCAAGTTTTGAGGATTTGCTAATTGAAAGGATTCCACTGCACTCTATTTCATGTGGTCCTGCTCAAACAGCTTATAGCTGAGGTCAGTTACTTCACTGGCTATTTTTCATGTTTTGAAGATCGGAAAAGTCAATTGGAATAATGGTCTAAGTCTGCTAGTGAAAGCTACTAGGAACTTCCTGATTGTTCCACAAACTTACAAGGGATTTTTATCCTGACAATTTTGTGATGAATTAGCAATAACAGAGAGATGTATTTTTTATTCCATAAAAATGTTTCACTATGTTAGAACTGACAACTTTGCTCCTTCCAGATTTCCAGAGCAATTTTGCAGACCTGGGAGATGAAAATCTTCAAGAAAAACACCGTTACATTTATTTTAACTTCAACCAATACCTTACCTGCCACCAAATGATGTACACTACCAAATGTTTCTATCTCAAAAGAATCAAAGTAGATGTTATCATATTTTTGTATACTTTCTGAGCTGCAGAAAGGTATCTTCCTGTTATCAGAGCAACTATATTTTCATGTTTTTCAGCATTTCCTGCCCTGCCCTCCCCAAAAGAAACCAAAACAAACTTTCTGTAAGAAGGAAAAGTAAAACAACAGCTTGTTATGGTGTTTCTCCTTCCTACAACTTATTTGGATATATTTAAAAGCTGTTTAGGTATGGCCCGGGGCAACCTGCCCTACTCAGCTGAAGGGTTAGACCAAATGATCTCGAGTCCCTTTCAACTTCAAATGTTGTGTGATTTTGTATCTTTAGAGCATAGGTCACTTGATGGAATACCTATGTGACAAAACCATGCAGCTACTGCATACAAAAGAGCCCATGTGTAGAAGACATGCCAGAAAAATGCTGTCACTTCTACCAGGACAGGTGGATCAGCAAGTTGTGACCAGCTGTATGATCATACAGCAAACTAACCATGGGTGGAACAGGACTACTCTAGGCAAGTTATGTAAAGTCTATCAGCTAGAGCTGTTTTATTTATTTGTTTTCTTAAAAGACATTTTGTGTATTTTATCACTTCCATTCTGTGCTATGAAGGCTGCTACGTTATCACAAGCTGATGTTAAGGATAATAGGAGAAATAAGAAGCAGGAGAAAAGAGAGGTGTGGGGGTGAGGGCGAGATTTTTCAGTGATTATGAGTTTCACTACATTGCAGCCTTCATCTGCCTTCTTCAAGTTAATTTCTCCTAAGAAGATTACACGTGTTAGTTTTCTCTTTATATTTTTGTTTACTCATTTGTTTATGTGCAATTTGACAAAGAACTGTGATGCTTGTGACTATTAAATAAATCAATCAATAAAAATTACCCTGAAGAGATCAGTATTTTTTTAAAAAAGAATTAAGCCCTTTTTCAGTATCATAATGCATCTCATGTCTTAATACAGCAGTGTGTAGTCACAAAGGAGAATCTTGATAATTTTGTATTTCTGATTTCACTGCAGTTTCTCATGTCACTGGCATGCCCCACTTACAACAGGAATTTGAGATGGAAGATATATGTTCATCCCCTCTTCCTCTAGCAAGCAAAACTGTAAAATGCTACAGTATTAATAAATGTATTTGTGCTTCAAATTCTTCTCTTCATGGAACTGAGAATTTTGAACATCAAATAAATAATTGCATTGTTCCCTCAGATTAGGTCTGTGTCTTTGAAATACACTGTGTTAGAATGTTAATTGAGTTTGACATAAGCATGGATATGAAATGAATCATGCCACTCAACTTACCAGCAGTGAAACTGATTACCAATTATAATCATTCTCTGCATGGTGACAGCATACCAAGATGGAGATGTTGAATATTTCAGTTTGCAATATTATGTGGGTTGCTTAAAGTACTGACTACGTGTCCTGAAACCAATAGAGGTAATTGGTATGCATGTAAGAGCTGGCAGGCTGAGCACATCACTTATTTATAGAGTCTTTTGATGTAACTCTGTGGAAAAAAAGTGTTAATAAATCATGGTTCAAAGGAAAATTTACGCTCACCATTATAATATGACATAAAGTACAAATTATTGTACCTGAATAACTGTTTTCTAGTGAATAGTGTTCCTTTTTCCTTTTATTGAACTAGTCTACTAAAACCTAACAGAAGGGGGGAAGGGAACACAAAGAACACGGTGACGATTAACTCTTTTCATTTTGTAATGCAGCTATCTGGAAATTAAGATACATATGCGAGACAGAGAGTGGAAAATCACTGGGTATGTCATTGCTTCCACGACCTTCTAATTTGCTCCACAAATTGGTTTATGGTCCTCTTAGGGCACGTTCATCAACAAATTCAATGTCAACAATTGATGTGAAACTTGAAATGGACCAGAAAACAGGATACAGGAAGTAACACTGTGACCTTAGTTGAAAGGCAGTGAGCCAGTTAAAATAGCATTTGTGTAAGTCCTTCCGCTTCAAGGACAACAGCAATCCTAACTTCTCTTCAAACAGGAAGACAAATGTAAAATCTTAAGATTTTTGCAAATGCTTTGGTTTCGACAGAACTGGTTGTAAACCTTATGGGATCTATGCAGAATCAAATTTTGTTCAGAAAGAAGAGAAACACAGACCTTATGGTCAGCAGATAAGAAGTGAAAAGAGGCACAATATAAGCAAATGCTGGTAAAAAACAGCTTCATAAGACTCAGAATTTATTTTCTAATGTATAAGGGAAATCTTAAAACTAGAGGCAAAGGGAAAAAACAGGCGTTAGAGTCCAGGCTATTTCATGGGGGTTAAATATTAGAATACTGCATAATATTTACCGAGAAATCCCACCTGGTCTTGTCATTAATAACTGAATTGTTATGTTCTTGCCCTAGTGGTGGCCAATTAAAGTTGATCAAGCACTGACCATTGTAATTTCCATAAAGCTGACCATTTGCATAGTTGTATAGGAAGGAATTCGTTCAGTGGTGGAGCATCAAAGTTAGGCTGTCACCTCTGCAGCTGTAACTGGGACACTCAAAACTTGTAATTTATAGCATTGTTTTGTTAATAACTAAAGTGAAATAATCTTCAAATTCAGAGGCAAAACTCCCATTGATCTCTATCAGAAGAGAAATTAAATACACTGCTAGTGCCTGTAATGATACTCATTTGGTATATGTACTATAGCTCATTAGTACTCAGTAACAGGTACAGCTAGTACCCGTAAAAAAAAAAACAAACCAACAAAAATAAAACCCCACAAAAAACCCCAAACCACAGAGCTTTAATGCACTGTGATATAAAAACTACTGTTACAGTTTTGTTTTCTAATACTCTTCAATCAACATGCAGACTTAATTTTCACAGCATCAGTGGGAGTGAGATCATGTCTCGTTTGATTTTGAGTTCACTCAGGCAACACTTTTCCCCCATTCTGGCTGTCTATTTGTCACTGAGACCGTAACTCAAATCCACCACAGTGATTTCACCACTACCTGCTCAAAGCATAGTCCTACTTCAGCAGAGTTTGCTGCCAGCAACGTGGTAACCCAAGCCAGCTAGGGGTGTGTGAACTCTGATGTCCAAGCAGAGTCATGTTATAAGGAGGCATCAGGCTTTCAAGAGCCTGATGTTAGGTCAGGCACAGCACCTGCAGACACTATGTGGCCCCACCACAGCTGGATCTGGGTGTAGAGGCAAAGCAGTCAACCTCTGCCTGAGACCTAGAACAAGTCCAGCCCAGTACAGCCATTTCACGGGCGTCAAGTTTCAAGGCTGGAACTATTCCTTGAGTATTATCAAGGACACACCTGTCAGGAGGGGAGAATTAGTTTGATTTACCTTCAGAGAATGCTACTCTAATTCAGAAAATGCACACAAACCACATGAGAAACAAACATCAATTAGAAGAAGAAACATGAAAAATATCTTTCAGCAGCTGCCCTGCCCTTTATTGTTATTCCAAGTGCATTCAACCAATCACTCTCTCAGTCTGCTTCATTATTAGCAAATTGTAAAATAAATACTGAGTATTTTTATCTTCCCATTAGCAATGCTTAATCTCATTTCATTGGCAGGAAGATTTCCTTGACTGGCGCTAAGGGAAATATCCTGTGGTGGTCACCTCATCCACAAAAATGTTTTTGAAGGAAAGTAAAGCACAACTTCGTTCTTTTTAATTTGTAGAGAAAGAAAAATGTTAATGAAATTACAGAAGCATCTTATTAGGGCATAAAGTTTTGAGCTGAAGATTGAAAAAATACAAGAAGAAGAAAGAAAACTGGAAGAAAATACAGGCAGAAATAGCTTCTTTTGTTTAGGGTTTGAAGTGTGATGACTACAGTTATTAACATATTAATATTGAATAACATAATGGTTTCAGAGGCTATGTACTATGTGGGAAAGAAACAAGTTTCTCAGTATCTATTTTGTTGCCCTTTCTAGGTGATACAGAATAAATATAAGGTATCAAGAAACCAGAGATTCTGTCTACAAGGGTGCTGAAGGAAGGAGTGGCAGTGAGCACGATGTGTTCTTGATCTTGCTGCGGTCTCTGCATGCAGCTGCTGCATAGCCCGCACGAGGATGGCCTGTGCCAAAGGGCTGTTGGCATGGCGGCACTTGCAGGCTTCCTGCCTGGGTGGACAGGAAATTTATTTTCTTCTCTTCATGTGATCTTCTAATGCTATGGAAAACACAATACAGACGAAGTGGGAAAGCTGAAAAAATATATCTCTGTATAAAGGAATTTAATTAGTGGACACTGGCCACTTTTCACCCCATATCCAGCTGCGTCCTTCATCTACTTCAAGTGCTTTTTCTTCATAGGGGATTGAGAAAGGACAGTCTGTGTATCTGAAAAAAAAGGGAAGCAAACACATAAGGGAATTAATGCACAATTTTCTGAAATGTTGAGTGGTCATGCTCAGACTAGCAACTAGTTCCTGTTGGATGACAGCTCTATGTATGGACTTCTTATCTCTGATGTCCTAACTGTCAAAAACTTTCATAAGAAAAACCTTGTGGTAACCATCCTCTTCTGACAGATCTGCTCATTTTCCTATTGTACTATGGATTATATTACCTTTAGAAGCAGCATAAAAAGATTTCTGAGTATTCTTTTAGGTTTAGGTGTTGCTGTTGTAATGTCTTCTCTGCTGGCCATACAGATCTGTGTTTGCTTGCACAAGAGTTGCTTTATCACTGAAATGCTATAACAAAATAGGCAAAATAAAACAGGCAATCTGCACCCCTGAGTAAGCAATTTAACCACAGATAAGAAAATGATGGATTATAGTCTATCTTGTGCCATAAACTGAAATAAAAATAATAATGAAATTGTCTGTAATAAAAAAGAAACAAATTACAAATATTAAACTGTTGATTTTGAAGGACTATAATTTTAGAGAGGTGCTTTCAATTCTGCTACCACTATAGAGCTTGAAAATGAATAGAGTCTGCTTCAGAAACACTGTCTTTCAAAAAAATGCCACCTCTTATTATTTGCAATATTTTGAATAAAAACTAAGGTAGCACAAATGTTTAAACAGATGGCTCAATGATATGCCTTTTTTCTATACTAGTCATAGTTATTAGAGCAACCACTTTATTTTTTATTGTGTTTTAAACGGGCATAGAAAATTTGAGTCAGATAATGACCTTTGTACATCATGCCGCAAATTGGTTTTGATGACCTTTCACTCTCAGATAATTGGGCTTCACGCACATTCATCTTGTTCTCATTGCACTGAGACTGCCTACTATACTGGGCCCTGCAAATCCCCCCTTTCCAGCATCTTGTCTTTTACTCTTCATCACTGATTTGTTGCTGCTGGACACCTTAGTGGGTTTTTTTGTGTAGAAATTGCAATTGCAGTTTAGATTCCCCTAAATGTGCACTTGTGCAATGCCAGGTTTGGGGTGAAAATGGTGACAACTTTTTCTCTTTTCATAATTGGAGGTTCAAAAAAATTAATTGTCAAATAGTCTTTTACTGATTTCTGTGCCTACCTCAGGTTTATTTAACCCTCAAGACTAAATCTAATTTGGATGGTTTGATTTCAAATTTTCATTTAGTCTTTCACTAAGTCCATGTAAGCAGCATCATAATTACTGTAGAAAATACTGTGATATCCTAGGAAAGACTGATTTCCAGCAGGAAATGTAGTGACTGAAGGAGAAAAATGCAGCATACGGATGGAACACGAGCATCACTGTCTCTAATGGAATATTTTTCCTTAGGCATCAGTTCCTCTAAACGTAAATGTCTTTTAGGGAAGTACATCTGTTACACCAAGACGTACACTATGAGTATATCTTCAACATATTTTGTGACTGATCAGAAACTGTCTGAATGTGAACTGGTAAAAATCACATCCTTGAAAAACAGACATCCTGAAAGATAAAATTCATTAGATCTTTCATTAAAAAATGATAAAGGAATTAAAAGCCTCATATCAAGCAGTAGGTGACTACTTAATCCTGAACAGGATTCTTTCTGTCTTTTGGCAAAGTTGGTCCTATGTTTCACGTCCAACAAGCTAATACAGGTAATAGCTATAATAACAGGTAACAGGTAATACAGGTAACAGCTATAAACAAGGGTTTCTGGATTAATAAAAGTCAGCAAGTAAATCCTGTATCAGTAAGGGACTGTATGGACAAATTGCCCAAAGAATCTATATTGCCTCTTTGTATATTTGTGTTACAGACCTGAGGGTCTGCAGTGCAATAGTTCTGCAACCAAAGATAAAGGTAAAAACTTTCAATCCAGCTGGTCACAAGCAATTTGATATGCATGTGCAGATGAAGACCAAAAAAACCCCCAAACAATCAAAAACCCAAACCTCCCCAAAAAAGAGAGAGATAAGAAGAAATAAGCACTTAAGGAAATTAAGGAATATGAGGGAATACTGTTGTTTTGTAAAAGGGTAACAAATTTCAGCTCCCTGGCAAGAAAGACAGAATGATAGAATTCTATTTTACTAACTTTAGTCTAACATGATAAGAAGAAAAGGAAACTAGAATAGGATATGAAGGTCTCAGAGGGTAAGAAGAACCTTAAAAACAGCCAAGTTTAACAGAACATTCAAGCTGAGATATTTTATTGTTAATGTTATTGTTGTATTTGTTAGCAAAGGCAAACTCCAAGAGAGGAAAAAGTCTGGAGCACAGCTGGTATGTGTTTATTATCTTATAAGCAGTATGGAAAAGAGCTTTCTATGTTTCTTGTTGTGTAAGATCCACAAGGGCAAGGACTTTGTGTTCTCCTTTATTCTGTACAGCTCTCAGCACAATGTCAGTTCTTAATAAATAATAAATAAAATAATGACTTGGAGAACATATAAAAAGATGAGTGGGGAGGACATACTAAATTATTCATAAATGTTCCCAACAATGTCACTTTCCAATTAAAGTGTCATCCCATCGTCTCTGTGGGTGAGACAAAAACCTTCATCTGACACAAATGTGACAGCACTAAGAGCAAAAGGATTTTCTCATATATTAGTACCTAGGATGTGATAAAACATCTAGAACAAGTTTTCAGGAGTGAAGCTTTCTATAATTATCTTGCCTACACCACTGAAATTTCAGGGTGGGTTTTTTTTTTTTTATTATGAAATACATAGACTACCATTTGACAAATATTTTATTTAACAGTTTGAATAAATGCTTATAAACTACTTAATAGCTCTCTTTTTGAGCAATTCACAATAATTAGAAATCGTGTCAAAATTAATAGTAGCTACCTCCCAACCAGGTCCTCTCTACTGCAAATCTACTGACCTGGGTTATAAGGGGCTGTTTCTTTCCTGCCTTAGTCAACTAGGAGCAATATGGATCCTCATGTCAAGCTGTGCAGTCTCATTTATGTCCATTCTGTTCAAGGCTGGCTATACTCATACTGTATATTACAAGAAGTAAAGCATGAGTTGTTTCACCAACCTTTGTACTATACAGTGCAGACCTCCCTAAGGCCACTGTCCAGATTCTCCTGCTTCAGACATGACACTAATACCGTCATAACCTATTCAACAAACGACTGTACTCTGCATCTCTTCCACTGTTTAGTGTTTTCCTTGGTTCCTGCAAAGACAACGAGCAACAGGGTAAGAATGAAAAGCAGGTGAAACATGTATCTGTTCTCCCAACCCTAAGGAAATTGTTCAGAGTTGTATTTTATTGCTCTTCCCCAGTGGTTCTATTTTGAGTCATGCAGCATTTGGTGTGGTTCTCATAATTACAGCACTGGGAGCCATGAAGCAGTATTATAATAAACAGTGAGATTCGTTGCAATATATAGTAAGTTTCTAGCTATCAGAGCCACAGAATTTGGAACACTAAACACTGAAAGACTCGGATACAAAAACCAAAATAGAGCAGCTTGAAATGCATACTGTTAAATCTCATGATTCCTAAACATGTCTTACCTGCACAAAGACGTAATTGGTAGCTTTGGCTGCCAGTAATTAGGGAAGATTTCCAAGGATGGATGACTGTGGGCAAAAATATATATATATATTTTTTTTTTCTTTCCCTTGCTCAGGAGATTTGGACTGTAACTTGAAATTTATGAACAGCAATGCTGTGCTCATTTGAATGTACTTCCATCCTTTACAAGATATCTCATCTGCTTCGAATTGATTAGTTCATTATATAGACAAGTAAGTGTAGATCTGCATAGACAGGTGAGGAAATAACACTAATATTAGTTAGATTTCATTGATAGTAAGCATAAAAAAACCCATTGGTAAATTTCAAGGACCTAATTTTTCGTTTATTTTACAGCTGAAATTTTTGATGGGATCTGAGCATGTAGTAGATAAATATAAAATGTTATAGAGAGCATCATTATGCAGAATACTCCCTGGATCCAGTTTTTTATTTCCAGCTGAGCTGGCTTCTTGGAGCATACTGCACAGTCATTTCATTCACTTTCATGTCAACAAGCTTTGGCTTGATAAATTAAAACAGAAAAATGCTGGGTAAAGTACTGCAGTCCTGCACGATTCATTTTGCAGCAATTTTCTCAAGGCTGCCTTAAGAACGATCTGCTATCTTCTTCATCTTCTCATCATTTTCCCATCTGGAATAGCCTGAGCCATGTGGTACACTGGGAAGCAAGTGGCCTGAGACTACTGCCTTCAAAGGCTGTTAACAATCCTAACTATCAAAATCACCACCTTCCTGCAGACAAGGTTAACAGTAGTCTATAGAATAGATAGGGAGGTCAGTAATCAACTTTTATTAGAATAAATATCAAGTGAATTGTTTGATTTTATTTTTACCTGAGACATTAAACAAGAATTGTAGTTTTCAGGGGCTACTACCGAAGATTACTGTTGAAAACATGAAACTTCAAACCTTTTAGATCTTAATGGCCAGTGAAAGACATCCTTTTGTATATATCTTTTGGATTACTTTATTAATTTTCTTCTCCTAAAACTGAAATACAGCTATATATTCACAGAGTCTGGAAAGTTAGATTAATTTAGCAATTATCTTGGTAGCCTAGTCCAAGGTTTTGAAATCCAAAAGTTTGGAGAATTAATTTTTAATAGAGAGGGACAAATCTGAGAAAGACATTAACTGTCAATAACTTCAGCCCCATGTCAGTTGGTGCAGTGCTATAAAGGAAAAATCAATGCAGGAATTAAAAATAATATAAAATTTCAAAGTCTGAATTTCATAATTAGTCTTTGCTCCTACATGAAATTCAGAAAAGTTCTGTGAGAGAATAGAAAATGCTGGGGCTAGATAATGCTGGGTAACAAGGAAAACAGTACTATCGCTATAGACAAACACTTACAATGGCAGATCATCTAGAAAAATAAGAAACAAATAAAAGAACTACTCTATAAGAGAGAAATTACTTGGCATCTAAGACAGAATTGATAATAATTACAGTGAAGCAATAAATGAAGGAAAAATTAGCTCATCATACACTGTGTATTACTATGTATTACTGAGTGATAATAACTGTTACTATTTGCAAGATTAGTAAAACCATTGATTATATTTCCAGTGGTACAGTAGATAGATTTATATGTGGGCGTATATGAATGCATATACACACACCTATGTCCTGCTTCAGATGAATGGCAAATGTCAGGACTAAAATGAAAAAAATCCACACATTATGGTGAAATAAATATGCAGGAATATTTGAGAAGTTCCTTTTCTGTTCACATGAATATTTTAGCATTTCAATATTTCAAATCCTTCAAATGGGTGATAGTTCTTTGTTTCTAAAATGCTTTGCCTCATGAAATGAAGGAGAATTTTTAAAAAATATGTTTTGCTTCAATCCATACCTATTTGTAATGTTCATATTTGTATTGCATTCTGTACCTATAGCGACTTGCCAGGCTGGTGAAGGAGGCTTTAAAATAGATTTGCTGGGGTAGGGGGCACCAATCCACCTTGACCCTACCAGTTAGTTGCCAGCACCTGCAGTGAATGCTCAGAGCAATGCAGAGCTACTCCAGCTGCTCCAGTCAATGAGTCGCCTTTATTCAGAACTTGGCTCAGATGCCTCTGTACAAATGCCTGTAGTATGGGAAATAAACAAGAGAATTAGAGACTCGTGGTGGCTTCCTACAATGGGGCTACAGAACTGATGGATAGGGGCAGAGCAACTGACATCGTCTACCTGTAATTGTGCAAAGCGTTTGATGCTGTCCTGCATGACATCCTTGTCTCTAAACTGGAGACACATGGATTTGATGGATGGACCACCCAGTGAATAAGAAACTGCCTGAATGGCTGCATGCAGAGAGTTGCAGTAAATAGCTCCACGTGGAGACCAGTGATCAGTGATGTGTCTCAGGGGTGGCTGTTGGGACCTGTCCAGTTCAACATCTTTGCCAGTGACACGGACAGTGGGATTGATGCACTCTCAGCAAGTTTGCTGATGACAATAAGCTGTGTGGTTCGGTTAATACCCTGGAGGTAAGGGATGCCATCCACAGGGACCTTGGCAGCTGGAGACGTGGGCCAATGCCAGCCTCATGAAGTTCAACAAGGCCAAGTGCAAGGTCCTGTACCTGGGTTGGGGCAATCCCAGGCACAGCTACAGGCTGGGCAGAGAAGTGATTCAGAGCAGACCTGTGGAGAAGGACTTGGAGGTGCTGGTCGATGAGAAACTGAACATGAGCCGGCTTCAAGTGTGCACTTGCAGGCCAGAAACCAACCGTATCCTGTGCTGCATTGAAAGGACTGTGGCCATCAGGTCGAAGGAGGTGATCCTGCCCTTCTACTCTGCTCTTGTGAGACCCCACTATGTGCAGTTCTGGTGTCCTCAACATAAGAAGGACATGGAGCTGTTGGAGCAAATACAGAGGAGGGCCATGACAATGATCAGGGGGCTGGAGCACCTCCCATATGAAGACAAGCTGAGAAAATTGGGGCTGTTCAGCCTGGAGAAGAGAAACTGTGTGGAGACCTCACAGCAGCCTTCCAATATCTGAAGAGGTCCTACAAGGATGCCGGAGAGGGATTCTTCATCAGGGACTGTAGTCGTAGGATGAGGTGTAATGGGTTCAAACTTAAACAGGGCATATTCAAGTTGGATATAATGACAAAATTCTTTATTGCAAGAGTGGTGAGGCACTGGAACAGGCTGCCCAAGAAAGTTGTGAATGCTTGTCGTGGTTTGAGCCCAGCCGGTAACTCAGAACCACACAGCCGCTCGCTCACTCCCCCCTTCTGCTTCCCCCCGCTCCCGGAGGGATGGGGAGGAGAATCGGAAGAATGTTGCACTTGTTCAGTGGTGAAGTTCCAAAGCACTGGAGGGGCCCACTGGCCTAGATACTTGCCCATACTATCCCACACACCCTGCCACTCATGACTGTCCAGCCTCAGGGAAAATCTCTTGGTGGTCCTCCTATATCGTCGTCTAACCCTAGACCAGATTTGAACCCGATACTGCTAAACTTTCGAGATTAAATGAATTAGGATGTTCCCAGGGTGGGATGGCCGTGGGTAAAACACACTCCGTATGTTTGCCAACATGCTGATCCCCAGCACAATCAGCAGGCAGGTTTCAAGGGTATTCAAAGGCCATCTAAAACCTTCAGAACTCTCAACTGCTGTTGCAAAGAGGCTGGTGGGGGAACGGGGGGTGAAAGAGAATGCCTCCCGAGGAGAAAAAAAAAGATACGCAATTGCTAAAATACTTCATTATATACCTCCCAATGTATAGAGGTGATGGCCACGCTGGAAGCACAAACCAGACCAGTTTCATGATCAATGAGTCTATTGTATTACAAGTCATTACCATGAAGTACAGTGAAACAAGAACCTTAGCCCAGGCCCCCCAGCCGATAAACACTAAAACAACAAATAGTGGCTGTAAGTAAGGTACAACATGCTGAAACTCTGAGATCAAGCGCAACAAGTCTGAGAGCCAAATAATCACCATTGTGACGAGTAGTAACAATGAATGATTATCACAAATAGGATTAGACACATTCTGGTCAGATCTGCCGTTATCTCAACCCTTCGTGCCCCACGTTGGGCGCCAAAAAGACCTGTCGTGGTTTGAGCCCAGCTGGTAACTCAGCACCACACAGCCGCTTGCTCACTCCTCCCCTTCTTCCTCCCCCCGCTCCCGGAGGGCTGGGGAGGAGAATCGGAAGAATGTAACTCCCACGGGTTGAGATAAGAGCAGTCCCGCAACTAAGGTATAATACAAAACCACTACTGCTACCACGAATGATAATAATGATGAGGGAAATAACAAGGAGAGAGGATACAATTGCTCACCACCCGCCGACCGATACCCAGCCTGACCTGAGCAGTGATCTGGGCCTTCCAGGTAACTCCCCCCAGTTTATATACTGGGCATGACGTGCTGTGGTATGGAATACCCCTTTGGCCAGTTTGGATCAGGAGTCCTGTCTCTGTTTTCTCCCGGCTTCCTCTCCTCCCTGGCAAAGCATGAGACTGAGAAAGTCCTTGGTTGGAATAAACATTACTTAGCAACAACTAAAAACATCGGTGTTGTCAGTGTTGTTCCCAGGCTGAAAGTTAAAAAACACAGCACTGCACCAGCTACTAAGAAGGAGAAAAATGACTGCTATAGCTGAACCCAGGACAATGCTCCATCCATGGCAGTGTTCAAGGCCAGATTGGATGAGCAACCTTATCTAGTGGAAGGTATCCCTGCCCAGGGCAGGTGGGATGAAACGAGATTATCTTAAAGTCCTTCCTAACCCTATTCTATAATTCTATTATTCTATGATTCTATGATCTCACTTATGGAATCTGGAGCAGTGAATTCTGCCAGTATACTAGATAAAGCTAGATAAAGCTTAGTAAACTCTTAGTAAACTCTTAGTAAAACCTTTGCAAATTTTAGGCTTTTTTCTGAGGCTCCTTTTTTCCCTCCCCTTCTCCCTGAAATCCTGAATGTCTCAGTGAATTGCTGAGGGTTTATGGAGCCTTGCGCTCTGGGTCATGGGTTTGATTCAAGTCTAAGTCACCAGTGAAACAAGAGTCATTACCATCAGAGGATCAGTCTGTGCTCCTTTAGAACCAGTTGATGGCTTGAGCTGGTTTTCTTTGAGGCAAGAATGATAAGCACCTTCACAGCTGACAGTCTTTTGGTGCAGTCCTAGCCGAGATGACTGAAGTTTTGACCCATGGACCAAGTCAGAGAGGAGGCAGGCAAAGCTCCACTAAAAGAAGTCCAGCAGCTATTTTTCTTGTGTAGAAAAGGTGAAGAATTTGCTTTCCAGAGCAATTCATCTCCACTGTATTCATGAGGAGCATACATGAAAAAAAACCAAAAAAAATTATATGAGTATAGTCAAGTTGTCATTAAGGAAAATTTCTGAGAAAGGTAGAATTTATCTTGCCTTCTTGCTCTTATTGTCCTCTGGGAATGAATACATCCTGATTAGGAAAGAAACAACAACAAAAAAATTACATCACAACAAATTGTCAGGACTGTGAAGGAGACATTGGCTTTGCTATAGCCTATAGGGTTGCTTCTGCATTGATGAGGTAATCTTTATTTTTTAATGAAATGATCCTTTCCAATAGGCTTCCTGAACTACAACTGTAGTTTTCCACTTCCTGTATTCTTTACAAGCAGCTTTAGTAAGTCAGTGCTCATGTTGACAGTGTCCTATATGAAATGATGGGCAACTTCTGGTTTCTTGAAATCTTCTTTCGGCTAATAATGGAACTGTACCTGTAAACAAAAAGACATTTATGAAGTGATGTAGGTGCCTAGCCGTTGGTGGTGCTTCTTAAATGAAACTTTTCTCTATATTTATATAATCCCCACCTACTTGGTGTCAGAAGGTCTAAATTATTTTTACTTCTGATCCCCTTTTCTCCTATCAACATTATTTGCCCTTTACTCATATTAGCAATATAGCTAAAAATGCTTTGTATTTCAGTCTAACCCCATTTCAACAGGCTTCAGCTGGCAAAACCTGCAAATTTACTAAATAAAGAAATCTCAGATTTACCAAATCAGAAAGACACTTTCTTATGAATTAGTATTCTTCCCCTGACCTTGGCGAAACTCAGTCTTATTATTTCCTAAAAATAACATGTCTTTGGTGGCTTCCTATTTTCTTTCTCCAGTCTTCCATTCTACTGATTTTTTTTGTTTGTTTTTGGTCAGTACCCATGTGAAATATACCATGCATGCAAAATGAATATTTTTTTGCATATAGGATTCTGTATATCACAAAATTAACTTCTGCTGTTCATTAGCTGCTGGTTTTGATATGAGAGTACCTATAGCTTAAGCTGACTAGTGCTTCTGTGCTCCAGCTCATTGTCTGAAATAGCAAAACTATTGACTGCTATATTTCAGGAACAACCTAAAGCCTCTCATTCTGGAAAGCATGTATACACATAGAGACCTATACATGTGGGTAATTCTGTTCTGTTCAGTATAACCTCCCATCACTAAGTGTCAGTTTGATATTTAAACAATTATTCAACTCCGTGTTTTTTAGCTCTGGTCACTTTACTATGAATTTAAATAACTCGTTGGATATGATGGGAAAAGCACATAGTCCATGCCACTCTTAATATCTGCATACAAACACCTGCTTCTTAAACTGGAGCCTATAAATAGCAGCCCATTTAAAATACCTACACTTCATGCTAAAGTGGGTTTACTTTAAAAATAACTAATTCTTTCTGTTATAAGATTTACATATGGTATGCTCTAATTGGGTGACTGACAGGAAATGTTGCAATAATATGTTATTTTATCAAATGTATTTTTAAGTTATTCTTCCAGTGAATCATTCTGAGCTTGCTACTAAAATGCAGGAGGAACAGGAGGGAGAGGGGGGGCTCATGTGTAGAATTAATTTTGCCCTCTGGAGAAATCCCCATGACTGCACACAGTTCAAAACCCATTATGGTTGTTCTACAACCAAACATTTGATGCACTGATCAGTGCCAAGAGTAGAAGCAGCGAAGAGCCACAAAATGAGACTGGAAAGCCTTGATGGTGCCAGCTGCGCTTTAACCTTGACTCAGTGGTGTGAGTATTAAAAAGAAAATAGAGAAAGCAAGAGAAAAGTAAGTAAGCAAGCAAGCAAAAATGAAAGTAAGAGAGCACGACAGACCTGAAAATATAGCTCCCTTCAGAAAACAGCTTTCTTTTTTCAGCTGCTGAACTCTTATTTATTTTTTATTAATAAATCAAAATATCAAAGCAGTCTTGTAGACACCAACTATGGGCTCCACAAGGGGAAGTGTAAATCTTTTTGGTTCATTGAAGCAATAAAAATACTGCCTTCTAATTATTAAAATATTTGTTATTATTGCTTATGTTTTTAGGAGAAAATTAAAAAAGACATAGCAAAATCTATCTCTTCCTACAAGTTTTTTGGAGTGCTGTTGTTCATTCATAGGAAACTTCACAGAAACAGAAAGAATAATAAATTGAAGACTTTCTATAAAAGAACAATATCAGCATATATTGCTCATGAATCAGAGAGATTTATTGTTCTTAACACAAACATTTGGGAAGCAGACACAGAAGCCCGGAAAACATTATGCAATGGCTAATATTAACATAAAAATGAAATTTCCCACTAAAACGTGCTGTGGCTAATGATTTAAAATAGTACTTACTATTTAAGTACTGCTGTCCCTTGAACTCCTATATTTTAAAACCAAAGACATTTACTGCTGGATAGTTCTCTTTTTGGAAGCTCTCATTAAATACTTCATGTTAAACACTTGTGTCAAAGGTTAAGAAAACACCCCATGAAGTCAGTAAACTATGTATTCAAGTAGTTGTCTTTAAATTATTAATTTATGTTCATGTTGATAATAGCTAAATCTTTCTAGATCTTTCATTCATACTTTGGTAAAAATACCACAGACTAACAAAGTTATGCAGAGTCAAATGAAGGTTAATAGAAAATAAAAAAAAAAAAATCCATAAAATGAGAGAAGCAAATTTTATTAGATTCAAAAGTTAAGGCAGTTTCCCAGCTGCGTCACAACAACCTGAGATTTACATTTTTGACTTCTGGTTATTTATTTTTCCTTGCTTTTTTTACAGTGTGGTGTTTGCATCTTACAAAGTTAGAGAAAAGGAATCTAATTATACTTTCTTTGGGACTGGGAAAAAAGATGTAGCATAAAATGAAAACTATATGGAAACTTTGTTGCTATATACAACTGAACTGAAGTGCAGTATTTCTGTATTGCTTGCATTAGTTAAATTCACTTTCTATGTTGTTTCATCTTTCTTTGCCTCTGCATTATAGCATTTGGCTGGAGTGGGAGTACAAAGGAATTGAGCTATTCTTCTCCTTTCAATGTGGCTCTTTTGTCATAGAAATTTAATTAAGCTTTAAACTTTCGAAAATTCGGAGGCTTATTCCAAACCAAATCTGCTTGCAACTTAACTGCTTCTGGTAATGACAGAGCAGTAATTCAGCAGCTGATCTGGCACCTCTTAGTCAAGGTTACACAACCTGGATGCCAATCCACAAAATAAGTTATCAAACTTACATTAAGATTTATTCTAAATGGAGATGTGGACCCTTGGAGCCTCCTTTTAACCACTGTCAAGCTCAACATTGACTAGCAATGTTTCTGGAGCTCTGTACACTTACAAATGTGGCTTGCCTTCGCCTGGGAGAGGAACCACACCACCTGCAGGATGCCTTTGCAGGGTCCATTTCTCAGGACATGGGAGAAATTCAGGGGCTTGGACAGAGTAATATGTTGTCCAACTTCCTGCTTGGCAAATTATTTCTTCAGCAAGTGTTTGGGCAGCAATTCTGCAGCCCTCATAATAGATGGGAGGACCAGATCACACATTCATTGTCCTGAAATTTGACAGGGTATTTGATATCATCCCTAGCATTTAATTAGGTCATTTTTCCAGAACAAAAGGTCCAGGGCATCTGAGTCCAGGCTTGTGCTTTACATTCAGTGTATTGCTTTTAACTACACTGTAGCCTCTCATCTTGAACTGACATTACACATCACTCTTCACCGTCTGTCAGAAGTTGTATCAGTATCTGTAGCAGCTGGTGCATCTTCTGGATGAAAAGTCTCAATGTTTACCTTTAAAATGTCAATCCTTCTGCAATCTCAGCGGTCATAGTCCTGTTCATCAGTTTATTCTCATCTGCCCTGGAGATGTGTTCAGAATAAATGAAGCAACCAGGACAATTTAAATACAAGGAAGAAGCTGTAATCAAAGTCATCTGCAGGTTTCGCTTCACAGGCCAGTTCTCAAAGGGATCCTTCCTGCAGTGACAGCACTCAACTGTGATTTACCATTTACATCTTGTGTGGGAGGGACTGGCATAATTTTGACAACAGACTGTCTTCTCTGCTGAGATTAAAGATTGCAGAATTTCTCCCCTGAGGTGACTGCAAAGAGGCAGGAGACCAAACTACTGGCATGGCTGTTGCAATTCATTCTCTACCCAGCAGTAACTGCTGTATTCAGACAGCGCTATGGACAATCCATGGTGCAAATTAGGAAATCGTTCCTGTTATCAGTGATGGCCACCAAGATGAGTGCTTGCCATCTCTAGACAGCAAAGATGCGAGGAAGGAAAGGTTAGGCTTTGGTGTTCCATGGCCTGCAGTAAATTTTTGGGAGAGCCTGAGACAACATCCCATTGCCTCAAATGCTACTGAAACAGTTTTCTTCCCATAAAGACAGCATGCTTTTCTTATGTTTTGCCCTCAGACTGTGTCACGCACTTCTGAATATCAAACCCGAGCAGTTTGGATGTGTTATTGAATAAATAACAGTCTGAATTGGACTGCTTCTGCCCATTGATACAATGTTTGTGAGCTGATCACAAAAGGGTGCAGCAGATAATCATCATAACCTTAGCCTCAGTAGATTAACTACTTACAAATGATTTAGAAGACAATATTCTCTGATATCAGTTCTTATATCAGATTTCTGTTATTTCTAGAAAATAGATAAAACCTGTGCTTATTTTGGTGACATAGATAGCAGAGCAAATATTCTATTACCCAAAATAACTTGTTTTTTGTGAAGTACTAAACACATCGTGAGAACAAAAAAGTCCTATTAGCAGTGACTTTCAGAGTACATCCATACAAAGATTCATTGGATCTGAATTTCAAAATCTATGTGCGTATCTGAAAGAAACCCATGGATGCAGAACTTCCTGTCTCTGCTCTACAGCCTCTCTGCTGTGGCAGTATGTTTCAGGACTCCCAGAGGGACTGAAATATATAGGCAACTGATAATAAGAAGTGAAAAAAGTTTTAGCTATGAATCACTTCTGATACTAACTATATGTTGTCCATGCCTGGGGTATTGAGGGATTATCTGCAGGTAGTAACAGTAGTAACATAAACACACATTCTATCTATCTATCTATCTATCTATCTATCTATCTATCTATCTATCTATCTATCTATCTATCATATATCTATCTAATCTGTCTACCTACCTACCTATATGTTACCTGTACAGAGGAAAGAGAAGGACCTTAGAAGGTGTACTTTACCTTAGCAATTAGTACCCTACTCCGCAGCTGGACAAGGCAAATAAATGCTGAGTTCTGGAGCCTGCCTGCCATAACAAAAGCAAACACAAGTCCCCCCCACCCAAGGCAGAAGCCGTTGGCACAGGAAGCTTTGTTTCCACTGTGTTCTTTGTGCCTCTCCTCTTGCTGAGTGGGAACACAGACTCTGAGACTGTCAATCCAGCACCTACAAAAAGCACGGCATTCACTAAAAAATGGGGAAGAAAAAACATCTTCCTTTGATCTACAATCTGTGCTCTACCCTTCCTCTGCACTGTTCATACATATGCACCACATAAAAAACCACATCTAGCACAAGTTCCTTTCTGTTGTTCATATCTGTGAGCACAGGCTTGATCATCCAAAAGAACAAGTAGGTAGGACACAGCTGGGATCTCATTCACTAAAATCACACAGTTTTTATTCACTGGCTCCATTGACCCTTTGCTTGGAACATTATTTGCAAAGTCCTTGTGCCTTTGTGGTTACATTGTCGTGAGATTTTAAGGTTGCTTAAAAGTAGGATACTCACAGGTGAAAAGCAGACTGTTTTTTGTCTGCCTCTTTATCACAGTCAGATCAGGAAATGGTGATGAACTTCCACGCTTGCACATTCTCTTCCATCAGAGCTGGAACCATTGGGGAACAATCTCACATTGTAGATGTTTTCCATCAGTAGGCACTTATGACTATAATCATTTATCTTAAACCATGGATTTATGATAAGGTATTACAAACTGTGACTGAAATTTATTTTTGCTGTTGCAGAAAGAGAGGGAAAAGGGAAAAATGGAATTTTTCAGGCAGACTGATAATTAAACTAGGGAGCACTGGCAGAACAGCTGAATGTAATGGATAAGTAGCTGCTATCCTGCAATTATATATTAGGGTATTAGTGATCTCAGAAATGGTTTGCTGTTCCACCAATGAATACATCTGGATCACTGAATTAAAAAAAAATACCTAATTTCATGATGAGTCTTCAGTGCTATTGGTATGATGCCTGCTTTTGGCTCTGTGTTAACAGCCTATCTAATTTTCCACACTCTCTAAAATGAGATGTGGTTTCAAAGGGGCAGCTTTTGGACATTTACATAAGCACACATAACATGTTCAAAGTAAAGTGAGGTAAGTTTACAGAGAAGCTCAGTAATGCCCAGTACACAATATGTCGCTGTAAAAGTACATTTGAAAAATAACATACTTTAAAAAAGAACAGTTGTGCTGCTATTAAGTCAGTTGCAAGCCATGTTTATGGGCATTTCACTGACAGAAAGGTATTTTTGTTCCACTAAAAGTGGAAGTTAATTTAATTAAGTGTGGAATCCTCCTAGGAAAGCAAAAAATCCTGTAAAAGATTCTGAAAGAAAATTTTCTCATTTCACAATCCAAAGCACATATCTAGGAGCCACACAAATTATAAATATATCTAGATGGTGAATATGTAAGTATATTTGGTATGTGTGATATCAATGCCTTTTTCATGCACAGACTTGCACCTAAAAACCCGACAATTCACAAGCTGAAGAAAACATCCATTTACCAGCACGAAAGAAAAAAAGGGACTTTTTTGGTTTTAAAATTCAGAGAAAGACGGGGGGATGGAAGGGGGGGGAACCCACAAAACACAGCCCTCATTTTATAAATCCTGACATTTTAGCAACCTGGGGCTGGGACTCTTTTGTATAGATTCCTAATTTGTTCATTTTACATTCTCTGAGCAACTAGATCAAAAAGCGGTGTCAAATGCCCAAAGCAGTGTTTGTCAGCAGTTCTTTTTTGTTTCAAAGCATCTGAATAGAGGAAGGCTAGTACCGTATTTCCAAACAGACAGGAAGGCTCCTGTTGGCAGCCCGTTGCCGCAGAATGAATACACGCCATGAGTGTAGACCATTTGTCTGCTGATTACAGCAGACCCCGAGGGAGCTGGTGTTAGCTCTCATTTTCACCTCTCTTTCTCTCACAATGTCTCCTTGCTGTGGCAGTCCTGCCTCCCCTCCTCCTCCTTGCCTTTATTGCTCACAGCTTTGAGTAGATCTGACTTGGCAGTGGTATATTTAAGACTGTTTTCCAAATTAAAATCAGACTAAGATGTTTGAAATGTGTTGACTTGCCTTGAAGGTTAACACAGAGAAGAAAAAAAAAGAGAAGCTGTTCTCATTTGGAATTCATCACTGATCATAATGAATGTACTTGGTATTCATGTGAATCTCACATGTATTTCCATAAGAGTGCTACTGTAATTTAACACTGGTACTAAAAACACTAGGGGGAGAGGGGCAGTTAAAATAAAATGTCATGGAATAAAAAAAAGGGTATACATTGTGTCTCTGCAGCAACTGCAAAGTTTGCCTATTATCTTAATACTTGATTTATAAGATTTGTCTCCCATTCCCCACTCATTTCCATAGAATTTTCTCAGTGAAGAGATGAGAAATATTCTTTTACTGTACTAAATATGTAGCTTTATGATTCCGTACTCCCAAAGGCAGTGGTGATGTATGTGCTACCAAATTACATGGATTTTACACACCTATTTTCTCTGCTATCCAATAAGAAATGTGTACTTACTGCAGTAACCTCGCATTACTCATGCTACACTTTGGAAAGACAGAGCATGCTGCACCAAGCACATTCAGCAGCCTCCTGTCTCATTTTTTTTCCTTTCAGTATTTTAAAGGAGACGATATGTGTTATGCTCCAGCAAATCATTTTCTGAGATTCCTAATTAATTTTTAAAATAGGGTAAATGGCCATATCTCAGTATCAATAGACTTAGAGCAACACACAACTACACCAGTTGAGAATCATTTCTTCTGATGTAAATTTGACGATTCTTCCAGTTTTCTTTTTGTGCACATCCTGATTGCTGTTGGCAGTTTTCTCCTTTTTCAATAGATTGTTGTTGCTGAAGCAACACAATGAATGACAGCTTTAAGGCTTAATTATGGAAAAACAGATATTCCCATGTTGTTCTTATAATCATTCTAGAGTCAAAGGGTGTTTCCCTCTACTCTTCAGTGATTCAGATACTTACAACTTTGCTTATCTAAATCATTATCAGAGAACACTCTTTCTGTGCCCTAAAATCAGGAGTTGGTTCCTACTTATCAGGGGAACAAAAGGAGTCACAAAGAGCAATCAAAGGTTAGGTGATACATGGATATCAGGAGTAAGGAAGGATGGAATGAAAACAAGGTTCTTTTGCAAAGCGGAATCTCAGTTTTCATCTTTTTCAAGGTTTCTTGTTTCCAAAGCAAAAGTTTAAAAATGAAATCCTGTCTGCCTATTTCGATTACCCTAGAAAAACATGCAGAGAGCCTTATATCATGTAAGACATATGGGATTCATTCATCTACACAGGGAAGCAGTTCCCTCAAAGGAAGTCCCTATTTCCCTCTATATTCAAAGAAAAGATGCTGGCCATCTTGGAAGCTCCATGATGGAGGATTTGTACTCTTCAGTTAAGGAGTCTGGGAGATCAAGCTGGTCATAGCAGGTCTTTTTCTGGCACCCTCCAGAAATGTCTTTCCTCATGCCTTTCCACTGATTTTTACAGCATTCTTGTTAGGAAGACTGCCTCATTAGGGACCTACACAGTTCTTGGATGCATGACATAAGAGAACTAAATTCTGAATTCAAAGTGATTGAAATAGAGAAAATACTTTAAATTGTTGACTATTTCATTGTTCAGCAGCATAGGCATGATAGGAGATGAAGCATCATGTTATGATATGTATTTTGCTCTGCATAACTCATGATGAGTTTGGCCAAATAAGCCATTTACATTGCATGGAGGAATAGCCAGGGGAATTATCTTTGTTATGTGACTTTAGCCACTGTGTACCTGTCTGCATTTTGCATACACAAGTAACTGTTTTAGATAATTTCCTTTCTTCTTTCTTTGCATGGAAATCTGTTATGAAATACAACATAATTACAGCCAGTCTGATTGTGGTGACCTGGGGAATAGGTCTTGATTTGGAACATATTATTTTTTCAGCATGATTTTACAAGCCCAAACTGTATTTTAGCAGCCACTAAAGTTAAAGGCACATTGATATATTTTTCCTAGTAGATACCTAAAAAAGAGAGTGAAGAAACATGAAATAGTTAAAAATGAAATAGACCCCTTCATCTGAAAGAGGGATACAGCAATGTGTTACTCTCTCAGTAGCTCCCTTTGTCTGAGAGCAAACTGAAATGACAGTACTAAGGTGGTGAAAGCATTGCATAAAGCCTGACTTCACATATTTCTTCTTCAGATTGGAAGTTTTGGTGACCACTGCTGTAGTAATACAGGAGGAAAAGTAAGCAGTGATCATAGTATATGAAAAATTACAGGACTTCTGACAAACGCCTGCTTACGCTATACTGAAGTCTTGCAAATATCTATGATCTGAACATATATTTTTACCATAGCTTCCATTGCTTTGTCTATGCAGACTTTGGAATTAAATTACTTTTCTGCTGTGACTATTGCACTATGAAATGGAATATGCCTTTGCAGACTATATTATAAATGTTATTCTTTAATATATACATAGAGATATGTCATGAACAGCACATCATTTGAAGCTTTAATAATAGAATAGAGGTAATAAAAATTAATTGCTCATTTATAGGCTAATTTTTTCATTTTTACATACACCAAGGCTGTCATCTTATTGACAATTCCTCTAAGCTGTTACCACTGAAAGTACTACTCCGCTTTCATTGTCCTCCACACTCTCTTGTCAGATAATTTTCAACACAGCACTTTCTCAGCTGTGTTTTTTGTGTAGGGTTATGTGATAAACAAGCTCTTTTTAAGTAGGAAAAAGTGAATAGGCAAGTGCTGAAGCCGACACTGCTAACTGGAGAATTGTCTACGGAAACACAATTGAAGAACACAACTGAAGAATTGCAGTAAGTCAGCTTACGTTCTTCTTTCACACAACAGTAAATAGTAATAAATGGCCTCCTCACATTCAAAATTATGTCAGCACACTTTCTCTTTCTTTGCCTTTTTTGTGGAAAATATCCTCGCACTTGTTCACTTACTGTATTTCATATGATATTTGACAGTTTTCAGCTGAGGACTGTAAACATGTTAAAACATGCTAGCTTGATAACCTGATGTCGTGGTTTAAGCCCAGCCGGTAACTCAGAACCACGCAGCCGCTCACTCACCCCCCCCCTTCTTCCTCTCCCTGCTCCTGGAGAGATCGGGAGGAGAATCAAGAGAGTGTGACTCCCACAGGTTAAGACAAGAACAGTCCAGTAACTAAGGTATAATACAAAACCACTACTGCTACCACCAGTAATAATAATGATAAGAGAAATAACAAGGGGAGAGGATATAACTGCTAACCACGTGCCAACCGATACGCAGCCCAACCCAAGCAGCGATGTGGGCCTTCCGGGTAACTCCCCCCAGCTTATATAATTGGCATGACGTGCCATGGTATGGAATACGCCTTTAGCCAGTTTGGGTCAGGTGTCCTGTTTCTGCTTCCTCCCGGCTTCCCCTCCTCCCTGGCAGAGCATGAGACTGAGAAAGTCCTTGGTTGGAATAAACATTACTTAGCAACAACTGAAAACATCAGTGTTATCAGCGTTGTTCCCAGGCTGAAAGTTAAAAAACACAGCACTGCACCAGCTACTAAGAAGGAGAAAAATGACTGCTGTAGCTGAACCCAGGACAGTATCTACCCCTTATTCCATACCATTCATGTCATGCTCAAATCCCACATTTTTGAATCTACCATTGCTTTTGACTCATATATATATATATGTATATACACCCACACCCACACACAAAGAGAGAGAGATCATTCGTTAGTCCATGGACCAATCCCTATAAAGTTGCTGAATTCATCCAGTCCCTGATGTCAGGCTCCAACTCTTGTAACAGTCTTTCAGGGCAGGACGAACGGTGTGTAGTGTTGGGTTGTTGCCTGCTGATGACACCGCCAAACTCGTCTGGTCACTGCTGAGCTCGTCTGGTTTCCTCAAAATTCATTCTTTGTTGGGGTGATAATCAGAGGGAAGTCAGGGTCAGTTGCTGGCAACCTGAAGATATCTAGCTGGTGGGCTATGAAAGTGTTATAGAGCAGGCAACAGCATACAATTGAGTTCATTGGCTGTTTTCCCCCAAAATTAAATCCCCTTGAGGTACACATTGGACTTCCCCATCTTCCTGCATTACCCACCAAGTAAACACGGGTCCCTGAGCAAAAACAACCCCAGGAGTGGAGGTTTGCCTTTACCTGAAGCAGGAATAACCCAGACTGTCTTCCCCAACAAATTCTTTATGTGCACCACAGGACCTCTATCCCTCTCTACAGTATGTAAAAGTTCTGATTGGGCTCTCAGTGCAGTTTTTAACAGCCCATTGTACTGTTCGATTTTCCCAGAGGCTGGTGCATGGTAGGGAATGTGATACCCACTCAATGCCATGCTCTTTGGCCCAAGTGTCTATAAGGTTGTTCCGGAAATGAGTCCCATTGTCTGACTCAATTCTCTCTGGGGTGACGTGCCGTGCCGTCACAAGACTTGTTTCTCTAGGCCCAGGATAGTGTTCCAGGGAGTGGCATGGGGCACAGCATATGTTTCCAGCCATCCGGTGGTTGCTTCCACCATGGTAAGCACATAGCGCTTGCCTTGGCGGATCGGTGGAAGTGTGATATAGCCAATGTGCCAGGCCTCCCCATATTTGTACTTCAGCCATCGTCCTCCATACCAGAGAGGCTTTAACCGCTTGGCTTGCTTAGTTGCAGAATGTTTCACATTTGTGAATAACCTGGGCAATAGTGCCCGTTGTTAAGTCCACCCCTCGATCACAAGCCCATCTGTATGTTGCTTCTCTGCCTTGATGGCCTGAGGTGTCATGGGCCCACCGGACTACAAGTAATTCACCCTTATGTTGCCAATCTAAGTCCATCTGAGCCACTTCAATCCTAGCAGCTTTATCCACTTGCTGGTTGTTCTGGTGTTCTTCAGTGTCTGGACTCTTGGGTACCTGAGCATCTACGTGACGTACCTTCACCATCAGGTTCTGCACCCGGGCAGCGATATCTTGCCACAATGCAGCAGCCCAGATGGGTTTACTTCTGCGTTGCCAGTTGCTCTGCTTCCATTGCTGCAACCACCCCCACAGGGCATTTGCCACCATCCATGAGTCAGTATAGAGATAAAGTACCGGCCATTTTTCTTTTTCAGCAATGTCCAAGGCCAGCTGGATGGCTTTCACCTCTGCAGACTGACTCGATTCACCCTCTCCTTCAGAGTTGTTGCACTTAATCTCAGTTTCAGCATGTCGTACCTTACTTACAGCCAGTATTTGCTGTTTTAGTGTTAGCCAGGCTGGGGGGCCTGGGCTAAGGTTATTGTTTCACTGTACTTCGTGGTAATGACTTGCAATACAATAGACTCATTGACCATGAAACTGGTCTGGCTTGCGCTTCCAATGTGGCCATCACCTCTATATATTGGGAGGTATATAATGAAATTTTTTGGCAATTGCATATCTTTTTTTTTCTCCTCGGGGTGTCAACTTACGAAGGAGATAGATATTCCCTCACACCCTCCACTCCCCTATTAGGCTATTTACAGTGGGAGCAGATTCTGGAAAAGTTAAAGATCTTGACTATCCTTTCAATGCCCTTGAGAGCATGCTGCTCCTTTTGCTGGGCCACCAGCTTATTCCTGCATATGCTTTCTATGTTTTGCCACCCTGAGAATGCCTGATCTTGTCCAATCTCGGTAGCTAAGCAGGGTCTGGCACGGGCCTTGTCTAGGATTAAACGATGATATAGGAAGACCACCACGAGATTTTCCCCTAAGCTGGACAGTCATGAGTGGCAAGGTGTTTGGGGCAGGGTGGGCAAGCATTTAAGGCACTGGGCCCCCCCAGTTATATGATCAAAAACCATCCTTTACCCTACATTATTACTGCAAGTTAGTCTGAAAACATCCTTTCTCATGTGTGAAGACATAAAAGTCAGTCTCCATCTAGTTACTCAAAATTAAGTAGCTTCTAAAAGAAAGATGTCTTGACGTCTAATCCACAGAAGATGTCAAGTATATTGTGCTGAACTAGAAACTTCAATCTTGAAAGAATATATTTTTGATTTAATGAAATTGGGAGGAGAAAGGAGAAAGCAATTCTAAAAGTAAATCAACAAAAGAATCATTTGCTAATTAAAGTGATTGAGAAGGGGTTACTTGACCCCACAGACATATATTAATGTTCTTTTTTTCTATTTATGATCAGGGATCTGAGTAGAAACATGCATAGATTTTGACTTTAAGACAAATTGTCTAGGAGTTCAACACAGTTTTGAGAAGACAATGTGTTAACACATTCATGGATCAGAGCCTTCATAAGAAGCAGCAATTTTTCTGCCAGTGTAGCCTTGTTATATTGTAAGGTTTTAACTGGTAGTTTAAGGAATCAGGTGTCCATTCAGTTCTCCAGAACAGAACTGTTGCAATCTGACATGCTACCTTGACCTCTGGTGTCTTGACATTCATCACCTTACAAAGTAGTGGCACCCCATGGTAAGCAGAGCTGTGTTCTACAAACATGCACAGCATGGGAAATAAACAGAATGAACTGGGAATCTATGTGTGGTCACAGTGCCATGATCTCATTGCAAGTACTGAGACACAGTGGGATATCTCACATGACTGGAATGTTGTCATGTATGGCTATGTACTTTTTAGAAAGGACAGGTTAGAGAGATGAGGTGGAATTGCTCTTTGCACAAGACAGCAACTGGAATGTATCAAGCTCTACCCAAGGACGGATGGATGAGTAGAGAGTCTGTGGGTGAGAATTAAGGGACAAGCTAATATAGGGGATACTGTCGTGGGTGTTTACTATCGGCCACCCGACCAGGAAGAGGAAGTTGATGAGGCCTTCTATGGACAGCTAGAAAGAGCCTCATGGCCACAGGCCCTGGTTCTCCTGGGGGACTTCAACCATGCAGATATTTGTTGGAGGGATAACATGGCCCAGCACACACAGTCCAGGATGTTTCTGCAGATCGTTGAATATAACTTTTCGTTACAAGTGGTGGAGGAGACAGCGAGGAAAGGTGTGTTGCTAGACCTTGTTGTGTTGCTAGACCTTGTACTTACTTACAATCCAGGAGGGACTGGTTGAAGACATAAAGGTTGGGGGCAGCCTTGGCTGTAGCAATCATGAGATGGTAGAACTCAGAATCCTGCACGAGGGGAGAAAACCAGTACGCAGGATTAGAACCCCAAACTTCCAGAGAGCTAATTTTGGCCTCTTCAAAGACCTTCTTAGAGGAATCCCACTGGACAGGGCTTTAGAAGAGAACAGAGTCCAAGAGAGCTGGTCAGTATTTAAGCACCTCTTCCTCCAAGACCAGTATATCCCCATGATGAAGAAATCAGGCAAAGGGGGCAGGAGACCTACATGGATGAGCAGGGAGATCCTAGTAAATCTTAAACTCAATAAAGAAATTTATGAGATGTGGAAAAAGGACAGGCCAAGTGAGAGGACTATAGGAACATCACCAGGGTATGCAGGGGATGTGACAAGGAAGGCCAAGGCCCACTTGGAACTGAATCTGGCAAAGGACATCAAGAACAACAAGAAGGGCTATGATTCTATGATGCTATGATACTATTAGAATACACACAAATAAGAGTATAAATGTGAATCATATTTTATGATAATTCATTACTACTCTTACTATATTATTTAAAATCATTCCAGTCTATATACAAAAGTGAAGATTATTAGTCTGCATAAAAATAACAGGTTTTGAAAAAGAAAAAATGTTCTTGGTGAATTAATTTTCCAGTCCAGAATATTTGGACCTACAGAAGAGATGTAAGCAAAGGCTTTGACATGGCTCTTGAATATCTGGGAAAGCAGTCTGCAAGAGGAAGTCCTGAAACACTGTAATATTTACTATCTAGTTTAATGATCCGAAGTCTGTGCTGAATCAGAGGTATAAATGTTAAAGTAATTACCCTGGAAAGTCAATTTAACGAATGCCCAATATGTGACAGCATTATTTCTGTAATATTTTCTATTGCCCAGTTTATCATTTTTATTGTTCATTTACCTATGTTATACAGTTCTGATATGAATTATATTCTCTAATATTCGTTTTTATTCAATATGACTTGTTAGATAGCTGGTGAAAAGATTCTTTTTAAAGAGAGACCTTTGTACTTGGGAAAACTTTGAAATATACCTACACATAAATCCATTCCTGTCTCACATATTTTGGAAAAATTCCCATGCTCCTTACTACAATTATTAGAAATATTTGTTTGAACAAGGACTATTTCTTTTCAACTTTTGATTTGGTTTGAAAGCGTGACAATACTACTGAATTTATGGGTTCCAGTATCCAATCTCAGGCCTTGATTCTGCAAAAAATTATCTGCATCCATAAATGTATTCACACTAGTAATTCCTCAACTACTTAGCTGAAACACAACTTAAGATTTGTGATATTGTGCATAAACAGGATTACTGACAACATCTAGTCCTAATACAACATGTTCATCTGATATAAATGCAGTACTTTTTCCTAAATTCAGTGTTAAATAAATCAGCTGGTGGAAAAAATAAGCCTTACTAGGACTATAGGAAATAGCAAAGAAGCTCCATGTCTCAATATGCTGTGACTCAGATACTGCATTTGGAAGGAGAAAGTTAAAAGAGACTGCAGGAACCTTGAATATTTGTTTGGGAATGGCCATATAACTTCTGAGTTTGCATTCTTCTTTGATAATGTTCTCTCTAGTATTTATAAAAACAACACCAACACCTTCATCCTCCTCCCCCTTTAGAAGCCTTGAACTGGAATGGGAATAATGAATTTTATGGTAGGCATAGCAGTAAATAATTATAGAATCATAGAATTGTAGAATCAACTAGGCAGGAAAAAACCTTTAAGGTCATCAAATCCCAGCATTACTCCAGGACTTCCAAGTCCACCACTAAACCATGTCACTAAGGGCCTCTTCTACACAGTTCCAGGGACGGTGATTCCACCACTGCCCTGGGCAGCCTGTTCCAATGCCTAATCACTCTTTTGGGGAATAAATTTTCCAAATATCCAATCTAAACTTCTCCCGGCACAGCTTGAGACAGTTTACTCTTGTCCTATCGCTTGTTACTTGGGAAAAGAGACCGGCCCCTACCTCACTTCATCCTCCTTTCAGGTGGTTGTAGAAAGCGATAAGGTCTCCCCTGAGCCTTCTCTCCTGTAGATTGAACATTTCCAGTTCCCTCAGCCATTCCTTATCAGACTTGCGCTCCAGGCCCTTCACCAGCTCTGTTGCCCTCTTCTGGACCTGCACCTCAATGTCTTTCTTCTAGTGATGGGCCCAGAACTGAACACAGGATTTGAGGTGCAGCCTTACCAGTGCTGAGTACAGAAGGACAATCACTTGCCTGGGCTGCTGGCTAAACTATATCTGATACAGAAAGAAGAGTATACTTCTGCACATTTGCATTTTAAGAGTTTACCCAGCTACTCAGTTTGAAATGAACTGATGAGTAGATGCCAAGAGGTAAGTAGGCAAGGTGCAACTTTTAAGATAGTTTCCAGTGATTAAATAAAATGGAATATTCATGCAACCACAATCAGGAGAAAACGGGAAGAAAAAGGATGAAGATGATAAATGTTTTGACATCTGCAGGGTTCTTTTTTCTCTCATGGACTAGCTGAAGCATGGCCACACACTGGCCTTACGGTAACTTAAATGACCTCTGCCGTCCAGAAGGAAATCCAGGCATACTTAAAACTATTCTGTGACCCAGTGGTGCAATGTTTTCCTAGGAGGACCTCCCATATCCACAAGAAAATAAGGGAGATTAATTAGTCAGAGAATTAGGGACTGTTTGGCACATTCTGAAGAGGGAGAGAGATTAGGTCTTATTCCTGTAAGATAATACTAGCAATTTTAAGATTGAAGACAGCAATAGTAACTGAGGGTTCTGAGGCTGTGCCAGGAGGAAGGATATAGTACAACAAAGAGCATACAAGGCTCTTCATGAGACGGAGAGGAACATTTTTGTACAGATGTGTACAGTTGCTGACTGGCATTTCTTGGCAAGGTGAATTCTCTTGAAACCAAACCCAGCCAATATTAGATTTATAAAAGGACATGCTAGTGAGTGAAAGGTTGGTGTAAAAATTCACCAAGATCAATTTCTCCCTTTTGTGGCAGCTATGGCGTACTTCAGGCTTTGGTTATATGCTCCATCTGCTTGGCACCCTTATGCAACTCACAAGCAAAAGGAAGCCAAATTTAAATCTGCAAAACATTAATCTTGCCAGTAAATATTCTACTCGGAACAAAAATTCACAATCCAGAAATATGCAGGGTTCATTCACACACACATGGGACAAATAAGAGCTTAGCAGGAACTGTTTTACAGTCCTTGTGGAGCACTGTAGAGCTAATAAGTCAAGAAATACCACTTGAATGGAATCATATGATAATCACGTGATTATATTTTTTGATATATTACATAGTGCTTAAATATAAAAATAATATGTATTTAGAGTTTAGGCTGTCCTTCGTTGTATCAAATTAAATCGGATTTAATGCCTAGTTGTGTGTCATGCAGATCAGATCCATTTGTACAAGATTGCACACTGTGAAGCTGGTTCAAATGAATGAATGGCTTTCTCATTACTTCACCCTATTCTGCTGTCTCTTTTCCTGTCCTTTGTAATGTAATAGAGGACAGCTGTAGCAGTGAAGCGAATATTAACTAACCTCAATGCCTCAGCAGATTGTGACTTTAATCCCTGCAAATACCACTAAAATAAAAATTTAATTACAGTCAGTGTAGCTCTGTTAATGCCTGAAAAATATTTAACAATTAGTGGTTGGCTTAATTAAGCAAACTGCCTTTCACAAAGCAACCTGAAAAGTTTTTCCCTATATTTTTATCCCTCAGACTAATTAGTCCGATGTAAGCTTGCAGCACTTCATTTACTGTTACTGAGTCTCCTGCATTACTGATCCAGTTACTGGGGCTTAACAGTCTTTCATGGAGAAGAAGTTAAAAGAAAAAAACAAAGATTCATTGAGCACTAATACCCCTTAAAAATGAAAAGTGCTTTCTAGTAAGCCAGGAAGTTTCATTAGTTATGTATTCCTATGCAATTACATAGTTTAAGATGTCTTAGCTAGGATCATTTATTTACACGGGTTCAGTATGTGTTGAATAACGAGTACAGCCATGTTTATCAGAGGACAATATCTTGCACATCCAGACCATAAAAAGGTGATTATATTCAAGTTTAGTAAAAAGACAGCCTCGTATGGCCTGATTCAGGCATTTGTTTTGAAAATTTCTGATAAAAGGTGAGAACTACAATGCAAAAGGTGGCTCACAACTGACTTTGACAACTAAGTCTCGTTATTTAAATTAACATGATGTTGCTTTGATCTTGCTTGTTTGTGCTGTTAAGGTACAAGATCCATTGCTCTTGCTTCTGTGGATTTTACTGAAGTTGCATTCCTGAATACTTCTAATTACAGCTCTGTTTTCTGAAAACACAAGCACTGAAGAAATTCCGGTAAACTGTGGTTTGAATCCTAACATTGCCATCTGTTATCCCAGAAAAAATATTGTTCAACAGTTGAAAGAGCAAGATACATTACTTCAATATTTGAAATACTGATTTGATGGCAAATGTCTCCATTCTGTACTGGCTAGTGTATATTCAATTAACAGCGGTGGCAGATATTTGCCTGAGGATAGTTAACTACATATATATTCAACTTTTCAAGCTAAAGTCTTGCAGTTTCTTACCTCTTACAGCTAATGAACACAAAATTAATCTGTACATTATGAAGTGTATGAATATGTTTTGGTTGAATTAGTATAATCATCTTAACAAGAAAGGGTGAATTCCCTCAATAAGGACAACTATTTTCTATACGGAAAATAATTTTTTACGTCTTCTTTATCCTTGAAAAGTTACAATTCATACAACTCAAGGCAATACCTGGAAATTCATAGCATTCAGTTTGAATCAACTGCCAAACATTTTGAAAAAAGTTTATCATGTACATGAGTTTACCACACTCAAATTATTTAGAAAAGTAGGTAATGCAGGTTTACTGCTGAACTAGCCAGACAAGTAAGTAAAACATGTTCCAGAAATGAGATTACCTTAATCCAAGTGTACAAAACTGAAATACAAAACTGATTAAGACTATTTTAAATCAGAATGTTTTATTCCTTTCACCTGCCTATCTGTCACTGGGATTTACAGGAACATGGTCTAGCGGTCTGCTTTCTACAGAGGATAGATATTATGCAGTATAGCTGAATTATTTGTTTCAATGAAATAGCTGTTATTTTGCTCCATATATATGGGTTTTTTCAGTAAAAGCTCTCTTTTGTGCTAAAGACAAAAGAAATAAGAATTAAATCAATGAGAAACAGAATGTCTGAAAGAAAATGATTCATAGTTTGATACAATTCAATGTAATTGGCAACCTTTGCTTCTGGGCTCATGGTTAATTGAGGATGCAGATTAAGTTGCCGTTCATAATATTGGAGAGGTGGTCTATTGAAGTCATGGTTTAAACAGTAAATGTTGATTGAAAATGCAGAGAAGCACCTGGCAACCGCATAAATCCTCTTCTGGGAGTAATTTAACTTATTATGAAGGAGAAAAAAAAAAAAAGCTACATGGCAAAGCTGAGATGGGTGTAAAATTTCTTTCACCTGGCCTTAAAAAAAAAAGTGTTTTCAACTTCTTTGCATGACATTTAGATGGACTTCAAATGCTTTAATCTACATCATGACATAAAGTAGTATCTGTCTGTGAATGTATACCTGCATTACTGTTGAGGAAATGTTATTTCGTCATCAAATTACATTCTTACAGTATGTCTGCTACTGAAGAATGCAAAGTGTTTCTCCTTAATGATACAAATAATTCACTTATAATGTTCAATTATACATCTTTTTCCCAAAAGCAAAAATACTTTTTGGGGTTTGGTTGTTTTTTTTTATTTTGTTTTGGTTTCTTTGTCAAATGCTGAAGAATTTCATAATGGTATAATATATTTATTCATCTTTGAATTTCACTGTACAAGCACAACACGTGTTAAAAAATAAGCAAAACTTGATCAAATTTTATTTACCTCTGATCCACTGCCACAACTTTTACAAGAGCTGCATTCCACCGTTTTCATGAAAAGATCATGGTACAAGCATTAACCTGTATTTTCTACTAATACACTTATAAACCTCAGGATTAGAGTTTAGAAGGAAGTTCATGAACTAGGATTTTTTTCCTGCTTTTCTCTCTTTTGAGCTGTAATTATGACAAAGCTGCAGAGATTTCAAAGTTGAGGACAAAAAAACTTGGTTGTGTATACGCATACTTACATGTGTAAGTACTTAAAGGTGAAATCCTATGTTCTCTAGCACTCATGATACTCATGTTGAATTTAAAGGGAAGCATATGTATATGTCTGAAGAAAAATAGTTGTCTCTTCCCTATGCTCACTGGCATATTTAGTAAGGTCTATAACCAGAAGCACAACTTGTGTAAGTTCGCATAGTTCTATTAACTCATTGTGCTAAAATATAATGTTGAGAATCTCTGCCACATTAATGTGCTAGAATACTGTTATACAGATAACCACAAATGGGTCCTTCCTTACTTCCATGGAAAGGGGAGCATCCAGAAAAAGTTGGAAAGTAGGAGGGTGTTATTGTGGTTATACAGCAATGTATTGGGATTCATTTAGATGGAGCTCTGTAAGCCTCATGAGGACACAGTTCTTTGGTATCCAGGATGTCTTTGATCCCTGGTCAAATTTTCAGACTTGTAGTGCTCCAGCTTCTCCTGGGATGGATGTGTTACATATTCACAGGTTGTATAACTGCTACTCCAATTTATTTTAACCTTCAACCTTACTTGCAATAGTATTTCCTAAATGAGGAAAGGAGAACCATAGAACTATTTAGGTTTGAGTTTAAACAAAATCAAGCCAATAAACCTCCCTGTAACATCTCATTTCTCCTATCTTGCTTTTCTTCCCCAGCTGATTGAATTCCCCAGCTGCTGACAAACTTGTAGGTTGTAGTATACTAAAAACTGTCTCAGAATATAACAGTTTTCCACTTCTTTATCTTTCAAATTAATAGTCAGTTCTAAATCCCATATTCCTTTCATAACAGGTATGTTTTCTTCCACAACATTACAGTAAAGAAAAAAGTACCATAGATCTTAAACAGGCCTGGAATAATATAGCACATGTTGACAAAAATTAGTGAAGCTATGTCTGACCCTGAGGTGAAATTTGTTACAGCAAACACATAAATCACTTGATTTATTTCTCCTTTTACATATTTGTTTTATTCCCATTTCTCTGGCATTTGTCAGTTGGCCAAGTGAATCTTTGGCTCACACATATGTATCCTAACGAAGTGCTTTAAAAAAAAATCCTGGATCTTTGCAAACTGACAAATATATCTGAATAATAATACTGAATAATATTTTGAAATCTCGATACAACCAGCTGCAAAGATCAATGACAGATGTCATTTTAAATGCATACTTAGGCCAAAGAAAGAGGCCAAAGGAAGCCAAAAAATGTTGCAAAACAAAGAAAAAAACTTTGAAGACTTCAACTGCCTTACAGATAGGTAGGTTAAAATTATATGTATGAAATTGTATGTATGAAATTTAATATGTATTTACACATTCACTTTATATCTTAGAATTAAATCTGTCAAATCAGGCACTCTACAAATGCAATAGGAGGTTTTGATGACTTTTACAAAACATTAAGTAGCAATTAGGAACGTTTTTAAACCTGCTCTTCAAATTAATAGGTGTAAGAAATTCATATTGGATTTGGCTTATATTTGCTTGCTGTGATCAGTTTTTGTGAATATACCAGGATATTGCAAATGGTAGAGAGCAGTTTAGTGTATAGCAGTCTAGTATACAGCAGAATAAATTTAATGAAACAACAATAGTGTTATAAATCAGAAGCATTAGAGTGGGTCATACTGAAAGTTGCAACTTTTTCCATCACTCTTTGTATTTGCAAGCAGAGGCAAAATCACTTTTTTTTTTTACCTCCCCCCAAGTCTGGCATGTTTGAAAAAGTCATTGTTTATGAATGTTTTCCCTGTTTCCTAGTGACATTGTTACTAGTCAAAACTAAACTATTTCTCTTGTGCTGCGTAACTGAATCATTATGCATTACCTCTTGCACATTTTTTTCTGTCATTCGGGAGAGCTTGATATAATAAATGAGATACCAATAAAATGCTTACATTAGCTGACATCATACTTCCATTCTCTATGACAAAAATTCCCTTTACCCATTATTAAGAAGTTAGTTATTAAGAAAAATAAGGACTACACATTTTGTTATACGTAAAATTGTACTTACTTCTGGCAAAGTGACCTTAAAAATTGTGGGCTGTCTATTAAGTTATGGAACATATAATACCATGATCCTTGTGGAAAAATCTTTCAAAGTTCATTCCCTGATAGCATCACAAAACACAGTGAAACTGAAAGTGGTAAAATATGTCATTACACTGGTGTTTAGAATGTGTCATATCCCATTATTATCAAAACCTTCAGGGGTCATAACATGGCATCTAAGACATGATTTTGGGATGAAAATGTAAAGTTTTGACACAAAACTTTAGTCTCAGCCAAAATTAACTTGAAAGTGTTTAGGAGATTGAAACTTCCTAGACAGTGTTTCTGCAAGAGGAAAGTTAAGGAATGGAATCTAGAATTAAAAGCTTATTGTAGCTAATTCTGCTTCACCTGATATCAAAGGGATCAAAAACATACATCATGTACACCATGGTGTGAAAAAGGATGGAATGAATAGTCCTAACCAACAAAGTCTTCTCAATTTCTGCTTGAATGAGAATTGCACATTTCTTTAAAATGATAATTTGGTATGTTCTATTGATTTCTAAGCCTTTTCAATTCTTCTCCAAGCAGAGATACAGAAAGGTGAAAAAGGTTATTCCAGTATAGTTTCTAGCACTGTAGGCAAACTGGAATCTTATGATGTCTATTTTCACAAATCGACAATCTTTTAGCGTACTTCTCAATGTAGTTTCCAGACAATTATTGTGTAAATAAAATTTCTGAACTTATAAATTTCCTGTCATTGGTGTTTTTACAAATTTATAATTATTGAAAAGCAATAATTCAAGACTCAAAGAAATAACATCCAACATCATTATATTTTTTCCTCTTGCTTACTGACCATATATAAAAACATCTTATATCTTTTGTATTTGGAAATGCTTTTTTTCACAGTTACAAAGCATCTCATGTTAGTTCTTTCAACAGACAAGTGAGAGCATAAACTCTACAGCAAAACCAAACTGTATCAGTTTTAGACTCACCTTGGAGGCTGTCATATTGATATATTCCCTGTTTCATTAGTATGGAAGTGAATCCAAAGTGTAACATGCTGGAATATAAACATAGAACTCATATAACCTCTGTGCACTCATGATGAAATGTGTAACTACACTCCACATTAAAGATGCTGTGATTTTTAGTTTTGATTCAGAAACTGTATTCACGTCATCCAAATGAAGCACTGTACCAATGAGACATATGTTGCTGTGGTTTAGACTACTGCATCTTGGATATGATCAGTCTATTTGCATAACTCCCACTAAATGTGCTTGTGTAGTGGAACAGTTATGTGGAAATGACTGCCTTGAATGTGGAGACAACCCCTTCTGTTCCTAAACCACAGGCACTAAGGCAGGAACAGAGGGACAGGAAAGAGCAAGATGCAAAGACACTTCCTTTGCATTTGCACTTCACAGCTCCTAGATGTGGAAAACTGGGCATTAATAATGTAAAGGGGCAGAAGACACTTAAATAAATCAAGGACTGAGAAATTTCAGTCTCTGAGCAGTTTAGTGTATAGCCTGATATCTTTTCCTCCACAAATTTCCCAAGCCTAAACCATTCTGGGCTCAAGATTTGGATGCTTTACGTGAATTACATCGTTTTGACAAATTTCTCTAGCATATTGACGTCGGGCAGGATCCAATGAATGAAACATTACATGAAACCAAGAGACTGACAATGACGGGGGATAGCAGAGTGTCCTGGTTTCAGCTAGGATAGAGTTAGTTTTCTTCCTAGTAGCTGGTGCAGTGCTGTTCTCAGGCTGGCTTTAGTCTAACAACAATGCTGATAACACACTGATGATCTCTTTGTTGCTGGGTAGCACTTACTCTGATCAAGGACTTTTCAGTCTCTCATGCTCCGCTGGTGAAGAGGGGCACAGGAAGCCACGGGGGAGCAGATACCAATAAAATGCTGACCCAAACTAGCCAAACGGGTATTCCATATCACAGCATGTCGTGCCCAGTATATAAACTGGGGGGAGTTACCCGGAAGCGGTCCAGGCGAGTGGTGAGCAATTGTACTGTGCATCACTGCTGGCTTTTTTTTTCCTTTCCCCTTTTTAGTTTTATATTCTCTCCCCTTGTTATTTTCATTATTATTATTAGTATTGGTATTAGTATTAGTAGTACTATATTGTACTTCAGTTATTAAACTGTTCTTATGTCAATCCACGGGTTTTACATTCCTTTGATTCTCCTCCGGGAAGGAAAGGGAGGAGGGGGGAGTGAGCAAGCAGCTACATAGTGCTGAGTAGCCAGCTGGGTTTAAACCATGACACAGAGTCTGTGATCCTAAGTCACAGACACAAATATCTGCCAACAAGGTCAAAGAAGACCATGTCAATGCTGAGAGCATAGTTCAGTCAGATGAAAGTCTGGACTCTGCAAATGTCAAGTTGTCAAGGATGCATACATCACTAGGGAGTGATCTGAATGCTGTGAAGTTTTATTCCATATTAAAAATAAGAACAAAAAACCAAACCAAACCAAAAAGCCCTCCAAACCCCTCCCCCTCCAAAACCAACACAAACCCCCCCCAAACCCTCAAAACCAAACACTCAACAGCAGAGGCAATAAACCTACCAAAGTCATCATGATTACTACTAAGTAATAGAAGTCGTGAGGAATTTGGATTTGGATCACAAAGAACATGAATCCTAATTAAACTCAGTCCCTATTTCATGTAGGGAGAGCTTTATTTCCTTGTGGGTTGCTCTAACTGCCTTTTTTCAAGCTGTTTTGTCAGGTTTTGCACTGACTGCACTGTGTCAAGGTGCAGCCAACTGGTGGGTACGGAAATGTAGTGTTAGAAGTGCTCTTCATGAAATGTTTCAGACAGCTGGAATTGCATACTAGTACAGACTCCCTCGGCATTGAGTTCAGTGATCTGCAGGCACCTTCCTGAAATGCCCTAAGAATGTGCATCTTGCTTGGCCCAACCAATTCTACTTGAGAAAAGATTCCTCCTTGTCTTGAAATCTTGCTCAAACCCTGAGAGATTTTGAACACTCTTAAGAATACCAATACGCTCTCTCTGTCCAAGTTCAAGTTCTGGCACAAAAGAGAAAAAACATACCCTCCTGGAAGCAAAAGTTTGTATCAGAACACATGGGGTAAGTAGGTAGGTGAGGGAGAAAGAGAAAGATAAAAAGAAAATAAGAAGGTGAGAATTCCTTTTTTTGCTGCCATGGGGAACCAGAAGAATCTATAGATCAAATATGTCTCAAAGACAATCCTCAAGTTTCTTTTCAAAATGCTTTAGAGATATCAGAAAATCTGTCCAACCAGTGGAAATCAAGTGCCAAAATGTCTTCAGAGTGATTTAGCTGCCCTCTAGTACGCTGAGGGCTTCCAGTTGCCACATGGAAAGGGTGAGAATCACTTCCGTTACCAATGTCGGTCTCATGCAGATTCTGTTGATAATGTAGAGCATCTAAAATGGTTCTAGGCACTTAGGCTGAAAGATCTGATTTTTCCCATGTATCACAACTCAAATGTCACTGTCATAGTGACATACACTTATTTCCATGCAACTTTCAAAGTCTGTCTTAAAACCGTTATGGTTCCACTTTCTTGTGTGAAAGGAAAGTAAGCATCTGATGATTAGAAATTTTTTCTAGTTTAAACATATTCATAACTGTTTAACTTGCACCTCTGCTATCTTTTCATTTAAACACTTGGGCCTACAAAAATGTACAGAATGAACTTACGCTGTTCCCCACCACCAGTTTTGTAGGTAGGCACATCAACCTATTTGTAATTCCCCATATTCAAAAGACTCAAAGCTTTGCTAGCATTTTAGACATTTGTACTTCTGGCTTAAATTCTTTGCATGTAGGTGACCAGATCTGTGCACAATAATACAGTGAGATTTTACTTCGTAGACTGATACTAGTACATATCTGTGTTTGTTTAAAACACCTTGTCTCCTGCATTAGTTTTTTTCACAGTTGCATCAGCATAGCAACTCTTTATAATCCCATGACCAGTATCCTTAAACTTCATCATCACTGCAACTGATGAGCACTTCAAAATATGGAAAATTCTTGTTACCAGTGCCTGAGTGCATGACTTTTTGCATTTTGTGCTTCAAGATTTAATTCCCATTTCTATTGCTTGTCCTCAAGGTCATCCTGTACTTCCCATATGATATTTTCCTCAGTTGTAGTAGCACTTGGTTACCCCATGCCTACACTTTTCGCACTGAGATTTCCAGGGTTTTTTCTTTTTAAGTTGAATATTTGTTGAGGATTTCTGCCTGAGAGGCAGAGCACAGCGCCTGGTACAAGTACTGCTGCCTAGCTGTCTGAGCAAGAGAGATGTGACCCTGTTCCATGTCTGCCCTGCTACTGGGGCCAAGAGTGCAGGCACCCCCACTTCTCCTCTAAATCTAAGGGTGAGAAGCAGAGGTAAAATATGAATTTGATATCCGAAGAAAGAAAAAAGCCTGAATGGATCTAAACTTAAGGAGTTTTTTTGTTGTGTGTGCAATTCATACTAGTGTGAGTAGGCAGAGACCCTTTCAACTTACCTCTTGCTTCTGGGTATAGGAGGGGTCCACAAACGGTTTGGACAGTGCTGCAGCACTTGAAGGGATACCCATGAGCAAGAGAATGTGACGGGTAACCAGCCAGAGCTAGGTGTCATTGAACATCCTCTGTACAAGACCACAGTCTGGAGAGGAAGGCCATCACACTATCGTGGCTTGAGCCCAGCCGGTAACTCGGAACCACACAGCCGCTCTCTCACTCCCCCACTTCTTCCTCCTCCCGCTCCTGGAGGGATGGAGAGGAGAATCAGAAGAATGTAACTCTCACAGTTTGAGATAAGAGCAGTCCGGTAACTAAAGTACCATAAAAAACTACTGCTGCTACCACCAATAATAATAATGATAAGGAAAATAACAAGGGGAGAGGATACAATTGCTTACCACCTGCTGACCAATACCCAACCTGACCTGAGCAGTGATCTGGGCCTTCCGGGTAACTCCCCCCGGTTTATATACTGGGCATGACGTGCGATGGTATGGAATACGCCTTCAGCCAGTTTGGGTCAGGTGTCCTGTCTCTGCTTCCTCCCGGCTTCCCCTCCTGCCTGGCAAAGCATGAGACTGAGAAAATCCTTGGTCAGAGTAAACATTACTTAGCAACAACTAAAAACATCAGTGTTATCAGCGTTGTTCCCAGGCTGAAAGTTAAAAAACACAGCACTGCACCAGCTACTAAGAAGGAGAAAAATGACTGCTGTAGCTGAACCCAGGACAGTATCCACCCCTTATTCCATACCATTCACGTCATGCTCAGATCCCACATCTCTCAACACACCATCACCCCTGTCCCATATATACACATATATATACACCCACTCCCACACACAAAGAGAGAGAGATCATTCGTTAGTCCATGGACCAATCCCTATAAAGTTGCTGAATTCATCCAGTCCCTGATGTCAGGCTCCAACTCTTGTAACAGTCTTTCAGGGCAGGACGAACGGTGTGTAGTGTTGGGTTGTTGCCTGCTGATGACACCGCCAAACTCGTCTGGTCACTGCTGAGCTCGTCTGGTTTCCTCAAAATTCATTCTTTGTTGGGGTGATAATCAGAGGGAAGTCAGGGTCAGTTGCTGGCAACCTGAAGATATCTAGCTGGTGGGCTATGAAAGTGTTATAGAGCAGGCAACAGCATACAATTGAGTTCATTGACTGTTTTCCCCCAAAATTAAATCCCCTTGAGGTACACACCGGACTTCCCCATCTTCCTGCATTACCCACCAAGTAAACACGGGTCCCTGAGCAAAAACAACCCCAGGAGTGGAGGTTTGCCTTTACCTGAAGCAGGAATAACCCAGACTGTCTTCCCCAACAAATTCTTTATGTGCACCACAGGACCTCTATCCCTCTCTACAGTATGTAAAAGTTCTGATTGGGCTCTCAGTGCAGTTTTTAACAGCCCATTGTACTGTTCGATTTTCCCAGAGGCTGGTGCATGGTAGGGAATGTGATACCCACTCAATGCCATGCTCTTTGGCCCAAGTGTCTATAATGCCATGCTCTTTGGCCCAGGTGTCTATAAGGTTGTTCCGGAAATGAGTCCCATTGTCTGACTCAATTCTCTCTGGGGTGACGTGCCGTGCCGTCACAAGACTTGTTTCTCTAGGCCCAGGATAGTGTTCCAGGGAGTGGCATGGGGCACAGCGTATGTTTCCAGCCATTCGGTGGTTGCTTCCACCATGGTAAGCACATAGGGCTTGCCTTGGCGGATCGGTGGAAGTGTGATATAGCCAATGTGCCAGGCCTCCCCATATTTGTACTTCAGCCATCGTCCTCCATACCAGAGAGGCTTTAACTGCTTGGCTTGCTAAATTGCAGCACATGTTTCACATTTGTGAATAACCTGGGCAATAGTGCCCGTTGTTAAGTCCACCCCTCGATCACAAGCCCATCTATATGTTGCATCTCTGCCTTGATGGCCTGAGGTGTCATGGGCCCACCGGACTACAAATAATTCACCCTTATGTTGCCAATCTAAGTCCATCTGAGCCACTTCAGTCTTAGCAGCTTTATCCGCTTGCTGGTTATTCTGGTGTTCTTCAGTGTCTGGACTCTTGGGTACCTGAGCATCTACGTGACGTACCTTCACCATCAGGTTCTGCACCCGGGCAGCGATATCTTGCCACAATGCAGCAGCCCAGATGGGTTTACTTCTGCGTTGCCAGTTGCTCTGTTTCCATTGTTGTAACCACCCCCACAGGGCATTTGCCACCATCCATGAGTCAGTATAGAGATAAAGTACTGGCTATTTTTCTCGTTCAGTAATGTCCAAGGCCAGCTGGATGGCTTTCACCTCTGCAGACTGACTCGATTCACCCTCTCCTTCAGCAGTTTCTGCAACTTGTTGCAGGGGACTCCACACAGCTGCCTTCCATCTCCGATGCTTTCCCACAATACTGTAGGACCCATCCGTAAACAAGGCATATTGCTTTTCACTCTCTGACAGTTCATTATATGGTGGGGCCTCTTCAGCACGTGTCACCTCCTCCTCTGGTGACATCCCAAAATCTTTGCCCTCTGGCCAGTCCATGATGACTTCTAGAATTCCTGGATGACTGGGATTTCCTGTTCGAGCTCTTTGTGTAATTAGTGCGGCCCACTTACTCAATGTAGCATTCAGTTGCATGATGTGTAGAGGAGACCCTACCTTTCAACATCCAGCCCAGCACAGGCATCCGAGGTGCCAGGAGAAGCTGTGCTTCAGTGCCAATCACTTCTGAGGCAGCTCGAACCCCTTCATAGGCTGCCAGTATCTCTTTTTCAGTGGGAGTGTAGCTGGCCTCGGATCCTTTATATCCCCGACTCCAAAAGCCAAGGGGTCGACCTCGAGTCTCCCCTGGTACTTTCTGCCAGAGGCTCCAGGTAGGACCATTCTCCCCAGCTGCGGTATAGAGCACATTTTTCACACGTGGCCCAGTCTGGACTGGTCCAAGGGCTACTGCATGAACTATTTGTCATTTAATTTGTTCGAAGGCTTGTTGTTGCTCAAGGCCCCATTTGAAATCATTCTTCTTCCAGGTCATGTGATAGAGAGGGCTTCCTATCAGACTGTAATTTGGGATGTGCATTCTCCAGAACACCACAACACCTAAGAAAGCTTCTGTTTCTTTCCCGTTAGTTGGTGGAGACATTGCTGTTATCTTGTTGATCACATTTGTGGGGATCTGGTGATGTCCATCTTGCCATTTTATTCCCAAAAATTGAATCTCCTGTGCAGGTCCCTTGACCTTAAGCTGTTTTATGGCAAAACCAGCCTTCAGCAGGATTTGGATTGTTTTCCTCCCTTTCTCAAAAACTTCTTCAGCTGTATCACCCCGCACGATGATGTCATCAATGTATTGCAGGTGTTCTGGAGCTTGTCCCTGTTCCAGTGCAGTCTGGATCAACCCATGGCAAATGGTAGGGCTGTGTTTCCACCCCTGGGGCAGTCGGTTCCAAGTGTACTGGATGCCCCTCCAAGTGAAAGCAAACTGTGGCCTGCATTCTCCTGCCAAAGGGATTGAGAAAAATGCATTGGCAATATCAATTGTGGCATACCACTTGGCTGCCTTTGTCTCCATTTCATATTGAAGTTCTAGCATGTCTGGTACGGCAGCACTCAATGGTGGTGTGACTTCGTTCAGGCCACGATAGCCTACTGTTAGTCTCCACTCTCCGTTAGGCTTTTGCACTGGTCATATGGGGCTCTTAAAGGGTGAGCGGGTCCTGCCGATCGCTCCTTGGCTTTCCAGTCTACGGATCAGCTTATGGATGGGAATCAAGGAGTCTCGGTTGGTGCGATATTGTTGCCGGTGCACTGTTGTGGTCGCAATTGGCACTTGTTGTTCTTTAACCTTCAGCAACCCCACAACAGAAGGATCCTCTGAGAGACCAGGCAAGGTGGACGGCTGCTTAGTTTCCTCTGTCTCCAAGGCAGAGATACCAAACGCCCATCTGTACCCTTTTGGGCCTTTGAAGTACGCTCTCCTGAGACAGTCTATGCCAAGGATGCATGAAGCCCCTGGACCAGTCACAATGGGGCGCTTTTGCCACTTCCTCCCAGTCAGGCTGATTTCAGCTTCCAGTATAGTTAACTCTTGGGATCCTCCTGTCACTCCAGAAATATAAATGGGTTCCAACCCTTCATGCCTTGATGGCATCAGAGTACACTGTGCACCGGTATCTACTAGAGCCTTACACTTCTGTGGGGCTGATGTGCCAGGGAATCTGATCCACACAGTCCAGTAAACCCCATTATCCCTCCCTCCCTCCACCTGGCTGGAGGCAGGGCCCTTCTAATAGTGATCACAGGATTGTCCTCTTATGTCTTGTAGAAAGGGATTAGTATTCCTTACCGCTGGGGTTGGTGTAGCTGCTGCACTTGGAGTAGCTGCGTTGTCTGTTATGATTAGGGGTTGAGTAGCTGCTGTGCTTGTCACTGGGGTTGGTGTAGCTGCTGTGCTTGGAGTTGGCATAGCTGCGTTGTCTGTTGCCTTGCCATCAGATCCAGAGACATTTTTTCCCTTTGAAGGTGCTGGATAGTGTTGAGCAGGGCTCTGTAGGCGTGGGCCAAGCCCCAGCACATTGCAGTGAATTGTCCATCTCTGGTATAAGCAGAACAACAGCACACCTCGTGTAAGTGTTTTATTAGTTTTTCCAGATGTTGCACTTGTTCAGTGGTGAAGTTCCAAAGCACTGGAGGGGCCCACTGGCCTAGATACTTGCCCATACTATCCCACACACCCTGCCGCTCACGACTGTCCAGCCTCAGCGAAAATCTCTTAGTGGTCCTCCTATATTGTCGTCTAACCCTAGTCCAGATTTGAACCTGATACTGCTTAACTTTCGAGATCAGATGAGATCGGGCATTTTCAGGGTGGTGTGGCAGTAAGCAAATCACACTCCATATGTATGCCAACATTCTGATCCCCAGCGCAATCAGCAGGCAGGTCTCAAGGGTATTCAAAGGCCATCCAAAACCTTCAGAACTCTCAAATGCTGCTGTAAATAGCCTAGTGGGAGAGCGGGGGTGTAAGGGAATGCCTCCTTCATAGGTTGAGCCTCCAAGGAGAAAAAAAAAGATATGCAATTGCCAAAAAATTTCATTATATACCTCCCAATATATAGAGGTGATGGCCACATTGGAAGCGCAAGCCAGACCAGTTTCATGATCAATGAGTCTATTGTATTACAAGTCATTACCATGAAGTGCAGTGAAAGAAGAACCTTAGCCCAGGCCCCCCAGCCGATAAGCACTAAAACAACAAATAGTGTCTGTAAGTAAGGTACAACATGCTGAAACTCTGAGATCAAGCACAACAAGTCTGAGAGCCAAATAATCACCATTGTGACGAGTAGTAACAATGAATGCTTATCACAAATAGGATTAGACACACTCTGGTCAGATCTGTCGTTATCTCAATCCTTTGTGCCCCTTTGGGCACCACAAAGACCTGTCGTGGTTTGAGCCCAGCAGATAACTAGGAACCACACAGCCGCTCTCTCACTCCCCCACTTCTACCTCCCCCTGCTCCTGGAGGGCTGGGGAGGAGGATCAGAAGAATGTAACTCCCACAGGTTGAGATAAGAGCAGTCCAGTAACTAAAGTACAAAACTACTGCTGCTACCACCAATAATAATAATGATAAGGAAAATAACAAGGGGAGAGGGTAAAATTGCTCACCACCCGCCGACCGATACCCAGCCCAACCTGAGCAGTGATCTGGGCCTTCCAGGTAACTCCTCCCAGTTTATGTACTGGGCATGACGTGCCATGGTATGGAATACTCCTTTGCCTAGTTTAGGTCAGGTGTCCTGTCTCTGCTTCCTCCCGGCTTCCCCTCCTCCCTGGCAAAGCATGAGACTGAGAAAGTCCTTGGTTGGAATAAACATTACTTAGCAACAACTAAAAACATCAGTGTTATCAGTGTTGTTCCCAGGCTGAAAGTTAAAAAACATAGCACTGCACCAGCTACTAAGAAGGAGAAAAATTAGTGCTATAGCTGAACCCAGGACACACACAAACAAAAAGGCTTCCTATTCTCCTCTTCTTTCCCGAACAAGTCGGATTCCTTTTTTAGGGATATATGCTACATTCTTTTATTTTGTTGCCAGGAATGTGACAGTCAGCATGCATCATTCGTATATTTCACCTATATGTGTATGTGGCTGAAATCTGTTTAGTCTGAAATCACCTTGCAAAGCAGAATATTCTAAAGAAAACTCCTAGCCACCAGGCTGATAATTCTCCTCTAAGTATATGCTGTTGCAGTTTTCGTTTTAGTTTCTTCCCCACTCATCATTCCCATATTAATGGTCATCATCTCAGTCTTACATGATGATGTACAATAGGACACTGCAGGAAAAACTTAAGATAGACTAGGTCCACTGCATTAACCTTGCCAAAGAAATCAGTTATCTGATATAAAGAAAATATTAAATAAGTCTCACACAATCTACTTTTGATAAAGCTACACTGTACTTTATTATTTTCCTTTGCTTCCATGCCCTTTATGACACTTTTCTACAAAAATCTGTTTAAGACTTGACACAGTACTGAATAAAAAATTCTGCATTTGAAAGGTCACTTTGTTCCTCTCCACATACATACCACTTACCCTGCCTTGGTTAAAATACAGGTACTGTTCTGCCACTGCCTATTTCTAGCTTTCACCAATACATTAAATTCCTTGGTATGTTAAAATTGTATATTTGCAGGTTTTTGCTAATACTGTCAATTTTCGCTAATACTTCCAACAGTTTACAGCAATTTGCCTTCCTTCCCCAATACCTTTTCATGAAGCAGTGTAAATTTAGCCTGTGTGTAGAATGTTGCAAACGCCATATTCTCATTTTCTGTCCTGATTTCCACTACAAAATCCATCATTCACCATTTGCAAGTACCCATTGTTTAGTGAAAAACATCCAGAACTCTAGGAGATTCTCTTACTCAGAGCGAATCACCAGAAATAGGATAGGATATGGCAAAATTTATCTGCCAGATTTTCATACTAATAATAACAAAGTTTTTGCAAGATTGAGCTTTCATGGAGGATTTTTATCCCCTCCAATACTTGCAGCAAACATACAAATGAATTAGATACAGCTCTTCCATCAACCTGAAAATAAGACTACGGTATTTACAAGCTCCTAAATGATCATATACATGTTGTAGGTCAATCTTAAAACAGTGAGACATTCCTAACATTTCCCCGTATACAGCATTATTTTCACTTGCTTAAAAACTCTTCAAGAACAAATACATTCAGGGTAAAAGTTCCAATCCTTTCTTCCTAAGAAGATCTTTGCAGTAAGATTTCCTACATAAGTGAGGTGGGCTGAGAATGGCTTACTTGTTGCAGATCTGTGCTAATGAAAGGTTACACAAGTTCACTTCCCTCACAGCTGGATTGAGAGTAGAGATCCCTAACATGGCTGGTCTCTAACACTGTGAGTCAAATTTCATCTCTGCAACCTGAGGCCAAAAGAAATAGAAAAAAGAATAAAAAAGATTACAGAAGTGGTATATACATTAAAAAAAAAAAAAAGGGCAAAAAAACCCCACAAAAATCAAAAAAAACCAAACCAAAACCCCCCAAAATCCACAAAAAACCCCAAAAAAACCACAAAAAACCCCACCAACATAAAGAAAAAACCCAAAACAGGAATAGGATTTCAGGGCCATGTAGAAGGAATTATCTGTTTAACATGCATGCACAGTGACCATGGCTGAGACTGGGGTAAGTGACCTGGTTCTTATGAGCACTAGTGATTCTATCATTACCAAACAGGCACAAATGCGTGTTTGTCTTTGTACTATCATTGATGTTGATCACCTGGATGTGCATATTTAGCCATGTCCCAGTAAAACAGTGGGTATTTGTTAATTATGAAAATAACTAATTGAATTTAATTGTAATTTTACTTGTGATTCCTGCTGCCTGGAAATTGTATTTAGAACTAATTAAAAGTATCAAGAAACTCAAATGTTGATAGTTGCAGTCATCACAGCTCAGGCAGGTTTCTGATAATTTCTTGGAAGACTGCTGAAAAGACTGAGTTTCCAATATCCAGGACCCCGGGGCAGCTCATTCAAGCCAGTATTACTAGCTCCTGTGTTGTGGAGTAGAGAGGCAAATGTCCCATTTCAGAGAAGGAACCAGCAAGCAGGGCTTACAGAAACTGAGACTTCAGGCTCATGGTGGTATGTGAGGCCCTGCCTAATAGAGTTATGAGACTTTCTGGCACTGCACTGTCTAATCCTGCTCATAGCAGGGTGGGTCTAACCTGGACACATAAGATTTGATCAGCAGCCACTGGAGTCTCCCAAAGCTTTGGGTTTTTTGAACATTCACAAAAAAAATTGTTGAGAACACATCCTCTATGTACTTGCTAGTTTTGCTTTAAATTGTCTTGCAAAACTAAATGAATGCTTGAAAAAAAATACCACTGAGATGAGCTGGTTCAGAAGCCAAGGGGAAAAAAAAGAGAAAAAGACATAAAGGTGAATTTCAGCTGAGATCATGCTACTGGCCTGAGCAGCATAACAAGCAATGGTAAAAATGTACATTAGTGCTTGCCCTCAGTGTAGGGGGCTGAAAGAAGCATCAGCTGGTCTGAAGCCAAGAAAAGAGCAAACGATTACTGCAGCCTGGGGAAGTGTTCAGCAAACATCAATTATTGCAGACCAATACTCTGCCTACTGCTTATCTGTTTACACTCATAGGCAAAAGGTGAGTTGAGGTGTGTTGCCGTGGGAGTGTCATGGTACTGCTGAATTAGTTTATAACTGATGTAATGTGTTGCAGGGCTTTAAGAAGTGATGTTCCCCTAACTCTGGGGGGCTGGGGCTTACAGCAATGCACTGTAAGAACGACAGAAGCATAAAACATAACTTGCCAGAAAGTATCCAACACTAATGACTATTTCCTTCAGTTAATTTGAAGGAAGTCAGGTTTTTTATTTATTCCATATTTCTTTATACATTTGCACAATAAGATTGTCTGTTGTAATGAAGACTCAAATTGCAAATATACCAATATACCACTTGGTTGTCTTAGATATGATTTCTAAGGAAAAATACTTCCAAGGAGATATATATTATATACTGATCCAGGCAGAAAAAAAGAGACTCTTTTCCTCAAGACCTGACTACAGAAAAGCACAGCAACAGTTGCAAAAAGACTATCATGGATTTCCCTTCAACAGTGTCACACTTCAGAAAAGTAGAGAGGAACAAAACCAAACCTTGCAAAGCCGAAGTGCTAAACTCACACAGCATTAAAAGCATCATGAACAGCATGGATTGAGCAGTGTTTGCTTAGAACAATTAGTAAGATCAGGCTGGTAAGCTCTCAGAAACACATTGGCTTATAAAGTTTAAAGGACTAGAAATCATGGCTACCACTGATGTTGTATGTCTTGTTGCTGTGAAATAAGGGGCAAAAGGCAGAGAAAGCTGAGTTCTCAAAAAGTAACTAGTTGCCAAAAGTACACAGTGCTAGGAAATTGTGTTTATGGGGGATTTACCCATCACTGCCTTCATTGAGTACGAAGGCTAAGGGTACACAATTGATGAGTTTTCTAAATGAATAAATAATTGATAAATGAATATAGTTGTATCCTTTAATGAAATACAGAGGGCATGTGATCAAACACACAAAATAGAAAACTTTGGCTAATTATTTATTTCTTCCCTTTGGATGCTTGAATATCTCCTCTTTCTGGTATTCTATTCTTCTCTAAACACTCTTTCTGCATTGGTAAGGAAATTGGACATGTGCCAAAAGTGTGTTAAGGTTCTCTAGTCAGGTATGACTTCTAGATTTGGCTATAAAAATTTTGTTCAGTTTCCTCATTTCAGAGAAACCAAGAAAACACTATGGGGTGGCTCAAGGTATTTAATTATTTGAGAGGTGTTCTCACTGATAAACAAAGAGCTTTGTGCTGCTTTAAAAAATATATGTATATATTTGTTATAGATCTTTATGTTTAATAGTAGAGAAAAAAGACTGACATATTTAGGAAGCATTGTCCACTCTAGGTACAGAAATGCTATTAGTGATGAACAGATCTAGTCATGTGTGTTAACCCTTAGAATATATAACAGATTAAAAAGCTAAATGTTTTGATCACTAATTCTAATCTTACTGTTGAAAGACTACTAAAATAAATGTATTTATTTAGAAAACTATCACAAATCCTAGTAACACTCTGTTTACTGGAAGTTCTCCCAGTGCTAACACATCTGTGGTGGAAGTCTGAAAAGGAATTCCTCTCTTCTGTCTCTAGCTTAATCCGAAGACTATTATTTCCTTTGTTTGTCACTCAGCTTCTTCTGAGATAAGCATTTAGGGCCTTCTTTTCAATATTTCCCAAACACAAGTGCCTCAGTGTAATATTATTTATTTCCAGTCCAAACTGCCCTTAATTAAGGGCAAAAATGATGCCCCACAGAAACAAAAGATGAAAAGAAAAAAAAGAAGATGACCCACAGAAATAAAATATTTGAACAAAGGTAGAAAACAAACACCTCCACCATCTTACTAACCCAAGGTTAGTAATGGTATGGAATCTAATTTAAACAAAATGATTCCCTCTCCCGTGCCCTCTGCAAGAAGTGCCTAGCAATCACCCTATCACACTTTCGTTCCCTGTCAGCCTTTAGGATTTAGGTTTACTAAGATAAGCCATTTTAATTTAGCAGTAAAACTTGGGTTTTCTCAAGTTTCCCAAGGGGAAACAAACCCAAAGCTTTACTACAGATGTAAATTATTATTACTTCATTCCTGTCAGTAGCTCTAAAACAGTGAGATTAATACTGTTAAAATTATTCCAAGCATTCATAGATAATTTTAAACGAAAATTTCCCTTTTTTCTAAGAAGTGATTTGTTTTGTGCTTTCCACAGACGTTTTAAACATTTTAGTACAGCAGAACAAATGTCCTGCAGTTGCATGTGCTGAAACAGACTATCATCTTAAGCAGCTATTGATGAATATTTATGAAGCAACTTTTCAAATGGGTGGTGGTAATTTTTACACAAAACGTGCTTCTAAGAATTAATGTGATCAAGAAAAATAACAATATAACTAATTCTTCAAGTTGTAAATACTGAAATCATAAACCATTTTAATTTTCAGTGCAGAGCTAATAAACAACATATATCCAAACCCAAGATTTTGCTAAACAACGAAGAATTTCAAATGCAGTAGAATTTCTTAAAAGTTTGTAAGCAAATTCAGTGAAGTCTGAAGAAATATAACATGATACTATGTAGTACCTGGGGAGAGAGGTAACAACTTAAGAACACCCAGATCCAGAATAAAGGGATGATGGCCAAGATGTTTGAAAACAGGCGTTGGACCAGAATAAGACAACATGGGCTGTTCAAAAGGATTAGTCTTTGGACTGGTTTCATTTAGTAGTTCTGTTAATAATACTGGTATAATATTCCAAGCTATATACTGCAAACTGGAGCACATGTCTCAAAGAGGACCAAATTAGGAAATATTTATTGTTGCACGGTAGGTTCATTGACAAACTGGCTTACTCTGAGGAATGATTATCTGAAAAAAAAAAGATACAAAAGTTAAGGTCATGCACTTGGAGGTAACAATTTCTGCGACAAGCTGCAGGCTTCAATTTTAAGCATATGAAGAAACAAAAAAATGTAAGTGTTTATTTAAACAGAGAATGACTACATGTTAGTAATATAAACAGTCTATGAAACAAAGCAAATTAAAACCTAGTATATTGAAAATCATATTCCTGCAAAGGAAATATTATGAATTTGCAAAAAAATTCTGAACCTATGTTCCAAGAAGAAAAGTTTAGAAAAAATTGATCCAGTCTTCTAGGATGGCCTTGAAAATTATGTTTTCTGGGTGGGCAACAAAAAAGGACAGTCTATCTAACATGAGAATGCTAAAAAAACAATTAGCTTCCCCAACCTAAGTGACAAAAGCTGTATTCTGTAAATACGCTGAATAACAATACAAATCAAACATCAATGAGGAAAAGAACTCTAAGCTAAAATAGAAATAAATAGGCATAAGTTGGCCATGAGTACTCTAGAAAATTGTATGGTGTCAACCCTGCAGAAATGGGGCTCCAGAGGAGCACTTCCAAACAAGTAGTCAGAATAAAAACATACAAAAGAGCTAACTGAAAGTGATGCTTGGTGGGTTTACGAAAAGTATTATCCAGCATGGTTTCCAGCATTATCAGTCGACAGCCAGGAACTCCCAGTGTACTGACATAAATTCTCTAGGCTTTCTCTTTTCATGTGCTTTTATGTTGAAAACATATGAAGGCATATTCAAGACCATATATATTTTTTTCCAATTCACCTTGCAAAGTGGATGTTTGCAAAGCAGATATTTGCAGCAGGATAATAAAATCTGCACACATTTTCATGAAGAGGCTGTATGTAAGACTGCATAGTACTTCAAACTGTAAGTTACTTTTGCCCCATTTTATGAGCTTAATGTTTCATTTTTAGTTCCTGTGTTCATTTTATATTAAAGTAAGTATGAGCACTACTGCCTTTCAAAACTACAACAGTCTGGTGTTTCATTGTTTCTAATTACGGAGTTTCTTTACTTTCCTGCCTGCCCATAACTTGTATTACTGTTAATGAGAATTCTGTTTGTGCACTGATCTGAGAACAGACCCCTTAGATATCATGTATTTAGCTTTACAATTGACTGGCCATTGCTGACCAACTGAGCAAACTGATATCCTCATGCACTACTTATCAGAAGTTGTAGCTAGACTACAATCTTTTTTTCTTATGAGTTCTGAGGTCAGGGTGAAGGGAAATAAGTAGTTTAAGTTAGGATAAAGGAACCATAAAGGCATTAGTTCAGTTCATCCTAACCTAACTATCACATTTAGCCTCCCAAAGCTGTTCAAGTCAAATATTTCACCTACCCTAGCGAACACAGAAAGGGGGATTCGCTCCCAGAGTGAATTTAGCTGTCTTCTGTAGGCTAGATAACCTGGCTCCATCCACAACCAAAGAGGAAAAACACAGGGAATAAACCGCCTCCTGGAAACATCTACCTTTTTTCCCAGTAACTGGATGACTAGTACAGGATGTCTTTCTTTTGATGACCAAAATAATGATCAGAATCATACCCAGAGTGGGACACAGTTTAGGGGAATCCTTGAGTTATAGCTCTGTCTTTTGTAGAATATGTCTGAAAAAGTGTCAACAACTCTCATTATCCCTTTTCTGATTTAAATTATAAAAAATGCACCTAAAATTGCTTTTCTGATTAAATAGATCATTTCTGAAATAGCAAATATTGGTTAGAAGACAGATGATTAATGGAGGTATATGCTATCTAAACTGGAAAAGATCATTTTAAGAAACTGTTCCTATTCTAAAGGCAGGTGGTTTACATAGTATTAGCATAATTATTTATAGCTATGGTACTAGAAATCAGTAATTACTATGGAAATAATCTAGATTCCCTGCAGCACCCTTGCATGATTTCTCAGTAGTAAACTACTATGTTCTTTTTTACAGGCATAGTGGAAGCAGTCCCACAGCAGCAAATAGTGTTCTTTTGCATTAGTGTTATTATTTTGCTGTTTCACAGATAGGACACCTTAGCAAAGTGATCGGTCACAGCAGCAAAGTGATCAGCAGTTGTGTGAATGTTTTTTAAAATAACCAAGCAACGAACCTCTAAGCTTGTAATCTAGTTGCCCTATAAGGCTGCTCATCATCACAAGCCTGAGTGCACACATAAGGCTTATAGTGAAATGTGAGCCTATAAAATACGTGGAGGAAAACAAACTTTGCTACCTAGAATGCGGGAAATACAATCAGTCCTATGCACAGCTGTTGAAATTATAAAGAGAACCAATGTTAAGCCTCTGATGTGGCCAGGATACTGGAGCTGAATTTTCTATTTTATTCTTTGTCTGTGTTAAAAGTAATAAATAAGCAATTAAAAAAGGAGCAATAGATTAACAGAGAGGGGAAAAGGTTGCACAGTAATTCATTTTCCTTCCCGAAAAGCATAACTACTTGCGTATATGATATACAAATGACTTCCTTTTTCATTCTAATGTGATGGCCCCTATTGTTTTGTGATTAATTTGCTTCTCACACCTTTTTTTTTTTGACTAAGAGAAAACTAAAACCAGACAGCTTCATTAAATAAGACTGTTACAATAAAACTTCAAGTACTCTAGGCCATGGCAAAAGTCCCAAATAAATAGAGTAATAATACGAAAACAGTCTCAATGGGAGATGAACTGACATCTGAGCTCTAAATAAAATGGAGATAGAAACATCTTTGTAAAACAAATATGCCTAACTTCAAAAAATTGGCTATGGAGATGCATTTTGCAGCATAGAGTGACCTCTAATTCTATTCTCCCCCCCCTGAATCCTAATGCCTTAATTTTTTCCCCTCCCTGAATGCCTTAATGTTCACACTAAGGGGAATCTGCAACGTAAGTCTACTTGCATATATATACAACATCTACACGTTATTATGATTTTATCTCCTCAGCATGATTCAACTGGATTTACTTCTATGTGTATGTGAGTCTCTTTCTTTCTCTTGTTCTCTTTCTTTCAGTCATGCAAAGAAATGAAGCCACAGTGAACTTAGTCACCAGGTGGCTTTTGCTTTACTTAGTAGCAACAGCTTCAGAGCCTTACTTGGTTTGGGTTTTCTCAAATGCTGGACTTGTTAAACACTCATCAAACACAGGAAAAGTAAACCAGCATATTTAATTTCTTTCTCAATATGAAAGGGATGTGTATGGAACCAGCATGTTTCTAAGCAGGCAGTAACAGGTACAGTGCAAAACATATTTACAGCACTTGAAAAATTTGAAAAAGAAAGCACTCCAGCTGAAATATAATCCTTTTGCTGGGTCTTTTGGGGAAAAATTGTCCAATATGCTAATGGGAATAAGTAGTATTACCCAACTGGGATCCATTTACAATGAGGCAACCAAATAATTCATATGTACAAAAGATGTAAAGCTTGCTTTCGGAGAAAATACCATTCAAAAAAATCAAAGCTGTGTGGTGTGTAGAGTTAGTAAATCTTTTCTTAGTTGCAAAATTATTGTCAAATTGCTAAAGCTGTAACCTATGTCAGCAGAAGTCATTTGCATCAATTTGATGGGTGAAGGTAGGATTTTCAAACAGCAGGCTTCTCAATCTAGCTTTATTTTAATCAGCTAAATAATGAGATGGGGGTAGAGTTGCTTAACCAGGCCAAGGGAAGAAGAAAGCAGAATGATCTTAAAACACCAATCCTGGATTTAGTAGCCTACAACAAAACACTAAGCAGGTCAGCTTCATGGTTCAGCAATTCGTAAAAGCCCTGTCTACTTTTCAACAGTTTATTGGAGGCCAGTGTGTAAGATCTTCCAATGAGATCTGATTTACAGCACTAAAGGATTTTGCTGCAAAAATGAAGAGCCAGAATGGTGCACTGTTTTCTGTACATTCTGCCTGTGCACACATGGACTAAAAAAACCCCAAATCCTCAGGAGCTGATTTGGCCCTTATGATAAGGATCTCTTGCATGTTTTATTGACATAAACAGGTCACAGTGCTTGGAAAAGCTTACATTAGAACTCTGCAGCAATCTGGTTTGTTTTTTCTGGGTCAAAGTCAGATTTTATCTTGTTAAGCTATCTAATTGAACACAGCCTATGTGATACAACAGGACTAAGCGCATTAAAAGAGGAGGCAGTAGGAAGGAGGAGTGAATTTATTTCTGTGTGGTGCTGAGAGGGTGCAAGTTCCTGGCAATACCCAAATTACCTTTGAAACAGCTATTTTTGTTGCTGGAGAAAATGATGTCCAACTTATGTAATCCATTTTCTATACACACACATATACGGTCCAAAGCTAGTTTAGTATATTGTGATTGTGAGGTGGTATTATACCTTTAAGCAAAATTAACATGTCTTCATCTCCATTTCCCTGGGTAAAGCTGAAATAATTTTATTGTTGTCAGATGAACAATGGTAGATTTACATTGAGGTAACCAAGATTAAAATAAGACCCCAAAAGTCAAGTAAGTTAAAGCCAGTAACAGCATGATTTAAACCACAGATGCACAAACCAGGCCCTATGCAGATCTCAGTAAAGTGAATTATATATAATAACACTTATGGCTTCCTAGTACTATTAGATTTGCCTTTTTACATAAATGCTTAAGTTATGATAAAAACCAGAGCCGTGTCAGTTCTTTTCAGTCTCAGCACATTTGCTATTAGCATAAGAAATGCTGCTTATGGCAGAGGCAGCCGTGCTTGAAATTTCTGAATTAATGGATTTGATTTCCTCTTGAGACAAACCATCAGCCTTGCAGTAATGGAAATAGATATAGTTGGTAAAACAAATAAAAAGCTGGCATGCAGATAAAATGGGTTTCAGTTTAAAATAGTAATGTTGTAATTGAAGTGAACAATTACAGGGTTGCTCCTAGGCACAAAAGAAATAGCACAAAAATGAAGTAACGTTTTTGTTAAGTATAGTCATTTCATGAAAATGTAGAGCTGCAGATGTCATTGTCTGGAAAAAGGAAAACTATAGTTATTCTCCTTAGCTGAGATACTTTGATAACATTTTGTTAATTTTAACAATAATTACTAATTTGAAACCTAAATTTCATGAGGGGAGAGGGGAAAGAGACAGGGAGAGCAAAAGCCTTACAACTGGTACCTTGCCAAAAAGGCTTGCATGCCTTTCAAGGGTTTTCCGTTATCAAGGGCCAGAAGCCTGCAGCAAGAACTTTTGGAGGGCAGGAGGAGGGAAATAATTTTCTGTTTGTAGAAGAAAGCTCTCTTGTCTGCATCCTTTCTCAGCACTGTAACATTAGCAATCTTGGGAGCGAAGGGAAGAATGCTGGCCATGCTGGGTAATCACCAACGGGAATCTACGAGGTTCCCCTGGGGCAACAGGGTGGGGAACATGCTCAGAGTCAGATCTCTTTACCAGAGGCATTTTGTCTAACTGGGTCGCGCTGCTGACTTTCAGCTATATACACCACTGGGGAGAAGCAGAGACTTTCGGCATATGGAAGCCTTTCGTGTTGACATGTAAAAGTAAAAGTAATGAAGCACACCAAACACCACCAATGTAAGTGTCACCTCAAATCTGAGAGTGCATTGATTAACTCCACTGCAACAAAATGCTCTGCTGTGTCCTATATTTCTGCTTGCTTTCTATGCATGACAGAAAATGTTCTTAACTCTTTTTAGAGATCTATTAATTAACAGACCACAGTTAGCGACTTGACAGTCAGCAAAGCACATAGCTCTTGCAACCTGGCACAGCAAATGTTGTCCACTCATTACATTTCTGTCCCCAAGATTTTGCATTTGCACCACTGTGCTGCATGATTCAAGGCATGGCTGATGGCTCCAGAGCTATGTGAGCAATGCACAGTTGACATGTTTCATAGCTGTACTGGCTTTGTGGTTCCAGCCGCCCAGGGTCTGGCAAACAGCCTTCTGCAGGTCTGGGTCACTTGCTGAGGGCTGCAGCTGTGTCTTCTCTAAGAGCCCTTAACGAGAAGACTCTAAAGGCCACGGTTTGTTATCATTTGTTATTTAATTATATCAGCTTCCAGTGTCCTGCATGGTATTACACGCACTGGAAAAGCTCCCACATATAAATGAATTTTCGACTGTAACAACTTTATCAGGTATGTCTGTACTGCAAAATATAATAGCAGCCTGTTTATATATGTCAGTCTAAAGTACTCACACCGAAATTTTACTGCTTTCTTCACTCTCTTACGCTTACACACCAATGCAGTACGGGTGGATTTCTGATCCATCAAGTGCTTCTCTTCCATGAGGAGATATTTTTTGAAACAATTCAGCAACAATACATCATGGTTTAAACATGCTGATTACTTTGTTTTAAAAGCTCTTCTGAATATCATCTTTAAACAAGATGATGTGCATCCATGGAATTCAACATACACTTCATCTGTGGAGGAAATAAATGTCTGACATAAAGATTTAAATCTTTATTTTCCTCCCTTGACGTGGCGGCTGGTGACACATAAATGTACTTCTTTTTTTTTTCGCTTTGACAGAGTAATAAAAATCTCATTATGTCTGAATAGGCAGCAATTTCGTTATCTAATCTTTTTACCAAAAGGTTAGTTAATTAATCAGAAACAAATCCTGATTATTATTTCAATAGAATTAGAAAGACAAATCACCAGAGTATGGCTAAATAGGGCAGGCCTGTGGTTTAACCTGCCTCATTTACATCCAAGTACAATGATTGTCAGGAGCTTGCAGTGAGCAAACAGCCCCAAGAACATAAGCCAGCAGATGGTTTCCTCTCGTTGCTAGCCTTTCTTCTCCTCTAATGCCTCTGATCCCATTACCTCACTGAATCCGTTACCAGGGTAACTGTTAAATTGCTGTGAAAGGCATGGTAATAAACTAACCTGTCACACTGGCAATAAAAGCAGCAGAATTTTCCTGTTCACTGAACTTTTCAGCTCATCAATACTCACTTTATGGAGAAATTCACCGCTACATACAGGTCAGCTGCAGGAATTGTTCCTTGAGGCTTTTGAAAAGCAAACCAAAGTTCACATAAACATGGGAAAGGTATAATTAAAAACCAGATTCAGAAACTCACACAGAGCTAACGCTTTGCTATTTACTGTAGAAGGTTAGTAGGAGATTAGAGATGTTCAAGTTGCTTCTTTTTTTAAGCACACTCTATAAATAACCTTTAATAACTTTATAAATAACCTTCCTGCATGCAGGAAGGTGATTAATCCAAAAACATTTTGGTACTGTTTTAAACCACAACGTCCATTGCATCAGGCTGCTTACCTGTAGCAACTGTACTCTGACCAATTTGCTAAAGTGGATTTCGTTATCACAGAATAACCTGATGCCAGAAGGATTCATTGAGAAGTATTTTCCAGCATTTGTTTACATTCTATTGTTTTATAGACTTTTGAAACAAGTCTGATATCTTTAACAGGTTTTCGCAAAATGTGGCTGTTTCCATTAATGAAACCTTATCAAATTTAATTCTAGAGAGAAGAAAAGCATACAGCCACTGTACCAGTCCTCCCATCTGAAAACCTTTTTTCCCGTTTTCTGGTAACATACCCTACTGCAATTTTGATCCAAAAAAATGAAGAGCAAGATTTCCTTTTTTTAATTCCCACATCTCTCTCTTTCCCCTTCAGCCCCCACCAAAATACATGGTAAGAGGTTTGTCTATAGGGCACATGCACTGTTTGCCACTGATCAGAGCTGAATTTGAAAATGTCATGTGGAAAACCCTCCTGACTTTAATTAGGTTCACAAGAAACTGTAAGAACATGAATGAAAAAGAGAGTGTATATCTAATCCTTGTTTTCAGCTTTTTGCAGACTCTACACTTTCAGCTCCATTTGGTAATGCCATTAATTATACAGCAGTAACCTTGGAATATATTGGAGTTTGCTTGTTGAGCTAACTTCTCTCTCAGTCTTTTTTTAAACTTGCAGATGCTTACAGCTTGTTATGAAAAATTGAAGGCATTTCTTTGACTGACAGCAAGCATGAACTATAGCGTGTATTCTAGCTGCAGAACATAAAAGAGAAGAGTCTTTAAATAGTAGCTACGTTATATAGTCCTGAGATATGCATTTAAAATAAGGCTTGTTGCAGATAAATCTTTGCACACAGTCTTAAACTTTTAGATAACCATGTTCATGACGATGCTGTTTGTCAGACTACTGTGGTAGGGGATGATTATACCTCCTGAATGAAGCCACATTTGCTGCTTTCCTAAAACTTCTTTGAACTCTATGAATGTTTTGGGGAGGAAACAAGTGTAACAAAGATTATGTCCGGTCAGTGACCTTTTTTTACAGTGTCAGATTTTAGTTCCTTGCACCAGCCAGAGTTCTTCTAAGTCCTGGAAATCTTCAGGATAAGTTTGTATGAAGAACAACTGCACACAAAACTGTAAACTCATAGTCTTCAGCAGAGATACGTTTATTAACAACATAAAATAAAAGAATTTACTCAGATCAGTAACCTAGAATTAAACTGGACCATCTCTTAGATTCAGGCTGGTATCTGCTGTGTATAGCATCTACAGTTATAAATAAAAGTGGAAATGTGTCTTCAAACAAGACAAAGTTCTTACGCTTTCCAGATGACTAGTAGGGAAAGCAGTGTTCCCATGAGATCTGCAGACCATTTTGCAGGTATGAGAAGTCACAGTTAAATACCCTGGGCAGAGTCTCTGCTCCATAGTCTTTAATGTTTAAATAGAGGACATGTCAGGAAGGGTGATATGCACTTAGATTCAATGAAAGAATCGATTTTTTCATAGCCGCTATTGTTTTAAGTTAAAATTTACTTAAAACTCTGTGCATACTGGATTGTTCACAATCACACTTTGGCAGAATGCAAACATAAATGAGATGTCGACATGGATAAATTCCTTCCTTTGAAAATGTGTATGAATATTCATGAGCAACATTTGTCTGCTCATTTTCCCAGCTCTGGTTCGAATGCTCAGAGCAGGGTTTATGTGCTCTGCTTCAGCCTGTGTGGAAATGCCTTTCTGCTGCACAGATTCTGGTGGTGTAAAGAGTCACAGTTTTCAGATGGCAGCTCGCTGCTCCAGTTTGATTTCACCATCACTGTAGCTGCAATTGAATGTTAGAAAAAAATGAAGAGTTCACACTGGGCTGAATTACAGCTGAGTCCATTTATATTGGCACACCTTGGGATTGCCTCACTGGAAATTGTAATGTTACAGCACCAGAAAGATAAAATGGTGTCAGAAGAGAATTAGACCTGCTATCTTTGAAAGAAGAATAAAGAGGAGTAATTGTGTCCCTCCTTCCACCAGACGCTGTGTCCTAATTATTGTCCTCCTCAATAGCATGTTGTGACTAGACTGGCTATACAACATGTAGCCTTTCTCTTCTCGGATTAAATTCACCCCTGTGCAGTGGAGCATCATGCAGCCTCAGCACCATGTAAATCCCGCATGCAACTCTCAGCCCTTGTGTACTGCACAGGCCTTGCATGGGCTTTACACAGGTGTGGATTGCACCTTTCGGTTTTAATTCAATAAGGCAAGTGGCAGGGAAAATAACAGGCACTGATGGGAATTTTCCAGCCTCACTGACTAAAGTTAGTTTCTGAATGACACGGTTAGCCATCAAATCTGAACAGTTTGCTCTGTAAAAATAACCAAATATTTCCTGCTTCTCATGGAGGCTGGACACAGCATCTTCAACATTTTCATCCCACTTCTAGCTTGGTGACTAATTGAGACTTCGGATCTAACAGAACTAAAATTCCCATCCTGCCACCTCCAATATCTGATGTCTATTTTGTCTTTTTTTGCTGCTTAGAACAGGAATATTTTTCTTACTCCACTTCTACACGTGAACATTTCTCACTGCCTTTCATAGCTGCCAGTAATGGTGTTCAAGAGAGAAAAAGAAGCATAGAAAAAAATTTAAAACACATTGTACTACTCTTTCATTGCATACTTTAGAGTAGACCAAAATCTATTGAGAACCATATCCAGGGAGAAAAAAAAAGTAAAATCTCAACACTGTTGCAGATTTCAACGGAGTTTTATTGATTTGCATCAGTCTAGTAACAAAACTGCAGCTATTTATCTTGATAGAGTGAAAGAATTGGGAAGGACATCTGTCTCTCAGGGTTACTATATGGCTTATTTGATCTTACCTATATGTATGATTGAATTCTGCTAGCTTATATTTTATGCATCTCTCATCCCATGACAGTTATAGTGTAATAGTGCATCTTCCTTTGTTTTCTTTTATAACATTCTACACTGTGTTCCCTGTATTGGCCTTTTTTCATATACAAATTAAAAATTTACAGCTTACATATCCAGCATGTGAAATTATGTATGAACATCAATCCAATCACTTACCCTGAAATAAAGGTTTATGATGCAATCAGTTTTTTGTAGTCCTCCTCATTGCCAGAGATGAGGATAGAGATGGGAGGGGGGACAACAAAAATCCACATCAGCCCTGAATTTTTGATGTCGCTGCTGTTTTGTGCTGTGACTTCACGCTCCCTGAAGAAACAAGATGCAGCAAGCAGTGTCTAAAACACGTCCTCTTCAAACACTGGGAATGATTATTTCAGCAAGTTTTAGCTTTCAGCAGCAACATAGGTAGTGGCAGCTGTATAGCAGCGCTTTGAGACCATGAGTACTTTGGAACCCAGTAAGAAAACTGTGACTTGCATGTAAAGAGCAAGAAAAAAGAATTTTTCTTCATTCAAAATTGTGCTGAGGTTTCGGAAGTTTAAAGGACTAATAAAGCAGTTTACTTCACCCACTTGGATCCACTGATCTGCTCTCTAAAACTTTTAATGGATTATTTTATATTTGTAAACAAATGTGACCAGTAAAAATCTTCTACAATTTCAGCTGAGTGGTTTGTTTCAAAGTTTCACACCAAAAGAGTGTGTCTTTATTTCCAAGCTAACTTTTTTTCCTCTCCATCTCTTCCATTCATAATTATCTGTATGATTTTGTTTTCTGTATGTTATCAACAGAAAATTATGGTCACAGCCTGAAGATCAAAGATGAAGTTGAATCTTCAGATTATGCTGTTCATGCTCATAAACCTCTCAAGCACCACTCCTGCTTTCCATGCCAGCAGCAGAATCCTTGATTCAATTATAGTTTACAGTCAATGGGTATCACACTTTAATCTGTGTACAAACAAAAGGATAAATCAGAAACATTTACCCATTCTAAGGATGATACTTTATTACAGTGTGACACTAGGCAGCATTGCAATAATACAGGCTGGTTTCAGAAAACGGGTGAGATTAAATTGTCTGCTAGGTTGTGCCTGCCTGTTATGTACAGACTAGCATACCTTCTGCTCTGCTTCACTGTCATTTGTCTGTCTCACAAAGACCCTGATCCACTACATGTTGTGTGATCGCACAAATTTCAGTGAGTCTGAAGGATTCCTAGCATTATGCAGGATTAGACCATTATTCCAAACATGATAGGATTTTTCAATTTCTACTTGGATATGAGATATTATTCAGGGAAGTAATTCCATTGAAATAATCAATGCTTTTGCTCAAATGTTAGCATGTTCTCATATCAAGATCTCTGGAATCACTTCCCACGTTTGCCAGTGCCTTTTTAACACTCAGTGTTAAGTGCTTTTTCCAAGGTCAATTTAAAGGAAACGTAACTGTAGATAGCTGGCCAGCCTGTGGTGATGATAGCCTTCCACCTTCCACTACATTAGAGTAGGACTCCCTTATGAATCATGCCAGCATTCCCCAAGCTCCATTATTATTATTATTCCAGTTAAGAAAACACTTAAACACATACTTAATTTCAAGACACATGTTTCAAATATCATGGGATTTCAGCACTTGCTTAAGTACTTTCACAAATTGATTAACTGAATGGTGAGTGAGGGACAGCAGCAGAGAGCAAGACTATTTCTGGGAGTAACAACAGCTCTTCACTGGATGAATTCTGAAGTTTTAGCTGAGCCATCTCGCTTCCTCCTCCTTCCTGCTTTTCACCACTCCAAGTGCAGTGGTCAGAGCACTGCGACAGCATTTGGGGGATGGGGTCAGAGAAGCAGGCAGGGATCTCTCCGCACCTCTTCCTCTTCCCACTCACTTCAGCCAGCTTCTGCTGCTGCCCCCTCCATTAATGAGTGCTGCATCTTGGCCTGTTACACGGGTATTTTCCTGTCAAAAGAGCTTGGCTCATTTCGCTGCATCAGAGAAAAGTATATTTGCATTTTGAGCCTTCTTCCTTCCCTCTCTTTTTTTTTTTTTTAATTTTAATATGCTGTTCATTGTATCATGTGATGCAAAATAGCTTGACATAGCTATGTGGTGTAATGAAATGAGAAAAACTTCTTTGGGGAAAGAGACCAAAGTGTCTTGGCACCATGCGAGAGCAAATAGCAGCTCATTCAATACTTCGCTCATCTATAAACCATCAGTAACCCATTTGTCAACTAGTAGAATCATTTTAACGCACCTCAATAAAAAAATGCATTACTTTGATATCTAATGTGATTAAGGTTCTTAGCTTGTACTTTGTTAAATCTCTGTGGTTCCTTCTTGTCATTTCCTTTAAATAGCAGTTATTGAAAAAAAAATAAAAAGAAGTAAATTTAAACATTAATTTAAAATATACTGGAATGAGTTATCAGAGAAGAAATAGGGAATATCCTCTGAATAGTGATTTTTTATTCAGGAACAGAGACCTTTCACAAGCTGCATGTCCAAAGAAGCTCGTATAGTTCTCTCAGGTTATAGACATTTCACACACCAGGGGAATGCTGAATGGAAAGATATGTGAAAAAATGAATGGTTTGCTTCCCACTGGTGTAGTTAGAGCAAGTTTTGCAGGCTTCCTTGCAGTGGGTACCATTTAAAAGCCAGCATTTGTCAACAGGTACCACGCAGTTACTGCAGTTGTTTCCTGCAAAGCTCAAGTGCTTCTGACACAGCTCGGTGACAGCTCTTGGCAAACGCTGACTTTTAAGTGGCAACCAGTATAATTACGGCATTCATGAAAGTCAGAGATGAACAGCACTGGCTGAAAAAGAGCCAGGTATCATATCGCGTGGGCTAGCGCCACGCCTGCTTTCCCACACCATGCTGCCAGCACCACTCGGTCCTGAGCAGCAGAGCGCCTGCCATCCCAGCTCTGTGCCACTCCTGAGCCCAAGCTGTCAAAATTCCTTTTCTTTTTTTTTCAGACTTCACAGTGGGTTTTATAATGAGATGGTTTTGAAAGGACAAGGATGAGAGGTCACCAAGCATGTTTCCATGCTTAACATAAAAGTGAAACTCATCTAATCCACTCTTCTTGCTCTGTACACGTTTTTCTCTGGTCTGATGGAGATCAAGAAATTAGGAGGCTCACAAAGATGGCATGAATCTGGGTGGATATAGGTCAGGCTATGCATGTCATATAGCAACTCACTTTATAACAGCATTCATTTGTCAGATGTATTCTGTTCTTAAGAGCAGGAATTAATTCACTTTATAAGCTAAAGTTCATGTATTAGCTAAAATTCGTATATAGGAGTGATTTTGTCACATGAGCTAAAATTTTATACTGACATTCATAAAAAATAGTTGCATTGAAAAGAGTCATATTTAATTTGCAAAGTTCTGGATGCCAGATTTTAGGTTACTCATGCATTAATGTTACCCCTGTGTGTTCATCATCTCTTGTGAATGTTTCTGTGGTCTACAGGAAAATAAAGGACACCGGTTTGTTAATGAAGAGTATTTTCTGTGTTAAGGGACTCAATTAAAAAGCTATATAGACCAGCTGAATTTCACTACTTCATTCTTTCACCATACTCTGAATGTAGCATGATACAGGCTGTCATTATACTTATGTTCAGTGTGTGAGCAGTTCATCTGAATAGTTTCATTGAAATCAATGGGCCTAGCTCACATAAGCAAGGTCTTCCAAGGCTGGAATATATTTATATTCATACTGAAACCATTACTTCCTTGTTCACTGCTACTTAGTTTACCTTATTAATCTGATGACATCATCCCTCAATTTCACTGAAGCATATCCAAAGCAGAGAAATGAAGCACTTTCTGTAAGTTTTGGGGACTCCGGTCAGTCGCTTAAATACAAACAGTGAAAGCGAGCTGAACCGCAAAAAATTATCTGAGAAGCAATCTCATTGTTTCATCTGTAAGTTGTTTTTTCTGTGGCAGTAGTGAAAATGAAAACTAAAATATTTATGGCTCCTAATAACATACATTTCAGTGTACTCTTATTTGCCTTACTGCATGTTATATCTTCCCACATTTAGCAAGGCGGAATGTGCAGCAGTGTTTGCTCAGGGTTGCTGGTATATGAGCTTATGGACCAGAACAGGTTTCTTTTCTGCACAGATTGTATTGTTCCTTTACATTTGGCTGCTTTTGACAGACACTTGTCATAGGGAAGGGATGGGACTGTGTTCTAAATGTTTCCTTTTTCCTATGATTTATCCAGGGTGTTACCTGAAGTATCATTTTTCCCCATGGATCTACATTCAATGGATACACATGAATATACAACACACACCAACCTGTCTTGCCTGTGCCAAGTATGTATTTGCCTGTGCATGAGGGCACATACTATCATGAAAATTGGAACCATAATCCTTGCATGTATGCTATCATCAAACTCTCATGTACATTTGTATGAACATAATACAGTCAAATACAGCCAAAAAAGAATTCCTCTAGTTTGAGGCCAACCACTGCGAAGTCAAAAGTCACCATGACAGCCAGTGTCCTACCACATTTGACACCACCAACAGTGAAGAAGGAAATATGGCCACGATAAAGTCCAGTTAAGCTAAGCATCATCTTTTGAAAACTTCAGCTGTAGCACTCTTGTTTTCCTCAGAGAAAAAAAGAAAATTGTCAGAATTGTCTTTTTCTGCAGAGTTTCAGTACTGTGATTATTTTGCAATTCCTGGACACAGTAGCAGCAAAATGAGAACAGTTTTGCCTTAGATTTAAGTCATCTACTTGTCCTGGTTAAGAATATCTTCATACTCTTTTCTTCAAAGAAAAAAAAAAAAGGGAGAAAAATAAAAGAGGCAAGACAATAGAACAAGAGATATAGAAGCAGTGATACCTAGGTTCCTTTTCAGATGAGATTATGAAAAATGGGACTGATTAGGTAAGCATACACACAGAGTTATACTTTTGTTATGTTATACCTTTCGTGCTATTATTATATTTTAACTTCATATTTTAGGACTTTATTATTCACATTTGTAAATTTGAAAAATAAAATCACCCCTGAGCTCTCTACCAAAAATAAACAAAATGTCTATTCCAATGGTGCCTGCAACTGATTTTGCCAATTTACTAGGATACAAGACTAAAATAAAGTAAAAAAGGAGGACAGATTAAAAATAATCAGTCCTAATATCGCTGGGGAAAAAAAACCCCCAGATTACAGACAGGCAAGAAAGGGAATTTAGGACTTACTTAGAGATTTTATAGATGCTTGTAAGCTTTGCTTAAAATGCTCACTCTGACAGCGTGTTTGAAAAAATTATATGCTATGTTTCTGCTATTTTGTTGACGAAGAATTAAAAGTTAATCCCATAGTACCTGAATTTGGTCTGTGTGGGAAGTTCCAAGAGCAAAGCTTCTGTTCAGCAGGCTCTTGTCTCCCTCCATATTTGGCAGCCCTAAGAAAATAATAATAAAAAAAGCTCCTTGTAGTAGCAATACAGCAATCATGCTGGGTCATGAAACTAATTATGTTTTGTGACGGTGGAAATTCTCCATTTCTGTATGAACGGGCACTGCTGCATGATAGATGAATGTTGGAAAGGCAGTACATTGTTCTCTTTCATCTCTGCCACTGCATATTTATTCTAACTGCTCCTAAATTATTCATTTTCTTTAAGCAATCAATAATCTGATTTGCTCCTTGGCATTTTTAGTCACACTTCTGTTTAACTGACTGTAAATAAAGGTCACTTGGAGGCTTCCTGCTGCTGTTCTGAAGGTCCTTGCCTTATTAATTCCCAACACTTTTTTTGTCTGTGATTCTGATTAGCAGTTGCAATCAAGTTCAGCAATTAGCTGCCTCCTTGCACAGTGATTTGCTCACTCCACCTCCCTATATAAAGCCACATTTGGTCTCTACTCTACAAAGGCAGAAGGAGGAATTTAAATTCATTTGGTTTGTGTTCCCTGACCATGCAGAACAGATCAAATTTGTCACTGCTTGCACATAACCTCTGCCCATCTACTTCATACCCACTAATCATCCCTGATGCCCCCAACAGACATCATAAACGTAATGAACAGCCTTACCAACAACCTGCTTGTGATATGCTTAAGCTCAGTCTCTTGTATAAACAAACAGCTACAGCTCATTAAATCATTTTTAGATATTTAAGAGCTCCTATAGTTTATCTTACATCAAATACTTTTTTAAAAGGGGTCTGCTTCACATATAATGGATTTATCTTAGTATGCCTGGGGCCTGGGGACAGGACAGATTTAAACAACTTTGGACATCTGATTTCAGTTCACAAGAAGACACAGTGCTAGTGCTTGAGAAATTATAATCTCGGGGAACTCTTTTTGTCTTTAATTCCTAGAACCATGGAAAAGTTGTTAGAAATTTCAGTACTGTGTTAATGATAAAGAGAGGCTCCAGTCAGGAGAGATGTCTAACTTGTAGGTGAAAGCACAAAGAGGAGAAAGTCTCTTCAGGTACTCTTTAGCAAGTATGTATTTGAAAAGCAAGGAACAAGACTCATAGTAAACATTACAAAAATATCATGAGCATTATTACAAGACCTCCTCAGTGTTCTTCATTCTTTCTGTTGCATCCTGAGTAAAAACTTCCAGGCAGTACACTTTAATGAAGTATTTCTGCAAATGAATACTTTTAGTTTCAGGTGTCTTTATAAATTCATTGATTTAAATGCTTCTAATTCACACAGTGATTCCATATGGATGTTAATTCAGACAGAACTGTTTCCATTGTCTGAGTAGAAAACTAAAATGTGTGCACAAGAGAAATCCTTCATTAGCCGAAGTCTCTTTCAATGCATCACAGTTGTTCAATGAATTTATAGACAGATTTCAAAAAGGTGATAGAACTGCACCTGTGAGAAAGTCTGTCATATCAGTACTTGTATCCACAATGTTTTCTGTTAGTATCATTATTATTTGGTACATCTCAGTGCTTGACAAGTGAGCAAAGCATAAGACTGACAACCACCACCAGAATGGAATGAATATATCTAAATACATCTTGAAGGCATAGCCAGACTCTAGAGGAAGAAAATGATAGGTCTAAATTCCCACATACTGTGCATAAGGATTTAAACTGTTACCTACCATTCACAACTCACTACAAAAATGCCTTCATATTTCATTTTGGCCTTGGAGTTCTTAGGGTTTAAGGGAGTTTTGTACTGGTGGATTTAAGTGCCCTGAAAAAGAGACAGATCAGAACTCAATGTGGTTACTCTATACTGACAACAGCCCATTTCCACCCCTAACACCTACGAGCCTGTCTTCTGACAGCAGCAAGCCAAAGCATGTATGCCCTGAATAAGCAAATTTTCTTTTTCCTTTCTGTTCTGGCAAGTGTGTTCATTTACTCTCACAGGGGATCTGACAGCTTTCCCCAGCTCCTAAAGCAATTCTTTAGCACTCGTTAAAAAGTGCTGCAAGTGAAAGGCAGCAAAGCTGACTGGTGTTTGCATGCAAAGACAGGCAACCGGAGCACTAAGCACAGTCAGTCTGTTTCTTCGACGTGTAACATGAAATCAAGACTAGAAGCAACAGTTAAGTCACTCTTGGACCTTTCACTTAATGAACATAAATAGACAAAATAGGCCATTTGTTGGCATGGTGATGTCATGAATCATTATATAAAACATCCGGAGCTTTGAAGAATAGGCATGTACACACAGTTAAGCACTTGTAGCTGCAGTGGTTAGGGCTGTAAAACTCGCACACTTCAAACAGGTAACTACTTTCTAGGGTGGCAACTTTCCATGTTTGCTGTCATCCCAAAACCAAGCATCTTGGAGCAGTTAAAAACATTGTTTTCAGCTATTAGAGATACGTGAAAAAAAGATGTATTATTCTCATATTATTCTCATTGAAGAAAAAACCCAAACCAAATCAAAAAACCTTTTCCTGAGGAAATAAATTATGAAATCTGTTAATGAGGAGTATATGCCTAAAGAAATATGAAAGGAACCTAAAGCTATTATTACAGAGTCACAAATGTTTTAGGACCTGCTGTGGTGAATTGTTCTTCAGCAAAAAATGTATGGGATGTACATGGTTTTCCTTAACCAGCTCTTCCCTGTAGTTGTTCTGAAATGACATGTGCAGAGAACATGATAACTAGTTCTTGCTTGTTTAGTGTCTGTTACATGGGATTACATATCATTACTGTTTTCTCTATAGGACATAAAATATCCATTATATTTGAAGCAGAGCACTCACGGTAGAGAAACTTGCTGTCTGTGTAACCTTGGAAAAAAGAATTAGCTCCTCACATTTGTGTAATAACATTTATAATTACTCACTGGGGAAGTATTATTTATGAAAACCTTCCTGAATGGAATGCCTTGCAAACATGTAAAGGATTAAACAGATATTTGTTGCCTTGTGCTTGGAGGAAAAAAGAAGGCTGTATGGGGAGAACTTTTTTCTCCTGGACCAAGTTTTGCTTCCTGCCTCTGAGCCCAATGTGCACAGTAGTGGCCGAGGCTGAGGAAGCAGAGGAAAAGCAGAAGTGATGGGTGGTCTGGAAGATACTTCTGCACCATATCGTTTTTCATAAACAGAGCAGTTATTCAGGAGGATGGCTCACTGGAACGACACTTGAAATTTTTAATCTCTCTTGGGAGTTCACATCCCATTGAGATGTGAATTAACCCTTACTTTCATTCTCTGTGTGCCTTGAGGGCAATTTTATACCATTTATTGTGGATTTTTCTGCAACCTATTCCCTGACAGAAATTTATACCTATCCTCTGATACTGTATGCAGTTTATGAACAGATGGTGCAAGAGCAGCAGCAACCTACCTGGAACAAGACAAGGAAAATAAAACACTTGGGCCCCAACAAAAAGATGAGATAAAAAAAAAAGAGGCTTGACCTCCCAGGGCATTCCCCTGAGAGAACACAGATGCTTCTATCTTTGCTTCTGTCTGTTGCTACTGATGAAGTAATGGTAGTTGTGGGCAAAGTAGAGTTCGTAATTTCTTGTATCCTTCTGCTTCCTGTACAAGAAATCCTCAGGGCATGGATTAATTCATTATCTGTGATCCCTCCCCATCTGTATTGTAGTGGAGAAGAAGTCTGAACTCCACTGGAAATCTGTAGAGGCATCACGTAAAAATGCTTCTTTCTATGGAGGAGCTTAGTAAGAGTATTTAATGCATTCTTTCTTGCAAAATCTGGAAAACTTTGTTCTATCCTAATGAGGAACAAGAATGGATTCTTAATTTTACACGACATTGTAATTTATAGTCACTGTATAGTGTGGATGTTCAAAGAACTCATCTCCTAACAGGGGATGACCCAGGAGATCTCTCTTGGGTCTATTAGCTGGCAAGAAAGAGACATCTTAAGTCCACACAACATCTTGCTATTTCCCAGCCCCTCTGACATTTGGATGGGGATGGAGCAGTGACTTGTCTTGAGCTGATATTGCATATGAACAGATATTCAAATAATGATTGTAAAAAAGTCAACAGCATATAATAGTTGTGCTACTGTAAATACAGATCAAGAAATACGCATCCATGGAATCATAGAATCACAGAATGATTGAGTTTGGAAGGGACCTCTGGATATCATCTAGTCCAATCCGCATGCTCAAGTGAGTCACCTAGACCCAGGCCCAGGACCATGTTCGGATGGCTGTTGAATATTTCCAAGGATGGAGACTCCACCACCTCCCTGGGCAACCTGTGCCAGTGGTCAGTCACCCTCACAGTGTTTCTTGATGTTCAGATCGAGCCTCCTGTGTTTCAGTTTGTGCCCAGTCTGTTGTTCTGACACCAGGCTAAAAAGAGCCTGGCTTCATCTTCTTGAACACTCCCTTTAAATATGCATATACATTGATAAGAACCCCCTGAAACTTTTTTCTTCTCAGGCTGAACAGTCCTAGGTCTCTCCACCTTTCCTCCTAGGAGAGATGCTCAAGTCCCATCATCATCATTATGTCTCTTTGCTGGACTCTCTCCAGTATGTCCATGTCTGTCTTGTACTGTGGAACTCAGCATTAGACACAATACTCCAGGTGTGGCCTCACCAGTACTGAGTAGAGGGGAAGGATCACCTCCCTTGACCTGCTGGCCACTCCTCCTAATGCAGCCCAGGACACTGTTAGTTTTCTTTACAGCAAGGCCACATTGCTGGCTGATGTTTGGCTTGGTGTCCACCAGGACCTTTTCTGCAAAGCTTCTTTCCAGCTGGGCAGCCCCCAGCATGTACTTGTTGGTGTCTGAGGCTGTTCCTCCCCATGTGCAGGACTCTGAGCTTCCATTCATTGAACTGCATGAGGTTCCTGTCGATCCGTTTATTCAGCCTACTAAGGCTGCCTGGATAACGGCACAACTCTGTGGAGCATCAGTCCGTCCTCTCAGTTCAGTGTCATTAATTTTTGTAATTGTTTGGTTGTGTCGTGGTTTAAGCTCAGCCGGTAACTCAGAACCAAACTGCCGCTCGCTCACTCCCCCCCCTTCTTCCTCTCCCTGCTCCCGGAGGGATGGGGAGAAGAATCAAAAGAGTATAACTCCCACAGGTTGAGATAAGAACAGTCCAGTAACTAAGGTATAATACAAAACCACTACTGCTACCACCAGTGATAATAATGATAAGGGAAATAACAAGGGGAGAGGATACAATTGCTCAACCTTGTGCCGACCGATACCCAACCCAACCGGAGCAGCGATGTGGGCCTTCCGGGTAACTCCCCCCAGTTTGTATAGTGGGCATGACATGCTGTGGTATGGAATACCCCTTTGGCTAGTTTGGGTCAGGTGTTCTGTCTCTGCTTCCTGCTGGCTTCCTCTCCTCCCTGGCAGAGCATGAGACTGAGAAAGTCCTTGGTCGAAGTAAACATTACTTAGCAACAACTAAAAACATCGGTGTTATCAGAGGTGTTCCCAGGCTGAAAGTCAAAAACACAGCACTGCACCAGCTACTAAGAAGGAGAAAAAATGACTGTTATAGCTGAATCCAGGACAGTATCTACCCCTTATTCCATACCGTTCACATAATGCTCAGATCCAACATTTTTCAATCTACCATTGCTTTTGTCTCATAAATATATATATATACACCCACACCCACACAGAAAGAAAAAGAGAGATCATTCCTTAGTCCATGGACCAATCCCTATAAAGTCTCTGAATTCATCCAGCCCATGATGTCAGGCGCCATCTCTTTTAACAGTCTTCCAGTGTTTGAAAGTGCCAAAACCCACTGCTCTCAGTGGAATTTTTAACAGCCCATTGTACCGTTCGATTTTCCCAGGGGCTGGTGCATGGTAGGGGATAGAATCATAGAATCATAGAATCATAGAATCGTAAGGGTTGGAAAGGACCTTAAGATCATCTAGTTCCAACCCCCCTGCCATGGGCAGGGACACCTTGCCCTAAACCACGTGGTCCAAGGCTCTGTCCAACCTGGCCTTGAACACCGCCAGGGATGGAGCATCCACAACCTCCCTGGGCAACCCATTCCAGTGCTTCACCACGCGCACTGTAAAGAACTTCTTCCTTATATCTAGTCTAAACTTCCCCTGTTTAAGTTTGAAGCCATTACCTCTTGTCCTACCACTACAGTTCCTAAGGAAGAGTCCTTCCCCAGCATCCTTGTAGACCCCCTTCAGATACTGGAAGGCTGCTATGAGGTCACCACGCAGCCTTCTCTTCTCCAGGATGAACAGCCCCAACTCTCTCAGCCTATCTTCATATGGGAGGTGCTCCAGCCCCCTGATCATCCTCGTGGCCCTCCTCTGGACTTGCTCCAACAGCTCCATGTCCTTTTTATGTTGAGGACACCAGAACTGTACACAATACTCCAAGTGAGGTCTCACGAGAGCAGAGTAGAGGGGCAGGATCACCTCCTTCAACCTGCTGGTCACGCTTCTTTTGATGCAGCCCAGGATACGGTTGGCTTTCTGGGCTGCAAGCGCAGTCTGCCGGCTCATGTTAAGCTCCTCGTCAACCAACACCCCCAAGTCCTTTTCTGCAGGGCTGCTCTGAATCTCTTCTCTGCCCAGCCTGTAGCAGTGCCTGGGATTGCCCCGACCCAGATGTAGGACCTTACACTTGGCTTGGTTAAACTTCCTAAGGTTGGCATCGGCCCACCTCACAAGCATGTCAAGGTCCCTCTGGATGGCATCCCTTCCCTCCAGCGTATCAACCGAACCACACAGCTTGGTGTCGTCGGCAAACCTGCTGAGGGCGCACTCAATCTCACTGTCCATGTCGCCGACAAAGATGTTGAACAGGGCCGGTCCCAACACCAATCCCTGAGGGACACCACTCATTACAGGTTTCCAACTGGACATCGAGCCATTTACCACAACTCTTTGCGTGCGGCCATCTAGCCAGTTTTTTATCCACCGAGTGGTCCATCTATCAAATTGATGTCTCTCCAATTCAGAGACAAGGATGTCGTGCGGGACAGTGTTGAACGCTTTGCACAAGTCCAGGTAGATGACGTCAACTGCTCTGCTGCTGTCCATCAGTTCCGTGGCTCCATCATAGAAGGCCACCAAATTGGTCAGGAAGGATTTCCCCTTAGTGAAGCCATGTTGGCTGTCACCAACCACCTCCTTGTTTTTCATGTGCCTTAGCATGTTTTCCAGGAGAAACTGTTCCAAGATTTTGCCAGGCACAGAGGTGAGACTGACTGGTCTGTAGTTCCCCGGGTCTTCCACCTTCCCCTTCTTGAAAATGGGGGTTATATTACCCTTCTTCCAGTCATTGGGAACTTCACCTGACTGCCAGGATTTTTCGAATATGATGGACAGTGGCTTAGCAACTTCATTCGCCAGCTCCTTCAGGACCCGTGGATGGATTTCATCAGGTCCCATGGACTTGTGCACGTTCAGGTTCTTAAGATGGTCTCGAACCTGATCCTCTCCTACAGTGGGCCTAAGGTCTTCGTTCTCACAGTCCCTGCATTTGCTTTCCAAGACTTTCGTGGTGTGGTCAGAGCATTTGCTGGTGAAGACTGAGGCAAAGAAGTCATTAAGAACCTCAGCCTTCTCCAAATCCATGGTAGCCAGTTCTCCTGATAGCTTCCGGAGAGGGCCTACACTGTCCCTAGTCTGTCTTTTATTTGCTACGTATCTATAGAATCCTTTCCTGTTATCTTTTACCTCCCCTGCCAAACTTAATTCTAGCTGGGCCTTAGCTTTCCTAACCTGGTCCCTAGCTTCTCGGGCAATGCTCCTATATTCTTCCCAGGCCGCCTGTCCTTGCTTCCACCTTCTCTAAGCTTCTTTTTTCCCTCTAAGTTTCCTCAGCAGCTCCTTGTCCATCCATGGAGGTCTCCTGGCCCTCCTGCTGCACTTTCTTCTAGTCGGGATGCAACACTCATGAGCACGTAGCAGGTGATCCTTGAATATCGACCAGCAGTCTTGGGCCCCCCTGCCCTCTAGGACTGTATCCCATGAAACCTTACTAAGGAGGTTCCTGAAGAGGCCAAAGTCTGCTCTCTTGAAGCCCAGGGCAGTGAGCTTGCTGCACGCTCTTCTCACTGTCCTGAGGATCTCAAACTCAACCATCTCGTGATCACTACAGCCAAGGCTGCCCTGGAGAGTTAATTTCCAACCAGTCCCTCCCTGTTGGTGAGCGCAAGGTCCAGCATGGCACCTCTCCTTGTTGGCTCCTCTACTGCTTGAAAGAAGAAGTTGTCTTCCACACAATCGAGGAACCTCCTGGATTGCTTGTGCCGGGCCATGCCATACCATCCCTCCAACAGATGTCAGGATAGTTGAAGTCCCCCATAAGGACCAGGGCCTGCGAGCATGAGGCTGCTCCTATCTGTCTGTAGAGCGCTTCATTCACAGAGTCCTCTTGATCAGGCGGCCTGTAACAGATCCCCACAATAATATCCCCCATTGCTGTTTTCCCTTTGACCCTGACCCGCAAACACTCTGTTACCTCATCACCTGTCCCCAGACAGAGTTCCATACTCTCTAGCCTATCACTGACATAGGTAGCAACGCCCCCTCCCCGTCTGCCAGGCCTGTCTTTTCTAGAGAGCCTGTAACCTTCCATTCCGACATTCCAGTCATAGGAGCCATCCCACCATGTTTCTGTGATACCAATGACATCATATTCCCGTAGCCTTGCACACATCTCTAATTCCTCTTGCTTGTTCCCCATACTACGGGCGTTTGTATAGAGGCACCTTAGCCGAGCTCCAAATGCAGCCGACTCAATGGCTGGGGCAGCTGGAACATCTCTACATCGCTCCAAGCACTTATTACAGGTGCTGGCAACTGACCAGGAGTGTTGGGATGGATCAATGCTCCCCTCCCCCAACACATCTAGTTTAAAGCTTTCTTGACCAGCCTGGCAAGCCTCCTACCAAAACAGCTCTTCCCCTTCTTTGTCAGACCAGCTCCACCAGCCTCCAGTAGATCTGGCCTCCCAAATGGAGCCCCATGTTCTAAATAACCAAACCCCTGACTATGGCATCACCATTCTAACCATTTATTAACCTGCCAGACATGCCTAGCTTTTCTAAGGTCCTCCCCTTTGCCCTGGAGAATCGATAAAAAAACTATCTGAGCTCCAGAGCCCCTAACCACCTCTCCCAGGGCTCTGTAGTCCTTCTTAATGTTTTCCAGGCTACTGCTATCTATATCTCTAGCACCCACATGGACCACTAGAAGGGGGTAATAGTCAGCAGGACTTACTAGAGCAGGCAGCCTCTCAGCAACATCCCTGACCTGAGCCCCTGGCAGGCAACACACCTCCCTCGAGACTGGATCAGGCCGGCAGATGGGTGCCTCTGTGCCTTTCAAAGTAGAGTCCCCTACTACTATGACCCTCCTCTTTTTCCTGGAGGCACCAGTAGCGATCCTCTTTACTGGTGCATCAGCAGGGTGCTCATTAGGTGTGGTGGATGCTTTCTCATTAGCCCCCTGCAGTACCGCGAAGCGGTTCTGAGTGGGGACATCAGATTTCGGAGGAAGCCCCTTGTCGTTAATTGTCCTCTTCCTCCTTTTTTGTTCATTTTTCTCGTGACTAATTCCGAGCTTCCTGGGTTGCTGCCCTCCTTCTTTCCTATATGAGCAGTGCTAGACGTTTGCAGCCCCTGCGCAGTTTGGGCCTGGAGCAAGCAGCCCAGCTTCCTCTCAGCTTCCCTGGCATCTTTTAGCTCTCCCACAGCCTTCCGCAGCTCAGCCATCTGCTGCAGGAGGACCTCCACCAGGGCGCACTGAGTGCAGCCCTGTCCATTGTGCATCCTAGCCTCAAGAGACCAGTCAAGGCACTTTCTACACTCCGAGGTCTGCGTTGGAGCCTCCCCTCTCATCGGCTCTGTCTGGGTGCCTACGCTGGCCACCGCCGGGGCAGAGCTCCCAGAGCGGGCCCTGGTCCTGAGGCGAGTGCTCACCGTCCCGCTCGCTGCCCGCTCGCCCTGCCTGCGCGAACTGCCGCGCTAACTGCCGCGCCACGCCCTAACTGACGTGCCACGCCCTGTTTGCTCGCCCTGTTCGCCGCGCTCCCTGGGATGGGTTTTTACCCACTGAGGGCTGGTGCAGTCACTCCTGGCGCCGCCCCCTGTGAGTCAGCTGCTCGCGTAAGCTGAGCTGCCGGCTCCTGGGCAAGTCCTGTCGAGGACTTGAGGCTCCCTCGGTCGCTCTTGCAGCTCCGAACTGAGGCTCCGGGACGCTGTGCTTCCCCCCGCTCCGGCGTTGAAGGTGTCCTCTCTGGAGATACTCACGTCGGGATGTGATATACCCACTCAATGCCATGCTCTTTGGCCCAAGTGTCTATAAGGTTGTTCCGGAAATGAGTCCCATTGTCTGACTCAATTCTCTCTGGGGTGCCGTGCCGTCACAAGACTTGTTTCTCTAGGCCCAGGATAGTGTTCCGGGCAGTGGCGTGGGACACAGCGTATGTTTCCAGCCATCCGGTGGTTGCTTCCACCATGGTAAGCACATAGCGCTTGCCTTGGCGGATCGGTGGAAGTGTGATATAGCCAATGTGCCAGGCCTCCCCATATTTGTACTTCAGCCATCGTCCTCCATACCAGAGAGGCTTTAACCTCTTGGCTTGCTAAATTGCAGCACATGTTTCACATTCGTGTGTAACCTGGGCAATAGTGCCCGTTGTTAAGTCCACCCCTCGATCACAAGCCCATCTATATGTTGCATCTCTGCCTTGATGGCCTGAGGTGTCATGGGCCCACCGGACTACAAATAATTCACTCTTATGTTGCCAATCTAAGTCCATCTGAGCCACTTCAATCCCAGCAGCTTTATCCACTTGCTGGTTGTTCTGGCATTCCTCAGTGTCTCGACTCTTGGGTACATGAGCACCTATATACGTGACGTACCTTCACCATCAGGTTCTGCACCCGGGCAGCGATATTTTGCCACAGTGCAGCAGCCCAGATGGGTTTACCTCTGCGTTGCCAGTTGCTCTGCTGCCATTGTTGTAACCACCCCCACAGGGCATTTGCCACCATCCATGAGTCAGTATAGAGATAAAGTACTGGCTATTTTTCTTGTTCAGCAATGTCCAAGGCCAGCTGGATGGCTTTCACCTCTGCAAACTGACTCGATTCACCCTCCCCTTCAGCAGTTTCTGCAACTTGTTGCAGGGGACTCCACACAGCTGCCTTCCATCTCCGATGTTTTCCCACAATACTGCAGGACCCATCAGTAAACAAGGCATATTGTTTTTCACTCTCTGACAGTTCATTATATGGTGGGGCCTCTTCAGCACGCATCACCTTCTCCTCTGGTGACATCCCAAAATCTTTGCCCTCTGGCCAGTCCATAATGACTTCTAGAATTCCTGGATGACTGGGATTTCCTATTCGAGCTCGTTGTGTAATTAGTGCAGCCCACTTACTCCATGTAGCATCAGTTGCATGATGTGTAGAGGAGACCCTGCCTTTCAACATCCAGCCCAGCACAGGCATCCGAGGTGCCAGGAGAAGCTGCACTTCAGTTCCAATCACTTCTGAAGCAGCTCAAACCCCTTCGTAGGCTGCAGTATCTCTTTTTCAGTGGGAGTATAGCTGGCCTCGGATCCTTTATATCCCCGACTCCAAAAGCCGAGGGGTCGACCTCGAATCTCCCCTGGTACTTTCTGCCAGAGGCTCCAGGTAGTACCATTCTCCCCAGCTGTGGTATAGAGCACATTTTTCACACGTGGCCCAGTCTGGACTGGTCCAAGGGCTACTGCATGAACTATTTGTCATTTAATTTGTTCAAAGGCTTGTTGTTGCTCAAGGCCCCATTTGAAATCATTCTTCTTCCAGGTCATGTGATAGAGAGGGCTTCCTATCAGACTGTAATTTGGGATGTGCATTCTCCAGAACCCCACAACACCTAAGAAAGCTTCTGTTTCTTTCTTATTAGTTGGTGGAGACATTGCTGTTATCTTGTTGATCACATTTGTGGGGATCTGGTGATGTCCATCTTGCCATTTTATTCCCAAAAATTGAATCTCCTGTGCAGGTCCCTTGACCTTACGCTGTTTTATGGCAAAACCAGCCTTCAGCAGGATTTGGATTGTTTTCCTCCCTTTCTCAAAAACTTCTTCCACTGTATCACCCCACACGATGATGTCATCAATGTATTGCAGGTGTTCTGGAGCTTGCCCCTGTTCCAGTGCAGTCTGGATCAATCCATGGCAGATGGTAGGGCTGTGTTTCCACCCCTGGGGCAGTCGGTTCCAAGTGTACTGGACGCCCCTCCAAGTGAAAGCAAACTGTGGCCTGCATTCTGCTGCCAAAGGGATTGAGAAAAATGCATTGGCAATATCAATTGTGGCATACCACTTGGCTGCCTTTGTCTCCATTTCATACTGAAGTTCTGGCATGCCTGGTACGGCAGCACTCAATGGTGGTGTGACTTTGTTCAGGCCACGATAGCCTACTGTTAGTCTCCACTCTCCGTTAGGCTTTTGCACTGGCCATATGGGGCTATTAGTAAAGGCTGAGCGGGTCCTGCTGATCACTCCTTGGCTCTCCAGCCTACGGATCAGCTTATGGATGGGAATCAAGGAGTCTCGGTTGGTGCGATATTGTTGCCGGTGCACTGTTGTGGTCGCAATTGGCACTTGTTGTTCTTTGACCTTCGGCAACCCCACAACAGAAGGATCCTCTGAGAGACCAGGCAAGGTGGGCAGCTGCTTAATTTCCTCTGTCTCCAAGGCAGAGATACCAAAAGCCCATCTATACCCTTTTGGGTCTTTGAAGTACCCTCTCCTGAGATAGTCTATGCCAAGGATGCATGAAGCCCCTGGACCAGTCACAATGGGGCGCTTTTGCCACTTCCTCCCAGTCAGGCTGATTTCAGACTCCAGTACAGTTAACAGCTAACTCTTGGGATCCTCCTGTCACTCCTCCTCAGCTCACGTGCCCGTTGCTCCAGAACTGAGGTAGGTTTTCCATCCCACTTTCTCATGTCTTCTCCGTGATCCCGCAGGTAAAACCATAGGGTGACTCGTGGCGTGTACCTCCTATATTTTCTTTCCCGAGCAGTAGGGCGCCTTCTGTTAATAGCTGAGACATGGGTTGGTACGCGTGGGGAGCTGGATAGATCGGATAAATCGTCTCTCAATTGTTTGAACTCCTGGGACAGCTTTTCCACAGCTGAAATGATGAAAGAGGTGAGATTGTCTTTGAATTCTTGGAGTTGACGAATCAGGTAATCCACTGTTGGTGATACTCCGTCATTCCAGGTCATTGATGCCAACGTGTGGGCATATGATGATGGCGCACTCCGTGTAAGTTTCCGCCACATGGGTCGTGTACATTCGACTTCATCTGGATCTACGGATGTGTTCCTGGCATCCGGCCTACAAGAGATCATCTCTAGAATGGCTGATTCCCTCAGGGACTGGATGCCTTTCTCTATCGTGGTCCAGTTGGCTGAGTGACTCGTAATATTGCCTTTGTAGGGAAACCTTTCCTTCACAGCTGCCAGAAGCCACCTCCAAAGACTGAGGGCTCGCTTCTCTCTTGCAATCGCTTTGTCAATTCCTCCTTCCCTAGCAAGTGATCGCAGCTGCTTGGCTTCCCTACCTTCTAGTTCGTGACCGTCGGCCCCATTGTCCCAGCATCGGAGAAACCAGGTGACAGTGTGCTCCCCTGGAAGAAGGGTGAAATCTTTTCACATATTCCGCAGCTCGGTTGAGGTCCGGGGTCGAGAAGTGACCTCTTCTTCTTCTTCCTCTTCCTCTGATCCACGTAGTAGTAACTCTTGTTCACATCCTGTCCCCTGTAGTAAATGCATTGTGTCTTCATCTTTCTTCGCTCTGCGGGTTGCTCTTTGTGCCTCTCGTTTCCTTTTGCTTACAGGGGCAAAAGATATTGTCACAAACTGGCCATTTGGTTTAGCTGCAGTGTTTGTCACTGTGGTTGGAGTGGCTGCACTGTCTGCCACTAGGATTGGGGTGGCTGCAATGTCTGTTGCTGTCAGGGTTTGAGTAGCTGCTGTGCTTGTCACTGGGGTTGGTGTAGCTGCTGTATTTGAAGTTGGAGTAGTTGCGTTGTCTGTTGTGGTCAGGGTTTGAGTAGCTGCTGTGCTTGGAGTTGGAGTAGCTGCGTTGTCTGTTCCTTTGCCATCAGATCCAGAGACATTTTTTTCTCCTTGAAGGTTAGTGTTGAGCAGGGCTCTGTAGGCGTAGGCCAAGCACCAGCACGTTGCCATGATTTGGCCTTGTCTGGTATTACCAGGATGACAGCACACCTAGTTTAAGTGTTTTACTAGTTTTGCTGGATGTTGCACTTCTTCAGTGGTGAAGTTCTAAAGCACTGGAGGGGCCCACTGGCCTAGATACTTGCCCATACTATCCCACACACCCTGCCACTCATGACTGTCCAGCCTCAGGGAAAATCTCTTGGTGGTCCTCCTATATTGTCGTCTAACCCTAGACCAGATTTGAACCCGATACTTTTTGACTTTCGAGATTAGACGAATAGGGTGTTCCCAGAGTGGGATGGCCGTGGGTAAAACACACTCCGTATGTTTGCCGACATGCTGATCCCCAGCACAATCGGCAGGCAGGTCTCAAGGGTATTCAAAGGCCAACCAAAACCTTCAGAACTCTCAACTGCTGTTGCAAAGAGGCTGGTAGAAGAACGGGGGGTGTACGGGAATGCTTCCTTCGTAGGTTGACCCCCCGAGGAGAAAAAAATAGATATGTAATTGCTAAAAAAATTCATTATATACCTCCCAAAGCATAGAGGTGATGGCCACATCGGAAGCGCAAGCCAGACCAGTTTCATGATCAATGAGTCTATTGTATTACAAGTCATTACCATGAAGTGCAGTGAAAGAAGAACCTTAGCCCAGGCCCCCCAACCGATAAGCACTAAAGCAGCAAACACTGGCTGTAAGTAAGGTACAACATGCTGAAACTCTTGAGATCAAGCACAACAACTCTGAGAGCCAATAAACCACCATTGTGATGAGTGACTATTAATTCGAAAAAATGAATGCTTATCACAAATATGATTATACACACTCTGGTCAGATTTGTCATTATCTCAACCCTTTGTGCCCCATGTTGGGCACCACAAAGAACTGTAGTGGTTTAAGCCCAGCCGGTAACTTGGAATCACACAGCTGCTCACTCACTGCCCCCATTCTTCCTCTCCCTGCTCCTGGAGGTATGCGGAGAAGAGTATAACTCCCACAAGTTGAGATAAGAACGGTCCAGTAACTAAGGTATAATACAAAACCACTGCTGCTACCACCAGTAGTAATAATGGTAAGGGAAATAACAAGGGGAGGGGATATAATTGCTCATCCAGCCCAACCTGAGCAGCGATCTGGGCCTTCCGGGTAACTCCCGCCAGTTTATATACTGGGCATGATGTGCTGTGGTATGGAATACCCCTTTGGCTAGTTTGGGTCAGGTGTCCTATCTCTGCTTCCTCCCGGCTTCCCCTTCTCCCTGGCAGAGCACGAGACTGAGAAAGTCCTTGGTCGAAGTAAACATTACTTAGCAACAACTAAAAACATTAGTGTTATCAGTGGTGTTCCCAGGCTGAAAGTCAAACACACACCACTGCCCCAGCTACTAAGAAGGAGAAAAAATGACTGCTGTAGCTGAACCCAGGACAAGCTGGAAAAACTATCTCACTTGAATTTTCAAATAGGCGAAATGCAACATGTTTCTGCATATGGACTCTTGAGGAGCTATGTTGCATTCGAGACATCCAGATGTCCATGAGTGGAAACCCACTAATCTTCCTTCCCAGGGGGTATGTACACACCTCTGTTGGAACCCAGCCCTACTCAGCTTCAGGTAGCATTAGGTTCTAAAGCACTTCAGTCACTCAAATTATACACTCAGAGGAGATGCAATAACACTCAGATTACATCATTGGTAACACAGGGTTAGGTGTAGACAGTTGCAGGAAATATCTGTAAGCACAAGCAGCACCCTCTTCTAATATTAATGGTACAGTGAGATGGAAAAGCTCAGCTGACAATCTGTTTTGCTTTTCCCATTCCACAGCTGTCAGCTTTTACTTCTATTCGGTATGTTAATTGTGATGGCAGCTGGAGTTACTCTGCTGACCCAGCTCTCCCTTCCTAGTGTTTTCATGAGATACATGTTTATCAGACCCTGGCAAGCTCCTGAACCTCAGCAATGAAAGGACAAGGAATAATCTCTGAAGCCCTATGGCAGAGCAAGGCAAATACAATGAACACCTGGCAAGAGGAAGGGGTTTCCTGACCTTTAAATAAAATTATTGAAAAGAAATCATAGACTCATAGAATCACAGAATGGTTTAGGTTGGAAGGGACCTTAAAGATGCTGTAGTTCAAGCTCCTCTGCCACGTTAACCTTCCACTAACCAAGGTTACAAAGCCCCATCCTACCTGGGATGTATGCTTTAGAATACATCCAGCAAGAAGCAATAATGATGCAGCCTGGAAGAAAAGATATTTGAGTTGAATGTCCTACACGACAAGAGATCTTATTTATGCACATGACAAAAACATTAGAAGGAATTCTAGAAGGAAAGCTTAAGAAGGCTAAGAGAAAATTTCTGTAGCCAGGACATATTCACATATGAAAAGTTTCTATGATTTACATTAATGTTATTATATTGTCTTGATTTCTGATGATAACTTTACATCTCCAGGAAATGCATATGCCACAATTATGCCACAATATATTGCTTCTTCTGCTCAGTCACAATTACTTCCTTCTGTTTGTCAATACCCAAATAAATCCAATTTCAGTGGCAGACTCTAAGAAGGAAACATCAAGTTGAAGAGTATGAAGAATAATTGCATAGCTACATTAGATAATCTGTGAATGACAAATTAACCCCAAAAGACTTCCCACTTTATCCTCACTAGTGAAAATGAAATTGTTCCTTAACTGCATTATTTAATCTGTTCTTTGTGTCTTAATTTTACAAAAGACCATAAGAATTAGGTGACAAAGCTCTTCACTTTAAAGTTTTTACAGCTATATCCCACCTTATAGATATATATGGCAATCTCTAAATCTTTGATAGTCTATTTGCAAAGAGAAATCAATATCCATTATTTTGGAAAGGTTCATTCAAACATTCATAAGCAGGCTTTGTGTAAAGCTCTTTCAGTTGTTCAACGAATATTTTCCTACTTTTCTCAGTACATGATATTAGGACAGCTAGCATGAAAATTGTCCATTTTATTTTGACCATGACAGCTGTTTAATAAGCAGCTACAAAGGAAGCTTTCCCAGTGAATGGCCACATCGACTGTTTGTAAAACCAGAACGTCCCTCAAGGCTATCTGTTGCAGTGAAAGCCTGTTTGGCCCTCCACAGAATCCTGGCCCTTCTCATTTTCCTGTCTATTTTAAACATGATACACAAGGATTTTCACTTAATTCTTATGCGTGATCAAGCATTCATTGCTTTGATATCTGTGAAAGTACTGTACCAAATTAATGTTTGCTTCATGAAGGTTCAAAATAAGGTTTGACATCAGTGGATAAAGAACTGGCTGGATGGCTGCACACACAGAGTTGTGGTCAATGGTTCAATGTCCAGTTGGAAAACAGTAATGAGTGGTGTCTCTCAGGGATCAGTGTTGGGTCCTGTCTTGTTCAACATCTTTGTCGATGACGTGGACAGTGGGATTGAGTGCACCCTCAGCAAGTTTGCTGACGACACCAAGCTGTGTGGTTCGGTTGATACGCTGGAGGAAAGGGGTGGGATACAGAGGAACCTGGACACGCTGATGCCAACCTTATGAAGTATAACCAAGCCAAGTGCAAGGTCCTACACCTGGCTCGGGGCAATCCCAGGCACAGCTACAGGTTGGGCAGAGAAGAGGTTCAGCGCAGCCCTGCGGAAAAGGACTTAGGGGTGTTGGTCAATGGGAAACTGAACATGAGCCGGCTTCAGTGTGCGCTTGCAGTCCAGAAAGCCAACCATATCCCGGGCTGCATCAAAAGAAATGTGACCAGCAGGTTGAAGGAGGTGATCCTGCCCCTCTACTCTGCTCTAGTGAGACCTCACTTGGAGTATTGTGTACAGTTCTGGTGTCCTCAACATAGAAAGGATATGGAACTATTGGAGCAAGTCCAGCGAAGGGCCACGAGGAGGATAAGGGGACTGGAGCAACTCCCATATGAAGACAGGCTGAGAAAGTTGGGGCTGTTCAGCCTGCAGAAGAGTAGGCCGTGTGGAGACCTCATATTAGCCTTCCAGTATCTGAAGGGGGTCTATAAGGGTGCTGGGAAGGGACTCTTCATTAGGGACCGTAGTGGTAGGACAAGGGGTAACAGGTTCAAGCTTAAACAGGGGAAGTTTAGATTAGATATAAGGAAGAAGTTCTTTAATGTGAGGGTGGTGAGGCGCTGGAACAGGTTGCCCAAAGAAATGATAAATGCTCCGTCCCTGGCGGTGTTCAAGGCCAGGTTGGACAGAGCCTTGGGCAATGTGACTCGTCCCTGTCCATAGGAAGGGGGTTGGAACTAGATGATCTTAAGGTCCTTTCCAACCCTAACTATTCTATGATTCTAGGATTCTAGGATTCTATGATCTGACATCTCTGAAGATGTAGGTGCCAATAACTGCCAATTATCTAGGAGACTGGCCATTAAAGCTCCTTTTGTAGCTAAATGCACCTTATCATGAATTTTGGTATTTTCTGCTTTGTGGTGTAGATAGCTTGGTTCTTTAGCATGTGGGTTTTAGAGAGATAAATGGCAAAGTGCTTTTTTTTCCACTCCTGTGAAGGAAAAAACATTTTAAAAGTAGATGAGGTGTGAAGTACTATTCCAGTGCTCTGCATCCACTCTTAGCTTTCATCTACATAGGCTGTTCAGATTGTGTGAAAACATACAAACTCCATTGTGACAAGTGACAACTACTGCAAGTGTTTTTTAACTTAAATATTTAAGTTAAAGCATTTGAAATGTAATAAAGGTGATCTGTATACAAAGTGAAAATTACTCATGGAAGTTCAAATGTTAAATTTCAGGAAAAAATAGAAAAGGTGGGTGGTCCAACCTTCTTAACCTGTGCAGTCCATTTCTATATTTCAGATAAATCTGTAGAGAGTAGGAAGAGAAGGTCACACCACCCATCCCTCCCCAATTTCCAGTCCTTCCCTCTCCCTCCACCCCCCTTCTTTTATATAATTTCAGCTTTTATAATGGTGGATCTTTTTGTTATAGAGTGGAAAACCTTTATATTTGGCTTTGTCTTCTTTTTAGTGAGAGGATGATAGTAGTGCTGCCTCCTTCAGTGACCTGCATAGAGGCTGTCCTACGTCCCCTCTGTCCACTCACACCTGTTAATTTTCACCTTCTATGCATCCCATTCACGGTAATTTCAATCCCCATGATAACAAGTGGTCAGCTGACACTGCTTCCTTCATGTTCTTCATCTCTCCTGATAAATGAGAGAAGCCATTCTCCTGACCATTCCTTGGACCCTTGTCTGATTCATTCTGTTCTTTTCACAGAGGATCTTATTCAAAACCTAATGAAGCTCAGGGAAAATCAGTAATGATATTAATAGTTGTAGAAAGTGACAAAGGCCTGTGCTATCTCTTTCGTCCCAATGATTCCTGTCTTTCCCTCCTCACCTGTAATCCTTCATTTGAACACAGACCCTTGTCTCACATGTCTTCCAAAACATCTAAAAATAAACAGTGTTTCTCATTCAGTTTTTTTTTTTAGCTCCTGTGATTTCAGTTCACACTTTGTTTTTAATTTTTTGATTTAATTGACTGTAGGAATACTCTTAAATCAAGTTCTTAACCTCCTAAAATTTATTAAAAAATTATGTAATCCTCTCTACCCTTTTTCTCTTACATATCTTAATTTTACCTTTGTCATAGAGATGCCTTGATTTGCGCAGTTTGTCTATGCTGACTTTGTCTCCTTCTGTCATTCCCTTATACTTCATCCAATCTGTTCAGCGTCAGATTCCTCTCTCACTCAGGCAAGTTTGCATGCTCCAGCTCTCTTCTTTTTCAAATAAATTATTCAAGAAAATATTTTGCTCTTAAATCTTTTGTTTCCAATAGGGTTTTCTAATAATGTAAAAGCACATAAATTAAAAGAAAAAAACCAAACCAGGTACAGGCCATGGAACAAAAAAATCACATGCATCATTTAATCATTTAACTGTTTTTCTTTTCATGGTTCCCTTCCCCCTTCTGTTTTCATATGTGTCGCTAAGTAACATAATATTTATTCACTTTCCCAATGCATCTGCTTACATACCCTGCACATTGTCCCTTCCTTCTAATATTTTTATAATTAACATATAAAGCACAGATCAATTAACTGGCATGGTTCTTCATTTAGTCTGTAGACAATATTGATCCACGTTGCTTATTTTGTGAGAAAAAAGTGAATAACCCTTGACAGATTTTCTAGTAGGTGAATCTCAGCTGTCCCAAGCTTATATTAATTTGCACACTAATATATTCTGTACACTTAAAGGACAGTGTTCTGATAGGGTTAGAATTGACTTGTTTTTAGAGACAGTAATGCTGTATTAATTTGTATGAGCAGGAGGCACAATTAAAGGAGAGATAATTTGGACAGATTGCCCTTGCTCTCCAGTGGTCCTTGACTCCTGAAAACAGCCTCTGGGGACAGGACCAAGCCTTTGTTCACAGGCAACAGGCTAGCAGGGGAGTCTGAGCAAGGGAACATGGAGTGGGAAAGAACTAAGGGACAAATAAAAGATCAAAAAGCCATTTCCACCATCATCTCTCTGCGCAAAATAGCACTTTCTGTAGGCACAATCTAAAATAAAATGGAAAAAAATTATCTAAATATTACTTTGTACAAGACTTCTTTGTAGAGTTAGATATACACCTATATCCAAGAGACCTGTATTTCTTAGTAACATTGTATGTTTTGCAAGTCCTTTTCTAGTTTGTACAAATATTTTTGAGATTGCACTACATATTAGCTGCCAAGAAGGGTCTTCTTTCAATTTCCTAGCCTTTGAAGAACATCTTTGCCACAACTTTACCACCAAGAGAAAGGCTTCTGTACAATTTTCTGGTTTCTAAGTTTGCAGAACCTCTGGAATAGGTTCTTCACAGGTTTTTTTTGTCTCATGAAATAAAATATAGAAGTATACATAAAATCAACTACTTTCCAGCAAAATACTTTTGGTTATTGTTTTCCTTGTGAAATTGCAATTAGCTGGAGCTAGATTTAGGGGTTTAGCTTATGGTTCTAAATTTCTGTTTTAGCTTTATTTCTACAAAGGAAAGGGATAAAATAGAGGAGTGAACTGCATATATCACTTTTTGATAAAATTTATATCTACATAGCTATATACACACACATAGACATTTATAAAATAAATTACAAGCATATACCCATTTTAAAACTATTATTAACTGTGGTAAATTTTATAGTACTTCTCTTATTAAAATACAAGGAGTGATAGATATATGATTTTCACCAATAAGACTGTGAGTGAACACCGATTTAACCTTGTTTCCCTAATTCATCCTCTTCTGTAGCTCCATCTGAAGCAACTCAAATGAAGAATGGCCATTTAGACAGACTTTGGTTTCACTCTGGAGAAAAAATAGCTGCACAGACTTCAACTTAGCCATATCTGGACTGTATCCATCCATACTATGTTATTTAAAACCCCAGTAGTGGCAAAACTTCTGCCTATCAAATGGCTAGGCAGTGCTTGTGTTTGAGAAAAAAAGACTGCTCTTAACAAAGCCAAGTCATTAACCTAGAAAAAAGGAGATCTGCCATCCTTTAACAGTCCTCTTTATGGGATCTCACAGCAAATTCTCAGGCTTGTTTAAATAAATGAAAAGGCTGCAACAGCGTTTGATGTCAGAGGAATACCCTGGCTGTTTGACTTCATGCAGCCCAGAATAATGCAGAAAGTTGCTCTGACATCACCAGAACTGGGAGCCCAGCTCCCTGTCCCTGCCCAGCACAGCCAAAATGCATGGGGAGAACTCAAAGCAAATGGGGACAGAGGGATCTCAGAAGACACCACAGGCCACATGCGATAAACAGAAGTAGGAAGTAGCTGTAGCAAAAAGAAAGAAGGAGGAAAGTTACGGAAGGGGGAAGCTGTGAAGACTACAAGACTTCCAGCAAGCTGTGGGAATAGGGTCATTTGTGCTCCTGTAGATTTACTCAAATGCCTGGTCACTTGGATAAGCATCTGCATCATTTGAATAACCCTCAAACTTTTGAGTACTAGTCTGAGTTATGTCAGTTAAGTTTCACCCACTGCCTATGTCTGTGCTCTGGAGAGCAAGGCTTGGCACTGAATGAACCGATGACAGAGCAGGCTATCTCTGGCCTTTGCATTAACACATCCTACGCTTTAGCATCACACAGCATACCTATGACATGAGTTTTGGGAAGAAATACTTTGTGCTACTTGCCAGATGGGATTCAGAGGAAAAAGAAAAAAAAAAAAAACAGGTGAAAAACCACACACAAATAAACAGAACAGCTGAAAAAAATAAAAAAAAAAAAGAAAGTGAATGAGGGGATTTGTTTGGGTTGAGAAATACCCTTCCTGCTTCATCTGACTTTGCTGTTAATATCCATGAAAAGTTATGAAAAAATGAGACAGAAAGAGGTTTCTGAAAATATGTTGCTTGTACAAATGCCAAAATTTGAAGGTTTAGACCAAACACAATAGACAGGAAACCCAACTAAGCAGCTTTGCAAAAAACCCAAAGCTGAAGACTACAGAGTTTAACAATTTTATCATTGGGGATTATTTGGTAAAAGAGTCTATGGAAAAATATGTTTTACTTTCCATGGCTGGTAGATGGAATTAACTGGACACTAAGTTCAACTGTTATAAGGCCAAATGGGGCTCCTTCCCATGTGTCTGCCTGTCAGTGAATTAATTTTCCTACTCTCCAAGTTCATGCAATGAGAATAAAATGTGCTTCGTGCAAGACCGTAATGACTTTCGGTCTGTTGAAACACCCTAACAACTCCTCTTATGCAGCTAGACAGAACTGTCAGACATTTCTGTAGAATGCTTGGCACAAATATTCACACAAGAAGTAGAAATATTCTTTTCTTTTTTTTTTTTAATCCAGTGTGAAATGAAACATACGTCTATTCTCTTTTTCCCTTCCATTCACAGCTCTGTGTCTAAGCTTCAGCTTGTGTACCTTAGTAACCACTGTTATGTAGAAGCTAACAAGCTAGAGAATTTGCCTGTCATAAGCTTAGTTTGCTACAGAAAGACACTGACACTTTTGGTCTGCCCTTTTGGTTGCATGACTATTTGCTGACCCTTCCATGGATCTGTGGTAAGAGCATAGCTAACTACACCACACAGCAATTGTTCTGGCCAGATAAGCAGCTACAATATGAAACAGAAAAAATAACATCAATGTAAGAAGAAGGGGAAAGGTTGTTATAAAATTGATAAAACTTTGGAGGAGCTAATAGAAGAAAAAAAAAGGTTTTGTTTTTTTTTATGATGCTGTGCTACTGTGGCACTGACTGGCTTAAACACTCATTTTAAGTTATGTGATTACCATTTTAAAGAGAAGGAAACTGGGTGAGGTTTGTAATTGCAATTTTATGTGTAGTCAGGCTAACGAACTACAAAAGTGCTATACAATAGTTAGACAAACAGCTGAGAGGAGACCAGAATTGCAACTCTGCTTGCTAGGTTCATTATGACATTGTGGTTTTTTGGAACTGAATTTTTCACACACATCCTGCTTTTTTCCACAAATAAAAAATAAAAAATTAAAAAAAAAAAAAAAAAGAGAGATATTTGTGAGGTTTGTGTGATTATTGTAAATTATTTTGATCATGGCCACGACAGTGCTGGACCAGCTTAACTGTAAACCTGAAGGCAGGATGTAATGGGCACTCTTATAGGAAGAGCTCATAATAAAATAATCCAAATTATTTTGCCTGGCTGTAGGATGTGTGGCTTTCTGTTTCTACTTCTTTTTGAGAAGGATAAGTCTCTTTTATACATATTCAGATAACAACTTAAAATGATTCTGCAACATAGTTAAAGGCAACATATTTAAAATATTGCAAAGATACAAAAAATACAACATCTCACTGCTTTCAAAATATACAGTTTAACTGCATGTCCTCTCATTCAAATTAAAGTCTTTTTCCAGAAAGCATTTTGTCTCATTTCAGAATGCAATAAGCCAAAGCACTCTTCTGTGCTGTGTAGCAATCAGAATTGCTGTGAAATGTAGGTGTTGGTTTAAGGATCATTTAATGTGTTTAATTATTTTCAAATATATATAAAAGTATGCATACATCTATGTTGATACATACACACACATATACATTGCATATTTTATATATATGCAAAAAGCATATATCTCCTCTTTCTCCCCCCAGTGACTCAATTCTTGATTAGACACAATAAAAACCTTGCCTTCTCAAACTGATTCATTTGAGAAGACTGCTAGCAATAGCTGTGCAGAGATATATCCCCTACAAATGCACGCAATTCTCCCAAGTTTGCTCTCATAAAAGATTTATTTCTATCATAAACCATCACCTGTCTCTTGGTTCTCTGACATTACAATACTGTCTCACCCAGCACAGTGGGATGGCTGGTGATTTTTTCTTTTCTGCAAAGATGAAGATTGACAGGCAGTTGACAGTGCTAAAGAACAAGATACTACCAAATATATAACATTTGTAATAGCTGAATAGCTACAGCAAAAAAAAAAGCAATAAACTCTCTCCTTTTTTTCACCTGTGAAAATACTCCTATGGCCAATGACCCAAATAAATGGTGTTTACATAAAAAGAATTGTCCTGACTGGGAACAGGAATGTTATCATAAAAGATTTTCTAATTTTTTCTATAATTTACTACTTTCTTCTCTCCTTCTGCTTTTTTCTTGCTTTTTGGTGCACATTCTATCTTGCTCACATACACTGTATATCAAAACAAAGGCAGTATTTGTAATGCCTTCTTAGCATCTAACTCTGGTGGTGAATTGCTGCCTTGTCGGTACCTGTCTCTATTAACTGCAGAGGAAATTTAGGTGTCTTGTTTGGTCTCCTTAACTATAGCTAAGCAAGACACCCAAAGGGAAATAGACATTCTAAATACCTGTCAGTGTGTCCTCGAGTTGTCACAAAGCATTGGTGATTGTGGTACTTATTCACTGGTTTTTGCCAATACTCATTGTGAAGCAGAATATTAATAATAGGGTATTTATACAGATGTTTCCTAATCATGACCTTCTATATCCTTAACAATCCTGACAATCTGGTCTGCAGAGCTTTGCATAACCTAGAATGTACAGATGGATTTCCTTTACAACTGAGAGTCAAAGGTAAAGGAGCATGTTCTCAGATGTGTCACTACATGAATTAAAATGTAGTAATGAATTTGCGGTGTACTCTGTGACTTTATGTTAGACCTTGACCTTAATATCACATTTAACTGAGCACAATCGTAGGTCACAAATTAGAAAGGTTTAAGCAGTCTTCTGTGCTACCAAGGGAACCTGATTTAATCAGATCTGATTTAATATGCTGCTCAGAGTTTAGCGAACACTAGGCTAATATTACTAAGAAAGAAACTGTCACCATAGTTACATCCCTGCTGCAAAAGCACAAAAAGCCATTGGGATGCAATACTAGTATTTTGCAGAAGCTTACAGTCAAACATTAGCATTTTATAAGGTTATCTTTTCTTTATTTTTAAAAGATAAATGGCTCTCGGAAACTCTTCTAATGCCAACCTAACAACATAATAATTACAAAGAATTACATCATTGCAGTAATGTGTTTCATTACTCGCTGGGAGAATATCCTCAAAGAGGCAAGACTTCAGTATCAAATCACAAAAGCATAGAAGTTAACATGTCCTGCAGCTCCAGAAGCTTAAAACCTGGCCATGGAAGGGCCTGCAGAGAGACACCAAGTACCTGAGGATGGAAGTAGAGGTGCCCCTGAAATTGCCAGCATAGGACAAGTGCTGTGATCCAATTGTACAGATCCCAATCCTGGTCATTTATGAAGCAGAGGGGGAAAGAAGAGCAAAAGAAGACAGAGTGTGTCTGCAGTAGGGGTATGTTTAGCCTTGCTTTTTCAGGTGCACTGTCACAGCAGCAGATATATTAATAATTATTCAGCTAAAACTGCTGGTACACAAGTATGCACCATCCACATAAGCTAGTTCTCTTTGAGAGCAAAGTCTGCCCAAATACGAGATTGCACAGAAAACGAAATACTCCAGAACTGAAAATGTACATTTCACACTAGGCATAGGAATAGAGAACTTGATTCCACAGGGCTTCAGATTAGATTAACAAAGACAATAAATTAGATGATCCATCTGTACTTAAATATGCATATAGATTTAACATAAAACACATACAGTACAGATACAATCTGGACACATCTGATGAATCCAGATACTTTATGAGGTACAGTAAGACAAATACACTTAGCTACCACCTGTGTCTGCTCCAAGTCTTTGCTGATCAAACATTGATTTTTTTTTTTAATTTAAAAAAATATTGGGTTTACTGTATCAAATTGCAATATGTGAAGGTGTCAGGTGAAAATAAACTGATTGTTATCTATCAACATAATTCTGAGTTCATGACCAGTAATTCTAATCTTAACCTATTCCCAGGAAACACCATGTTTGCTTTTCTCTTTCAAACAAGAGGATTAACACTGACTGAATCATCCCAGCATGGTAAAAATAAGTTTGCAGTGCTGGAGCAACTCTGCAGGTGTTAGTGGTGTTTGAATATAAAAATGTAATATATTCTACCTTAAAAATTATATTGAAAATAGAAGACACAGGCCTTAACTCAGAAGGTCAGTGCAGATAAATGTTCCAGAAAATCAGTGGAAGTTCTGTTTATAATTCTTGCTTACGTAAATATCTTGTTTAAGCTTAAGATCTTCCCCATAAATATTTGATCTGTTCTAGGTAGTCGATCTGTGATGTCATAGCAAGAGATAAACTTGATTAAAAAAAAAGAAAACAAAACTTTAGACAATTAGATATTTCAGAACATTTTAGAAGTGTAATTTGGAAATTCCAGAAATAGGATCATGATACTACAGAATAAGTCAATTTATCTGCAAACTCAGGTTACACCTGGAAAATATTTGGATTGAAAAAGCCAGGCAAACATTTTGCAAACTAAATACCACAGTACCTCAGATCAAAACACTGGGATAAATAATGTACTTTACCACATATGACTCACGCAACACTACAGGCTGGGGGAAGAGTGGCTAGAAAGCTGCACGTCAGAAAAAGACATGGGGGCGCTGATTGACGCCACTGAATGTGAGCCAGTTTATGCCCAGGCAGCCAAGAAGGCAAATGGCATCCTGGCCTGCATCAGGAATAGTGTGGCCAGCAGGGCCAGGGCAGTGATCATGTCCCTGTACTGGACACTGATGAGGCTGCACCTCGAATCCTGTGTTCAGTTCTGGGCCCATCACTACAAGAGAGACATTGAGGTGCTGGAGCAGGTCCAGAGAAGGGCAATGGAGCTGGTGAATGGTCTGGAGCACAAGTCTGATGAGGAATGGCTGAAGGAACTGGGGCTGTTTAGTCTGGAGAAGAGAAAGCTCAGGGGAGACCTTATATCGCTCTCTACAACTACTTGAAAGGAGATTGTAGTGAGGTGGGGTAGGTCTCTTCTCCCAAGTAACAAATGATAGGACAAGAGGAAATGGCCTCAAGCTGCACCAGGGGAAGTTTAGATTGGATTTTAGAAAATATTTCTACACCAAAAGGGTGGTCAAGCATTGGAACAGGCTGCCCAGGGCAGTGGTGGAATCACCGCCCCTGTAAGTGCTCAGAAACCATGTAGATGGGGCCCTTAGTGGCATAGTTTAGTGGTGGACTTGGCATTGCTGGGGTAAAGGTTGGACTTGATCTTAAAGCTCTCTTCCAACCTAGGTGATTCTATGATTTCTATGATTCTATGAAGCATTATGAACTCTCTGCAACCCCCATTTCCCATCCCCCTGTGCCGCTGGGGTGGAGGAGATAGAGGAGTCAGGAATGAAGTTGAGCCTGGGAAGAAGCGGAGTGGAAGGGAAGGTAGTTTTGATTTTGTTTTATTGCTCACTATTTTACTTTGTTATTAATTGGTAATACATTAATTTCTCCAAGTCAAGTCTGTTTCGCCCATGACAGTAATTGCTGAGTGATCTTCCTTTCTTTATGCTGACCCATGAACTTTTTATCATTGTTGCTGCCAGCCAGGGTCAGCCCACCATGCACATGTATGCTCAAGAGCCACCACCTGGGATCCTTGGTATCCAAGGTACCCAGAATCTTGCAAAATTTTTACTGCCTTTAACTCAAACTATTCAAACTCTTCAGAAATCAGTACCAAGGAAACGAAACAGAGCCTAACCATCTACTCCATAATATTAACAGCATCTTGCTCTCCAGAAGTAGAAACTTCATTTCTCTACCATCTTTCTCTTCACCTGCAAGGACCTACAAATAGCTAAAAAATGGCCCATGTTTTAGGCCCATCTGATATTCTTGTATTCCTAACAGCTAAGACTAAAATGACATTACTGCTTGGATACCTGTGTCCAAGCCACATTTACTAGATTATTGTTTTCTAAATTTTTTAATTTTATTTTAGACATGTTCATACGTTGCTTCTTAGATTGTTTTAGTGGAAACTAGAGCAGTTTTCTCAAAGTAGTCTCTGCTAATACTACTACCCCCTTGTTGAGCCATGGTGCAAGCTATACTGGAGAAATGAGCTTTCGAAAAACGAATGAATAAAATATGTACTGAAAAATGTGTGTATCACACGTTCATTCAAAGTCATACGGTCATCCAGCACAACTGGTGATGCAGCAATGGTGCACACCAGTGACGTGTGACAGGAACTAGAAAAGTCAGTGAGCAGGACAGCCTCGAGCCTATCCTGCCACTGAGTATTGCATCTAGCAACACTGCAGAAGGATAAAGAGGAGGCCTTGTTTTAAAAGGGAAAACAATAAAAAAAGAGATTGAGGAATAACCATACCGAAATCTGAAGACACAAAAAATACAGAGGTTAATGAAAATACTAATTTTAGAAAACAGGTGGATAAAAAAATCATCTTTTACCAACAGAAACTAGATTCTGATATTGACAAAATCAATGGAGACTCCACTGAAATCAGTATTATTCTGAAATCATCATTATTAGGTTGATTCAAACGAGACCAAAAACAGAAGCTCAAATAATCCAGAGGAGTTTATAATGTGATTACCTGTGATTGGAACACACCAGTGTCCCACCAAAATAAAATATACACATCTGCAAAAGCAGAAATTTCACATTAACTATTACCACCAGAAAGAGGCACGATAATTAAGATATTTAAATGTTCTTTTAAATTTCTACCTATCATCTATCTCCTTCCAAAGAAAGCATGAACATTTTTAATCCTGTGAGATGATGAGCACATGAAAAATATTTGCAATGCCTCCTTTGTCCTTGGTGACCTTGTGAGTGTGCTTGACACAATGAATATGCTGAACTTTATTAAGGTTCAGAATACTCACTTCAATGCTTCTGTGGCTGAGATGATTTTTCTATTAAGTGGTCTCTGTAATAATTTACCAGCATTTGGAGCTAAACAAGTACATTGATTTCTCAAGCAGCTGCACAATTTCTGACAATTAAGGTCTTACATTACAACCATGCAGTGTTTCATAGTAAAACATGTTGTTAAACTTAATGGTCGTCCAAAGAACATTTTTTTCCTTTGTATTGGCATTCATTTTAAACCCCCTTCCACTGGTCTAAAATATAACATTGAAATGAATAGATCACAAAGTTAGGATTGTTAGGATTTTTTATTTGGTTTGGCTTGGTTTTCTGTTAAATGTATTGGCATAGGATTCAGGGCAAGTACATTAAAAAACCTTTAACACAATTAATAGATAAGATATATAATTACAATACTATGTGACAAATTATAAACATGTCCACCTGAAAACTCACTGCAGACACCATCACCTTTAGAAGCTAAATTCTAAAATAAACGAATACATTTTGACAAACTCTACAGGTTGCTAATGTAATGGTTTGGGTAAGTCTTGGAGTGATATGCTTGCATATTGAAACACCTGGTTTCAAGTTGTAGCATGAATATTTTGCACAGTGTAACTCAAAAATTGCAAACCACAAGAACTCATGACTAATACGCAGCACATAAGTGACAAAAAAACCCAAAGAGTAGTATAAATGCAATGCAGTAAATCAAGACCAGATATAATACGTAATAAATCAATCAAAACTGCCAAAAATTACTAAATATAGTGAATTTAATTAAAGCCTCTGCTGTGTCTCTTGACAATTCAAGTATAATCATTAGCATAGGACTCCTGCTTTTTTTTTTCCCCTCTTATTTAAGCCATAGCTTGGCCTGCTTTCCTTTCATCATCAAGAAAGATCCATAAAAAGTGACAGGAAGAACAGAGAGCAAATACTATGGAAGAGGATGCCATGTCCCAGCTGTACTCAAGCTGTGGAAAACACTAATTCTGAAAAGGGTAACATAAAGTCAGACTCATCCTCTGCAGATAATTGGTAAAACTTATCTGTTGAGTAATATGTATATTTATGTTTTTAATCCTCTATGTCCATCTATTGTTCAGAGGCACTATCCAGGCCTAATCCACACCATATACTGGTGCACACCTGCCAGTCCCAAGCGGCAGTAATGCCCCACTCTGCAGCATGGCTTTAGTGAAACCCCTGGCACAGATGCAACGGAGTTGAAAGAGGAGAGCTTTTGCCAAATTAGCACCCGTTGTTCACAAAACCACGGGAACACGCTCTCAGAAAAAGGCAGTAGTGCACTTTGTGTCTGCTCCTAAAGCAGGCACACACAGATTAGGACTGTGCATGTGGTTAATGCAGGCTCTGTGGCGCAGTCAATGAAGTGAAGTATACAAGTCAGCGTTTTGCCAAGAGCTGCTGTGCTAAACCACTGTCACCACCTACTTCAGCCAGCAAGTCACGCTGTGTGGAGCACCTGCAGAAGCATGTATTCCCAGAACTGAAGAATCGTGCATTCTTCTCCTGTAATAAAATGTGAAGATGTCTCCAATTTACAGACTCATCCACCTGAAAGGGTAGCCAAGTTTTCAGACTCCTTCCTAGGAAAGTTGGTGGAAAAAAAGTTAATTTCCATTTTTAAAACTCAAATCTGGTTTCCAGACAGATACTACAATTGCTGCCTCCCCCGCTTCCCCCACATACACACACACATTCTTTTCCAAAAAACATTTTCATCCCATGAGTAGCATTTCACCTACTAGTTACCACTGTGTATGCTTGACCACATGTTAAGATGGTGCTTCTTGTATTAAGGTATTTTGCCTTGACTTATTGAGACATTCTAAATTAATCTGCTTTATGTCTGTCCTTAATAGAACAGAAATCTGCTACAAAACATCTTTCTCAACTGACTGCCTCAGGTGCTCTGCACAGATTCATGATTTAACAGCTCCTCCAAACAGACACGCATATAGCTTGTTTAATAGGCTTGTTCAACCCTTTGGCTTCTGTGAGGTGTAAGTGCATTATGGGGGTTTGTTTGTCTGGCTATCTTTTTATACAGCTTTCCAAATAATTGTCATAAATATCCCTACTTCCTTAACCCATTAATGAAATGTAGTAAATACCTAGTCTACCACTTCTATTGATTAAACAGTTGCTTAGGAAACACATAACCATTGCCACCCAATGCTACATGCTGTGGTTTTGCCTTCACAAAAAGAATGGAGATAGATATAAAAGAAAAACAAAAGAAAAACTCATATAAGTCACACAAGAATTTCTTTTGTCACTGCTAATGATTTTTCTTTGTCATGAGTTTTCTGAGGAAGGGCTTAATGGGAAACACATGGATTCATTATTAGCGAAAATCAACCTCACTTGACACACAATCATTTATTTGCTTTCTAGAAAAAGGTATTTATGCAGAAAAATTACACTCTGAGAGTTTTAATAGCCATCTTGCAATCCTTGTAATTGTAAACTGGATCCTGCAGTAAAAACAATCAACACAAGAGTGTTTTAGGAGCAAGATGAATGGAGATTACTCACACAAGAAGGGCTGGCAGCTATCAGATCAGATTTTCTTTTTCTCCCTTTCTTTTCATAAGTTAGGTAAAACCAAATAACTATTAAGTAGACTAAACATTTTCATTTATAATAGGAAACACTTAAAAGAATAATAGTTTCCCCATTAAAAAAAAACCCAAATGTATGGTAACTGCACAAAGTTCCTGAAAATCAAAAAAAAAAAATCCTATGAAAAGCTAGTAAAATATTAAAAATTTATTCTTTCAGAGCTTCATCTATTTCACATTCCCCTTAACTATTTTAGCATTATTTTATGAATATTTAACATTATAAAAACATTCTTTCTGTGATCCTGTTGAAATATTCAGCATAAAGAAAAATGTCATTTACACCAGATGATTAATGTCCAAGATTCCTAAATCAACAAGCCCAGAGACCAAGGAAGGTGGGTAAAAGTGAGTTGCAGCCTAGAGTCTGAAACAGGGTTGTTTTGTCCTTGAGAACAGCAGCACCAGGCACCCGATAAGGATGCTAGCTGTATTACATTTGAAAAGAGGAGGCATGTGTTGTGGCACTTTGTGGGGGAAGATGCGTGCGCAACATGATTCAGCATCACAGTGGCAGCAGTGCAAGGGAGTGAATCTGCTAGCTGAGCTGAACAAAAATGAACAATAGTAAAACAAATAACTCTTTTTGCAAAGGCAGGAGCAACTTGAATCAAACAAACCGAGTAGAATTAGAGCTGCGAGTGAAATATGCTGTTTAAAAAGACCATTCCTCTCTGGAGTTGGTCGTGGCCTCCCTTCTCACACTGCTGTACCATTACCTGGTTTGCTGGAAAGTAGAGTGTATTACATGCAGCTGTTGACAACAGCAGACAACACTAAATGCCCCCAATTATTTCATTGTTTATGAAACACTTGCTGGGTGCAGTCAGTGGCTTCATGATGAAAAAGCTCCAACAATGAGGCCCTGCCAGATTTCTGGCAGAGACACATCCAAACACATAAAAACAAGCTTAAACACTATCGTTTATACATAATTCTTTTTTGGCATGTGTCCTCAGTTACCACAATTTCCAGGCAGAAAACGCTTACTTCTACTTTTGTTCAATCTGAAATAATCTAGCCAAACGTGTATCTAATTCCCCTCCTCCCCCAGAAGAGAAACAGCCTTGTCAAGGGCTGTATGTATGTGAGTTTGAGAAATGAAGGTTTCCATTCACAACACAGCTACCCCAACTGGAGCAGCTCCTCTTGCTGCCAGATGCCTGCAGTCACAGCCCCACAGCTGCCCACAAGAGTCACAGGAGGCCAGGTCTTGACTTCTCAACTAGACATAGCCTTGACTCTCCTCTGACCACTGATCCTCTCCTTTTACAGAAACTCCTGTAAAGCATGTGCAGAACAGTGAGCCGCTTCTGTGCCAAGAGATGGAGTCGGTGCAGATGGGGGTGGAGCACAGCGCAGAGCCATGAGCACTTTGCAAAGGTACTCTTTGGAGCTGATTTATGGCTGGAAAGCCCTCTTGGTGCAAATAGTTCGTAAAGCATATGACCTAAGTACTTGCCCACAGGGCCACAATAATATTTATGTAACATGAATTAATGTGTTTCAACCTCTAATTCAATCTGGCTAGTGAATTCTTCTGGTTTTGGCAGATTCTGACCTCTGCAAAAAAGTACTGTGCTTACAATGATGACTCACAATTCTGGCTGCACTGTATTTTAGAGTCACATGCATCCTTATGAACAAAGGGTGCTATTCGTTGAGCAGCCATAAAAATATACCTCCAGAATATATTTGGATCACTGCTAATTGAAACTTCTTTTTTATAGAAGCTTGATCAAAACCAGCTGTGGTTTTGGAGTCAAGCAGGAACAGATTTATATATTATGTTAGAAACCTGACAATTTAAGCGAAGAGCAGCTGAGCAAACGCCTATAATAGGCTGGAGAGACACATATAACTCATGATGGCTTGAGAATTCCTCAGAAGAAAATCCTTTACTGGATGTGGATTTTTTAAAAGCATTTTTCTTTTCCAATTCTCTCTTCAGTCAAAGGCTATACTTAAGTAGTGCCCCAAATTCAGAGAGACTTCAGGAGTGCTTTTAAGGATGCCACAATCAGAGAACAAAAAAGTCAATCAAATCTCTGAGGACAACACCATTTTCTGTGCCTGTCTCCAACAAGTATGATCAGTAACATGCCTATCTGTATAAAATCAGCTGTGAGATGTACCTGGCCAAATAAAAATGTTGGAGGAAAAAAGCAGGTGGGTAGCAGTCCCGTGGTCTGTATCTTCCACAGCTATCAAGATCACCTGGTACTAGACTGACAGTTCTGTTCAAGTAGTGAAGTCTTACAGAATTCTTAACATCAAATCTATTCTCTTTCACCTATTATTGACTGGTGAGATGATTGTCTCCAAACCTTTCAGATCCAGCTGTGCCTACAGCAACTGCTCGTGAAGATACACACATTCATAATCTTCATGTCTGATTACTGCAGCTCATTAGGCCTGTGAACAAAGCCATATGCTTTGGAAAAGTTCCAGGTGCACCAAGCCATAGCAGCCTGTCTGCTTAGCATCCTATCACTGTGAATACCTGAGCTCCTCTGCGTGCTGATAGGCCTCCCTTCAGAAGCCACATCCAGTTCCAGATTCTTCTCATCACTTTCAAAGTCACCAACACGACCTACTGTGATGGCCCAAGCCGCAACCTGTCCACAAAGACTGAGTGGCAAGAGACTCCAAATGCTGGCTCAGACAGCTTGATTACTATGATGCTGTTTGTGATCTTTGCAAAAGAACAACTTTATAACATATATTGTGAGATTATCAGAAAGTTAATAGTTCCTTTGATTTTAAATGTTCTTGTTTTAGAAACACATAAAAATGTCAAAATGCCAATCATCTAGCGAGAAGAGACGAATCGAATGAAATAGGAGTTCCTTCATCCTGTTGTGAAAAATTTACTTATTCCACTGTCATTCACTGGTTAGTTCAGTTAAAAACAAGGTTGTATCAGGAAAGAAAAAAAAAAAAAGGTGTTCTCAAAATAGGTTGCGATGGGTCTGTTGCATTAGTAATCTCAGAAACCTCAGGTATAACCAGAGCAAACGACTCACAGTATCTTCTCTAAAATCAATGACCTAAGCTATTGGGTTAGTTAAAGCAATGAAGAAAGACCCTAAATGAATCCTTGACTAGCAGCTAGAAAAAGACTGTAGCAGGCAAGGTGCACAGGCAATGATTGATTTCTTTCCTGGTTAGACAAATTAATTTAGTTCAGAAAAACTGAACGCTCTTTTGGGTACATAAAATCATTCTCAGGTGAGAAAGGATGTATATTTTCAGGTGTTCTTTTTGAGTTATGCTTCCAATGTTGTAAATCAGATTGTAACCTCCCGCTCCACTGACACCAGACTTGTTTGGAAGTTGATCTAAAAAAATCAGACGAGTTGAAAAAATTACTCAATTGAAAAGCATAACACAAATAAAACAGCCATTAAGAAGAAAACCTCTCTGGTTGCTTGTAACATAACTAAGTTCTAAGCCCAATAGTGGCAGGGGTCTGTTTCTCATGAAATTTTACTCCAAGGCTGATAGTACCTTGTAAGAGTTTTTTGGGAATATTGTCTGCAGGCAAATTTAATTTTGTGGATGGATTCTGATGCTTTCAGTTACACTAGCAGAAGTAGTAGCATTCAGCTCAAGCAAGAATTTCTTGTATCCCTAATCCTTCACTCAAGGTCTGTCTCTGTATTACACTTACTTGTTCTTAAGCCAATGTTACAATGACATGATGTGGCCTAGTCGCATCGTCTGGAAGTTGTGACTTCTGCCATTTCCAACATCTTACCACACAGCACAGAAGCTCAAAGGCGTTCAAATGCAATCCAAACTTGTCTCTGTTTCTCATAAAATTTCTTGAATAGAATGGAGTGGCAAAGGTAATTGGTAGTTAAATTTCGTAACTTCTACTTCTTTCCCATAAAAACCATAGTTATGGATTTTTTGATTGATTTATTATACTCATTAACACTGGATTTCTTTAGGGAATATTAAGTGTAAGTTTTTGAATGCAGAAACAGACATTCTCAACTGAAACCAAGAATTGATGAAATTGCAGGTGTAATTGTCAGCATTATTATGGAGGCTGAAAATTTCATGATACTCATAACTAGTTCCATGTAAATATTGCATGAATGAAGCACAATGTAGTTCTTGTTTCAAAATAAACATGTCCTCAGGCAGGAGGATGAATGTTGAATTTTCATGGTTACAGTGGCTATACATTTCTAACGTCAGACATAGGTAATGAGTGAAGCAGTCACTATGACAGATTAAAATATGATGCTTTGCATCCCTTAAAGACACAGAATTTAAAACATGTGATGAGTGTCTCAATTTTTAAAAGCAATTTTTAACTTATACCATTAAGAAATGTAGAAATTAAGTTGGTTTGTGAGGCTTTTAAAAATCTTTACACATCAAGTTAATGGCATGTCAGGATTGAAAGGGAAAAGTGTCAGACTGATTTGATAAAAAAGATATCAGAAGTGCATTTATTGAGAAATGTATAAAGAATTATTTTATTTTATTTTATTTTATTTTATTTTATTTTATTTTATTTTATTTTATTTTATGTTAGGAGGGAAGAGGTAGAAGCAGGGTAGACAGAAGTTGTAAGGTGTGTAAATTACATTTATTTTGTGCTATAATCCACTGATGTTGCACTCACATGAAATATATGTATATGTTTCATATACATAAACATCTATATGTTGAAAGGGAAGATCCTATGCACTTAATTATTTGGAACCTCTTTTGATCTGACTAGAGCTTTTCTAGTTTCATAACCTAACATGCCAGCCTCTGGGGTAAAAACATGAAGGAAGAATCAAAATACAGTCCTTGAATTTTCAGTGAAGCAAATGGAAGAAAACCTATTATAAGGGATCACTACTTTTTACATCTTACATTACTCCCACATAATCCAGAGAGATAAGTACTCATTTACGAAATAACAGATCTTTTTACTGACAAATTTGCCTGCAAACTTGGGGACAAGAAGAGTTGGAAAAAAAAAACCAAACCAACCTTTGACTGGAACAGACTGAAGGCTGGACATTCACTGCTTTGTAAAGGGCTTCCAGCAGAATGCTAAACAACTTTAAATGCCCAAGGTAAGGAACCAAAGGTACAGCCCCAAAGCGTATGTTGCCCAGAACTACTTCCAGGCCTGGTGGACCAAAATAAGAATTATGCAGGTCCTCTTTTCAAGTTTGGCTTTCCGTCTTACCATTTGGCAGGAAGGCTAGGTAGACTATTCTCAGCAAATATCTCTGGGGTGCCAAAGCCTGTCTCTGCAGATTTGGATTTGTGGGGCAAGTCTGAGTGTTGCGATATTCTTCTCAAATGCTTCACTGAGATGCTGCACACACCTCAGAAGCTCTGTGGTGCCAGAAGGCATCCTGGACTCATCACTTATGCTCAAGTGACGCTACACAGAAAGATTCCTCACTTCATGGTATAGGCGAGTTATGGGACTTTTTCTTCCCTTACATTTTCTATTAAATAGTTTGATAACAGCTGATAGATTTTCTTGACAAATATACATAAGATCTACTTATTTATACCTGCTTTAGTAGTTTAGCAGATTGCCTGTTAATGGTACTTGAAGGTGACACTACCAGCTTTTTCCCTTTTTTTTTAACAGTGTTGAAAAACAGCTGACCTAGGCTGACAAAGACAAAGGACAAATGTTTCATTTTAAACCCATCAGTGAAAAGGCACCTGCCTTTCACAGAGCACACACATATCTCTTTTTTTCAGTAACATGGATTTTAATTGTCAGTTTCTCTCCCCACCCACTTCAGTAAAAGCAGGTCTAAAGGTACCTTCACAGAAGTAGATGGTACTTGAAAGCAAATCTGTGAGCATGAAGAGCCTGGTTGGGCGAACAAGCAGAGACGGAGACATCGTAAGTCAACCATGCCAGATAAACAGAACTACCAACACGGACCCAGCAGAATGTCAGTTAGTTTTCATATACAGCCTCTGCCTCTGCCTGAACACCCAGAGGGTAGAGTACAAAATTTAGGGATTGTTTGGCAGATGGAAAATGCCTGGAGAATGCCACCTGTACAGAGCAGCAGCTCTTTTTCCTTCATGCCATGTGTCATGTTTTTTGTCCCCTCCCTGCCCTACCACCCAAACAGGCAGCTTCCTGTAATGCAGAAGAAACAATTTGCTGGTATAAACAGCTCTGAAAATGGACTTTTAGCAACATAAACTCCAATCAGGCTAGGGTAGCATAGCTTGTAGTCATTGTCCCTCACAGTAAATGCAGGAAATCCATTATTCTCACTGGGTGCTGAAAGATAGTCTTCAGACCTGCATTACTGCATTTTTAAAGAAATTCTTTCCCACTACAAAATAAATTAAATTATGTTTAATTTAAATCCTGTGGTCTTTTCTGTGTTCTCACCTCACTAATTAATAGAAACCCTTTTAATTTTAACCTTATTAGTGAGTGATGAAAACAGAGACTTTCAGCAACTTTATTGCCACTGTATATACCAAGATCTTCACATTCTTTTCTGCCAACCTTTGGTGAGGGCTAGAAGCACCCATGTTTATGCTAGAAGAGCACACCACATGTTTACACTTGCTTCCACGGGAAGGGCTGAAAGCCAGATTCCTGGGACTGCTCATCATCCAAGGTCCCCATACCTGAGCTCCAGCACCCTCAGCACCCTCTGGAGCAAGGTTCAAGCACAAGCATCAGACCTCACAGAAACAACATCTGAGGCTGGTTACATCTCGTGGCTTTACCAGGGGCTCAGTGAGAAGGCTGTCATCCAGGACAGTGTTTTCCAGTCACTGTTTTGCCTGACTTAAATCAGGGTCATGGGTACACAACTGCCAGGATATCCTCCATGCCTTCAAGCTGCTGGCTCAATGTGATATACTGCCAGAGTTTTCTCTAATCACAAGCAATAAACACTGCACAAGATGCCCATGCTTCCTCAAGGTTCTTCATGTCTTTTTGTGAATGCCAGCTTTTTGCCGAAGTGACTGTATTCAGGATAGAGAAATATAAATTATTAAACATTAATAACACACATTAAAATTAGAAAGTAAAACATTTTCATAATAATATGAAAGACCTGACAGATTTTTTATGCATAATTTGAAAATTATTATTTTAAAACTCTTTATTTATCAAGATACATATGTTTATGTCTCAACTTCCTGATTATCCATGAACAGAGAAAAGTTTACTCTTCCTATTAAAAAACCCTTTTATTGGTGAAAGACTTCAGCCATTTTTGTGACATAATTTATTTCTCATAAGTTCTTTTTATCTACTATATTTCCCATATACTTTTATACATACATATTCCTTGATGGAATATAGGAATAGGAATATATATGTATTCCTTTATCTACTATATTTCTCATATATTTCTACTATATATTTTGGGAAATATCTACTATATTTCCCAAATCTGTTTGAAGTTCAGACAGCTCTAGACAGATGAAGTCACTGCTATGTATTAAAAAAACCCCAACTTTGAAATATAATCAATAGTTTCTGCATGGTTGAACAAGAGAATCCCTAAAGAGGAAACACAATTCCTCTGTGTTCTCCTGAATTATACTTTTATCTGCCTTTGTGACCAGTTTCAAAGTTTGCATCTTTGACTATGGGCAACTGAAACAATATTTCATGTAAAAAGTAAATCATCTGAAATAACATAAATAATTTCATCCCATATTGCTCAACAAATCATTTTCATGAAATGTAAACAATACACCTACTTTAGAAAAAAAAGTGCCTTCATAGATGATGTGGAGGCTTCTGGAAATTTAGGTCATTGGATATTTTCAGAGGTTTACTATAGGTCTTTACTACCCATGCTAACATAGCATTACCTCATCATCATCATGAATGCTATAACAAATTAATGTAGCCTATCCCGTATTGCTGCATCTCATACAAATTATTAACAGTATTTCCCTTTGTATTGCACATAGAAAGTACTTTTTTGTTTTGTTCTTGTATTTATTTGTATTAAAATGGGTTATTATTAGAAAACTTTCAAACAGGAGGCAGTTATTTGAAGGTAGTTAAAGATAACCATTTTTCAGGATGTAATCCTGCTTCAGCAGTGTCGGTGGTAAAGCTGTCAGGCACTTTATGGCAGTAGGACTCAGCTGTGACGAATCAAAGAAACTCCGAAGAAAGAGCACTCTGGACTTACATGGACAGGGCAGAATATGGCCTTTTGTGTTTAGATAATGACGTTGTGTTACAGCACAAGCTTTCACAATTGTAATTTCTATGCATACAGAACTACAAGTTGTTACCCACATGCACTGTGTAAAGATGTTCTAAAACCCAATAAATCTACCCACAACAAACAGTTTGTAGTATACCTCTCTCTATAAGACTGGTCTCTTCTTCCAGCAAAGGACACCAGCCATGCATTCCTACCAAGAGTGAACATGGTGGGTTATGTCATAGTGAAGCAGGGGAGATGCTCCTTTCCTCAGCACAGAGTGCTCCAAGAGAAGCTGTGCATTGTATGACAGAGATCACCACAAAAGTAGTTTGGTTTCCTGCTGGCTGACCAAGCTGATTCAAGACAAGTGACCCTTTGAAACCCCATCGAAAAACTTCTCCATGCAAGTTCTCTGAAGAGATATTGACCTACCATGGTCCTCTTTCACTCAGAGCCTACTCATTGCTGTACATGCCGAGCTTCCTGACCCCCTTTCAGCCTCATTCCAAGCAGCACATGCTGACCTCTTGCTTCATGTTCTTGCCAGCATCAGTGCTCTTCTGCCATTTCTGCTGCGTTTCCTTTAGACGTATAATAACATCTGACTGTAATAGAGCTTTTGTGGGTTTTCTAACTATTTGAAAGGCAGAATGTATTCCTGAAGTGTTTGTACTCCTTTATTTCTGTAAGGAAGCAAAACCTAAGCGGTGTGCTGCAGGTACGAATTGAGAAGACCCAGCAACCAAACTTTCTTGTGTGTTAAATCAGAGGTCTCAGGCTGTAAATGTTTGTCTTGATAAACATGGTCTGATTAGGGAATGCAGTTTGACTTCATCCACTGAGAATGTTGCTGAAGTTCAAGAATTCATGAGTTAAGAACTCCTAGCTTGCCCTACTACCTGGAAAGAATCATAACACCATTCCGCATTTCTCTGTCCTCTGCCAAAGTATTGGGCTAAGATTTTCACAACTTTTAAGGTAAGTTCTCTCTCCACCATCACTAGCAACCATGCCATTTTTCCTGTTTAGAGGTACATGAACGAAGCCTGCTTGGAGGCTTGGACGAAGCATTTTAATAGCAAGGTAACGTGGTAACATTAATGAAAGCTATACTGGAGCATGAATGGGAGAAAGTAATTCCTCCCTGCCTTTGGGAGACTTTCAACTAGCCTTCCCTGCAGTGTGGAGTTACAGACAGGCTTTCCAAGTAATTTTTACTTCTTAAAGTATCCAGATATAACACCTATTCCAAGCTACTTTATGGTCAAAAGAAAAAATCTATTTGAAAAAACAAGAAGGGGAAATGTGCAAATATTTAATTTATAAGGTTAGAGCTGATATAATAGGATGAGTTGTGTTAGTCTCATTAACAAAGAGAACTTTCTTTCTCCAAGCCAGCTGGAATAATAAAGGCAATTGTATGACAGTTTAAATGAAACTGAGCCATTTTATGTGTATTTTATTTCTTTCTCTAATACTTAATAGTCACAAGAATAATATCCCCCCTTGGTAAAAAAAAAATAACAAAAAAAATCAACAAACCAACCACCAACAATAAAAAAACCTGCAAAAGAAACTTGCATATCATATGTAGTCCTGACAAAAATGTCAATAAGGCTAAGTACTGCAGCTCAGGAGAATGGACATGCTTAAAGAAATTATTTATGTTTATGTGTTTAAAGCATTTACGGATTTTTTTTCTTTGTCACTGAAAACCAAGGAGACAAAAGGTAGGATATTAATTTGTTGTATCTTTCCTGAGTGTAATGTGGGTAATTATAATTAGTGAGGTTTTTATTTTTATGTAATAGTGTCATATACTGTTTAAAATGAGTGTTGTTTAGATCAAATACAAAGTATGACAAAGCTGAACTGTGTTAACATATTCACATACTACCACAGGCAGTTTCCAGAAATGTGTTTTCCATACAAAAATTTCCCTTTACTTCAAAAGGGTCGGGTAGTCTTCTACAGATGAGACACTGAATTTTTCTCTTGATTGTAAATGGTGCAGTTTCAAGGGCATGATGTAACATTGAGCATTTCATATCATTAAACCAAGTATGAACCTGTCATTGTTTAACCCCAACTGACATCAAGTACCACACAGCTGCTCGTTCATTTCTCTCCCCTCTCCCCCAGAACCAGCACACAACAAAAATACCACCCCCCCCCCCCCAGATTTGTGCATAGTTGTAAATTTGGAATTCAGCAAGTTTCATTAAAGAGGTCTTCAAAGTTCAGAAATCTACATATCCTTTCAGAAGAGTTATGGATGATTCCTGATCCTGTGTCAGAACTCATCTTAATATTTGAACGCAAAACAAAGAACAGGAAGTTTTGTTGCTTTTCAGCTAAAAGCTTTACAAAAATTTTTTGCAAAAAATTGAGTATCTGTTCTTGTAGTTTATTTATAGAGTAATTTCTCCAAGTAATTATTAACTTCTAAGTGGTTCATAAAATATACTGTGTTTAATATATGAAATCAGACTTGTTTTGAATATTTTCTTTTGGATGTACTATTCGCACAGATTATTTCATCTCCCTGACTGAATTAATATGATTCTTAAAATTATATTTGTATTTTGCATCCTTACTGTATTGAAAATAAAACTATTCTTCGGTAATATTTATTAATTTTTATTTTGTCACAGTATCTTCTTTACTGTTTCATCTAGGTTAGAGATATCATTAGAATAACTTTGCATTTGGTAATATGCTAACACTTCTTCCTGAATCAAATTAAGCTTGAAAGTATGAATACATACAAAGAAAGTATATATAGTCAACAAACACACTTAAAAGAATGAACAATGTCTCATGCAAACTATATTATGATGATATAGCTATGCAAACAGAGAAAGAATGTAAAAGATGTTCTGTACATGGGGATGAATGTGAAATAATGATCAGAGAAAGAAACAGTCATTAAAGTGAAGATGAAGTATTGGTGATTTCCCTGATTATCATATATGTCATAAATATGTAATAAGACAATCACAAAGTCCTTTAAAAATTACTTTATTCTGTTAAACAAGATGGGCAACACCTTTAAGATGTTTTTTAAATATTTTTTTTTTTTAAATAAAGAAAAAATAACTGCACAGAAGGAGTAACAAAAACTATGCAAAAGGCCTAAAAATCAAGAACCCCTTTGTGCTGATCAAACTTTGTTAATGTGAAGTGTTTATTGATGGTGCTGAATAAAAAAGAATCATCACTGAATCCAATTTCCCAAAAGGTCAACGTTTTAGTTTATCTATCATCTCCTTTAGAAAATTATGGGTCTGACATTAGATGCAAACCAAAAGATGTTGCTCTTATACCTTTGGGACTATTCACAGTTAAAGTTTTTGTTTCAGCCTATTTCTAATATTTATGTAGTCTACATTGTAACCATGGCAAACTCTTAGGAAAAGTAGACCTTTTACTCTGTTCAACTTAATATATTCAGAGAAGCAGAAAGACATATCCAAGTTCAGTTGAATGAACTGTTAGTTTGTAAATTATGGATGTGAAAAATAGTGTAGTTCTACTTTATAATGATTTGAAGATGTTAGTCTATAACACTTGAAGCTGTTACTTTATAAAATTTTCTTATTATTCATCTTACTATAGCCATTTTGTTGTTGTTTTTTTGTTTTTTTTTTTTTATTTTCTAACCTAGTTTTTAAAAAAAACAACCAACCAACCAAAAACAACCACAACAAAACTTTATGTAATTTGGCCTACCAAATACCATTAGTCTATGAAAAGATTTTAGATTAATTAAAAAACAAGGAAGATTATGAATTCTGTTGATATTAGAGTCAGAAAATTGGAAAGCAACAGAATTTGAACATTATGGTTCTTAACTTTAGTCTTAGGGACTTAGTTGAAGGTTTACTAGTGTCCCTTCAAAATCTTACAAAATTTGAAAAGGAAAGGCTGAGAAAATGCATACTTATGAAGATATACCTTTAAAGAAAAAAAACTACTTTCAGAAGTAGAAGATATTGCAGTAACACAGTTTAAGGCTATTTAATGGACCTAAACGTAAAGATTCAGTAAAATGAAATAAATAGCACAGATTGTATTAGGTTAGAAACACCCAATGTTAGAACTCAAACATGTGAATGTGCAAAATATTGAGTCTTTCAGGCTCAAGGCAAACCCCAAGATCAACCAACCAAAACAGCACACCACAACTGAAGACAGTTCCAAAACATCACCTGCAACAGAATACAGGTGCATCTGGGGTACCTCACTAGAGGATGCTGGCCATCATGCCCAGCCTCATGCCCAGAAGCAGCTTTGGATCTGGATGTGGTTCAGGACCCAGCTGCGAGGGAGACATCCTTGTTCATGTGGCACCATCAAACTGAGACCTCCTGAGGTCTGGCGCTGGGACTCATGTGGACTTCATCAAGCACATCCTTCCAAAACAGTGGGAGGCTATCTGGTGTGGGACCTGGGAGGGAGCAGTCTTGATTTTTGACACTGTTTCCAACCTGCATGAGAATAAAATCCTGCTGTCCTCTGTGGTAGTTCCTAAGGTCAATCTTCATTTGGAAAAAGGAGTGGACTAAAGACATTAATCTAGGGGATGTAACTGTAATGGGCTACATTGTACAAATTAGACTATACCAAAAGATAAAGATTTTCTTGGTTTAGATGCAGGATTTACAGTGAAGGAGAGGCGTATTTTTCTACAACACAAATAGGCAAAAGACAAATAAATGCAGTTAATTTTGATAATATGCTTAATACTAAATTTGAAAAGTAATTTTGTGTAGGTGAGTCCCTTCATTAGGAGCTACAAGATGTTGATAGATTTTATCACTTGATCATGTAGGAATATTTAAATATCAAATATATGATATTTAAAGTAAAAATAACTTCCAAGTCTTATGCAAATACTTCTTAACAGAACTCTAAATACCACCACAGTACTGAAACAGTGAAATTCTGCTAGGCAAGCTGCAAATACCAAATTGAAACAGAACGGGATCTCAACAATTTATTTTCACTTGGCTAAAACCTCCACTGGAGAGTGTTAGTCATGTCACATGTTAAATAAACAAATGTTAACTGGCAGGATTTGAAATTAAACCTGCTTCATAATGATCACTGTCTCACTAGAAAGGAAGAATGAAATATACATTTTTTTTGCTTTAATTTTCCATCAGGATATGTAAAGGATCTCTTCTATCATTTTCAAACAAAGTTAGCTTTCCATTTAAACTTATTTTAACATTTCGGCATTTCTTACAGCAGTACACAACCTTGTTTCCTTAGAATGCAATTAATACAGGGAAAGAGCTTTTCTAATGGCACTATGTTTCTTGTTCTTCAGTATATTACTTCCTGCATCTTAATCCTATCTAAATTAGATATTTCTTTTAAACTGCACTAGTGCACCTGTACACCTAAAAGGACAGTCACATCAGATCTTGGTTAGTGATTAGGCAATAAATTAAAAAAAAATTAACGTTTATTTTTCAATACTAAAGTCAACAACATTGTCTCAACTTTAAGAACAGTGTGGCTAAAGTCAGAATGCTGATTGAGATTCAGGATTTTTACTTCAGCTTTGTAGACTTTGATCAAATCAGTTGTTTATAACCCAGTATTGTGGTTTCATCTGAGATAGAGTTAATTTTCTTCCTAGTAACTGGTATAGTGCTGTGTTTTGACTTTAGTCTGAGAATAATTTTGATAACACACCGATGTTTTAGTTGTTGCTAAAAACAATCAGTATTCTAATGGCTGGGGAGATTCCTATGGATCAGTTTTGCACTGGTGACTCCAATTAGCAGCATCATTGTCTATATTTGCTGCAGATTTTACTTTAATTTAATAATACCTCCTAACTCACTCCCTATAGCTAGTGAAAGTAGAAATAGAGATGAATATAGGCCATAATTGTATGTATGCCCCAACAGAATCTTTCTTACGCAGTAAGTTACCCCAGCAACTTACTTTACAGTGTTCTCAAGTTGAGTGCTTATTCTACATAGAAATATTAGTGCATAGAAATATAAGTGCATTAGGGAAAGGCACTGCCTGAGCGGAGAGGTTTCTCAGCAGGCAGCTCTGCAGTTTTGTTTGCAACTTAGGGGTGGGGCTGGCTCCTGGTGCCTATCAATCACTTTTACCTGCTAAGGTCAGTTCCAAATTGTCTGGTGATTAAATAAGCTAAGCTTAAAAATAGCGCAGAGGCTTCATCTGACTAAAATTGCTTGGTGAAATGGAAAAACTAGGTGGTTACAATTTGCATTTCATGCAAGTTTTGTACACAAGGAGTTTCAAAGGAACTGCAGGAACTGAAACAAAACCTGAACAGGAGTATCACGAATGTAGGTGAAAGAAGTATTACCTCTTCTTTTATGGAAGAAATTTTCCAGTAATTAGGAAGGAAATCAGTGAAGCTGAAAAGTAACCAAAAATCTAGATAAGTCTACCTCTTATCTTCCAGGGTGTCAGAAGCAGTGGCTTAGGATGTGCACGTATCATATAGCAAAGGCTGGAGGATAGAAGATAGAGTACAGGATGCTAATGCAGTGATCAGTTTTATGAAACATTCTATGTGTCAGGTAAATTTAACCCCTCCATTAAGCCTTGCATATTTTCTCTGAAATATTGCAGTGGGTGTAATTACAATATTCAAGGACAGTGATTAGGTAAAAATCTTTTTCTTAAAATTTAAAAATAACACAAGAAGAACAGGTAAAATGTCTACAAGATCACCTAGCAATTGAATGAAGTTAATCCATATCAGCAAAGACTTGTTTTGCAAGACTGGAAAAGTAGTATCATTCAACTGAGTAGAAACAACAGGCAATGCAACACCAGAAATCAGGTCATATAAGTATCATGGTCAGACCAAGATTGATGAATGATTTTTAAGGCAAATCAAAACATGACGGTTTGGGAAAAAAAAAGAAAAAAAAAAAGGAATTCAGAGGTAAAAGCCACGACGTAAGGCTGAAAACAAATATAATCTCCAGGCTGTCTAAAGCCTGTCTCAAAAAGACTATTGTTCAAAAAATCCTCAGTGCTAATGGGCTGAAAATGAGGCCCAATTTGAGGGAGTGGAAAACTGGCTGTTAAAGTCAGTTTTGAAAATCTTGGCCCAAACCTTTTTTCTGTTTTTATGATATGATGACCTAAAAAGAGTCCAAACACTGAAATAAAAGATTTAGCTATTTTACACATGCAGTTTTGCAAAATGGGATGAAGCATGGACTATATAACATTACCTGATGAGGTTCAATTATATTCACTAGAATATCATAGTAGAGACACTTGCAGTTTCTGTTTTTCAAGACCGCACTGACTTCCTCATTTAAGGTTCTTTGAAGCATATTACAGTCAGTTTCTATTACATCTAACTAGAGCTGACAACTCTAGCACTAAAGATACTGGCATGCGCTAGTCACAGGGTTTTTTTGTGTGTAAGGACAATTTTCAAGCAATCAAAAGTTTAACAGAACAGATGTCTGAATTTCTGTGGTATATTGAAGATCATAGGTGTTATTCACTGAGGAGATACAATTCATATCTCATCCATTTTTGCCAATTTTACTTGTAAATTTCTATAGCCAATTTAGACTGCCAACCACCTCCACTTCCAAAAGAAAATCTTCTCTGTAAAAAGGCAGAAGTATATCATGTGCTATTGTATAAAACATAACAAAGCCATGATGAAATTAAATGAAGCCATGGGACCAGAAATGTTAGAAAAGTAAACTGAAAAGCCAGTTCTGCTTGAATAAATCCTAGGCCTGGAAGATCAGTTTCCAGGCAAAATGCGATGTAAAAAAAAAAGTAGGCATAAATGAAAACTACCATAAACAGCATAAACATGTCAGTATAACTTCCTACAAGGACTGTTGCAAGGATTGGTTTTTCTAATATAATCACTTAACTGATGCAAACATTGGTATGGGATCACATCATGGTATCACATCACATTTCACAGACTCCTCTTTCTATGCTGATAATACCTTACAGTTTTAAACACACAGGCACTGCAGCCTCTGTCTTTAAAGACTCTCAAATTCTTAACAAGGTATATTAATACCTTGTTATAGAAGGTATCCTAATACCTGCATCCTGCAATACGAGTAAGGTATCAAAACTTGCTAGAGTCCACTTATACTGGCATCTTGCATGAGAAAATGTGCAATGTTGATAATAAGTGCTAAAATTGTCTTTGAGCACAGTCGCATCCAGTGCTGAATTTTATCTGATCATGTTAAGCTGCAGGTTTCTCAGCAAAGAACACTTCTGGGTGCACGGCTATCTATGAGCCGTGGTTAGTAAGAATAAAATGGGGAAAAGAGACACAGTCCCAGGCTATATACCCTTCTAAGTTTAAATCAGAAAAGAAAAGCAAAATTAGCAGCAGACTTTATCACATTGCAGCTGATAACTTTAAGCCTGAAAGAGTTTGGGAAAATTACCAGCATTAGCCAGCTTAAATCCTTTAGCAAAATTTTAATACACCCCCTCCTCTCTCCAAATTGCACAAACCCTCTTGTTTCAAAGGCAAGTAGCTACAATACAGCATTTGTATGTTAACAGAGAACAAGCTTAAACTATAACGTACTTTAAAATAAATGAATAAGGAATATTATCAATAGGGTCCTCATATATGAGGAACAATTCCTTCCCCAAAGGGTGCTCAGGCATCGGAACAGGCTGCCCAGGGCAGCGCTGGAGTCACCGTCCCTGCATGTGTTCACATACCGTGTAGACGAGGCCTCAGTGCCCCGAGTTAGCTGTGGCCTTGGCAGTGCTGGGGAATGGTTGGACTTGATGATCTTAAAGGTCTTTTCCAATCTGGTTGACTCTATTCTATATGTTGAACAAATTTATCCCATATGAATTGCAGAACTCTGAAATGTTCAATTGGCAATGAGTAACTCTAAAATGATTATGATATCATGCTGTAAACTAGCTGATGGGTCCTAATGAGTGAAAAAGTTCACTGGAGATATATCGTAGAATCATAGAAAGGTTTGGGTTGGAAAGGTCCTTAAGATCACCTTAAGTTCCAAACCCCCTCCTATGGGCACGAACGCCTCACACTAGACCATGTTGCCCAAGGCTCTGTCCAACCTGGCCTTGAACACTACCAGGGATGGAGCGTTTACCACTTCTTTGAGCAGCCTGTTCCAGTGCCTCACCAGCCCACATATTAAGAAAATCAACTGAGAATGTGGCACCTAAATCAGTTTTGAAGTAGTGCTTTTCAGAAATGTGGTACTATTAGGAGGAAATCACATTTTTTAAATAGTTTGCAAGTTAGTTTTGTTTGGGTTTTTTTGTTGTTGTTGTTGTTGTTGGTTATTGTTTTGTTTTGTTATGTTTTGTTTTGTTTTGTTTTGTTTTGTTTTTTAAGCAATCTACTTGCCTTATAAACATTCTGGTACTGCAGGGCTCCCCTGGGAAGCAGGGTCAGTGGCACTGGAGAGGAGGGGACAGACAAACCGCTGGGTAAGATGGAAGCATGCAGGTTCATGAACACACTTACTCTGCAGAGTACTGCCAGTAGGAGGCTGGTCCCTTCCTCTGACCCTCATCCAGCCCTCTGGAATAGGGCATAGGTTTTCTCCTCCCTGGGGGGCTGAAGGCATTTAACAAACCAAACCCTGAAGCTTGCAACAGGGTTGAGCTGGTCAGGTTCAGAACTGGTCACACGATCACTGCTGCATCCATAGGAGGAAAAGAACATTGCTACAGGACCAAATTAACAGCTCTAGTCACATTAAAAAGGTCACCCAATGACCAGTGACAACATCATTACCCTCTTTAAATAGAAGAAATATCCATTCAGTGGACAGGATGCTTGAAGACTGGCACCCAGCGTTGGGCAGCCTCACTTACTACCGTCCTTCTATTCTTGCAAAAGACTCCAGTATTTTGTTCAATGGGATTTGCCAGCCCTGTGTCACACAGCTGTTTTTAAGCAGTTGCCAGGGTCCAACTGGAGAAAACCCTAGTGTTGGACCTGTTTCGTTCGTAATCTCAAGAGTGAAATTAAACCAAATATGAGGTCAAGTACTGTAATTGATCAATTGCTTTATTACAAAAAGACAATTATTATAAAAAAGGAAATTATTGTAAAAGAAAGAGACAGCGATAGGACAGATCAGAAAAAAGATAGAAATGAAGCAAGAATTCGGAGTGCAGAGAGAGAGAGACTGCCACCACCGTGGATCCAGCTGTGTCCCAGGGGTCTATAGTCGTCACCAGAGGCGGTGGGAGTCCTTCAGGGCCCGTAGTCAGTACTGGAGCAGACTGTCCCCAGGAGTCTGTAGTAGTCATCGTTGGAGGTGGGTGTCCTCGAAGAGGGTGTCCTCGAACAGGGTGTCCTCGTGGAGGTGTCCTTGTGGAGGTGTCCTTCATGGCGATTACTTTTCCCCCTTTTATAATGAGTTGGGAGGAGTACTTCTGTTCTTCATGTCACATACTGCACGTTCGTGGTGGACCAGTTTCGCTGGCCTTGCAGCCAGCTTTTCAACTGCACGTCTGCAGCAATTCTTGGGATAATGGGCAGCAATTCTTCACACCAATCCTTGAGATAATGGACAGAAGAGTCTTATCTCAGCTCTTTCCATGCATCTCTCAGGCAATGGACCCTGGAGTTCCATTTCAGTTTCCCACACTCTTCTCTAAGGCAGTGAGGTCTTATCTCAACTCCTCCCACCCATCTCTCAGACAATGGATGGTGGCATCCCATCTCAGCTTCTCATACCAGTCTTTGAGACAATGGACGGTGGAGTCTAATTTCAGATCAGTTGCTCACAACAGTCATTGTGAAACAAAGATGCAGTCACTCTGCCACCTTTATAAACTGAAGGCAGAGGTAATGTATGCCTAGAGTGCTCAAGAGTTTTTATTCTTTGCTTCACAGGAATTCCTGCAAATATACACATGCCTTATTCCTCCATCTTAAGCATCTGTTCAAGATTAATTGTTGTGCTAATACTCACTATCCCCTATTTTGCAAAAGTCACAACTCCCCAGAACAGTATATTTAGAATAAGCCTTTAAAAATATTCTGTGAAAATTTCCCCCTGAATCCAGTATAATTTTCATCAAGCAGCACTCCAAGTATTAGAGAAAGGCAAACAAATGCTCACACTCTAACTTATGGTCTAAGAAAATGCTGAACCTATTGATAGATGTAATGACAAATCCAGCTTTAAATAAGTGGAACATCCCAGATAATCATGTTAAACTTCTTGTTTATTCTGGTAGGCAATAATAGGATTTAAAGACAGAGTGCTGCTGAAACTGTAAAACACACTTCAGTGCCAGGGGAAGAAAATGTCATTACTACTCAATGTAAATCAAGGGAGATTATTTAATTAGGATCACTTCATCCTTTAAGCAAATAAAAGAACCTGAGTCTGCTTCCTTCTGCCTTAATTCTTTCTGCCTCCCACCATAAATTCTTTGAAACATTTTGATCAAAAACCTGGCTTAAATCCACATTATACGCTTTCACAACACTTGGTTTACACTTACTAGGTATTTCTAAGCTTCTTCTTAACAAAATAAGGGACAATCATTTCTGTCCATATCTTCCAGAAATTGGTTCATTGTTAGCATTTAATCTTTCTTTCTCTTCTTTCCTATCTATCTTCTCTATGGCCAATTATCTTGGTTTCTGCCCTGTTATTTCTTTTTCTAATCATAGCATTTTACGGCCTTGCTCTCAGGGCTATATTCCACACTAAGATCTTATTATATCTTCACACTGCAGATATAGGAGCTCTTCAGAGTAGGTGCTGTGTTTTACCTATTACAGTAAATTCAGTGCCTACTACTTTACACCTTTTGTCCTGTAAATGCTTTGTCTTAAATGGCTGCAATCCTTATAAGTTTTTTTATTCTTTAATGTCTTATGAGTAACACAATTATTACAAATATTTTATTACAGATAAAGATATTTATGTATTAGTGATTATCAGAAAATTCTCACTGGACCTTCAAAGAATTCCTATCTCAACATGCAGACACAGGATTTCTGCAAGTCTTTTCATTTCTGCCTCATTGTAATTATTTATTTTCCTTTTACTCTTTTGCTTTCATGCTTAAGTTCTGATCAATTCTGAGTGGTTGCTTTCATAATACTCTTTTCTCTCCTTTTATTTTCTAGAAAAGAAAAGAAATAATCCCAGAGGACAAAATGTCTTTTCATGTGTTCTACATTACAGAATAAAAGACCATTGCTTTGGTATGTATGAACATCTCTGTTGTACATCTGTGTTGAACACATGACAGAATTTGGGTTGGGAAAAAAAGACAGGTCCAGGTTTCGTGCAGTATTAGTAAAACATTCAGTTTGATTTTACCAAAAGGGTGATTTTTCATAAGTATTGCAGTAACAGCACAGTCACTGCCACCAGTTAGCTTCTCCAGCTCCAGGAAACTATGAATACATTGAATTGTTGCACCAATTTCCTGTTTGGGTTTTGTTTTTTTTTTAATAATATTTCATAATATAATTGAAGTTAATATGACAAAGATGTTGGTTTTGTGGCTAGGTGGTACAGAACAGTGCATCCTAGGTCTATTTTGTAAGTGACTGCTAAACGCTTTTGTGGCCAAGATAAAAAATATTGCCCAGATTTATATGGGAAAAATTCTTATTTAGAAAAACTCTTCTCGAACAATACCTGTCAACAAATGGACAGGTGGCCTGTACCACCAGGATTAGCAGTCAGAAGACACCCTTACTTTTCTGTATAAACACATAGTGAGCAAGACCAGTTATGCAGTTTAATCTTTCGCTCACTGCTGCACACATCCACTCACAGGCAGATGCTTTGTAGTGTGATCCAAATGGACAGCGGATGTGGAGCGCCACGGATAGTGGGCAGATCTGTTGCAGACTGGGCAGTCTGTTGCACACTGGGCCGCTTTCAAAAACTCGGGACACAGATGAAGGCTGAAAGTCCATGTACAAATTACAATACTCAGTGCAGAAGCCTAGTGTGAAGATTAATTTTTGCAATATTTTTGTCTCTATAAGAGGTTAGAGTTACTACAAGAACACCAGTGTTTAAGTGCTTTCATATTTTGTTTTGCCAACTGGTTAGTTCAGAAAGAGCCATTATTTAGTATCTGTTTAATCTAGGTGGAGTTGACACACTTTTACTAGGTTATGCCTAATGTAATCTAGTTTGACAGGCCTTTGCTAAGCACAAAATTATAGCAGAACTTCTTGAGTAATCTCTACACTGGGAACCTCACTTCCAAGGTGGGTGTTGAGAGTACCTATAGTAGAGAGAGATCCTTTGGGACTTGCACTAAACCTGTGATATTTATTTGTATACAAAAGGAAAAAGTGAAAGTTTGGGATGACAATGGTAGTGCCCAAAACTAATTTCATATGCAAGGAGACAACAAGAATCTGTCAAGAAGTCAAGACTATCTTGGGTTTTGGTTGGGCTTTGAATTATCTTGGGTTGGGCTTTGAATTTATTTTATTCTGATATGCTATTCCAGGAGCTTTGCCAGTGTTCCAAGGATGCTTGAAGAGTATATTGTTTCTGGGTAGCACCTTTTCTGCCAGCCCATGCCACCTTGTACCTCTTCAGCATCCTGAACAAAGGGGGAGTGCAGATCCCTTTGGGGCAGTTCCTCCTCCTGTCTCCTAGAAGCTGGGGCAACAGATGATCAATTATTGCACTGTTTGTGCCAGCATTTCTCTTAAGTTCAGTGTATTCTCACCTTTATGCCGTAGTATTTGACATCAACAAATTGAAGGGCATCAGAGAATATAGAAAAAAAAAAAAATAAGTTCAATATCTAGAGCATAATAATTTTGTTGAAAATGCTAACAGGGAAAACCCTACTTTTAAAGTAAGCTTTCAAATGGAGATGAGTCTTGTAAAAGAACATTAGAGACCAGTGACAGCTGCTTGCTCTTGAGTCATCCCTGTGAAAGTATTGTTTAATTATGGATCAAGTTCAGCCTTTAGCTCCTAGACCAGTGTTGATTATCCTTTCCATTTTCTTCTGTGAGATCATGTTTAGCAGGGGTGATGCACAGGTAAAATTTTATATTATTTATCTGCCTATATTTTCTAGACAACATAAAAAACTATAAAAGGAAGGAAGAAGAAACAGAAAACAAATAAACAAACAAACCTTTGGAGTGCTTTGAAGGAATCAAAAAGATAGAATAGCAAGAACTGGGTCTAAAACAATAAAGTACAACTCTCTGCAGGCAAGAGATCTGAGAAATACAGACAATGCCCATTTTTCTTAGGCACCTAAATTAAAAAAAATATATAATTTTTGTCAAAAATAGATTAAACAGAATTCTTGTAATCCTAATGCTTTTATTGTTAACCCAAAGCAGTCTGTGTCTGAATTGACAAATTCTATCTGTTTTTTGCTTTTATTTTTAACAGACAGTGTAACCTAAAGGGCGGTTTGCTCTTTTGTTTGTCTTAGTAATGTCTCCTGTGTGGTGTATTTGAACCTAACAGGGTTATTTGCCATAAGAAAGAAACTTGTCCATACAGGGCATTCAGAACATTGTTACTTCTTAAACTGCCAATGGAATAGTGAAAACAAAGAGAGTTTGCAATGTAAGACTATAAGAATACTAAAGAAATAAAGAAATATAAGAAGTTAATGGGTTTCAATGTGGTATATCAGGATTGCTCCTGTGCACAACATCTGCTGGATAAAGACAATGCAAGTGCTAAAAGTAATACTGTGCACTTACCTCTGACTTCATTGATTGACTTTACCTCACTTTCAGTCTTTGTATCCTCTGTGAGAGTGTGGTTCAGCATGATTTTTGCAGGTGTGTTGGTTTCCTGTGAGATAAACTATTTTTAACAATGCTTTAACCCAACCAAATTTTAATTACTACAATTGAAAGAAAAGAACAAGTTAGGAACAGTTTCTGCATCTTAACTACAAGTAAGAGGTACATTTTTTATAGACTTACTTGAGTCAAAGCCAGTAAGGCATGATTAAGACTCATCTTGGCCTAAACAAGTTCAGCAGTATACTGAGAGCAACAGAGTAAAAGCTGAGTACAGGTCACTAAAGCTGCCGAGCAAATGTATCCAGAAATACATCTTAAAGAGTTCGTGTACTTCTCTGTCATCCCGCAAAACATTGGTGAGAAATGAAGCTAAACAGCAAGATGGACTTATCAAACACTAGTCGTTATCTGTACAGGACAACAGGAGCTGTGTCTTTCCTATTGCAAGGTGTTATTCTTTATCTCCCTGTTGGTCCCATGTGTGGTTGTATAAGGTTGAACACTCCTGAGAGCTGGGATGAAAACACAACCAAAATGCCCAGCATGTGCAGCATCCACTGTACAGTGTACATATTCATGATAAAGCATTCATTAGTAAAGCAAGAATTCTTCATTACAATGATTACCACAGTATAACACAGTCAGTCTCTGCTGCAAATCCTGAGGAAAAGCTTGCAGAAGGACCAACTTTTTTAACCTGGAATGACATAACGGTATAATATAAAGAAGCCCATTAATCTACTCTAAACAGCAGCAGCTTCTGTCTTCATCTGTCACCTGTGTCTGCCAATGCACAGTGTGAATGTGGCAGATACCATCAGAGCCTGAGAGCAGAAATGAATGCTTGAAGACCTGCCTTCAGTTTCAAAAAGTGAACTTCCAGACATTAACAACACATAGTATACTTTGCAAATCTCTCCAACACAGAAAATGTTTTTCTTCAGTACAGGAGAAGAGCTATACCATGTTTTGTTGTCAACAATAGCAGCAACAGTTCTGCAAATTTTTTCCTGTTCTGCTGTTGCATAAAAAAGTGTGACTACACCAGCCTTGTAACCACCACCCTAGTAGAGATAAATCCAGAGGCAAAATTTTCACTACAACTTATAAATCACTTCTGTAACATGCTTATTTTGGGGTGTCTCTGCCAGATGTAGTTACAGACTGCTTCCTCCACCTGACCGCCACCAGGCATATATCAGCTTCTGTGAAATGCATGTATCTTAGATTAGATTATTGACAGCTTGATCAGTTATTATGTCCTACGCAAAACACAGTGACCTCAGCAGAAGTACATAAACTGAGATAGTTCTTACCGGAAGCTTAAGGGTCTGAATAAGTGTTACAACTTTCACTATAGAGGTGTACTCAGTTTTCTCAATATTTGACAGACAGCAGCTAGTTAAACATTTTGCCCTTCTGACAGGCATTTAGTTGCTAAACTGATTGCCGTTTAGGTTACGTTTATTCTGAAATCCAGAAGTGTGACTGTAGACATATTTAACTTACTTTTTAGAGGAAAAAAAAGTGATAAATATGACATCACGGTGCTTCAAAGGTAATCCTGAAAATTACACACTTGAAAGTCAAAGTTTAGGCCATTAAAGTTAATTTCCAGAAAGGTGAAAAGAAAATAATTATCGCTGGGATTGATATGACATACTGGGAAATAATCAACATCACTTTTGTATATGGAAGTCATAGCTAATAAAGCTATTAGATTTATCTGAAGAAATCTCCTAGTACATATGGGTAAGTATGAGCTAGCTGATACCATGTAGTTGAACTTTCAAAAAAGCTTTTTAGCCTTTCTTGTCTTCAACGCTTGGTTCCAAAGGTGTAACAAGATAGCAAAGAAGACAAGGGCAAGAAATAATAATGTATTAAAATAGGGAATAAAATATAGAAAGAAATGGTCATTTTTATCAGGAGGGAGGGTGCCACAAGATTGCCACTGAGATCTATGCATTTTACATATTTATAAGTAACCAGGAAAAGAAGATAATTAGGTAGGTGATAAAACTTGTTTACAACATTGAAGGCATGAAAGAGATTTCATATAAAAAGAAAAGATGTGCCAGGATGCTTTGTCTTGAAAAGAATGTGACTGAAGGGATACAGCTACAGTTAATACAATTGCATATAGGGAACGATTCCAACAAAGTTATCAAGAAGCAGGTTTAACAATCATCCAAAGAGGAGTGCATTCACTTCAAAGACTTCCAATGAACATGCTCGAGGTTTGCCTGAAAAATCAAGATTCTTATGTGCAAGTTCAGTCAAAATTGTAGAAAAATGTTCCTTAAGTGAGGAAGCCAGAAAGAAAATCTAAGGGTTTGTTCACCTGATTATGTACATAAGAAAAGGAAGCTGCAGTTACCACGGGGAGTGCTGCAAGGCCTCTGTGGTTTCCACAAATGGATAGCTGTTGTCCCAGAGGAGTAGCTCTGGCAAAGTACACTTATGGGACTGGTTGCATAGGCACTTCCCCCAAGCACTTAGCTTTGCATCCTGCCCTGTACTATGAAAGAGCAGGGATAGATATGTGCTTTGAGGGATTGCCTGCTAGCTGGGCTGAGACATGTTTGGCATTGTTATTTACCCAAATAATGTTTCCAGCACCAGCTCCCACAGCTCAGCTTCCACCAGCTGAATTTAAAAAGTGAATCAAGCCTATAAAGTCCCTCCAATATGACTGGAAAAAGAGTAAGAAAGAGGATTAAATACCTAATAGATGCCATGGAGAAATATAAACTCAGGTCTGGGGAAACTTGTTGCAGCTCATGGGGATATTTCGTATTAATGTGTCCTTAATGTCTTCTTTTGTAGTTCAGTACTGTAAAAGAACAGAACTGCTCTCCTGTTGAACAGTATCTACAGAATAACAAAATGTAAATGTTTCTGTATATACTACACATGGGCCATCTGTAAGTCATATCATCTTTTTCCTTTCCTTAATATTGCAGACTCTACTAAGAAAGAGTAAGAGCTCAGTATTTCCTTTTTGGCCTTCCTTGGAGCTAGCCAGCTGCCTCATGGAACTATCAATCAGCAGGGTTTATTTTTCCTGGCTTGGATGCAAACCTCCAGTTATTAATATGATAGTGAGCTCTGCTAGCTGACAATTTAAGATAAAGTAAATTTGAAGTGACATAAAGGAGCATGTGGGTGTTAAAGTGCGTCACTGAGGTTCTTTTCTGACATCCTGAAAAGTCTCATCTATACGGCCGACACTAGCAACCTTTACCAGTGACCCTGTGCTATTAAAGGGTAGGCACTCTTATTGATTTGTAAAAGTGACAGATGTGGCATGTGGTTGTAAATTAGCCATGTGAAGTCAGTCTCCCGAGATTTCCAAGTGCGTTTTTTCCTTCGCAATGATTTGTGTTCTTCCATTTGCCACGCTGCATGACATGAAAGACTTTTCTCTTAACTCTTTTTCCCCAGTTATCTTGTTGTACTTCACTGTTTTCTGATATTTTTTTTCTTTCTCCTACTTTCTCTAAGCTATCGTGACTCATAGAGATAAACTTCAGCTCAATTTTTTCTTAACATGCTTTGTTTTTTCTCAGCACAGTATTTTCAAAGAAGGTTAGCAAAGTTATATCAGGATAAGCTGAAATATCTTTCGAACTCTTAAGCCCTAGCATTTATTTACAAATGAGTATATATGTATGTATGTATAAATATGTTCATTAATTTTGTGTCTAACAGAATGTCTGTTCTGGTGAAGACTTAATATGAAGGCTTTGTCAACAACTGAACTATAGCCGCTGCTCACATACACTGCAGATACAGACTGTGTGAGCTTTCAAGTGTCTTCGTCCTTTACATAGAAACCCAGCTGTAACAGAATTGATCAACTTGAGACAGGGCCACGTCATCTTATGCAGCAACAATTGCCTAATGCAAAGGTTTGTAAGAGGAAATAAATATAATTTTCTAGGCTCAATCACATGATTTGCTTCAGTCTTCTAACAGGTATCTAAAGTGATCCCATAAAATTAAGACATCTGGGTGACCTGGAACTACCACATGGTCCTCCCCACCAGGCAGACATTACATGGAGCACACAATCTGCCTTCTCTGTTTAGTTTGCTTGAGAATGCTTTGTGTGGAAATTTAATCATGGCTTTGTAATGCTGATTTTAGATATTCACTTCCACTGTAATTTGTCTGCTACAGTAAATGAAAATTCTGTTTATATTAAGATTAGCTAGATAATCAACCTTCTAATAACTAAATTTAGTTATTATTTAGTTAGATAAATACTTATCACAAAACATATCTATGTACCACTGCTACGAAACCAAACCCAAAAGAAAACATGTCAAGACAAATTATTCCCTGGACTAAATGTCACCAACTGAAAAAGCACCATGACAAAATGTGCAGGTTAAAAGGTCATGACCCCATAAAACTACTATTCTAGCTCCTTATCCTAAATCACTTCCAATTATGTATGGTAAAGACTTTCCATTTTGAAGCAGAAAATACTATTTCTGAGAACTCCAAGCTGGGCATTCAGCATGGATCCAGAGGTGAAAGGTTCAGAGTTTTAGCTGCTATGCTACCAAATGTCTGTCTTCTTGTCTATTGTCTTTCCTTTTCAAGTTGTGGGCAACAGATATTTCTAGTGAGTATGCGCTTCATGGGGGGGGGCTTGTGCAGCAATCATGGTAGACTCTGAAGCCATCTTCCAGGCGCTTTAGGTTTCTACCAGTTCATAACACTGTCATTCTTATTTCGAGCTGTAGCTAAATGCATATAAGCACCCCTTTGGGACAGTGCTCTTTGAGGCTGAGATAGTGGTCCCTGAAGCTGACTTTGAGGGTAAAAAAAAGAAGCTCCTGTTGAATTGAAAAACATTTTTCCATGCAAGCACCATGTGATCACTATTAAATCCTAGTGCACTGAGATCACTCCAGTGCCTGCCCAGATCCCTTCAACACTATTGCATGCAACTCCATCATAAATGTTGCTGAGGCAAGCCCACTTGCTGAAGGGAAATGATTGCAGAAATGATAGGACTCTTTGGTGTTAAAGTCTAGTACCAAGCTATGCTACCATAATCTTCACAGTAGAAACCACTGTCTCATCAAGCTGCCAAATCTCAGGTCACAGTGTTAACAATTCATGTGTTCAGAACTGCTGCTTGGAGTTGTTTTGGAAGGCTAAATTAGCACTGTAAGTGGCTGGAAAAGGTTTAAGATTTTTTGGTGGTGGGATTTTTTTCTCCTAGTAGCCTCTAAATGTTTTATAATTGTTCATTTTAAACCTATTTCCTGGTCATTCATTCTCAAGATAGTCATTCCCACCCTTTAGTAAAGTTCAAAATTGAATGTTACTATGGAAACTGCTGCAGATGTAACAGCTGCAATTCACAAGAAAGAGAGAGGAAAATGGATCAAGAAGTGTCACTTGCATTATGCAAAATTTCATAGCTATGTATGAATTGCATGCTGTGAATAAGGTCCTTTGTGAACCCAAAAGTTAGAAACGTCACTTGAGCACTAGAGGAAATGATTCCTAAGTCGGTCAATGAATTGCTTTCAAAATCCCTATGTGGAAAAAAGAACTATTTATAATTTATCTTTTTTAAGTCCATCTGTCTTTTCATACCAGAAAAATGTATTTCTTTTTTCTCTTTTAAATACTCGTAGCTTGTAACCTGATTTTTTGTTGGAAAACAGAAAAGTTAATCCTAGATTTCTTTAGGTCTTAAGCTGCTTTAAACTCAACAGACATGCCAGCAGTGGTTGTTACAAAGTTGTCAGTTATGTCTTTTATTTGCATATTTGAAGGTATTTTCCCCTGCTCTGTGGAACGTACCTGTGTACTCAGCAAAAGAAAACAGGGCTATGAAAACTCAAAAGAATAGAAATAATTTAGCAAACAAAAGCTGTGCAGTCATGTATCCGGCCTGTTTCTCTTACCAGCTACAGTATTTTTATACCCCCATAAATTCCTGTCTGCAGGCAGGTTTCTGAAGACATGGCCTGGAAAGCCTGAAAGAGTGAGAGAAAATCAGGCCTTTTGTCTAATGTTCATCAATTATTAAGGAGCAAAATTATGCGACATTTTTCTTTCAATTATGCTGTTTAACAAGGCTTGGGAGTTAATACTGACCAGAAGACGTTTTATCCGAGATATGCTGTAAAATACTCTGCTCTCTGTAGAATAGATTTCCCTTGGCTCTCAATTAATGACTGTAGTCATGCAGCTGCACTAAACTGACTAATCTCACTTGACTGGAGCTGAAAACACCTCTGTGTTTTTAAAAGATTTTTGCTCTTTAAGTATTTAGAGATCTGTTTGTGCTGGACACATGGTAATAAAAATTTATCAAATCTGTCAGAAGACTTGGCTCCTAAATACAATTCTTCAAAGAGAGAAGTGTGTAAAAAACAAAAGGCATGCTACTTTATCATTACTGTGGGGACTGTGTGATCTTGTGCCTGACAAAGATCTGTTTAAGATGTATGAGTGGTGGTGAGAGTCTGTATCCAACACCATCCTTATTGTTTTTCATCCAGCAGTTTATTCTTCAGTCTGAAAACTTATTCTTGCCTTTTGCCCTTGACTTCACAGTTCTGCACAAGTGACTAAGTGCATTCCCAAGCTGTGCATTTTACACACTCTGAACAACAAGCAACCATTTAAATATTATGACATCCACTGAGGCATGCATCAGATGTGAAGTGGAAATGCTTAACAAGTATATTTTTAACAAAGTCTTATTTCCACATGAAGCTCTGCCTGGCATCACAGTTTCTGAAAAACTGTAGTGACTCACTCACAGGAAAAATCAAAGCAAATGCAAGTACAGTTTCTGGATTTGATAAACACCTGCCCTCTTTACAGCTCTGTTATTTGACATTTGCTAACTTGACCTTAAATTGTGGGCCTTCTTTGAGAAAAAGCTTCATTCCTTCACTTCAAAACTTATTTCTTGCATCACTGTACTTATCTAACTGATTTTGCTGTCTTTTCTTCGCCCCCAGGAGCAGCAAAACATGTAGCATAAAAGTTGCAAAGCCTTCCACTTGCATGTCGTTTCCTGTTGTTCACTTACACAAACTGAAGACAGCACACTTTCACTCACAGATTTCAGATCAGCACTGAAAAATCAATTCTGACACCAGCCAACCTAGAATTTCTTGATGTTCTGGTAAACAGAAAGGTTACAGTTTTAGGAAGCCTTAAAATCTGTGAAGACAATATGCCTGTAACTCTGCTAAAAACGTTTATCTTTTGGGGATACAGTCCAACCAATCCAAAAAGACTTCAGAAAAATCTCTAGTCTCTATTACTTTTTCTTTTTTCTCCTATTCTTTCATCACTTGGAGTCCTTAATAGCCAGTGATTGCTTTAAAACTCTGCTTTAACTTAGAGCCATGATACTTCATACATATTGAATAAATCCCAGGTTTCAGTAGTGGAATTGAGGAACTAGAGGGATTGATATGATTCAGCCATGCCAGAGAGACTTCATTCCATGCAATTTTGGTGTCCCGTTATCAAACTGATTCAAATTTATTTAGAGTATGTACAACAGAATAAGAAACTGAGATGGCAGGAAGAGCTATTTGCTCCAAAGGGCTGATGCTTCATACAGCGTCTGAAATTTCCCACATTAGCAATTTGTGCTTGTTGTTTGCTCTCATATTTTGTCATGGACTGCATCCCACCTCCTGCCCTTCAAGCAGAGAGGCACTTACCTGCATGCAGAATTGTTGAATTCCTGTAGTTGCTTAATGCTGGCTGTTGCCTCAGATGGCAGAACCGAGTTCTGCAACCATGTGTCCTGCAGAGGTGCAGCAAAGAGCTTGCAGCCAAAGAAAGAGGCAGCCAGGAGGACAGCTTTCAGCCATGTTTTTGCTGGTCCAGGGACTGGAGAGGTCCTCAGCATATCTGCAATAGCACTAGGAGTATGTCAATCTTCCAACACACTATAAATACCATGGTCTACTCTGCTGCTTATCAGAGGCAGCATGGCCCTCTCTGCTTACTGCCTGACTCTGAGGAAGCCCTTTTCATTAGATCTTGCCTGCTGCAAAGAACTCTTGAAATCCAGAAAAAGGATTTTAGGATTTTTTATGGTGTTCTGGCCCTTTCATTCTTAAGAAAAGGGACAAAAAAAAAAAAATAAAAAAAAAAAATATATATATATAAAAATACATATTTGGAAAGTAAAATCCTTAGAAATGAAAGCCAGGTTCTATTTCCTCTTTCTTAACTGAAATCACAATGTGTCCCTATCTTTCTCCAGCCAGAGGAATTTATTAGCAGCTCACACTATGGCAGATGATCTATCAGCAGACAAGGCTATGTGAAATCATCTCACTCCCTCCACAAATATGTCATACATTAAGTCTTCCTTGGAGTATCAGGAACGCTGTTTTCTTTCTCTAGGAAAGAATGATTTCCATTTTTTCAGTCCCGTAGTGAATTAGAAATACATAGAATCATTTCAACCAACTGGTCTAGATAATGACCTTTTCTTCACTTTTACTGATATCTTCCTTCAAAATACAAAATTAAAACGTGGCCACAATTCCTCTCAAGTGTCTGATCACAACTGTAGAGCATAATCTTTCACACAGAAGTGGCTTTTCAAACATTTGTATGGTTCAACGTGAAAAATTTCCGTTATCCCAGAGGAATTTTATGGAAGAGTGAAATCTCAGGCGCATGAAATCACTAAAAATGGAACGACAATTTTCCCCCCAGTAAATTTTCCACATAAAAATATCTCCTCTCATTTAAAGGCCTCTATTAAAAGCAAAATGCGATAAAGACAGACATAAACCCATGTGTAATAGTTATAGTTTAGGCATTTAACATACCTTGTATTTATGAATTGTTGAGCTATTTTATTTTGTAATAAATGGTGAATAAGTGATTTATCTCCACGTTTCCAGTAATTTGTTTCACATTCTGTGTACTTGCTATTTTATTTCCTTTTCAAAGAAAACTCAGTGAGGAATTGATTGACATACTTTGGCTATGACTGTGCACAAATTTAGTTAGGATGGAATTTCAGAGACCACACTTTTTGTTATGAAAAGGCCATGTTTCTATTTGAAAAATAACATACACTACTGTAGATGTGCCTTTTTTCGTTAAGACCATTCTTTTCTGTATCATTACCATTTATTGGTGAAAAGCACTCTCCAGCACCTGCAAAATTTGCTTATCCTCACAGATGGAACTAGAAATACTCATGCTTCCGCATATGGTGTGACAGCCAGGAAAAATGGAGGTTTGCGCAGCGAGCTCAGCTGAGTTACATATCTGTATCTGTCCTGTGAAATACATTTGAAAATGGAAAACAATGACTATTTATTTTAATCATGCTGGCTTTAGGATGGCCTTACTGCTGATTAATCTCCTCTTGTTCTCCTTTGTATCAAGGATAAGCTGAAAATGTTACTGAAAGTTGTTACTGAAACTATATCACTATCAAAAGCACCTAAATAATTTCCATGTACACAAAATAACTGTGAGTTGCAAGGCTCATATACATATCCAGTAAATGAAATATGTAACTCACCAGAAACAATCACAAAAGAAATTTCTGAGCATCCAGGAAGAATGGAATCTGAAACTAAAAACAATGCTTTGATATTCAACTGATCTACTCTTTACAATACCAAGAGCTCTTTGATCATCCTCTAGACTTTATCTCAGTATATTAAACTCCATAAATAGAAATAAATGAAAAAAATTAAGGCCACATATGTGGCCTTTATTATGCAACTCACTCAAGCGAGTGAGCAGAATGTCATTCAACTGGGAAATATGGTAACATGTGACGTACCCAACTTAAAGAGCATAATTGGCGAAATCTAATGTTATTATCAAGGAAAGGGGCATAAGAAGCACTGATGAGAGAATTCAAATTTAGCAGCAAAGGTTGAAGCGTATCTGGCCTCTGAAATCACTTGATGCCTTACTTAGTGTCATAGGAAGTAAGAGTTCTCTAAAGCAATCAGCTCAGTGACTCTCAGTTCTTTATAAAGACCTCCCATGAAACAGTTGATCATGTGACAGACACTCCAGCAAATGTCTATCTTCAAAAGAAATAAAATAAAAGTTTGGAGAACACGTATTTTTAAAGGCAGTAGTCTGGCTCTTTCAATTACAAGGCAACCTGTTACTACATCTCCCCTGAAGCTGGGGTTGTAGTGGAAGAGTAAATAAACCATGTAAAAGAGGAAGAGTTAGTTGCCAGCCTTTGGAGGTGGGAAAACGACAAGAGAGGAAACTGAGCCTTGTAATGGCAACAGACCAACACGGGTCTTGGAAAGGTCTACTGGCTGTTGGAAACCTAAAGCTTAGGCTGACCAAAGAGTTGTGCTATGGTTCTGTTCAGTAATGGCTGCCTGTTCAGTAATGGCTGCCCTTTTGTTTTCACCTGAGAAAGAAATGAATCTTACAATGTTTCCTGCCTTCCTCCTCCTCTCCTCCATTGCCAAGGTTTATGTTACCAGAAGGTGAAGCTCTTATGCCAGAATTATCCTAAGAGTGGGTTCATGTGCAGGGGAAGTGATGTACCTTGCTGTGAGCAGAAGGTGCTTTTGCTTCTTCTGCCAGAAATCCATCAAGCAAGTCAGATGTTTTTGAGTAGTGTTGCGCTTTGGTGAACGCATAGAGGTGGAGCTGATGAATGGAGCTTTTCATGCTGTCAGTTTGAAAAACTCTGCAAGGTCCTTTTCATGCAGGCGGTTCCTTTAGGAAGGCTTCTTCATCAATGGCAACACAGATGCTATCATCAACATATCAAATGGACTGAAAACAATGGCTTTGGAGCATTTTCCAGAGCTTCTTTGGAAAAGTGAGGGTTACAAATTCATCAGTTTCACCAGAGGTCTCCTCTGAATGAATGGGATGGATTCTGTTGGTGCTGTGGTCCTCACTGCATGCTTGCAAATGCTTTTCATCCCTGATGGATGCTAGATCAGCATCACATGGTGCTTTTTTGCCCATCCTAGAGGGACAAGAGAAGTTGAGTCTGTTGACTCAAGGAACTTACCAGAAGCAGAAGCAGATGATGTTTCTGCTGGAAATGGCTTCCTTTCACACTCTTTTGTCAGGAGCAGATCAAAGTGGTGACTAGCTGTAGACATTTCCCTGGGCAGCTGGGCTGGGTCATGCCAGACTGCAAGCACCATCAAACTGGCACCAGCTGGCTTGGGGTGTGAAGGGGAAGCTCCCAAATGTCTTCCCAGTTCCTCCCCATTTCTTGTCTAGCCTAGGAAGGACTCTGTGATTTCAGTAGCACTCTCTTAGTCCTCAGAAGTCCCTGTAGCCAGGTGATGTTCCCAGATCTCAGCAGTCTCTCCATGGCTGCTTTACAGGACTGACTGGAAGTAAAACACCAAGTACATTTTGCAAACGACACAAATGGGAGATATACAGCTGCTCCTGTTTCTTTGAATGGGTACCTATGCTTTTATATCATATTTTAAATCTAGAAAGTGATAAACAAAATCAATAATTTTTTGTCAGCCTTCTAAGGCAACACTCTCTCTACTCCTTTGAATATTTTTTCTGTAAAGGGCAAGTTTGGTGTAGAGCCAGCAGGAATCAGCACTTCTGATAGGGGCTGTACAGCCTGGAGAAGAGAAGGCTGCTTGGAGACATTATAGTAGCCTTCTAGTACCTAATGGGGGCCTACAAAGGTGCTGGAGAGAACTCTTCATCAGGGACTGTAATGACAGAACAAGAGGTAATGGGTTTAAACTTAAACAGGGAAGATTTAAGTTAAATATAAGGAAGAAATTCTTTACTGTGAGGGTGCTGAGGCACTGGAACAGGTTGCCCCAGGAAGCTGTGAATGACCCCTGACAGTGTTCAAGACCAGGTTGGACAGGGCTTTGAGCAACCTGGTCTAGTGTGAGGTGCCCCTGCCTGTGGCAGGGGCTTGGAACTAGATGATCTTAAGGTCCTTTCAAACCTAATCATTCTATGATTCTATGATTCTGTTCCCTTCCTCATTTGCATCAAGCCCAGGGAGGTTTATGAAAGCTTGGCCTAAGTATGAGGGCAATACAGAGGAGGACAATAAGCCATGGGAACCTGTGGACAGAGCTAAATGGCAGACGTTAGAACAGAGCAAGGAAGGTCTTCTCCAAGTGCTGGAGCATCCCTGAAGGCCTGGCCCAGGCAGGCGCAAGCTGCAAATCAGGTGGCCTTTGCTGCTACCCTGCAGTCCTGTTCAAGTCAATAGCTTCGGAAAGAAGGGCTCTGTGTGGGCTGAGAAAGCGTGGGTGGTCGAGCCAAGATGAGAAAGCTAGAGACACATTTGTAACAGCTGCTGCAAGAGTAACTGGTACAAGAACTGTACAAAAAGAATAGCTAATACCAAAACCAAATACAAGCAACTTGCTGGTGTATTGGCTTTGCTAAAGTTCATCATGTAAACATAACCATGTAAAAACAGTGCTGAGGCACAAGATTTTGGTTGTGGTCTGGGAGAATGTGTCTTCTCTGGCACATCTTTCCTGTGGTGGCTCACCTCACAAGAAAGTAATTCTTCATGTACTGGAGCATAATGAGACAAATACAATGAGTACGTAAGAAACATCTGTACTTTCAAACAGATGTGCAGCCAACCCCACAGTCTGCATCATTTGTTCTAGTACTTGTTACTTCCAATTTTCAGCAGTGTTCTAGGCATCTTCCAGCACTTCTATCACTATTAATTACAAAACCTGAAAAGAAGCTGATGGAGATTTATCGTTAAAGTTAATGAAATGTTGTATACATCACTCTCAGTAAAGCAGTGTTTCTTGATATTCAGAGGGGAATAGTCTGTACCCATGGCCACCTCTCCCTTTGGCACTGGGCACCGCTGAAAAGAGCCTGGCTCTGTCCTCTTTGCACCCTTGCTGCAAGTATGCACATACACTGATGGGATCCCCTGAGATTAACTGTCCCAGCTCTTTCAGCCTTTTTGTTATGAAAAGATGCTCCTGTCCCTTCATCATCTTTGTGCTCTCTCTAGCATGTCCATGGCTCTTGGGAACTGGGAAGCCTAGCACTACACACAAAACTCCAGGTAAGGCCTCACCAGTGCTGAGTAAAGGGGAAGGATCACCTCCCGCTCTCTGATGCCAATACATTGCTTAATGCAGCCCAGGATACCATTTGCCGCCTCTGCAACAAGGGCACATTGCTGGCTTATGTTCAGCTTGGTGTTCACCAGGACCCCAGGGCCTTTTCTGTCAAGCTGCTTTCTAGTTGGGCAGCCTCCAGCATGTTCTGGTGCCTGGGGCTGTTTCTCCCCCTGAGCTGCAGGACTTTTTACTTTTCCTTTTTAAAATTCATGAGGTTCCTTTCAGACCCTTTCTTCAGCCTTTTCTCCTGACACTAAGTTCTAGTACTACAACATTTTTGAATTGAACCGAAATCAGAAGAGTTTTGTTAAACTCAGTATCTCAGCTGTAGAAAGTACAGCATTATTTGATTTTAAAGGATCATAAACATGTTACAGCTTGTCTTTGTAGGATTTTTATTATAATTGTGTAGAATACTTTCATTAGTCATAACATTTTATTTATGCCCTATGATAACTTTAAAGCAAACACCATGATATTGTTAATATTCAGCAAACAAATAATTGTTATTCTTAAGAGGTATATATCTGACATATAATATTTTTTTCACCTAGAAAAGTCACCAAGTTGATCTGAAAAGCTTTTAAGCATTTTGAAGTCATCCTTAACCTATATGTTCGCCAGTATTGTACAAGGGCTTCTTTTCAATTTGCAGTTGCACTGGGGAAGAAGTGTTTCAATTCCTGATTTAGATTGTGGTCTCCCAGAGGTTCCAGGGTTTCTGGCTTAAAGATAAAGCTTCATGCTTTATGTTTCCTTGCAGCAGAGCAGTAATACACACCACACACTGTGCATCCTGAGCACTATTTCCTGAGAGAACGAGTCAAGCTAATATAGATTTTCAGCTTCTTTTTGTTGCACAAACTATATAGTGCTCTCAGGCAATGCTTGCAGTAGTGTGAGGTAATGTACTAGAATGGCTACATAGAAATATCTGAATATTTGGCACCTGGTATTACAGCATAAAGCCATGCTTGCATTCAAACAAATCCTGTGTTCTCTAGCATAACCTACAAAACACTGGGTGCAGGATTAAATAAAGCCTCTCATATGAGGAACCACCACTGTGTAAATTCAACTGCAAATGAACATGGGTCTGAAGTAATATTTGAACCTTAATAAATCTTTCACTATTTCAGTGTATCTTGGGCTCATTGTTTCAAACAACAGGCTAGAACATATTCCATTTGAGAGGCAGGGAGCCAGGACAGACAGTTCCAAGCAGACCAATCTGCTCAGGGTTCATTTGGAAACTCTATCCAAGCACTGACCCACTTGAATTACTTGTATGTTAAGCCTCACTTAATAAAATGCATGATATGGAAATTATCATCACATATTTTTTGCCATATTTGAAAATCCACAGTGATGACAGTACAAGCAAGCCTAAAGCTATTTATCCCCCTCACTAATTTATAATTACAAATTTACAGTAGCAAGCACAGAAATATTAACCTTGCTCCTATATTTAGACCTAGAGAAGATCTACATTTAATGTGTCTTTGCTTTCCCACACCCCCACCACATGACGGGTAGGTTAGCTGAAATATGCTTTTTTTCCTTCTTTTCTCCTTTGCTTTTCATAGGCCTGCTAGGTTCTCTTTTTTGTGTGTCAGTTCAGGCTACAACACTGCAGTTTGAGTTTATCTTGGCTGTAAAACACAACAGTAATTTATATGCTCCCTTACTTGGCGCTCCTCTGAGGCATTGCCAGCTGTCTAGCCAGCAGTTTAAAGAAAGAGCTGTAATGAGCACAAGTGTGCAGGGGGTGAGGGGAAGGCACACACAGCACACAGCCGTGTTCCTGTTTCCTTAGCTGGTGGTGGTTACGTTTAAATAGTACTACAGCAAACTGTCAGCATGACAAGATTTTCTGCACAGGCACTGCACACCTCCTCCAATATATTTCTCATTCCTTTCTTTCATTCCTCAGTAAAGAATAGATTTACAGGATGAGACAAAGCCCCGAGCAGCTGTTATGTGATACAGAACGTGAGTTACTAGTGTAAAAGCTTTCCCCCTCCTGTCTTTTTCCCCTTTATCAAGAGTAAGCTCTTTGAGCAGGCAGACAAAGCCTGATGGTGATCTTGATGTACTTGACATGGGCTTTGATATTAGCTTGCTTGAGCTCCAGTTTTTGATGTAATACAGTTGTGAATTTTATTTCTTCCATGGCTGTGCAGTATGCTTATTTAAACTTTACCATCACTGTAGTGTTAAAAAAAAAAAAAAAAGGAAAAAAGTATTTTGCCTATAAGTCACTTCTGTCAAGGACTTTCTCTAAAACATTGTCATATGTATATGTAAAGCAAAAATCACATTTTCACACAGTCTCTGTATGCTGAAGAAACCCTTCAAATAGCCTCAATACTTTCCTTAAAGTCCATTGAAATACAGAAGGTTAGACTCTGATCCCAGTGAGATCAGCCTGAATCCAGAAAAACCCCATGTCATCCCACAAGGATCAGTAGAATTCATTTAGCATAACACTGATGCAACAGATGAAAACCTGGCTCAGTGCAATCCTTCCACTTACACAGCAAAATGCTTTCTTTTCTTATAAACTTTCTGCAAAATCAAACCTCCTTAATTTTAACTGGAGGTTTTGGGCTTTTCAACACACCAGCAGAAAAATATGGCTTTGATTCTTATGATAGTCTTAAATAAGTTGAGAGTTATGATCACTTGCATTGCAGAAATCCAGCTCTCCCTCAGGTACTACCAATATTGCAAACCCCAAATTGACCTTGAGTTAGAGTTTCCCTATGCAATACAGCAGGACAAAAACTAAGACTTCTTTAAAAAGGCAAAGCCCTGGAAAATGGTGGAATCGCCTTACTTGTGGCAGAGCACAGGCTATGGGACAATTATTTCTCATATGATGTTTTTAGTTATGGTTCCCACACACAAGGTACCTTGTAAAGGGAAACTCACCCTCAGTCACCTTACTCAACCTGTCTGAACACACTGATATATAAGTGTTTTGGAGTATATAAACCCACAATAATGAACAACTGATCTAGGCTTATCTAAGCTTCATTAATCAGAGGAATTATATATAGATAATCCACAAGTCCATATATATTTTAAAGCACAATTTAGAGTGAGATCCCATCTGGAAGGTTTGAATCCTATGCAGTTTATTTTAATAAATCCTGGCTAAGTAGTTAAATGTAATAAAGCCCTCCCTCAAGGTGCAATTTTCACTATGATTCAATAAAAATAAACCTACAAATGCATGATCTCTTCTTTCATGGAGCCCATGAACAGGTTTGTTTAATCATAAAACAAAGTGTCCTAAAGGGGTCAGAAATATAGGCAGGAAGTAACAAAATGAAACTCAATGTGAAAAACGCAAGTTAATGTGTCTGAGGGAAAATAAATTGAAACAGATATTCAACAGGAGAGAAGCATTTGCAAAACAGTAGAGGTAAAGAAAACCTCAGTAAAACTACTAGAAAACTCAAAATTAGCAAAGAACTAGTAATAGAAAAGTTAGCAAAAGAGACCAATACATTTTATGAAACAATATGAAAAAGCCATCATTTCACATACCTAAGAGGTGACAGTATAGCAGTGATCTAACTGAACTCAAGCATCAATACTGATTTGTTAGAAACTCAGATAAAAAGAAAGTTGCTAACATGTCAGAAAAAGTTCAGAGAACTTCCGTAAGTAAAGGGTTGAGTAGCATGGTCAAAACCATAGGTCCTGAGCTTTCTTCTATGGAAAACAATTTCAGTATTTCCACATACTTAAAATGCAGCAAGACCAGCTAAATACCAATTAATGAATACTATGATTAACTGCAGGATGTAGGCACAAGGGAGACATCAGAATTATTCAGGTCAAGGACTGAATATGAGTGATCCTCCAAGTCCCTCTTTCTCTTCATCACCCACAGAAGGAAACAAGCTTGGAGACTACATGGTGGTCTGCAGCGTGGAGCTGCATAGGGTTCTTGGTCCAAGAAGGTATAAGTGTGAGTCAGAATATGGAAGAAAGCCAAAACAAATGTAGATTGAATATCAGAAAAAAACATCCCTGCTCTGAAATCTAAGTCTAGCCTCCCTGAAGACTTCGAAGAAAGTACCACCATCTGTTAGATCATTTAAAGCAAAAGAGTATAACACACTACAAAACACATATTTTAGCAATTTAGATGATTGTTCTCTCTCTACATGTGGTGTCTACCTCTCTACGAGTGGTGTCCCTCAGGGATCAGTGTTGGGACCGGCCCTGTTCAACATCTTTGTCGGTGACATGGACAGTGGGATTGAGTGCGTCCTCAGCAAGTTTGCCGACGACACCAAGCTGTGTGGTTCGGTTGATACGCTGGAGGGAAGGGATGCCATCCAGAGGGACCTTGACATGCTTGTGAGGTGGGCCGATGCCAACCTTAGGAAGTTTAACCAAGCCAAGTGTAAGGTCCTACACCTGGGCCGGGGCAATCCCAGGCACAGCTACAGGTTGGGCAGAGAAGAGATTCAGAGCAGCCCTGCAGAGAAGGACTTGGGGGTGTTGGTTGACGAGAAGCTTAACATGAGCCGGCAGTGTGCGCTTGCAGCCCAGAAAGCCAACTGTATCCTGAGCTGCATCAAAAGAAGCGTGACCAGCAGGTCAAAGGAGGTGATCCTGCCCCTCTACTCTGCTCTTGTGAGACCTCACTTGGAGTACTGCGTACAGTTCTGGTGTCCTCAACATAGAAAGGACATGGAGCTGTTGGAGTGAGTCCAGAGGAGGGCCATGAGGATGATAAGAGGGCTGGAGCACCTCCCGTATGAAGACAGGCTGAGAGAGTTGGGGCTGTTCATCCTGGAGAAGAGAAGGCTGTATGGAGACCTCATAGCAGCTTTCCAGTACCTGAAGGGGGTCTATAAGGATGCTGGGGAAGGACTCTTCCTTAGGGACTGTAGTGGTAGGACAGGGGGTAAGGGGTTCAAACTTAAACAGGGGAAGTTTAGATTAGATATAAGGAAGAAGTTCTTTACAGTGAGGGTGGTGAAGCACTGGAATGGGTTGCCCAGGGAGGTTGTGGATGCTCCGTTCCTGTCGGTGTTCAAGGCCAGGCTGGACAGAGCCTTGGACCACGTGGTTTAGGGCAAGGTGTCCCTGCCCATGACAGGGGGGTTGTAGATGATCTTAAGGTCCTTTCCAACCCTTACTATTCTATGATTCTATGATTCTATGTCTCTTACCAAAAGTGTTTTTTACGTTGTTACCTGATGCATTTGTGTGGCACAAGCTGTGCCCATGCAGTGTCTTGCTTTGGACTTCTCTTGGACTTCCAAGACAGGCTGGTAGTCAAATTCCTGCACATTTTCTTCAACAAAATCATTGGGTTACTCCTTCTGTCCGTGGACTTATCCACAGACGTCACTTCCAGTAAGCTGCAGTGCCCCCTTCCCAGACTGGCACGAATGGGAGAAACCAATCCCAGGAGAAATTAACCAATCCCTCTCTGCTGAGGCAACTGCCTCATTCAGCAGTATAACATGGAAGAAACTTCACACAGAAGAATGACAGACCATATTTTGGACTCAGAATTTAGGAGTACATGCATCCTGGGTAGGCTAAAAGAGTCTGGACTTCCACAAGCTGCTAGAAGCAATCACATACTCTAAGGCTAATTTAGGTACTTGCATTTCATCTGAAACCTTTTAACTTGCTGCTTTATTTATGGGAAGATGTCAGTGTGAAAATGAAGAAAAATGTCTTTCCTTCTATCTTTCCCACAGTTAAGGTTTTATTTTCCTTGCGTAATCATTTTCTTCCTTGTCACCAGAAAGCAACAAAAGACAGGACATAGCACTTACTAGGACAGTGCACAAAAGGAGGAGCCATGCGATTAAAAGGCTGTCGTGCAGATATAGCAGGTTCATTAACATTTTGTCCCTTGTTTCCAAAAATTCAACAAGCAAAGACAGGATTGAGTTTCAAAAAAAGAATAACAGTTTTTTCCCATCAATTTCATTGCCTAGCTTTTCTCTACCTGCATTCAGATCCCATTGATTTCTTAAATTTGACATCTCTATGGGCTTCCTCAATCCAAAGAAATTGTGACCAAATTGCTGGAAACACTGCTGGCTGCTTTGGATGGATTCAGAGGTACCTCAAACCTTGCTTCATCCTTACAGTTTTTGCCTGTCTGGTTTTCAGTGAAGGAATAACATAATAGCAGTGCCAACTGCTTGCTATCCAAAAATCTAACATTATTCCAGGAAAATAATGCATTATATTCTTTCTCCTATTTTACATGTTTTTCTCTTTTGAACCAGGAACGAGTAGGTTAAATAAGCATTTAAGTTACCTTTGTTGCTATGACCATAATTCATTGAACAGGAAGGTAGCAATTCTAGTAATGACAAGAGCTTTTTTTCTCATGTTCTTGGCCAATACCAGGCATAAATCACTGTCTTCCTTGGAAAGATCTTGCTCATATACGAAGATTTTTATTCAGTCAATTAACAAATTTTAGCTTTCAAGTACTAATGATGCATTGCAAGAGTTTTAAATACCTACTTTTTAATAATCAATATATTTTAAGAAATTAAAGGAAAAACTGCTGAGAAAGCTCTTCTTTTTTTTTTTCTGATCATCAATCTGATTGGAAGGTTGTTGCTGGTTTTGATTTTTTCTTTTTACAAGGAAACTGATTTATAGAAAAGATGACAGTGAGCAAAGAAAGTAATGACACACAGAGTCTTTGAAAGAAAGTGTCTTTCATGCCCTACAAGTACATAGTCAAAATGAGTAATTGGATAAAGAGCAGATGTCAAAACTAGAAACACCAAAGCCATGATGGCAGGCAGAGAACAAAAGAGGTAGAGGTATTTTTAAAAGCATCAGCCACTTTTCAGATGGCCACCTGCTAAGTAAGCTCCTGTCCCCTGATAGTTGAAACAATCCACACAAAGACTCCTGACTGGTTTCTGAAACAAAAAACAACAAAAGATGCAGAACTGCCATTAGACATCCCTGATTGGAAGCAGATTGTGGCCCTGCTCTCCTCTTCCCCCGCACTGGATCTTGCATCTTCTGCTGTGAGTCTGCCCTTCTTGACTCCTTCTCTTCAGGACAGCTTTCATGAACACTGGGAAACCTGCCCTTGTTCCCAGTCCACTGCTGAACTGAGAGCAGTTTTGGTCTTTCTCGAGTCCATACAGCCTTTTCCAGTAGAAGCTGGGACCCTTGCATGGCAAATTTAAGCTACTGCCAACAGGCTTGCTTTTCTCATTTACCTTTGATGTAATTCCAAGCCTATTGATACCTGCGGATTAAAATTTAATTCTTGAAAACTGCTACAAAAGCACATTTCAGACTCCTCTGCTCTCAACAGAGCACCCTTCTTCCACCAGATTTACACAAACGTTTAGTTTAAAAATTGGGAAGGCAACAAACATGGGAGTTAAGCCTGTCTACTCAGTTACTGCTCCAGAGGCAAACAAAAGGAAGGAAGTGAACAAATCAGGGGGAGGGAGAGACAGATTAAGTTACCAGAGACTCTGACCTTGAAAGCTCAAGAGTTTAAATCAGGGAAAGCAGAGGCACTAGTTAGTTGGAAATTCCTTTGAGTTCCTTTAATCCCTTAGGTCAATGTAAAGGCAAATGATCTGACCATTCTGCATCTGCAAGTGATTGAAGGCAAATAAGGAGCATTGTGTGATTTCCAGTTCAAGAAGTATATAGTATACACAGCTTTTATGAAAGCAAATACAGCAAATCTCAATTGACCTAGGCTGACTAGTAAACCCTGAGATGCCTCTAACATCTGGGAATCCAATGCTGGTACAGACTCCAAAGAACAAGAAAAAAAAAAAAAAAAGAAGAAGAAAGAAAAAAAAAACACAAAACAAAACAACCAATCAACCAAAACTTACAAGTCTCTAAAGTGAAGAAGGGCAAAAAAAGAAAATAACTTACCGCAAGGAATGTTTTTCTCTGAAAGACCGTAGTCCACAAATCATCTTCAACATTTAGTCTGCTATTGTGTAGATAGAAAAAAAGCCTAAAATTACACCATACTGGGCCTCTCACATTAAGCTTTCTGCTAACGTCTGTAACTGGAAACAGTCTTCCAAGGGTTTTTTATGAAATGACACCATATAATAAGAGCCTGGCTACAGAGGAAAGCTTTATTGGTCCTTCTAATAAATATTATTAGTGCGTAGCACTGGAAAGGATCCCATTTGGGCTTGTAATGTGCAGTGATTAAGGGATAGACCATGCCTGTAAAGCAATAGCTTGGCCATGTGTTTCGATTAACACAAAGACATGCTCCCCAGAGATACCATTCAGTGGCCTATCTTCTCCAGACTTGCTACCCATTTCTCTGTCACTCCTTTTATACCCCCACAGGCACCACTCATGGCAGCCCCACAGTGATGATCTTCCCTCCCATTCCCCACTCTGCCCAGTCTGATGAGATTCATTTCCTAAGACCTGGGGCTCAGGAAATCTCCAACTGAGATTAACCTTTATTGAAAGGGTCAGAGAAAAGACTTTTCTTTCCTCTTCACTATCTAAATCTCTATCAACATACTGAAAATAAAATGCATACTTGCAAACTAGCACAGAGTAAGGAAGGATCAGCCAGTTGCTGGAATACACGTGGATGTACACAATCCTCACAAATTATTTTTTAATGCTTGATAAGTAATATTAAACCAAGCTCATTTCAAAAAACATTTGACTCCTTCAGGTTGCCAGTTTGACCTCAGTCCCCTACAAACTTCTGAAATACACCAGGTCTGACTGCAAAAGGTTCACTCCTCCTTGCTGTCTATTATCTCCTTCTTTTAGCTACATTTTCAGACTGAGAAATTAGGAAGTCTTTTTCCCCTGACTGTATTTAGTTACAAAATATTTTTCCTTGCACATATTTGTATGTGTGCTTTGCTCTCACCTAGCACATTGTGGAGCATCATCATTCAAATGCATGAGCTCTGTATGCTGACTGAGGCTGGACAAAGTTTGGTTGTGTTGCACAGCAGAAGAAATTTGAAAAACATTTACATTTTAATTAATTAATAATAACTTTCTGTGCTTTCTCTATTTTCTATCGGTATGGCTCTTTGAATCTTTAACAATTTGAAGAAAGAGGAATTTTATAACAAAGTTTTTCTGCAACAAGATTGGCTGGCCCTCTCTTTTAAACACATAATTCCTAATTCTTTAAGTGAAGTGTTGAATTCTTAAGAAATCTTTTAGTTACTCTGGGGATAAATTTCTCCATTCATTTCTTGCAAGTTGAATGATTTTGGCACGAGAGTAAGAGTAATAGAAATAATAACAGAAATGATAGGAAAAGGATTTGCAACATTAATTTTAAATGTTGCATTCCAAAATCTGCTGAATTCTTTTTCCTGGTATTCCAAAAGCTCAGAACTATCCCCTTACTCCTTCATGCTGCTTTGTCTCCTACAAATATGCTGACAACATCCTTCCAAACTGTTCCAAAGGAAACAAAACAGCATGTCTGCAAAGCTAAGCCTTTTTTTAAAACTGGCTCCTAGCATGTAGCAAGATGATATGCAGGAAGAAACCCCTCTGAAATCATGTTGAAACAAGAGAATTCACATTCAAAGGGAAAAAACAACATAGAACTCCACAAAATTAGTAGGTAAAAACGTGTAATTTGCAGTTAGGCAGTTCTAAGTGCCAGTAATGCTCCATACAAGATGTTATCTTCTTGTTGTGGTCACAGACATACTATAAGGAAAAAAAAAAAAAAGACATGTTTCTGTACTAAATGGATCTTAACCTTAAATTTTTTCCTCAACAAGCAAAATTCTCTTTTTTGCAAAACACTTGAATAAATGTGAAGGTTAATTAGTATAATATAATTGTCATATCAATTACAAGAGATAACTTATCAACATGGGAATAAAAAATTAAAGATATGCTTAGTACAGAGGTATGTCTAGAAATATAACGCAATCTATTTTCAGGAAGTACTTACTGAAAGGAGTGCTAATATGTGAAGAAAAACTGAAGCTTTAAATATCCCACAGATTTTTGTCTCTCTCTCTTCCTGTACTTGGAAACACTGAACATGGGGGTCAGCAATGAGCCAGCTCCTGCAGGTGCATGAAATCAGAAACTAAGTATGTGAAGGGGGGAGCAGAAAAAAAATCCAAGAAACCCAGAAAAAAAGAAAAGAATAATTATGTCAGCATACCAAACTCCTCGTTCTATGAGCAGATGGACACAAAGAAGGAGGTGTTTTGCAACTGGACATTCTTTAGATGACGATGGGAAAAGTCTGAAATTGCAACAGAGCTCAACAAAAAGCCAAGCAAAGCAAAAGCCACTGGAAGAGATGTTACAGGCAGCAAAGACTGCAATGTGCTCCTTTCTTAAGTTGGTTGATAACAAAATGGAGTGCATATGTAAAATTCAGAAAGCACACAAATAGTTTTACTATTGCCAAAGGTCAGTCCTGAAACTATCTTAAAAAAAAAATTCAGGATCAAGAGCCTGTAAAAAATGTCTGTGTGGCATGACTGACTCCGGCAGTAATGAAGCTACTTTTCACCCATATTTAGTGATTGAAGTAGTCATTGGAAATCATAGAAAATAGTTAAAAAGGAAGCATGACTGTGGAGGCTTAGCTTGGTTGTATCCTTAGCCATGTGGCCTAGCAAGGTTCTAACTTGTAAATCCTTTTCTTTATCCTTTGTATTTTATTCTGGATTTTAATGCTTGTCCACTAAACTGAAGACCTCTGTATCATCGTTTTTGTACATCATCAGGGGAATATTTTTCCGTCCTTGGTTAATGTGCGTCTCCACCTTGTAGCTTGCACAATTTACCTACATGTTTCTTGATCAGTGGGCAGCTGGGCACAAATACCTGCTAGATACACTTCTTACTCATAAAAGGTGTCTGCAAGCTCTACTTCCCGTGAAAAAGTACTTTTTCTTTTTGTATTCCATATCAATTTTATTCTTAAATGTTTGACTACATATGTGTGCTGATGTTCATCTTCCTAGGAACACAGGTAACAGAATCAATTTATAATATTCGTAATTTTCTGCAGGATGTTGTATCAACTGTTTATTTTGAACTCTGTTCCATCACCCTGTTCCAACACACTCTTTCACACAACAAAATTTCCTCATTTTGGAATAATTTTCTTTAATTATTTATTCATTCTTTATTAATTATTGATAAAATTTGACCAAAGATTCTATTATTTTATTGGATAGACCCATGATTATACACAGCATCAAAAGCAACCTTAAAAACATTGATTTAATATTAGCTTTCTTCCAGTTCTGTGGAATACCCCATCTTTCAAAAAATACGGAAAATGAGTGTTAATGGATCAGAGAAGTCACCAGCTAAAAAGTCACCACTGTAAAGATGGCTTCTTTGCAGCAATCTTCTTTTGAATATTTAAAAAACTATTTTAATAATTTAAACCTGATGATCTAACTGTTTAACATCATCCAGAGTTACTTATAGAATAGCAAAAAATATCATTACCACCACTGCTACCATCAGATATACAACACTTGGTCGCAATATAAGAACATTCCTTATAGCAGCCTTCCAGTACCTAAAGGATATCTACAAGAAAATTAGAGACGAACAGTTTACAAGGGCCTGTAGGGACAGGACAAGGAAAAATGGCTTTAAACTGACAGAGAGGAGGTTTAGATTAAATATACAGAAGATCTTCCCCATGAGGGTGTTGAGACACTTGCACAGGTTGCCCAGAGAAGTTGTGGCTGCTCCTGCCCTGGCAGTACATATATATATTTCTGTAACATGATCCATTTATCACTCATATTTTTCCTCTTTAAGACACACAGGTGTTTCATTTAAAAAAAAAAAAAAGCCAACAAAACTCACATTTGGTTATCATTTTGTTTGCACAAGAAAATTGCAGCCAACAGTTGAACTAGTATTATTTTTAAGCATCTGTGATCTCTATTTGTTAAGCTGAAGACTAAGTTCCAATGAATTGAATGCAACTATTTTTAGGTTAGCAAATTGTCATTAATAAGTTTTAGACCTTTCGGGGATGTTTCTATTCTGGCAGCATGAGACCCTAATTGTCAATCAAACTGAATTTTCACCCCAATAATGAAGGTTGATTTTTTCCCTACATATTTAGATAGACAACTGAAATGCTGCCGTCTTGCTCTTCAGTGTAATTTAGTGGCTTGTAGCATACCTTCTGGTGCATGTTCTCCAGTGCTCTGTCATGACTTTTTTCCATAGCTATTCAGCATCATCTGTGACAAAACGAGCAGGGCTATTTCTGACAGATGGCTGTTGGCTTTCCCTTCTTCCCAATCTAGCTAGAGTGGCCAGACCCCCTGGTCTCTGTCCTGCATCATGCTTCAGAATCAACAGGATTAAACTTTTCTGAGAACATGTAGGGTATTCAGAGTACACAGTCACACATTTTTAGTTTCATTTCTTTCTAGTTTCATGTCTTCTTAACCTAGTACAATTGGTTTCTCTTCCAACAAACATTGAGGATCATATAACCTGACTAAAGCCCTTCTTCCCACAGAATACCCTAAAAAATCAAACCCTTATACTACACATCTTACACCCAGTCTCTAGTTCATTTCTTTTCATATCTGAACATGAAAGATCTCAGTTATGGTAACTAAGACTTTCTTTTGCTTCTGGATCCTTTAGTATCATACAGCCAAGAAATAGATAAGAAATAGATTAAAAATAAGAAAAAAAAAAGCTAAAAGTACAATATTATCTTTGGGACACTTTATGACTTCTCTGTTTTGACTTCACTCCTGATGCTCACCCCTACAAAAGCAAATCAAATTATTGTCAAGTTTTAAAAATCTCCCCGATATACAGCCGTCCTATTTAGCACAGCAGTGATCGCAGTTACATCTTGATATTTTATGTGAACAAGCCAGATACCATGTACTGGCAGTGAGGAACTACTGCTAGAAAACAGAGAGTCATAGTTCTTTAATGAAGGACTCTTGTATCAACAAAGCATGAACTTATCCAGACTGAAAAAAGAATGCCTTACAATAGTGTTTGCATGTAAAAAAGATTTTGCAGCATGCCCAAGGACAGATAATTATTTGCACAAAGACTAATGACAAATTCTTAGAGAGACCCTCCAAAATGGTTATTCAATAGCATATGTGACTGACGTGAATGTGATATAACAAAGAACCTGAATGCTAACAATACTGCCAAGAATGCCTCTAAACAGATCAAAAGTGACAATGAGGGTCAGAGCAAGGGTGAAGGAGTCAGAGGCTCAGATGGGATTTTCATTAATCCTTCCATCAAGGGTTAAAGCATCAGACCAGGACAGATTCATCCTACAGATGAAAGTAGGGCTGCACAGATGGTTCACCAGAAGGGCTTTAGTTTCCTTGACTTTGGGAAGATGCTCTATAAACCATCGGTGGAGGGTGATTTTTTTGTCATGAAAAGGGTTTACACATCTTTGCATGACATGCACTGGCTTTACAGAAGAGACTCTTCAGCTGCAACCAACTGGGAACAAAAAAGTGCAACAATCTGGGTGAAGTCCTTTAAAGCAACAAGGATAAAATTAGTCATAGCAGCATCATAGAAAGGAAATAAGTTCAGTGAACTGACTCGCTGTTATATGTTTATGATTTTGTGCACAGGCACAAGAAGATTGTGAAACAATCAAGAAGAGACGTAAGTATTCATTCAAAACTAAACCAATGATTTGACTGACCTAACAGATGTTTCTTAGGAAGAGTGATGTGATTAGAAGGAAAGATTTAGAAAATACTGACATGCATCTCAAGAAACAAGCAAGTCCAAGCATTGGCGGAACACAGACCTTCTGGCAATCTCTGATAATGATTAAATCAGAACATGGGAACCCGGCAGTTGACACGTTTAGACAAATGAAATGCAGGATTTCAAAAAAGGCAAAGCGAGGGGTGGGGAGGAGAGGGAAGGGGAGGGGAAGAGAGGGAAGAGAAAAAGGGAAGGGAAGGGAAGAGAAAAAGAGATTAATAGTCGTTGTCAAGGATTTGTCAGGAGAAAATTATGTAAAACCAATCTATTTTTATTTTTTTTTTTTTTTGTGACAGAGTAACATACCTGATGGATACCTCAAAAGCAGAAAATGTCATCTTTTTAATTAAGTAAGGCCTTTGACTCTGTCTCATATAACATGCTCATAAGCAAGTTAACAAAACATGTAGAGAAGAAATTGCTTAAGGTAGGTGCAAAAATTATTAGAAAGCTGTGTTCAGACAGTAATTGTAGTTCTCTGTCTTACAGAAGGAATTTACCAAAGCTGAAGGTATATATTCTGGTCCTGTATTATTAACATTTTTATGAATGATTTAAATAAGAAAATATGTTTACTAAATTTAACTTATACTCAGCAAGCTGGTAGAGGCTACATGCATTCTTAGGACAGGACTGAAATTCGAAAGGATCCTCACAAACTGAATGGAAAAAAAAGAGGAAGAAGGATGGAAAAAATTAAGGAAGCTTTAGAAGGGTTAAGTAGGAAGAGTCACCTGAATATAGAGAAAATGAAAACCCTCCTGGGCAGCAGTCCTACTGGCTAGTCTGGAGGCTATAGTGAAATCATAAGGTGGACTTCAGTCAATAAAGTTGCAAAAAAACCCAAGCAGAATTTAGAGATACATGACAGAAGTATAATTTATAACTATAGAATTAATTTATCACCTTCTACCTCTATGCCATTATTGATGCACAGTGTAACATGATCTGTTTTAGGCAACAGAGATTCACAGAATAATTTAGGCTGGAAAGGACCTGTCAAGGTCATCTAGTTCGATACTCAATACAACAGTAGCTTTCAAGCTCAATCAGATTGCTTATCATCCTGATCAGATGAGTTTTGAAAATCTCCAAGGATGGAGGTTTCACAGCCTCCCAGAGCCCCTGTATCAGTGCTTGAACACTCTTATTCCTGGTATTCAGTTAAAATTTCAACTGTTGCTACCTGTGTTCACTCACAACCTCAGAATAATTTGGCTCTGTCTTCTCTATACAGTGTTAGGTCATTAACTAATAACAGCTATTTAGCTGAAGACAGATACTAGTTCCAATCTTCTCTGGGCTAAACAAACCCAGTTCCCTCAGCCTTCCCTTATGGGTGTGTATTTATGTTGGGGGAGTGGATTGAGGTGGGCTGTGGGCATAAGAAAATCTACAGAAACACCTTAAAAGAAAAATTTCAAAAAGTCCAGAGGAGAGCAATTGAGAATAATCATATGTCTAGAAAATGTGACCTGTGGGAAAAGATTGAAAGAACCAGTATTGTTTAGCTGAAAGATAAAACTCATAGGGGAACCTGGTAGCAGTGTTCAAATACATAAAAAAGGTAGAAAAAGGGAGAGAATACCATGTTCTCTACATCAATGGCACTTAGAACAAAAGGCAATGGATTTAAATTGCATAAGGGAGCACAAAATTAGATTAGGAAAAACCTCCTAATAGTAGGGAAGATGAAGTACTAGAACAGGTTGTCTAAGCAGATTGTCAGATATTCACCACTGGAGAGTTTTCGAAATAGATTGGTATAGTTTGTCATGACATGGGCACAGAACAGACTAATATTCAAGTCCTATTTACTGTGCTTTTATACACATAGCTGATTGAAGAATAGTTTTGCAGTCCAGAAATATGGCAACTGAACAAGAATAAAGGATCCTCAATCTGATAAAAAGCATTAATCAAAGCAATTGTGTGCCAGCTTCAAGGCAGAGACTAGAAATAATTTGAAGGGAAATAAAACATCAAGGTTTACTTTCTATCTTTATGAAAAATATAGTACATTTATGATAAAGGTCTCACTTCCATCATTCTATCAGAAACTGGCAGATACTGTAGGAGGAGCTGCATCTGCTTCCTCAGTTCACCGATGCTATTAAGATGAAATGAGTGTACAGAAGAGGATCATACGTATTTGCGTGTATGCATACTGCAGAAATAGAGAGATTTCAGTGAGAAAACCGGAAACTCTCACAGAAAAGATGCCAAGTTCATTCTGGAGTAGTATTTTCTTATGTGAATGCTACAGACTCTATACAGGGGACAAACTTGATCAAAGACATCAGCCAGATAGAGAGCAACTAAGATTCATGTGGGAGACTGTGAAAAAAGCAGAAATCCAGTCATGTTACCCTGCAATGATAACACATCAACCAACTGAAGAGAAAATATCCACTGCAAAAGTAAGAGTTAAACTTGCTGGGATTTTCTTAAAGCCATAGGAGGCTTTAATAGGCTAGTACATCATTTGCACATATGACAGGTATGTAAGACTAACATCTACCTCCAGAAATATTGCAAATTGCAGAGATGGAAGGAATACCAAGACCAAAAAAAAAAAAAGATAAAAAGGTGGGGAAGAACGAAAAAGATGTGGAGAGAAAGAGAGAGATGCATGACCAGAACTACAATCCAGGTACCTTAACAAACTTAACAAACTTTTTCTGTCTGAGCACATCTGTGTGCTCAGAAGACAACGTCTTGTCCTGAGAAGATTACTCCTGGTGAGACATATGTATTTCAGCAAACACCTGCATTTATCCAGTACAAATACATGACAGAAACTGGTGCTATAGTAGACACTGACTTCTCAATTTGTAGAGAATCATTCACATCCTCAGGGAAGAAAAAACAGTAAACACCAGAGGTATAAGAACAATCACTATTGCAGCAAAACTAAAGCCAAGGCAATCTCCTGTCACAGGAGTTATAACTGCCCCACCTGCAATGATCACTGAGTGCTTTACTCTATAGATCCATGTGCATTACAATAGCCTCTCAAAATCCGGAAGGAAAATATCCTCTTTCTCAGAAAGGATTACTTAGCAACACATTTTTACAAAATGCAGACTAAAATATGCATGGGTATCTTTCATCATACATAGTTATATATGTTGGATAAGATTCAACATGTGTTTAACAGACACCCACAGATGACCGTCACCTAAACTGTAAGGATTCAGAGGCGTCCCCTGCTCAACTGTCATTGCTGAGAGGGGAGGCCTCTCAGCCTTCATGCCAAATCCGTGCCCTATGCAAGCACTGTCTAGAGGTTTCAAAAGAGTTTTCAAAGTTTGTCAAGGTCATAAGACCTGCCCCATAAAACTCAGTGTGTTTTCAATAATTTTGTCTTTCGGAGATATGAGAGTCACTGTACAGTAAAAAAAAAGCCATTAAAAATTTTGTCTTCATGGGCCAACATTAAACACCTAATTTTAAGGTAATTGCTGTTTCCCTTTGTTAGACAGTTTCAACTGAAGTCCCAATGAAACACAAGAAACTGCTTTTCCTTCTGTCAGAGTCCCTTGAGAAAAGGCCTTACAAGAATTTTTTAAAATTTTTCTTTCCTTCACAGAAGAATCAAACCAAAGGAGAGCAACATTACTTCAGTTACAATAGAGATGATTTACTGTTTATTTATTTTAGACAGATACTTATTGGTCATCTACACTAACTCAAAATCTGAGAACTTTGAATTTTAACACATGTATTTAGGTTAGAACAAGACAGTGACATACAGCATCAGTTTAAAGTATACATTAAAAAAAAAAAGTATAAACACCAGAATTTGGCACATCTCAGCTTCAACTATTCAAATCTTCATAACATGAGCGCTGTGTCAGCCACTGTTTAATTTGGTTTTAAGAAAATATCATTATATTTTTTCAAGTTTCAGGAAAAAGCAAAACAGTTGGAGATATTCAAGAGCTGTCTGGATACAAACCTGAGCCATGTGTTCTAGGAGAACCTGCTCGAGCAGAGAGGTTAGATTCTGTAATTTTAGTTGTTTAATAATCAACATGTTGTCTCACATGTATCACATAGTGATATTACATGCTTTTAAAGTGTTAGTATATGCTTCAAGATCAGGCACTGTCACTGTCTTCTCCCATTGTCTTCCCCCTCCTACATCTGGTAAATATAACCATTCCAACCCACTGATCCTACAATTCTTACACTCTTAGTTTTCTATATAACTTAGTGACCTGAATACAAAAATACAACTATTCTTAGGTTCCTGGATAGGAGACTAAAATCTTTCTTTGAGTTTCAACTAAAAAAGTTCAGCCTCTGTTTTCTTGTCTGCATTCTCCCGATACCATGAAATGGTTTGCACATTGCGTTTCATAGACTATAAGGGTAGATGAGGTATCCCAGCACAGATGGAAATAAAAATATCTTTGAGACTTTTCTGTATTTAAATTTATACATAAAAACAGCATAGGAAATTATGTAATTAATATGCTTCATTCTATTACACCTTTAAATTATGCTTATTGTTTTAAGTGTAATAAGTATACTTACTTTTTTGTTTGTTTGTAATTGGACTTCAAATTATATCAAAATATAGTATTTAATGATTCGATTTAAAAAACTTCACTAAATCACAGTGATTTTTGCTTTCACTTTGTATCCTAACTTTAACATGCTGTTTGGGACAATAAAAAAAAAAAAAAAAAAAGGAATGGAAAGGTCCAAGCAGTCCAAGTAAAATACTGTGAAAACCCAAACATGGAAAATACATTTATATACCTGTTGTGAATGACCAATCTGTGGAGAAAAGTTGGATACCATACAGAGTAAGAAATAGGGTAGACAGAGGTGGTGTGTGAAAGGTAACAATGGTTAAAATTAAAATGGTTAAAATTAAAACCCATGACTTCTGGTTAGTGAAGCAGAACCTCATTAGCGACCAATCAGGCAGCACAGCATTAAGAAGCCATTGATCAAAAGAACATAAAGGTGTTGCTTGTCAGTATGCTTATTGCAGATATGGGCTGATGTGAGAAGATCTGGTGGCTCACTCTCAGCTGAGTTACATTGCACCTCGTTAATGGTGTGTCTATTCTGTTTTATTCTCCTCAGCAAAACCCTAAAAAATAGGACATGAAAGCATGATATACATTTGCAGGGGAGAAAAAGAAAGAGACTATAACAAAAGATACTTTTTAATTAATGGAAAGGATGTGGTCATTTGGAAAGAATTTGTGTTTATGACAAATAAAACTTTGGCCACTTCTGCATTAAGCATCTAAAAAGGTTATCACATAAAAAAAAATGTCACAGTGATGTCTGTCAATAAACTAACTGAACTGATAGCAAACCAAACACTTCTTTGGATACCAGTGTGCCAAGATGATGAGCTCTTCTGCAATAAAGGTGCATTAAATGGCATATATCTTACATAAAGCTTGCAAAGTTAAGTGTTCTGCTTAAGCAGGCATATAAAAACATATTATTGAAAGCAGACACTTGTATTTGACAGTAATCAATAAAGATTTTTGTCCAATGGCATATTCTTTTGTTGCTATTATAAAGAGGAGTCAGTATCAGCAAACTGAAATTTCTCATCTCTGTAAAGAGTAGAGGTAGTTGGCAGCATACTATGAGTTTTTTTCTGCTGTAGAACTTCAGTTAACAGTAGTGGGGAAAAAAAAAAGTGCCAGATTTTGATGTTTATTCCTGTATAAATTTGGAAAGATGATTGGTCTAGGCTTTAAATACTGCAGGTGACTCATTAAGGATACAATACGTTTAAGCTCCAATTAATTTGCTTAAAATAAACATTTAAGAGTTACTAACAGGGCGAAATATTTTCATCTTCACAGACTGCTATTAATTAACGAAACCATTAAAAGATATTCTAGGACTGAACATGTGTTTTCAAGAATTATTATTATTTCAATCTTAAGGAAGACTGTGCAAGGTTGTTTGAATACCTTTTCCCTTTGTTTTGTTACCTTGCAGTAGCCAGAGTACAAGAAATCGTATTCGAGCTAACCAAAAATAGTAAGAAAAAAAAAAAAAAGAAAACATTTTCTTTCCCTTAAAAAAACCCCCCACAAAACCGCCAAACAACTGTTTCCTGCAACTTCCTATCAAAATGCCCTGTATGACCTCTTTGGCTTTCGGCATGAGTGTGGCCTTGTTCCCTTTTAACAGTCAGCTAGGTAATGAGTTCATTGTTATGGAAATAAGCTCATTGCTGGTAATATGCTTTGACTTCGGTGGCTTTACAGAGTACATCTTAAATTTAAAAAAAAGGTTTATTTATAAGAAGGAAAAAAACAAAAAGAAAAGAAGAATTAGCAACTATTTCATCAGATTTTTGATCTAGTGACCTCATATAAAGATGGAGTTATAAAGCATGCCTAAAATGCAGAAATCAAACAGATTGATAAAAGGTTTTCATATTGAGATGTTTGATTCAGGCATCTTGTGTCACTATACAGGATTTATTAATTCCTGCTTTAAACTAACATTTTCAGGTCATGTGAGGCATTTCTATGTAACTTTTTCTTCCTTTATAGAGGAAAAGAGGTGATTTCTGGATTTAATTTATGTTAAATTCAAAGATGTTAATAAGACCTGCTCCTACCAGGCAACACTTTTCTCTTTGTTCTAAACAGCCCATGATAAGCTATCCTCACAAAATGTGGAGGTGGCTGGGTAAGTCCTTTTTGACTCAATCCTTCTGATTGGTTTCACCTGAGATAGGAGCGTGATTGACATTGCTAAAACAGTGTCAGAACAAGTGCTAGGGAATGCCATGCTGGCAGATTACAGAGGTTGAGATAAGAGTAAAAGATTCAGCATCAACTTAGCATCATGTCTGATCAGAAATCCATGAAAAGGCACCCTGATAGGAACATCTTATCTGGTTATACAATAACTTTTCAACCAGCAGTTAAAACTTGCTATTTTTTAAACATACAATATTCTGGCTCTGTTATGTTTGCTAGTAGTCTAGCAAATTTATTGGCAATAATATTAACTAAAAATATGGTAAATTAATTAGAATAATTCATTTTCAGGGGCCCAAGAATAAACTTATTATTCATCTAAACGGGCTTCCAACTTGAAAAACCCATGAACTTTGTGCAAAACATAACTTATGTTTCACTGTCTTGGAAATGGATCCATGTCTTACAACCAGGTCATTTTAGTATGATGAGACAAAACCAAACCTCATCCTGTAGAGATAACAGAAAAGCTCATCAGAGCTAGATCAACGAAGGCCCATATCATTTGTAAAAACACATATAACAAGCTCAGAATATTTATTTAAAGTAATTTGAGTTAAAACTACTGATTTCTGCCTGAAGATGCTGGCCTAAATTTGATCCCACTACAGCTCCTTGAAAACCGAGCTACATTGCACAGAATTAGTTCTACACATTGCTTTCATAATGACTGTGAGAAACTTTACTACAAGCATGTTTTTTCTTTCATTACATTAACATTTATATATATGTATTTTTTCATATATACCTCAGTATTTCTGTGACAGATGACTGGGAACAGTCAAGTCTGCAGTAGCAGGGTTCAACAACAAGAAAAAATGCTTTGGCCTTGTTCTACCAGCACTGCAGACTGGCCTGTGACAGCTACAGAGGAATGGCTGGTGTCGTGCTTCATCCCTCCGAAATGCTGGGATGTTTATTCTCATGCGGGTCTTCTGTTTGGTTGGTTGGTTCTCTCAGGTGATTATGTGTGGCGAATGGAGAAAGTATAAGAGAAGGCAGAGGAAAAAACACAGTACTACACTACCAGGGTCTGTAAAATGCCCACCTAGGAAACTACAAGACTTCAGAATCTGTCAAGGGTTTAGGGAATAAAAAATAATTTGATTACAGGTGCTGAAGTAGCATTCATTTTATTCTTATTAGCTGAGAAATGTCTCTAGGGATTGCATGCTAATCTTCTCAAAAGCAGATAAATGGCTCTATTAAAAGAGGTGTACTTTATTCATAGCTCTATAGCATCAGACCATTTTAGAAACCCAGAGAAACTGTAAATAGAAAACAAGAGAGAGGAAACATCTTCCTCAAACCTTGTATAGATGACTATAGTTGTCTTTAGTGACTTGTAATACTGAAAGGAAGTTTATACATAGAAAGAATATTGAGATATTGTGGCAATATATTTCCCTTTATTTACTTTAACATTCAGACATACTGAAAAATGCAATATGAAATATCTTTTTTTTTTTTTTGGGATTAAAAGGAATCAAAACTCAATGTCTGTAAATGAAAAAAAGGATATTTCTTTGTAGTTACATATGGTGAATTGCATAACTTAGATTTTCTCTAATCAACCAAACTAACACTTTTTGGATTTTTTTCTTACTTAAAATATTAAAAAACCCCAAACTTGTAAAAACCATAGGCACAATTTTGTACTAGCATACAGTATACAAAAGCTATATGCTGCACCCCAGTAGACAAAGTAAAGTACAACATTTAGAACACAGAGCACTGACTCTTCAGTACATTTGCACTTGTTAGATTGATTTGAACTTGGACAATAAGGCATAACACTCTGGCCAAGGTAGTGCCTTTAGACATGCATGTGCAACTTCCATGAAAGTTAATGAAAACAAAGCACAGACATCTAAAGTTAAAACTGGGTTTTAAAGGCCAGATGTAAACCTCATTGAAGCCAGTGGAAGTCTTGACTTAACTGAGCTTTGGATCAGGGCCAAGAGTTTACTTTTTAAACATTTCTCCAAGCAATGTTCAGGGTACAAAATAAGCATTTCTGTACTATTTTTTCTAACAAGCAATTACAAATGTAAACTGAGAAGATATCATTATTGAGATGGAAGCAGCTTTGCATGGAATTTCATTTCCTTTAAGGAAATACAGGCTTGGTTCTGCAGAAAATGTTATTTCATTAGTTTCAAATACCAGCCATACACAAAACACTATCTGTTGGCTGAAGAAACTGAGCCAAGAACGTAGATCAAGGAGAGATCTATTGAAGCTGTTATTTCACAGACTCACAAAATGGTAAGTGGAAGAGTGCCAAAACCACAAAGCTGCAATCAGGCTATGAACTTCTCTGAAGTTCAAGGTCACTTCAGCTGGGAGGTTCAACTAAGCCCAGCCCTGCAAGAAGCTCATTTATTTCTCACACAACATTTGGAGGCCTAGTGCAAGCAATTTGCCATTTTAGGGACCTAATTGTAAGCACTGGTCCTTGAGTGACAGCATGGATTGAGCACAGTGACTGGGAAATCTATGGCTACCACCACACATCTTGTGTGTCTGTGGACGGTTGCGATTACATGTGTCAGCACAGCTGCATATTCTTTTTTTAAATACTTCCCTGTCTGCTGCCAGTGACTGTAAATTTAATGAGAGCACCTGCTGCCCTCTTGCCTAGTTAATTCATAGTGATCTGCCTGAACTAAAGGAAATTTCAAAAAAACCTCTGTTCTTCAGTAATAAATTACCAGTCTATATCACGGCCTAAAGGGTCTTTGATTCATGTAATATTACACTTACACTAAGCTCTGCTGGCAACAGGCACATTTAGTTTCCCTAAGTAAACTGGGGGGAAGGGGAAAGGAGAAGGAGGGAAGAGAGAGGAAAGGAAGGCAAGTGGCTGATGAGATTAAATAAAAGGAGAAGATCAATGGCTTGAATATTGACAGCTGAGGGAGGTCTTTGTCCTTGACCTCTTACCCTGAGGCATTTATTCACTATGGGTAAAAACCTGGCTACTAAAAAAGTTACAGTCTTCATCGACAAGCTACAGTGTGGGGTATTTTAAAACCTTTTTCTCAACAAAAATGTAATGACTTCTTTACTCTGAATTTCAGATTTAGCTCATGTATATCAGTAAAACGAATGTTGTACCAGTTAGACAGCAACATTGCAGATGGAATATAGCAATGCCAGCACCAATTATATTTGCATAATTATTATGCAAATATTATTATGCATTTCCTTAAAACAGAAACAATAAATCAGCTAGCTTCTGAGAAAATAATTCTGGAAGAAAGAATTTATTGGGGTGGAGGAAGAAAGACAGGCAGTTGAAGTGAATATAAAGTAAGGAGCATTGCAAAAGGAAATAGACCAACTATATTTCCCTGGAAAACCATGTGATGCAAATGAAAAGTTACAGCCACATTAAAAAAACCTGAAACCCAAAACATAAGAAGTATCCAAAAAAAGATTTATGTGAAAGTAGAAACTGTGGAAGCACAAAGCATTACAAATAGAATACTGTATATCCCACAGTTTCTGAATCCCTCAAAAGTTGTGTTTGAGGGATTGGGAGGTTCTGACTTCCACACTTTGACTAATTTATGACATATGCATAAGGCATTTTGTTTCATAACTGGTAGGTAATATACGGCTCCTGTACTCTATACTCACAGCAAGAAGTATCTCCACACCTGGTAACTAAATATGCGTGCATATGCCTTAACTTTAAACATACACAGAAGGATTTTCAGGACTGACTGGAACCCAACTGAATGATCTGAAATAAGCACTGAGTATGGAACTATGCCAGGTACAGAAAGGTGGTAGAAAGAGAGACAAATTAAAAAAAAAATGTGTAAAAGGAAACAGTAGAAAAATCATTCAGTGACTTACTTTTAATTGCCTCAGGCTCATCTTTTCTGCAATACAAACATCCATCATAAAAAGAAAACCCAAAGAAGCAGTTTATCCTTCGAACAAATTGTTAATCCTAAATTAATCATATACTTAGATGATGTTATGTTGTATGCAGCTTGAAAGATATCTGAACATAAACTTCATGCCTGTTTCTGCATCTGTTTTCAAGTATCTTTGTATAATAATAAGGCTTAAAAAGTTTTCCTGAATAAAAGTTATAAAACAAAAAACCCAAAATAGCATGAAACTCACAATTACATCACAAGAATTGGCAACACTACATTTTTTACCTTCTGCTGTTCATAGGTGCTTTCATTATTATAATGTATGAATAAAACATTACCTATCTGGGCTGGTAACATGCCAAATTTACTTCACACTCAGAACACAGGGATGCAAACATCCACAGCAGAACATTGTCTCATTTTTCATATTACTCAAACATCTCTTTCTCTTGACACAGAATGACGTGTTGTGTACATACACAGAATAAAATGCGCATAAATATTGTGAGATTTTCAAGCTACTCTAAGCCATGCCTTGCACCAGTCCCAAATTTAAGAGCCTGACAGTTGTGGGTTGGGGTTTTTTTGGGGCGTTTTGGGTTTTTTTTTAAGAGATCTGGGATTTTTCTTTCTAATGAGGCTTGCTATAGTATTCACTCTCTCTTCAAACCAGAACTGATAGGGCATTGCACATAGCCACAGGAGGGTGAGAGAGCTCAGACATGCCCTACCATCACTGTCCAGAAGAGTGTAATGAAATTACAGGAGCAGACGGATGTGTAACAGGTAATTAGAAAGTGCACTAAATATAATCTAGTACCCACAGATATTATCAGTACCCACAGATACTATCATGCACAACATTGTAAGTAGATGAGGGTTTAGATGTTAAAAACTTCCCTTTTACTTCAAGTAAAAGACTGAAAACCCTCTCTTACTTGTTTCAGGTACCAGTAGCAGCTTTGAGTGCCCTTGGCCCCTTTTCATGAGCAAGTGAATTGCCACACACACTTCTCAACTGGTATGACATCAGATCCCTTTCCCTTGTATTGCGTTAAAAATATCACTGATTTTAAGGGGATCCTTCCTGAAGTAAATTGAAAATGTGAGTATCAGTACTGGTCTCAGAGACAGCAAAATGTGACCATGAACACAAATAAAGAAGATAGATACCTTTTTTGAGAGCTGCACCCATACATCCACCTGTAAATATCACATGTGGAGAAAAAACACCTGGACACACAGAAATGAAATGTTAGGTAGATCAGATCTCGGTGTAGATACAAGCTTCCACAAAATATGAGGCAGAGCTTGATAAAAAGTGGTCTACTCTCTCCTCTTTACACTGACCTCTCCTATTATATCACGTCTGTTCCGCATCTTATTTTGCAACCACTCTTATATCACGGATGTAGCATTCCAGTGTTTGTGTTCTTTTATTTGGCTCAGTGATACTAGCTGGGTAAAGCTCTTCTGTGTAGGAGATGACGGTTTTCTTGAAGTCGTCTCAAGACCGTCTTCCTTTTTGTCCAAATTGTCTTACTTCAGCACATTGCCCTATATGCAACTGAATCCCTGTCTGAAAGGCAGCCCACGTGCACCACAGTGACAAATATTTCTCCAGAGTGAGGGTCCTACTGCCAGACTTCAGCAACATTTATGAGGATGAGGTAAAACAGGGACTGTTATGGAGAGAGTGAACATTAAAAGAAACTTAAATCTCTCTTTGCTGTCACTGTTGTTCCCCTATTGTGTTCACCATATAATATAGGCTTTACATGGTACTATTTTCCAAAGTACTAAACTTCTGGCATTTTTCCTGTTAAATAAAACATGCTGCAATAGTTGTCATAAAGTTACTGACCAGAGCCTAATCTGCTTTCTGTACACAGGCAGTCCTTTCTCATTGTTACTAGGTGACTAGATTTTATGTATACACTTTTTCTCTTTCAATGAATAAAGTCCCAAAAGGCTAGGTAGTTGCACACTCTGTAATTCAGCTAAATAGCAGATTGCAGAATTTATAGCTTGGTTCCTGCGTGGTACAGTCATATGGTGCATATAGAATCAGGCTGAAAACTTGAGAGATTCTCAAGAGAGATCTAGCCTGGCTGACTCCATTAAAGAGACTCCCTTTAAATATGTAATAAACTCATTTAGATTACATAAAAGCTATCTGAAGCTATTAAAATTTTGCCTTGACTGCTGGATGAAGCCTGATTTCTGTGCTTCCCAGCTATAGATTTCTATTGATTTGTACATACCTTCTTAAAATTTTTCACTAGGAACTTGATTAACATTCACTCCCTACTCAAAACCGGTGGTAGCTGCATCACATTTATACAACTGCCACCATTCACTCTAAATGGAACTCTGCAAACCATTAGTTAAGTAATCAAATTAGAAGCTAGAAACCAATAATTAATTACACATCTAAACATTGAGCCAATTAATAAGAACCTAATACAAAGAAAGAAAAGAATACTAAGACAAATGATACACAAAAGCAAAACTCTCATTAGGAAAACAATTTATATCAACATCAGCATGTATTTACTACACATGGAAACACACAAAAAATACCTTTGTTGCAACACATGGCAAAGGTTACTTCACTGTCAGAGGAAAATTAAAAGATCACTGCTCTTTCACAATATTCCTTTTCTACTAACACATTGCAGTATATAGTATATAATACAAACCTCACTTCCCAGCGGTTTCAAGAGGTAGAAGCTATCCCTCTTTAAATGAATGAAAATAACCAGGTTACTGAATTGAACCAGATTATTCAATTGAATCAGATTATCAATTAAAGTGAAAAATATCTCAACACAGGGAAATAATATAAAAAAGTTCAACCTCAAAATTTTCAGCATGGGAACTCAGTCGTTAGAGGACTAAAGCTGACTTAACATCTTTTGCCACAGTAGATTTGCATGTGAAACCTACACCCAAGCACATGTACACATACACACATATACACATATACAAATTCTATTTCCCTTTCTGGTGGAAGCTGCTGTCTTATGATGTATGTTCTATTTACATCACAAAGACTGATGCATACAGCAGTTGTTCTCCGTGTCACCAGACAAGCCCCGTCTTCATTTTTCAGTGTATTTCAGACAGTCAGGGGTTTAACTCCTGTTCTGAAAGAAACTGTAGTCAAAACAAAATTGGTCATACCTTCTTCCCTCTTGAACTGCCACTGGCATCTCTCCAAAGCATACATTCCCAGTCTGAAAATTTACGCTGTAAATTGTTATGTAAACCAAGTCTGTCATGTAAATTGCTGCAGCATGTACTTCCTGCATTTGTGGCCTTTTGCTCTTAGAGATGTAAGCAACACTCAGCCACCCTGAAGAAATTAATAGCTGTCCAAGGTTCAGCAGTAGCAGTCATTTTTCTCCTTCTTAGTAGCTGGTGCAGTGCTGTGTTTTTGACTTTAAGCCTGGGAACAATGCTGATAACACCAATGTTTTTAGCTGTTGCTAAGTAATGTTTACTCTGACCAAGGACTTTCTCAGTCTCATGCTCTGCCAGGGAGGAGGGGAAGCCGGGAGGAAACAGAGACAGGACACCTGACCCAAACTAGCCAAAGGAGTATTCCATACCACGGCATGTCATGCTCAGTATATAAGCTGGGGGGAGTTACCCGGAAGGCCCACATCGCTGCTCGGGTCGGGCTGGATATCGGTTGGCACGTGGTGAGCAATTGTATTCTCTCCCCTTGTTATTTCCCGTATCATTATTACTATTGGTGGTAGCAGTAGTGGTTTTGTATTATACCTTAGTTACTGGACTGCTCTTATCTCAACCTGTGAGAGTTACATTCTTTCGATTCTCCTCCCCATCCCTCTGGGAGCGGAGGAAGGAAGAAGCAGGGGAGTGAGCGAGCGGCTGTGTGGTTCTGAGTTACCGGCTGGGCTCAAACCACGACAGTTCTTTGTGGCACCCAAAATGGGGCACGAAGGGTTGAGATAGCAACAGATCTGACCAGAGTGTATCTAATCATTTTTGTGATAAGCATTCATTGTTTTGGATTAATGGCCACTCTTCACAATGTTGATTTATTTTCTCTCAGACTTGTTGCGCTTGATCTCAGAGTTTCAGCATGTCGTACCTTGCTTACAGCCAGTATTTGCTGTTTTAGTGTTTATCAGCTGGGGGGTCTGGGCGAAGGTTCTTCCTTCCCTGCACTTCATGGTAATGACTTGTAATACAATAGACTCATTGACCGTGAAACTGGTCTGGCTTGCGTTCCCAGCGTGGTCATCACCTCTATACTTTGGGAGTTATATAATGAAATATTTTAGCAATTACATATCTATTTTTTTCTCCTCGGGGGGTCAACCTGCAAAGGAGGCATTCCCTTACACCCCCGCTCCCCCACCAGGCTACTTACAGCAGCATTTGAGAGTTCTGAAGGTTTTGGATGGCCTTTGAATACCCTTGAGACCTGCCTGCTGATTGTGCTGGGGATCAGAACGTTGGCACACGTACAGAGTGTGTTTTGCTTACAGCCACACCACCCTGGGAACACCCTATTTCATCTGATCTGGAAAGTTAAGCAGTCTGGTTCAAGTCTGGTCTAAGGTTAGATGATGATATAGGAGGACCACCAAGAGATTTTCCCTGAGGCTGGACAGTCGTGAGCGGCAGGGTGTGTGGGATAGTATGGGCAAGTATCTAGGCCAGTGGGCCCCTCCAGTGCTTTGGAACTTCACCACTGAACAAGTGCAACATTCGGAAAAACTAGTAAAACACTTACACGAGGTGTGCTGTAATTCTGTTTATACCAGAGAGGGACAACTCGCTGCAACGTGCTGGTGCTTGGCCTACGCCTACAGAGCCCTGCTCAACATTATTCAGCACCTTCAAAGGGAAAAAGGTGTCTCTGGGTCTGATGGCAAAGCAACAGACGATGCAGCTACTCCAACTCCAAGCACAGCAGCTACACCAACCCCAGCGACAAGCACGGCAGCTGCCCAAACCCTGATCACAAGAGACAATGCAGCTACTCAAACTCCACATACAGCAGCTACACCAACCCCAGTGACAACCACAGCAGCTACTCAAACCCCGACAGCAACAGATAACGCATCTGTTGGTGTTACTCAACCCCCAAGCACAGCAGCTGCACAAACCCCAGCAACAGGCACTGCAGCCGCTCCAAGCACAGTGATCAACACTGCAGCTAAACCAAATGGCTAATTAGTGCCAATATCGGTTGCCCCTGTAAGCAAGGGGAAAAGCAAAAAGTAGGCATGAAGAGCAACCCATGAAGTAAGGAAAGATGAAGACTCAATGCGCTTACTACAGGGGACAGAATCTGAACAAGAGTTATTACTACTTGAATCAGAGGAAGATGATGAAGAAGAAGAGGCGACTTCTTGACCCCGGACCTCAACCGAGCTGCAGAAAATGTGAAAAGATTTCACCCGTCTTCCAGCAGAGCACATCGTCACCTGGTTGTTCTGATGCTGGGACAATGGAGCCAATCGCCACAAACTAGAAGGTAGGGAAGCCAAGCAGCTAGGATCACTTGCTAGGGAAGGAAGAATTGACAAAGCGATTCCAAAAGAGAAGCGAGACCTCAGCCTTTGAAGGCAGCTCTTGGCAGCTGCGAAGGAAAGGTTTCCCTATAAGGATGATGTTATGAGTCACTCAGCCAACTGGACCACAGGAGAGAAAGGCATTCAGTCCCTGAGGGAATCAGCCATTCTAGAGATGATCTATTGTAGGCCGGATGCCAGGAACACATCCGTAGATCCAGGTGAAGTTGAATGTACACTACCCATGTGGCGGAAACTTACACAGAGTGCACCATCATCATGTGTCCACTCATTAGCATCAATGACCTAGAATGATGTAGCACCACCAACAGTGGATGAAGTGACTCGTCAACTCTGAGAGTTCGAAGACAATCTCACCCCTTCCATAATGCCAGCTGTGGAAAAACTGTCCCAGGAGTTCAAACAATTGAGAGATGATATACCCGATCTATCCAGCTCCCCACACGTACCAACCCATGTCTCAACTATTAACAGAAGGCTCCCTACTGATCGAGAGAGAAGATATAGGATGTACACGCCATGGGACACCCTCTGGTTTTAGCTGCAGGATCACGGAGAAGACATGAGCAAATGGAACGGAAAACCTACCTCAGTTCTGGAGCAACGGCTACGTGAACTGAAGAGGAGAACAACGGTCAAGGATGATCCTCCCATGAAAGTTGCTGCTCCAGTCCCTGGTGAGCAGTTTCCCAGATGGAGTGAAAGAGCTGATTTTACTCCAGCTCCTGTGATAAAGGATACTAATCCTTTTCTACAAGATGTAAGTGGGCAATCTTATGATCACTATTAGAGGGGCCCTGCCTCCAGCCAGGTGGAGGAGAGGGGTAATTGGGTTTACTGGGCTGTGTGGATCCGATTCCCTGACACATCAGTCCCACAGAAGTATAAGGCTCTAGTAGATACCGGTGCACAGTGTACCCTGATGCCATCAAAGTATCAAGGGGTGGAACCCAGTTATATTTCTGGAGTGACAGGAGGATCCCAAGAGTTGACTGTGCTGGAGTCTGAAATCAGCCTGACAGGGAGGAAGTGGCAAAATCACCCCATTGTGACTGGTCCAGGGGCTCCATGCATCCTTGGCATAGACTATCTCAGGAGAGGGTACTTCAAAGTGCCAAAAGGGTATCAGTGGGCTTTTGGTACATGACCCGGAAGAAGAATGATTTCAAATGGGGCCCTGAGCAACAACAAGCCTTTGAACAAATTAAACGACAAATAGTTCATGCAGTAGCCCTTGGACCAGTCCAGACTGGGCCAAGTGTGAAAAATGTGCTCTACATCACAGCCGGGGAGAGTGGTCCCACCTGGAGCCTCTGGCAGAAAGCTCCAGGGGAGACTCGAGGTCGACCCCTTGGCTTTTGGAGTCGGGGATATGAAGGATCCAAGACCAGCTACCCTCCCACTGAAAAAGAGATACTGGCAGCCTATGAAGGGGTTCGAGCTGCCTCAGAAGTGATTGGCACTGAAGCACAGCTTCTCCTGGCACCTTGGATGCCTGTGCTGGGCTGGATGTTGAAAGGCAGGGTCTCCTCTACACATCATGCAACTGATGCTACATGGAGTAAGTGGGCTGCACTAATTACACAACGAGCTCGAACAGGAAATCCCAGTCATCCAGGAATTCTAGAAGTCATCATGGACTGGCCAGAGGGCAAAGATTTTGGGATGTCACCAGAGGAGGAGGTGACGTGTGCTGAAGAGGCCCCACCATATAATGAACTGTCAGAGAGTGAAAAGCAATATGCCTTGTTTACTGATGGGTCCTGCCATATTGTGGGAAAGCGTCAGAGATGGAAGGCAGCTGTGTGGAGTCCCCTGCAACAAGTTGCAGAAACTGCTGACGGAGAGGGTGAATGGAGTCAGTTTGCAGAGGTGAAAGCCATCCAGCTGGCCTTGGACATTGCTGAACGAGAAAAATAGCCAGTACTTTATCTCTATACTGACTCATGGATGGTGGCATATGCCCTGTGGGGGTGGTTACAACAATGGCAGCAGAGCAACTGGCAACGCAGAGGTAAACCCATCTGGGCTGCTGCATTGTGGCAAGATATCGCTGCTCGGGTGCAGAACCTGGTGGTGAAGGTACACCACGTAGATGCTCAGGTACCCAAGAGTCCAGACACTGAAGAACACCAGAACAACCAGCAAGTGGATAAAGCTGCTAAGACTGAAGTGGCTCAGATGGACTTAGATTGGCAACATGAGGGTGAATTATTTGTAGTCCGGTGGGCCCATGACACCTCAGTCCATCAAAGCAGAGATGCACCATACAGATGGGCTCATGATCGAGGGCTGGACTTCACAATAGACACTATTGCCCAGGTTATTCACAAATGTGAAACATGTGCTGCAATTAAGTAAGCCAAGCGGTTAAAGCCTCTCTGGTATGGAGGATATTCATCCCAATCAGAACTCTTACATACTGTAGAAGGGGATAAAGTTCCTGTGGTGCACATAAAGAATTTGTTGGGGAAGACAGTCTGGGTTATTCCTGCTTCAGGTAAAGGTAAACTCACTCGTGGGGTTGCTTTTGCTCAGGGACCTGGATATACTTGGTGGGTAATGCAGAAAGATGGGGAAGTCCGGTGTGTACGTCAAGGGGATTTAATTTTGGGGGAAAACAGCCAATGAACTCAATTGTATGCTGTTGCCTGCTCTATAACACTTTCATAGCCCACCAGCTAGATATCTTCAGGTTGCCAGCAACTGACCCTGACTTCCCTCTGGTTATCACCCCAACAAAGAATGAATTTTGAGGAAACCAGACGAGCTCAGCAGTGACCAGACGAGTTTGGCGGTGTCATCAGTAGGCAACAACCCAACACTACACACCGTTCGTCCTGCCCTGAAAGACTGTTACAAGAGGTGGAGCCTGACATCAGGGACTGGATGAATTTAGCAACTTTATATGGATTGGCCCATGGTCTAATGAATGATATCTCTCTCTTTGTGTGTGGGTATGGGTGTATATACATATATATGAGACAAAAGCGATGGTATATTTTAAAATATGGGATCTGAGCATGACATGAATGGTATGGAATAAGGGGTGGGTACTGTCCTAGGTTCAGCTATAGCAGTCATTTTTCTCTTTCTTGGTAGCTGATGCAGTGCTGTGGTTTTGACTTTAAGCCTGGGAACAACGCTGATAACACCAATGTTTTTGTCTATTGCTAAGTAATGTTTACTCTGACCAAGGACTTTCTCAGTCTCATGCTCTGCCAGGGAGGAGGGGAAGCCGGGAGGAAACAGAGACAGGACACCTGACCCAAACTAGCCAAAGGAGTATTCCATACCACGGCATGTCATGCTCAGTATATAAGCTGGGGGGAGTTACCCGGAAGGCCCACATCGCTGCTCGGGTCGGGCTGGATATCAGTTGGCACATGGTGAGCAATTGTATCCTCTCCCTTTGTTATTTCCCTTATCATTATTATTATTGGTGGTAGCAGTAGTGGTTTTATATTATACCTTAGTTACTGGACTGCTCTTATCTCAACCTGTGAGAGTTACATTCTTTCGATTCTCCTCCCCACCCCTCCGGGAGCGGGGGGAGGAAGAATGGGGGGAGTGAGCCAGCGGTTGCGTGGTTCCGAGTTATGGGCTGGGCTTAAACCACGATAATAACTAAAGGGCTGCTCAACAGGCCGGAGAAAAGGGATATGGCCTAGCTCTCTGTAAAGAAATAATGCATCTACTGGAGAATCAAAAATCCTCACTGATCCTTGTAGTTCATAATACAAGTCTTTATTCCATGTCCTTCCATCTCGTCCTAATATTTTCTGCCAGAATCAGAATATGCATACACTACATTTTATTTAATTTAAAAGATACTTTCTAAATTTAAACTTAAAAAGTTTAACTTTAAAACCTTTATTGTCTTTTAAATTTTCCTTTTTCAATCTTTTTAAGTAATTTCCACAGACCAGAGGTTTGACCTGTAACGAAAGTTGACTATTTAGTGAGTCATAATAGTCAGCTAGTGTGGGTGATGTTTTTGCTGTTAATTTTTCTTACTTGTAATAATCACAAAATAATATGGAGCAGAATTTATCAGCTACATGATCTGATCAAACAGAATTATGTGGGAAAACATGATAGATGGCTATCTGCAACAGCTATCAAAGAGCTTTGACTTTTTCTGGTTGCCAATGAATGCCCTTCCAGAAGGTGGTTACATTTTTTATGGACTTTGATTAATGATTTGGAGTGAAATAAAGGCACTTCCGTGGGACTTAAATTATAAAGAGCATCGAGTACTGCAACTTTAAAAAGAAAGCCTCTTATCAGATGACTAAAATTGCTTCTTTGAAAGGCAATGTTACCATCTGAAAAATGTGTCTGGTGCTGCTAAAACATTCTGACATTAAACAAAGAATTGCTACAAATTTTTCCACCTGCAGTTTATGAGAGAACACTAGCATTACTAACCTTGGAATGCAGTCACAGATTCCATACATGTTTCTTTGTCTTTCCAAAAATATGCATCTACAACAGAAAATCCCACACCGCCACTCTTCCAATAGCATGCCATCCTGACTGAAAGCTTATCAAACAGACCCAGTGGTACCACATAGAACAATTGGAATCCAAAGCATGTTTTCACAGTGTTATACAAAAACGTTTAGCTAGTGTAATGAACAACAATAGAAGCAGCAATCAAAGAAAATCATGATTGTCAACAATAAGAAATAATGTCTCTTAGCAACCAAGTTTCAATTACTCTTTGTTTGCTAACAAGCACCAAGATATTTAAGGCTGGTAGCTTTATTTCAGTAAGTAATACATTATCAAAGACCGTGATAAAGAGCTCCTGTATTAATCAGCTCTAGTTTCCAATCAAACATTTTGCAATTAATTTTATTAGTATTTTAGAACTAATTTACTTTGAATAAGTTGTAAGTATGATTTGTTATTGTCATGCATTAAATGGAATTGTAATATGTAATAATTATTTGTTTAAATAATAGAATCATTGGCATACAGATGATAATCCAAGCAAGAAAAAAATTATTACCATTAATAATAAGATTAAACAAAATTGTATCCAAGAATAGATCCCAGGAGAACCCTTCAGCTATTCTAGGTGAAGTAAAAATAATATTACTAATTAAGACAGAACACTGGCTGTCATAAAGATAACTGCAAACACTAATTCCTAGTGAAAAAATGAGACTTCGCAGTATTGACAAAAATGACCTAACTTCAACCCACTGCGGCTGTTACCAAGTCACTGAAAACAGTTACCTTAATTAGATGCTCTGCTTACTTTCTTACCCCCCCCAATCCATGATCACCAAAATGTTGAAATGATATCATTTTTGGATAAAATATATAGTTTTTAATTTCTTGTTTCTTTCTTCCAAAAGAGATTTTAACTGAACATGCCAGCAGGTGCTTTTCTTCCTGATGGAGTGGCTGGAGTACCACTCAGGTAGCTCAGCACTGAAACCAGCTGGTCCATTTACTCCATCTGCTATGCCTGTGCATGTTATGGAAAAGAAGGGGTTCTCATTCTCCCATTTGTTCATGAACAGCACGGGGTTTTTTATTCAGAAGTCAAGTATCTGAGTAGCACTAGGTAAGGAATCAGGAGAACAGCAGAAGTCATGGGTGGGAAGAAGTGCTAGTATTGGATGGAGTGTCCGGGTTAAAACATTCACCATCCCTGACAGGCGATGCAAGAGTACAGCTCCTATTCTGGAGGAGGCAGAGGCCCAAAGCAGTTCAACACTTCATAAACAAAGATGTGTCAGCTGGAGAAGTGCATGGCACACTGTGAGTGCTAGTGAAGGCAAAGAGCAGGACTCAACATTCCACGAGGCAGAGGTTGCCATACCGTGGACACCCCACAGCAGCCATTCCCCATGTGTGCTGTAATGCCCTGTTGTTGCTACTGGCCAACTATTCTTTCTTCCCTGCACCAAGCTCCCAAAATGGTTACTCCTTTTCTTAGTTCAGACCTAACAATTTGTTTTGTTAACATTTTCCCACAGCACTGGGGCTTGGGGCTTCACTGTAACCATCAGACATTACAAGGCCCATACTAACAAGCTGCAAGAATTGGCAATGACAAAATTCAGTTTCTGGAGCTCAGATTTTTATACTGCAGGAATGGATTAGACCTTATTCTACCCTGAGGAAAACATAATTTAAGATGGCCTCAGTCAAAAATTATTTGGATTGCAAACTTTTCTTGCTCCTAATGTATAAAGAAGTGGCTGTTTCAAGCTTTTTTTTCTTCAATAACAACAAAATAAGTGAAGTGATAATACTTCATGTATCAATTGTTTTTTTCTTAAATTTTATTAAGCATCCACTTCAAAATTAGATTAAGAGTACATTAAACAAATTTAGGTACCTGTATGCCTACTCAACACACAGCGCAAGATGCTTTTGTGCTTCTTCCAACATATGACAGAGGGAAACCCATTATACAATCAGTGGTAGTATATATCTCTTAATTGCTCTGTTCACATGCCTCAGTCAGTCTGGAGTTAACAATTCTAACATGTTCATTTAATCTTTTGTTTAAGAGGAAGTTAAGAAGGCTCCTTAATTGCACCTATGAAAGACGTTGTTTGGCTTGACAACTGCAGAGGGACTGAATGCCTTCAGTAGAGGCTGTCTAACAGCTCACAGCTAGACAATAATGTTTCATGAGTAATGCTGACTCAGACAATCCATATTGAATAGTGTTAGTACCGTGGACCTAACTTGTACCATGGACTCTTTTAAGCTGTTTGCCATAGCAAGCCAAAATTTTGTGAGTGTTTTCATGGGAGTTTTTCCTACATGAAACTTGAGAAAACAGTAAGGTCTCTGGCCATGTAATGAACCAAACCAAGGACTGACTGGGAACCATGCATTTCCAATCCACTCTCTGTGCCACCCTCAGATATGATCAAATTCATAATGCAAATTCAGACACCTGCTGTTTCTCACGTATAGAAGCTACCCTCTAATTGTTTCCAGACTTCTCAGGAAAGAGTACTTTCCCCCTCCTCCTCAGAAATTACACTGATCCAGGGTTTAGCTCACAAGAGTAGCCAGTTCCATACTAGTACAATATCATACCTCAGATCTGCGTTTGTGGTCCACATTAATAATCTTCAAGTAAGCATGAAGACTGCTTTTCAGTTCAATGGGATTTTGGATCAGATGCTGATGAGCTAAGGATTCCTACTATCCAAATCACACTGATCATTCTCTGCTGTTCCTGCTGACTCCTGTTGCATTATTTTTGCTTTAACCCAGCTTCAGTTGTTCAGCTGTTCTCTCAGCACTATAGGGAGTCTTGAACTTTTGACAATGAATGAGATGTGCCAAGCTAGGAGTAATTACTTTATTGACGTCACTTCAGCTTTCAACCCACTTTTAACCAGGCTTCTACTGTTTGAAACAGTATGTCATTTGTAGCACATTATGCAAATGTTAAAACTAATTTTCTGCATAATACATAAGAGCGCAGTTTGTGCATTAACTGATTTATCTGACTACACAGGAGCTATGAATGCTGATTTTTATTAAACTCTTCATTAATTCAAAGTGTAGCTGAAGTGTGTGCACATATATATGTATTTATATAGTGACAAAATGAAATTACTTCAACGGTAGAAACAATTGATATATGGTCTTTGTCAATTCCACTAGTAAATGAGGACTCCATTCACAAGAGATAAGCATAATCTGGAAGAAACTGGATTCTCCCTTTGCAATAAGGAGACAAATGAATGAAGACATGAATATCTTTTCAAAAGATTCTGAAATTATGTTTGTATAAGATACAAAAAATATGCATAGATTGTCATCTATCATAAAACCCTTTATTCAATTAAGTCACTGCAAATTGAATTAAATATCATCCACCTCACCTGTTGGTTTTCTTTATCATGGGAGAAGTAGAAAAAATTATGAGACTTCTTTTTATTTTAAATGCATTTATTTAGATTTCAAGGAAAAATTATTTATTATTTAAATATATATAATAAATGAATAGCAAAAATAACTAATGATTTCTAAGTGATGTATTAACAAATGCAGATACCACACTACATACTACTGTACACTCATGCTTAATCAAATTCATTTAATTTGTTGTGTTAACCAGGAAGCATAACAAATTCACACATGACCTCTGAACTGTGAGCGCAAGGCCTCAAATTCAGCTCACCATCTAGAAAATCCGTCTGCCAAAGACAGTAGCAAAATGTTTTATTTAGCTTTAGCCAAGAAGTTTACCATAATGACAATAGGGAAAGAAAAAGAAAACCAACAACAAAACAAAAAAATCCAAACCAAAACAAAAAAAACCAACCTACCAAAAAAAACCCCATAACACGATTCTTTCAGTTCTTTAAAAACACCAGTGGAATTCAAAGAGTTAAAAAAAAAAAAAAAAACAAAACAAAACACTGCCTCCCTTTTTATGAGGTTTGTTAAGTAAGGATGTGTCTCTGGAGGTAAAGTAGACAGGTGTGGTAAAATCTAAATGTAAATTGTTTGTATTGTATGAGTGAGAGATAATCACTACTGTGTCAGCAACAACTACATAACTTCAGTCAAATATCTTATTAAAAATATTGCCCTGATTCGGTGGTGGTGGTGTTTGTGGAATTGTTTTGGGATTTGTTTTACTCTCCATGTACCACATTTAAAGTTCTCCAGTAAAACCATGGCGATTTTCAAGATTCAAAATACTCAGAATACAACAACGCAATTCAGCAGAGCTAGATGAGTCAGGAAATTGTCATAAATTTGCCATCCTGCTGTTCTGCCAAATGATTAACAGTGATGACCACTGCCTGATAGTACAGTTTCTGATATTTCTGGATGCTCTCATGTGAATTCACAGTATTTAAGCCATCACACATTCAGTTACATTCACACTGGGCCTGTCATCTTCTTTGGTGACTTTTCCCCCCCATCTTATGTGTGATAATACATAATAGCGTATTATATAATTTAGCAGCTCCTGTGCCTTGCAGTTAACTTGCTTTTCATAGCAGTAACCAGCCATTCCTAAAGGACGGAAAAACAGTGGTTTATTTTTCAGTGCTTCTGCTTCATATGCTGACTATAATTAACCTTGTTGACTTTATTGACAGTGAATCTTTCAAACATTCCACTTTAGCAGAAATTATGCAATAATCCTCTGGTACCTACACCTAGATTAGATGGTATTGTAATTTTGCCAGAGGACAGAAAGAGATGATTAACAGTCATACAATATTGATTTTAGTTGCATTATTTCAAATGTGTGAGAAACTGGAAGAACTTCAGCATCATACATGGGCAGGCCACCTCATATGACAGTATGATGGACCATGCACTTCGCTTAAGTAGTGCCCACAGTTTATGCCTAAAGCTTGGCTCCAATGAGGCAGAAAAAAAGAAAAACTTTGAAGTACATTTTAAAAATTAAATATGAAAAGTAAAAATCACTATAATACAATATGTTTTTGAAGAGGGGCAGTCTTTTTTTCTACCAGATCTGCTAATTTTATCTCTCTATTACTTAACAAGTATTTATGAGAAGATATTTTGTTTCAAACCCTATTCCTGCTGTAGTCAACAAGAATTGGCTTGAACAGGGCCAGCAGGATTTTACTCAGGAAAATGTGCATGTGTTTTTCTCACAACACAAACCTTGTTGCCACAAAATAAGACACAGTAATGAGATGGCTGAGCATAAAGACTCCTGCGTAGATAGATAGTATAGATAGATAGATAGATAGTCTGCAGTATATTTGCTATTACAAATATTCTGAGTTTTCTATTGTCAGTATTGAAGACAGATGTCCTTTGTTAAAGTTTACAGCCATGATTTTTCTAATTTATGGTTGATGTTTTTAACACCGTGCCCTTAGCTTCCTGAGAGGATCAGAATAAAAAACTTTTTTCCTTTAAAAGCAGCACGAGAATTGAACACGATCCCAGGTTTCACCATGAAGTCAGCAGCATACAGGTAGTCTTATTACAAAAGCCTGATTTTTCTTATAATTGATGTTATTCTGTTTCTTGCTGTTTTCTTTCATGCTTGCTGGGGCATAATCCATAATCTGCCAAAGCCAATATATACATTCACATTCACTTTCATTTTTTTCAATGAAGTCCTTTAAGGTACTTGGCTTTCTCTAGAAAATCCTTCTTTAAGGGAGAGTGGGGGAAATGCACATCTTCTTTTTGCCTATACAAATTCGTACATAGTTCTGTATCATATAGACACATACAGCTTAATTTTAATTTAAACAACTACAGAAAATATCTTTGCCAGCAATTTAGTTTCATTCTTCTTACGTTAAAGAAAACATTAACTAACCCTTTCACAGAAAAAAACTAAAAAAATGTAAGAAAACTATGCACACATACACAGATTTGGAACCCATTTATATGCCAATCCAAAATTATACAGGTTTTTGGGACAGTAACACTGTGAACAAGCAGTGCTATCAAGACTGAACTGTAACTCCACTACAAGGTCTGCAGTAAAGCTACCTGTAGTTTTAACCTCCTTCAAAAATATTAACTTTTTTTTTCCCCCTCATATGAGAATATTATCACTATAAATTGTAATATTCCACAAGCAGCTGTTCTTTTGAGTGATAGACTTTTGCCTCAACAGCAACCTGTAGAAACTACAGACAACTTGGAGATCTTCAAAAGCACAGTCCTGATCAAAACTAAAAGCTCCTGTAGGCACATCCAATGTTTCCCCAGTGGAATACTGAACTTGTCTTCTCTGATTTACAAGGTCATTTTAGGGAGCATCACTGAACTGACATCAGTCATCTAGTTACAGTCTTCCTTCCTAGATTTGTTCTCTTCTAAGAAATCCTGTTTAGTTTTGAGAGTTTATACACAGTATAAAAGCTGCCACCATTTCCCCCCCCCCCCCATGAAATACCACTCCAGGTTCTTATAGTCTCTCAAAGTTTTCTTAAGTAATAGATGTATCTGCCTCAGGGCAAAACCAAGTTATTACCGGAAATGAGTTTGGATATGGTTGAGCTCTTTCAGGTCTTTTCTACTCTGTGCTAAGAGATTTCCCTGGAACATGCTATACTTACTGAAATCAGAATAAGTAGTGTTTAGCTGTATAATTAAAGATTGTATCATAATACATAGGAACAAGGAAACCTTTGTTTTAACAAATTTTCATTAACATTTAAGTAGCTTGCTTGCAATCTTTCTGTTCTTGTGATAGTACACACTTGCAGCTATATTATGAAGGATGTTTATGACTATACTCCCATTTTCCTCTGTTTTCCATACAAAAATACACCAAAAATACTTTTCTAACACAATTACGTTATTCAAGTAATACCAGATACATTATGTCTCAGAACTACACACAGTGCAGACCTGCTTTTTTAATAAATCCTTTCCTGCTATTTCATGGCTAGGAGAAAAATGGCTTTGAGTCTATTAATATGAAAAACCCTCATTGTCACGTGTATTTATAGGGGTTGAAAATACTTTGAGGCAATAAAAATGTCCAGGCTAACCCTTGGTTTGGGTGGCAATGAGATAAGGCTAGAGCTTACACAGGACTGTGGAGGGAAATCAGCCCTCAGCATTCAGTCCTGGCTGCAGAACACACCACTGCACAAACTGCAAGGGACCTGGACTCCTCTGCAGACTACCTATGCATCTTAACCTGCACAAGCACTGCAGCATTTCTGAGGGGTTTTGGGATGCCTTTGGCTGATGTGCAAGGATAAAGAGGCACTGGAGCTTGGAGACAATGAGCTTTCACTCTTCCTCCTCTGGCTGGAAATAGAGTACAAAAACTGATGCTCCCCAAAACCCGACTTTGGTACAGTGAGTCTCCACATCACCAGCATGCACCTCATTATTCAGCCTTGTAGATTTCACTGGCTGAAGATTCTAATGAGACTCATACAAATGCAACACTGTATCTGATATAATGATGCCTAAAATTTTTTTAAAAGCAAGTATAACAATAAAAATAATTGGACATATTTTGAAATTATTATCACAGAGAGCAATTATTTTCTATAAAGTATACCTCTTTTCTATTTTAAATTTTAGTTATGGATATTAGCAGTTTATGTAATGTGAAAAAGTAATCGGTAAAACATTCAGTAAACTAAGGAAAAATGTAATCTAATAGAAGAAATATACACTTCCTTCTTAATAACTGCTTAATAATATTCTAAAAAATCACGAATGAATCACTTTTCAAATAGGACTCTTTTTTTGGAATGATTTTCTATGATAACCAAATTCAGAATCACACTATGGTATTACGGGGAAGGAAATACCCATTAGCGAATACAATGAAGTACCCCTGCAGAAAAAAGTCTGAAGGCACTTTTCTCCTTTAAGAAACTACTAGTACCAGCCATTCTGTTAGAAGGAAGCAGCCAAGGTACTTATTAAAACCAAGCTATAAACCTCTGTGACCTAGAAAAGTTCTTTTGTACCCCAAATCTCATCAGTATTCCTGAGTACATCAATAAGCCTAACCAAAAATGATTCTTCCACAAAACTTATCTTTATACAAACATTTTTTACAAACTTAGTAATGCAATCTTAATTCTTGCCAAATGTTTCTTTCCTGTCAGAAAAACATTTTTCGGTCTTGAGTACACGAATATACCTAAGGTCTTATTTTCAACTGGAAATGAGAAAATGAAAATATTTGTAAATGTCCCATTTGAATTATTTTGGCATGAATAACAGCTGCTAAGACTTTGCTGTTAAAGTGAAACACTCAGGCACTGTGATAACAAGAGGTTTTTTTAAAAGGAAGAAAACAGAGGAAGAAATATTCTTTAGCCTTTTCCTGAGAAAAGTGACAGCAATTGTATCCATATGTAGCTCAGAGACCACATTAGGATATAAGCGTAGCCATGTGTACAGCAAGCATATCACAGGAAAAATATGAATATGCAAATAGTTGCTCTCAGTCAAAAATCTGCATGACATTCAGTGAATTAAGTTTCTTCACATAAAATACTGTCAAAAAATTCCAAACAGCAAATAAGGAAAAGCTCATTTGCAAATAATTTGTGAATAAAATCAGAGTCTAAACACGTCAAATAAACTGTTGTGAAAATTGCTTGCTTGGGAGTGTAATTTAAACCTTTACTACTTTAGCAGTATTCAAACTATGGCAGCTTTATACACAGTGATTTTGTTTACAAAATATTTTTACTTTCATACTCACTAAAACAGAATAAGAAATGCATGTTCCCTTCGCATTGGTGGTAATTTCCCTTCATTTACTTCTTCCTTTTACCATCTACCAGTGACTGGGGCGGGATGTTCCCAACCAGTGCACACGTTTTGCTAGCTTGAACTCTGACCCCATGCCAAAAGTATGGCTTTCCCCAGTTAGTGTAAAGAATTCTGTTTAAGCTACCTTACTGCTTAGAAAATCTTCAAGAAACGATAAAGATTCAGGACTGTCTTCAGAAAAGCTGCAAATGTCATAGTACCACAAAATGGTTTGGGTTGGAAGAGACCTTAAAGCTCATCTAGTTCCAAACCCCTGCCACAGGCAGGGATGCCTCACACTACACCAGGTTGCTCAGAGCGCCACGCAGCCTGGCCTTGAACACTGCCAGGGATGGAGCAGCCACAGCTTCTCTGGGCAACCTATGCCAGTGCCTCACCACCCTCACAGTAATGTCATATGCTCAATATTTTTGTTTTTAGAATCATTATTAAAGTACTTCAGCAGATGTTAACATGCAATTTAGCTTCTTTTTTTCTTTTTTCTAGAAATATTAGGAATATTTTTTGATAAAAACTGTACTTACATCTATCCTCACCTTATTCTTGCAGATGGAATTTCTTCCAACAGCTGTTTCAAATCTATTGAATATACATTTGAAAATATTTTTAATATAGCTTTCCACTCTATATTTTGAATAAAAATTACTAGCTCTGTTGTTCCTATTTCACTAGAGACATTCGTAGCTGAGATTATCAGCTCTAGCCAATGGTCCATGATGAGAGACACCCTTCCAGGATACAGCTGTAGCTCTGTAAAAGAACATAGCTCAACAGATGATCTTTCTTCTGCTCTATCACTATTTTAACCAGAAGAATTTCAATTTAGTAAGAAACACTTGGCCAAGTCTTTCTGTAGTTCATACTTTGCATATTGCAAATAGCAAATGCTATCAGAAGAGTTTTGGCATAAGCAAGTTCAGAAGTGCTGCACCATCAGCACAACTTGAAGCCAAAGAAAAGCTATGATCTAGCTATGTTCATGGTGCTGACCATACGCAATTGGTGGTGAATAGAGAAGTTTGTATGTGACTTAAAAAAAAAAAAAAAAAAAAAAAAAAATCTCAGTAGAAAATGCAAAAACTACATTTTAGATTGGAAATGTATGGAAATTTTTTTCCTAGATGATGACCATTTTCATATATTTTTGATACATTCTATAAATTAGCATAACCAATACCACCTTAAAATCCTCTAGAAATGCAGCCATGCAGCCGTACAGCCTCTCAACACACTATAAATGGGCTGCTGGGTTAGAAAAATTATTGTAGTACATGAAGACCTGTTCAGATGCTACCTGGATTATACCAAACTGCTGAAACTGACACCTGAACAGGAAGGAGAAGTAAATATCCATCCCAAGCTCTAGGTGAGCTGCTGAAAAGTGAAGAGATAGTGTCCCCACCAGCACTACGCAACTACTGGTGCTGACCCTGTGGTACCTCAAGGCCTCAGGCAGCCACTTGCTTTGCAACTCCTTTTCCCTCAGGCACCTTTTATTTGCACCTGGTTATCATTGCAACCCTGCAGTTACATCTTCTCCCTGGAAGTTTCTTCAATGGATTGTATTTTCCAGGGTTTTGCAGGACAGGGTTCAGTGGAAAGCAGCTTCCAGTGGAATGGGGTCTGCAGGTTTCACCCTGCCGAGGGGCCAGATTCTTCTCAACAGCCACCCCTTCACCCATCTCCCTAATCACCTCTCCACACACCCACAGCTCACTCCTGCAGGTACCCCATTCCACACCTATATTTATTTATTCCTTCCATATCCCCTTCCACACCTATATTTAGCCCTATATATTACTATTCCAAGCTTTACATACATGCAACAGTCAGACTAGAAAGCCTACATATGTAACCAGCACATAAAAAATTTCTTTCCTGCTGTAAAAACACCTCAAATGAACCAGAAAAACATAATGACAACACAACAAAATAAATCCCATATTTATTAAGCATTGCCTAGAAGCACCAGAGTGACCAGTCAGTGCCTCAGCAGCATAATATGGAGCATGAAGAACATAGGACGGAATCTGTCTTTTTTGATTTCAGGTGAAATCAAGTGATAAAGTAATGATAAAGTTATTTAACAATTAATTTCCTGCAGATTTATTCCGTGATGTAAATTTTAGATCTCACATGGATTTTAAGTGTCCCTTCATCAGTCAAATAATGCTGGACAAAATCACTGACAAGTTGCACCAGAGTACAGGACTTTGGCAGCAGCATCGTGCATGGCATTCATCTGATCACCAACAGTGCTGTTTCTGGTTTTGTTACCCTCTCTGTTCCTGCCCTTACTTCACTTTCTTTCTGAGCAAGTGGTCAATTCTCAGTGCTTGGCAATTGTGCTTTCATGCTGTTCTTTCCTGGTTTATTTCCAAGCTTGGCTACGTGCAAACTATGGTAGATCACTCTTGCCAACTTGTGATTAGAGTCAAGAGCTGCTGATGGGACCAGGGATGCTAGGTCCTCTGGAAACTCTGAATTGTTATTGGCAACATAACCCAAACAAGTGTTTAAACCTGAGCACAACCTTCAGTCTTGCAACAGGTTGAAAACACCAGAAATCGGTTTTGAGACAAAGTAATAATCCTGGCCGTGAAGACCAAGTAGGACCAAGCATATCCTCATGTTTCAGATGTGTAATTTATTGCTGTTAAGATGGACCTTCAGTCTTGGAGAAGAGGAGAAAATCAATATTAACCCACTCATGTTTGTAATGGAAAGATGTGGTTGCATAAAGTACCTCTGGGTAGTGCAGGACTGCAGCCTGAGTTTGAAGAGAGGTGCTATAGCTTTGCTATGGAAACAATAGACCATAACAACATATCTGATATGGAAAAATCAATCACACTGCTACTAGCTGGAAACTGCTTCACATTGAGGAAAGAATATAAAGTACTTCAAGCAGTTGTTAAAGAGAAGAGGTTTCATAATTATTTAATCACTTTAGAGGTCAAACCAATTAAAACACCATTTGAGAGTATTTTCTCTGAGATTTGTTTTCAGGAGGGTGGAAGAGGAGGATAATGTTTTCTCAATGTTATTGTCTTGACTTAAACGGTGACATACAGAGACAATAACTAACAATGCCAGCCCAGATACACTATGATTTTTTCAGCTAGAAACAATGATGTAGGCTTTTTACTTGGAAGCTAAAAAACACTAAAAAAAAAAAAAAAAGAAGAAAGAAAGAGAAGAAAGAGAGAAAGAGAAGAAAGAGAGAAAGGAAGGAAGGAAGGAAGGAAGGAAGGAAGGAAGGAAGGAAGGAAGGAAGGAAGGAAGGAAGGAAGGAAGGAAGGAAGGAAGGAAGGAAGGAAGGAAGGAAGGAAGGAAGGAAGGAAGGAAGGAAGGAAGGAAGGAAGGAAGGAAGGAAGGAAGGAAGGAAGGAAGGAAGGAAGGAAGGAAGGAAGGAAAGGAAGGTAGGAAAGAAAGGAAGGTAGGAAGGAAGGAAGGTAAGGAAGGAAGGTAGAAAGGTAAGGAAGGAAGGTAAGGAAGGTAGGTATGGAAGGAAGGAAGGAAGGTAATGAAGGAAGGAAGGAAGGGAAGGAAGCAAGGAAGGAAGGGAAGGAAGCAAGGAAGGAAGGAAGGAAGGAAGGAAAGAAAGGAAGGAAGGAAAGGAAGGAAGGAAGGGAAGGAAGAAAGAAGGGAAGGAAGGAAGGAAGGAAGGAAGGAAGGAAGGAAGGAAGGAAGGAAGGAAGGAAGGAAGGAAGGAAGGAAGGAAGGAAGGAAGGAAGGAAGGAAGGAAGGAAGGAAGGAAGGAAGGAAGGAAGGAAGGAAGGAAGGAAGGAAGGAAGGAAGGGAGGGAGGAAGGGAGGAAGGAAGGAAGGAAGGAAGGAAGGAAGGAAGGAAGGAAGGAAGGAAGGAAGGAAGGAAGGAAGGAAGGAAGGAAGGAAGGAAGGAAGGAAGGAAGGAAGGGAGGGAGGAAGGGAGGGAGGGAGGAAGGAAGAGAAAATATGCATGCTGTTCTCTACAACACAGCAACAGCTCTTTGTTCTCTGGGTTGAGGTGGGGGGTATCTCAAAGAATGTGTATTGCCAAATAAAAACAGTAGCTATGAAGTCTTACAGGTTCCATGTGTGATGGATGATGATATCTGCAGTATCTCTAGCCACACTAGGCTTGTTTGTTACCAAAGCTCCCATTGTTTAGCATAAATTGCCGTTTCTTCTAAAAATAAAAAATCCACAGCCTTTGTTACATGGTTGTGTAACTTAACTGTTTAAATCATGGCAAGCCAAGTGTCAGTGACAATATTTACCTTGGAAGGGGTGAAAATTTCCTTCAAAAAGAGCAAGCAAGTTACACTGCATTTAAAACCACATTTAATCAACTCTGTGAGATAATCAAGAGATCTTTGTCCATTTCATAGCTATGCTTTCCAGTTCAATACAGATAATCCAGATCAGTACAAACAATAGTAATACTAATTGTGTTGGCATTAATAATCAGCATGATGAAAGTCAGCAGTGAGAGACACTGTTTAAAAAGGATGATTTGCAAAGAGTTCTTCTATAATAGTACTGAGTCTGAATCACAAATTATGAAAAGTTAACAATCAGAATCATAGGATCATAGATTCATAGGATCATAGATTCATAGAATCACAGATTCATAGAATCATAGAATCATAGTTTGGGTTGGCAAAGGTAGTCTAATACAACCCCCTTGCGATAAGCAGGGACATCTTCAATTAGATCAGGTTGCTCAGAACTACATCCAGCCTGGCCTTGAACATCTCCAGGGATGGTGCATCCACCACCTCTCTAGGCAACCTGTGCCAGTGTTTTACCACCTTCTTTATAAAAAATTTTTTCCTCACATCCAGCCCAAATCTCCCCGCTTTCACTTTAAAACCATTAACCCTCATCCTATAGCAACAGGCCCTGCTAAAAAGTCTCTTCCCATCTTTCTTACAGGTTGTTTGTAAGAATTGAAAGGCGGCAATAAGGTATCCCCAGAGCCTTCTTTTCTCCAGGCTGAACAACTCTCTCAGCCTTTCCTCATAGCACAAGTGCTCCAGCCCCCTGATTATTTTCGTGGCCCTTCTCTGGACTCTTTCCAACAGGTTCACATCTTTCCCGTGCTGATGACTCCAGAACTGGACACAGTACTCCAGGTGGGGTCTCACGAGAGCAGAGCAGAGGGGCAGGATCACCTCCCTTGACCTGCTGACCACACTCCTTTGGATGCAGCCCAAGATACGATTGGCTTTCTGGGCTGCAAATTCACATTGCTGGCTCATGTCTAATCTTTCATCCACCAGTACCCACAAGTCCTTAGTTGTCTATCTTACACTGGTCTTGGGAATGGGCTAAAAATGTCTGAGGATGGCCCAACTCCTGTTTTCCCTAGCACAAAAATGGTAATCCTCAAAATTCACTGCTGCTTTGGAATATTTTTTGGTACAAAATGGTGGATTTGCACAACATAAAAACTTTTCCTGTGAAAAACATTTGCACAAGCATACCTGATAAATAGCAAATGCATGAATGTACAAAGTTGCCATTCTTTCTGACTCCTGAAAGTAGAGTACATTACTAATTACTATATACCCAAAAGCAGACCAGAAACATAATTACCCATGCTTTATCTATCTATCTATTAATTGTGTTCTTTCCACTTCTTTTTCAAACAGAGAGGAGAACATTGCCAGCTAACACAATGTAAGCAACCAAACAGAAACCGTGAGTAGCAAGTAGTCAAAGCAAACAAATCACAGATCTTCCTCACTATCCAGTGCATGTTTGCAACCTGCAAGGGAACTTAAGGATCAAATTCTTTGTGAGTGGCATGATATTTTAAAAAGGAGCATGGAAGATAAAATACGTAAGAGTCAATCCTTCAATGTCTTCATTCCATTTCTCATCAATTGCAAAAAAAAGTTATAAATTCTGCATAATTATATGAAACATTCAAACATGTTACATATATGTGCATATGTCTTGTTGTACATCCACGCGTATATGCTCCTGTGAGCGCTGGGTCAAGCTCACTGACATTTTTCCCACTCTCACTTATTTAAAATCTTTTCACTGGCTCCTGTCCTCAGAAGCATATGTGTGAAGAGAGCTGGGAAAAAAAAAAAACCAAACAAAAAAATGCAGTATAGAGGCCAACTTTGTACTCTGAAAAAGGTGATATTGCCACTGAAGTCAATGGGAGCTGTGCATGCTTTTCCAAGGACAGAGTCTGTATACTCAAGTAGCTAACGTGTCTGAAGGACAGAGGCTGACAATCTTCCCAGTGGAATGAGATAACCACACTTGCTTTGAATAAATCAGTTAGCTAAATGAACCCCATCTTTTTGGACCTGACTCTGAAGAGGAAAATAGGAACAGCACTTCCTTTTGAAATAATGACAATCTTTTTCCAGGGCTATATGAAGCAAGAAGGCAAATGTTGGGCACTTCTCTGTAAAGCTGTTCAATCATTATTTAATTGTGTTTTTTATCATTTAGAGTCAACTGTGCAACAGAAATATTTAAAAATAAACATGGATTTTCCTGAGCTGTGGATAAGAATGGTCCTCCACCTTTTGGCATTAGTTGCATTTGTATGAGGCACTGAAACACATAAAGGTGTCACCTTTTATTTATTTATTAATTTTTTTTTTATTTTATTTTTACTACCTTATATTTGCTTGCTAGGCAGGTTTTTCTTCAAGGTCTTACAAGCTTTATTTATTATTCATTTTCATCCCAGGAAGAGAAACTTGAAATATTTATCTACATGATATTATTTTTTAAAAATACTTTCCACAAGTGCCAGATATGCTAAATGGCTAAATCCTTTCTGAAAGAGCCAACATGATTATCTTCTCTGAAATCTCACTTTGAAACAGGTTAATAATTAAAAAATTTTACTCTAAGCCAGTTAGTTAATAGGATGAAATAGTTACTCGGAGAGAAACTGTGGATTTAGCTTCTTTCATTTCAGCAGGCTTTTGCTTTAAAGAATTTTATTCTAGGTCTAAGAAAATTAATCATTTCTGGGAAATGCTAACCACAATGACAGACCTCGCCATGAGAAATGTTTTACAAGGAAGCTGTTTCTCGCCATAAGCTGCCACCGTGAGTAAACAACTGACGGTCAGCAGTGTTTTTGTTAGACTCTGACAAGGGAATCAATAAAAAGACACGGAAAAGGTTCAATCAGAACAGACATCACTAACATGAATGGCCTTTTGGGACCCACGGAAGCATGGAACTGCTTTTCCATGTTAATTTCTCCTTGCTACCCTTGGGGTTATCACCTTCTTTAGCCCCTGTTAATTAAAAACTACATCCTGTTAAAGTTCTTTGGCAGGCATTCACCTTGTGTCAACTCATTTTGTTGACTGCTGAGAGAGGAAATGAAGGAAAGGAGAATTCAGAAACTGCCACGTGAAACATTGCCAAAATCCTTCCTCACAACTGCCATTTGATGCAAATGTACAGATTTCTTTCTTCATCCCTTCAGATACTGAGACAAACTCACACATGACATGCAAAAGGCAGATTTTAAGTATTCATTAGGCAACTGTCTCTTTATATGAGGCTATAGATATGGAAGTAGCCCTGATTATGGCTGTGCAAGTAATTGATTTTTCAGATGGGCAGCCAAACAAGAAAAAAAACCCAACCAAAACACATGCATTTTATACAATCAAATAAAAGTCATGTATTATTTTTCTTTGTTTTCTATCTTACAAAAGTGAAAGCTACAACTCTACCCCCACTCCTCCCAGACCGCTTTGTGGTCATGTTTCATTTTACTCACAGAGAAACTTTTCATTGCTCCTAGTTCACAAGAAGAGCAAGAGCAATGAAATGACAGAGTTTCCAAGAATGGGGGGGGAGCAGTAGTAGCTCTGTTTTACTTAACAGTTCCTGCATGGGTTCAATCTGACCTCTGTCTTTTGATCCCTCTGTCCCAGGAGACCACAAAGGTATTCAAAGGGGAAAAGAGTTTCAGGATATGGTGTAGCTGTTTTCTCCTTGTGTATAAATAGTTAAATACTCATTAGACTGAGAACTCAGCCACCACTGCTGAGATTCCTTTCCTCTTTCCAGCTCAGCAACTATTTATTTATTTTATGCAAAAGTGCAAGGTCTCCAACCACGAGTACTGAGGAAGCCTTACCCATAATACCCCATAATGACACAGTTCAGGCACACACAAATGGAAAGGGACTTGTAAGCTCAGACTGATCTTCAAGGCAGAGAGGGGGTGAAAACTCCACTCTTGAGGCTTCCAAGGCTCCAACAGATGAGGCCACGGCTGGCTTGACCTAACCTGGTCCACAGCCCAGCTCTGAGCCGCAGGCTGGGAAAGATGACCTCCAGAGGTCCCTAGGATCCCTACATCCCTACAGGTCTCCTGTATCCTGAAACCTCATTGGAAATGCCAGGCTGTCCAAGAGTTTGAAAGACTTCTTTGCTGTTATTTATCTCCAAATTTCATTTTAAAACATTTTCTCTACAATGTTCCTGGGCTATTTTGCCACTTTCCTTGCTTAAGAATTCAGTGAGTCTAAATCTTCCTTTTCCAAGAAAAAGCAGCTCTCATTATTTTTGTTTAATTAATTTGTAGCATATAACTATCTTTTAAAAGCTTGACACATTATATTCTTGGTATCTATAAGACAAATATAATAGATCCAATCTTCATTGGATGGAAGTCCCATCAGTGTCAGATTTACACCAAGAACCTGATCTATTGTAATAAAATTTTGTATTTGATAGCATATGGATATCATTTGATATCCATAGCACCCATATCATGTTACTGAGAGTGTAAATAAGATAATACTGGTAAATAATTATTCTCCTAAAAGCTTATCTTTGCATTAAAAGAAGCTTTTTAGGCAGGATTTATGATTTGATTTCAGATACAGACATGGAGCAATGTATTGTTGGGAGACGGAATTGTAATATCACAAGTGAGTCAGTTGACCACAGCTCAGAGGCTATTATGCTTGCTTTTTTATTATAATGTAAATGACACTTTTTACTTGCTATGCGTGAATCAGATTGGTCAAAATAAGCACTTTCCTGAACTATTGTTATTTTTAAAATCAAGGGGGGAGGTAATTTTTTTTTTTACCTTTTAGTAATTTTTTCTTTTTTTTAGAAAACATCGCTACCTTCTACCCATAGATTTCTGGCCATAATGTTGAGTCATCTATAAAGGTATAATCTAAACCTTCCCATTCCATATTTAACATAGGCTATGAAAATGAATTTTTCAAAGATGATTGCACACATTCGTTCTGTAAAAGCTGCATATAAAAGCAGGATCACCTGACTTTCCAAGTAAACTAGAACTTCCATGTCAATATAAGCATTTTCATTTGAAAATAAGGGCATTTGAATAACCAAGTATTTTAGCTTACCAGTTGCTCTTCTGTGTACACATTTCATGCCTATTTTTTAAATGTTGTGTTAGGGAAAATCAAGTAAGGTAACCAAAAAGGGAAAACTGGCTTGTAAATTAATATGAAAAAGACTGAGGTTTGCATTTCTTGTTTTTGCTTCACCACAGGTGAGAATGAGGGATTCCACTTTTTTCTTTTTTTTTTAATTCTTTTTTTTCTTGGGGTTTTTTTTCTTTTTTTTTGGGGGGGGGGAGGGGGGTAGGGTTTTTTTGTTTGTTTGTTTGTTTGTTTGGTGTTTTTTTTAAGTGAGAATAAAAGACCTTCAAGAATGAAAGAGGCTGGTTGTATAGAACGAAGAACAATTCCTTTTCAGTACGACTATACAGTACAGTGTACACAGACTACTACTTTTTGATCTTCTTGATTAAGAACACATTCAACCATGTAGTAGTTGTAAAATTTCATCTGTTTGAGTGAACTGTTGTAGTGGAACTACATGGATTTGGGCAAGAGACTCATGAGATTTTTTCAAAGTGATTATAGCAAGCATGCATTACCTCAGTCACTTAGTATCTGTTCCTGGAATGAAAGGTCCAGTAGCCCGGAATTTCCAAGACAGGACTGGTAGCTGCTTTTGCATTGAACTTTTGCATTGAACTTCATTTGCATGCTTTTGCATGTAAATGAAGAAAGCATTGTGGGAGCACCAAGCAAAAGAAAACAGCTTTGAGAAGACCTTCTTCATCAGTCAGTAAAAGACAAATAATGACCTCTAGCAAAGTTGCTGAATACTTGTCAAAATAGCTGAAGTAAATGTTAAAATTCTGTCATGGTATGTTTATAAAAAAGATGGGAGGACAATAAGGAGAAGGAAGTGCATTTTCTGGAACAATCCCCCAGGTGGCTTACAGACAACTACAGCTGCAAGGCAGCAAGTCAAAACTGCAGCTCTTCTAACTGCGAAGTTGAGGCTGCAGAAGCACTTCCCTGTTGTCCCACAGTCCTGACACAAATAGCAGAACACAGTACAGCCCCAATACTTCTTCTCCTTTGCCTCTTTTTATCATCAGGTTGGAGAAAAAGGTTCAAGCATGTTAGAAAACTCTGGCTCTTAAATGCCTTGAGATTTGATTCTTTGTAAAACCCTCTAATTCCTCACTATGAGGGCTGGAACAAAAGAGTAGTAGCAGAAGTGAACCATCTATTTGTTGATATCTTGGTAAGCTTTGGGGTTTAGTTTGAGCAATAGCTAAAAGTTGATGCAGTGTTTATTTGAACTGAATTGCTGCAAACTCTCACACACTTAGTTTACCCTGATTATGAGATAAAGCTTGTGCAGATCTGAGAGCACAGATACACACACTTGGTGTGTCTGTATGGTTCTTTGTGAGCAAAGGTTACGGGAATATGATGTCATTGGTATCACAGAAACATGGTGAGATGGCTCCTATGACTGGAATGTCGGAATGGAAGGTTACAGGCTGTTTAGAAAAGACAGGCCAGGCAGACGGGGAGGGGGCGTTGCTATCTATGTCAGTGATAGGCTAGAGAGTATGGAACTCTGTCTGGGGATGGGTGATGAGGTAACAGAGTGTTTGTGGGTCAGGATCAAAGGGAAAACAGCAACGGGGGACATTACGGTGGGGATCTGTTACAGGCCGCCTGATCAAGAGGACTCTGTGGATGAAGCGCTCTACAGACAGATAGGAGCAGCCTCACGCTCACACGCCCTGGTCCTCATGGGGGACTTCAACCATCCTGACATCTGTTGGAGGGACGGTACGGCCCGGCACAAGCAATCCAGGAGGTTCCTTAATTGTGTGGAAGACAACTTCCTCTTTCAAGCAGTAGAGGAGCCGACGAGGAGAGGTGCCATGCTGGACCTTGTGCTCACCAACAGGGAGGGACTGGTTGGAAATGTAACGCTCCAGGGCAGCCTTGGCTCTAGTGATCATGAGATGGTTGAGTTTGAGATCCTCAGGACAGTGAGAAGAGCATGCAGCAAGCTCACTGCCCTGGACTTCAAGAAAGCAGACTTTGACCTCTTCAGGAACCTCCTTAGTAAGGTTTCATGGGATACAGTCCTAGAGGGCAGGGGGGCCCAAGACTGCTGGCTGATATTCAAGGATCACCTGCTACGTGCTCAAGAGTGTTGCATCCCGACTAGAAGAAAGTGCAGCAGGAGGGCCAGGAGACCTCCATGGATGGACAAGGAGCTGCTGAGGAAACTTAGAGGGAAAAAAGAAGCTTATAGAAGGTGGAAGCAAGGACAGGCGGCCTGGGAAGAATACAGGAGCATTGCCCGAGAAGCTAGGGACCAGGTTAGGAAAGCTAAGGCCCAGCTAGAATTAAGTTTGGCAAGGGATGTAAAAGATAACAGGAAAGGATTCTATAGATACGTAGCAAATAAAAGACAAGCTAGGGACAATGTAGGCCCTCTCCAGAAGCTATCAGGAGAACTGGCTACCATGGATTTGGAGAAGGCTGAGGTTCTTAATGACTTCTTTGCCTCAGTCTTCACCAGCAAATGCTCTGACCACACAACCCAAGTCTTGGAAAGCAAATGCAGGGACTGTGAGAACGAAGACCTTAGGCCCACTGTAGGAGAGGATCAGGTTCGAGACCATCTTAAGAACCTGAACGTGCACAAGTCCATGGGACCTGATGAAATCCATCCACGGGTCCTGAAGGAGCTGGTGAATGAAGTTGCTAAGCCACTGTCCATCATATTCGAAAAATCCTGGCAGTCAGGTGAAGTTCCCAATGACTGGAAGAAGGGTAATATAACCCCCATTTTCAAGAAGGGGAAGGTGGAAGACCCGGGGAACTACAGACCAGTCAGTCTCACCTCTGTGCCTGGCAAAATCTTGGAACAGTTTCTCCTGGAAAACATGCTAAGGCACATGAAAAACAACGAGGTGGTTGGTGACAGCCAACATGGCTTCACTAAGGGGAAATCCTGCCTGACCAATTTGGTGGCCTTCTATGATGGAGCCACGGAACTGATGGACAGCGGCAGAGCAGTCGATGTCATCTACCTGGACTTGTGCAAAGCATTCGACACTGTCCCACATGACATCCTTGTCTCTAAATTGGAGAGACATCAATTTGATAGATGGACCACTCGGTGGATAAAAAACTGGCTCGATGGCCGCACGCAAAGAGATTGTGGTAAATGGCTCGATGTCCAGTTGGAAACCTGTAACGAGTGGTGTCCCTCAGGGATCGGTGTTGGGACCGGCCCTGTTCAACATCTTTGTCGGTGACATGGACAGTGGGATTGAGTGCGCCCTCAGCAAGTTTGCCGATGACACCAAGCTGTGTGGTTCGGTTGATACGCTGGAGGGAAGGGATGCCATCCAGAGGGACCTTGACATGCTTGTGAGGTGGGCCGATGCCAACCTTATGAAGTTTAACCAAGCCAAGTGCAAGGTCCTACACCTGGGTCGGGGCAACCCCAGGCACTGCTACAGGCTGGGCAGAGAAGAGATTCAGAGCAGCCCTGCAGAAAAGGACTTGGGGGTGTTGGTTGACGAAAAGCTTAACATGAGCCGGCAGTGTGCACTTGCAGCCCAGAAAGCCAACCGTATCCTGGGCTGCATCAAAAGAAGCGTGACCAGCAGGTCGAAGGAGGTGATCCTGCCCCTCTACTCTGCTCTTGTGAGACCCCACTTGGAGTACTGCGTACAGTTCTGGTGTCCTCAACATAAAAAGGACATGGAGCTGTTGGAGCGAGTCCAGAGGAGGGCCACAAGGATGATAAGAGGGCTGGAGCACCTCCCATATGAAGACAGGCTGAGGAAGTTGGGGCTGTTCAGCCTGGAGAAGAGAAGGCTGCGTGGTGACCTCATAGCAGCCTTCCAGTATCTGAAGGGGGTCTACAAGGATGCTGGGGAAGGACTCTTCCTTAGGGACTGTAGTGGTAGGACAAGGGGTAATGGGTTCAAACTTAAACAGAGGAAGTTTAGATTAGATATAAGGAAGAAGTTCTTTACAGTGAGGGTGGTGAAGCACTGGAATGGGTTGCCCAGGGAGGTTGTGGATGCTTCATCCCTGGCAGTGTTCAAGGCCAGGTTGGACAGAGCCTTGAGCCACATGGTTTAGGGCAAGGTGTCCCTGCCCATGGCAGGGGGGTTGGAACTAGATGATCTTAAGGTCCTTTCCAACCCTTACGATTCTATGATTCTATGATTCTAAATAAATGTGTGTCTGTATGGTTCTTTGTGAGCAAATAAATGTGTGTCTGTTCAGCCAATATATTTATATGATAGAGACCACCATGTTTTTCTATCCTAACACAACTGTGTGTTATTAAACTGCATTACAAAAGCATACACTTCAAAGAAATGTGTAGGTCTAAGAATTCCCTCTACCAAGCTTGAAAAGTACCTGAAAAGGTAGCTGGTGAGATTTGAACTCCATGATATTTTATGTTTTATAAATTCTAATAATGCAGTATCTGCTGCAGGAAACTCACAACACTGCATCTGTTTATTATTTAAAAGCACTGTTTATCATTTTAAATATGTGTCTGCAGGCTCCTGTATATTTTAAATGAATATTCTCCACCACAGCTCACAAAAGCAAGTAATACATACCATCAGCAATCACACATCAAACCAAGTTAAATGTTTGACATTGCATTCACTACAAGGTAAGTAAATAATTTTAATGTTAACAAATGCACAAAACCCTTTCCCTTACTCAGAAAGGTAAATCAGGTTATATTAACTCTAAATATACAGCAATAATGTATAGGATGAATACTGTTTTATTTTTACCTTCACAAATTTAATATTTTATTATAGTAGAAGGGGCCAGAGCAACTAACTCATCCTCTTCTGACAACCAGTTTCTTTGTCTAATTTCCATTCATTTCTTTGGCAGCTAAAACACCTTGAAATTACCTTCTCTAACATGGAAGAATGATTTTTTTTTTTTTTTTTTCTCTAGCTCTAGCTGTCAGAGTGATTAGAATTTTAATTAGTAAAGCAGTGAGGAGGGAGGAAAATCATGGAGAAAAGCACACGAAAGATTCACCAGATCAAGGAAGACAAAGAGGCGTCAGAGGCAGCGTCGCAGCTTGCTTGTTACAGCAGCAATTGCAGGGCCGTGCTCGAGTCTATAGCACTAACACTGCATTGTCCTTTAGACCCCTGACAACATCAGGCTTCTGGGCCATTAGAAAACATTCTAATCAGTTGTCACTCAGAGTAACACAGGGTTTTTAAAGTACTCCAACTAGGAGGTGCTCCACTGCTGGGCTCATATTGGCCGTTTGATCTGTTCTGCAGGATTCTGAGCTCAGAAGTCAAGCTGCAAAGACAGGATTGTCAATGATACAGACAGCTACCATCCAACTATCATACCAATTAATATTGCAATTATGTATCAGCATCTGGGCTTTTCAGAAAACAAAGGAAGCTTCTAAATGCCAAAGGTTGATGGGGAAGAGAAACAGAAGAACTCTTTCAGTATATTTTGATTTGGAATAAAAAAATGCATTTTAACAGCAGAAACATTGTGACTGGTTGTTCAGCTGTCTGTGGGCTGCATGGGCATTTTGCCTTGACATTGTGGCTTTAATGCCACAGGTCAGCACAAGAGGTAGCATGGACCAGGGGGGAATCCTCTTAAAGGCTAATGAGCCAACCTTTTGGTTTGTATGTGGCTGCATCACACCCAGGCTCTGGTGGCCCACAGATGCTGTTTACTCCCCTTGAGAGCCTTCCCAGGCTATCCTCACCCTCTCCTGACTCACACCCAATGTTTCTGCCCAAATCCAGCACAAAAAGGCCGGCTGCTGCAGGAGACTTCCACCTCCTGGGGCTCTGCTCCTCACTAGGTCTGTCAGCACTATCCCTGCTACTACTATCACTGTTGTCACTTGTATTATATGAGCAAATTCAGTTGACAAGTAAGATCAGCAGCACACTGTGCATGGCAAGGTACATGCACCTAATAAATGCAGGGATGAATATGTGCTATTATCTATTCCACAGCAGGAGAGCTCAGGATCTGAGGTGCTGAGTGGCAGAATGGGAAATTGAATTGTATTCCAGTGCCTGAACATCAAATTTGTTCTTTCTAAACTCATATCCTCTCAAATCAGTCCTTGTACTCAAAGATATTTTCATCAGCTGAAAGCAAAATAATTTTCTGCTTTACAGGGTCTGATCCTGAATTCCTCACTCACATGACTGGTTTCCTTCATGTGAATCCAAGCTTCTGGCAGATAACAACAGAGTAATAACCAGAGAAGATTTAAAACATTTTAAAAGAGGATTATCAGTCTGCACCACTGATGCCTTAAAACAATTGTGTGTGTACTACTATTTCACTAGTTATTGCAGAGGTTAGTCATTCACGGAATGCTCACTGGGAACTTTTGAACACTTTGTTTGACAGGTATTTTAATTTTATTCCACAATCAGCCTTAGTTATTATTCTACCTAGAATAAAAGACAAGAATTACAACAGCCAGCTTCTCACAGAGGATCATTGTCCAATCTCTAGCAAACGCTTTGCAAGGGTAACAAATTGGCTTGCTGACCTTTTGTCTGGTAACATTGCACATAACATATTTGTAATTTAAGGAAATCAATCCATAGAGAATTTTTGGTTTCAAGCAATTATAGGTCTGTGCAAGATCCAAATAAAAGTGGTGAAAAGGTAATTGGGAAAGTAATACAACAATACAAATAAACCCCAAAAATGAGGTTCAAAGCACTGATCTGAACTATACAGCTGTATATACTGGGAAGAAGCCAATAACTGCAGCTAAAGTCAATTGCCAGCTGTTTTAAAGCACAGCATTGAAAACAGCATTGCAATTGCTACCTCTCAGTCCTGGCTCCTAAAATAGCAGACAAGAAACAGAGAACTAAAATCCAGACCTTTAAAAATAGCTCACCATTTTTACCTTTAATTGCCTGCCTGCTCTGAAATCATCTATATTTTATGGTATGTTTAGTGACAAGGAAGATTTTGTGCAATGCTTTTACCACTACAATGATCTCATTCTAAAATATCACTATGAAAACCATATGTGTTTACAGAAATTCTGAGTGAGCTAATGTTTGGGACTTGTCTCCAGCCGAGAGCACCCAGTGGGTACAAAAGAAGAAAGAGATAACGGAAGGCACAAGGAATCACCATCTTTCTCACCACTGGGCAGATCTGCAAATACACCAGATGGTAGGTGTTCCTGTTGATGCAACATGTGTTGGAATAGAGAAACATCTTCTACTCTTTCCAGTCTGGAACCTAAGCTGCCATCTCTGAGGTGTCATCACATGCCTATTGTCCCACTAGACCGAAATCGCCAAATCCCAGGAGTCTTTCTAGCAAAAGCAAGTATCTGCAAGGGTGGACCCAGTCTGTACTTTCACAATGGTAATGGTATTTAAAATTCAAAAAATAAACAGGAATTTGGTTTATGCTTCTTCAGCCACAGAGAATGATTTCATATATATTTTAACAGTTGCCTTAGGACCTTTCTTCCAAAAATAATATGAATATCCTGCAAAGGGAAACCCCTTCTTCAGCATTAGCCCATGCCTTCACAAAGCATGATATTTTTGCATTTCAGGAGTAGGATGAAGGTGTTCAGAGACTGTTAAAGTTCAGTAAATGGAAACAGAATATGTAACCCCAAAAGTTGAGTACTGAGCCTACACAGGCTTATCTTCAATGCCTTGACAAAGCTGTGGAGTGCACAAGGATAAGAAGCTGAGTTAGGGCTTCTGGATACATTTACAGTAATAAACTCTGTAAAGACAAATGGTGCTGTGTCAGTTCTGAGGCTACACAAGAATGCCCCAGAACGATTCAAACCACAGTGCACAAAAGAAGAAACACCTAAACAGCACCAACACTTCTGATTTTACTGACAGTCACAGTATTTCATGTATTCCAAACACTTGCCACAAAGAAATTTCAGGAGAGTCCTTCCAAGAGGCTTTCTTTTTTTCTTTTTTCTTAAATATACATTTATTTCTGGACCTCATAACTGTGAAAAATATTCAAAACCAGAAAAGAATGGTCATTCTGAAAGCCCAGACCTGGGAGGAGGGAAAAGAAAGACAGAAGGGGAAAGAAAGAAAGCAGGGGGTAAAGCACAAACCAAGCTAAATGAAAATGATGTTTCCATGGCTGGATCTTTTTCTTTCTTGCATGATTAGAAGCTGGCAAATCTGAATTCATTATTTGAAAAGTACAGAGTAACCTAATGAGAGAAAAGTGGAAAAAATTACAAGAAAAGGTTAATGACCTACAAATATCTCCTGCCATGGTACTTCAGACTAAGTATTTCTATTCAAAATAAGGAATTTTCCTCATTTTGTAGTGAAACCTCCATGGAAGGGTTCTCCCTAACCCCCTTTTAGAGTGAAGCGTTTCAAGCTCACATGTCCCCTCAATTTATATCCATAAGCTTTCTTTTCAATGCAGGCATTTTGCCGTGTTAGGAAAAAGCACTGATGTCAATACATAAGGGAGATCTCCCAAAGGCTAATTGAAAACAAGATTGTTTCAAAGAAAATTCTTTATGTCTCAGACTTATGCCTCTCTGCACAGATATAACCAGCATAAAATGGCTCAAGTTGAGATCATGAGTTTTGCAATCCACTTTGTTGAAATACATCTTTACACAGCCTGTCAGAAGACAAGAGACAAATGTTCAATGTTTTCCACACTAATCTTCAAATAAACCACATGAGTTTTATGAGTGTTTCTCAGTGGGAAAGAAAATGGCACAGCCAAACAGCCTGAAAACTATAGAGTAATTGTAGTTTGGTTTGCAAGCTAAAATTAGACTCCTCTTTTCTCTTATCAGTTGAGAAAACTTGTCTGGAAAGGTTCTGTCAGATAGAGCTTTTGCTTCACTTTCCCCCCTGCTGCTCCTTGCCTCACATGGGGCTGCCTACAACAATAGTGCCTGAGGGATCTATATTCAGTTTTCTAAAGCAAACATAACACAAACGCTGTTATGCATTTGACTCCTATAATACAAAATGTGAGAGAACATCCCCTAATGGTATTCAAATCATGTTCTTGCAATTTTCAAGTGTCAAGTGCTTTTCATTTTGTTTCATGGAAAAGAGATGTTTTCACATGCTGACGTTGTGCATTGAACAACTATGCAAATTCTGTAGCATGACAGCATACAGTGTTTCCCATGTCAGACAAATATCTTTTCTAGAGGGCAGTAAGAAATTATAAGTTCTTACTTTGTGGTTAGATACTGAAGTTCTTACTCAGGAAAAATAGTCACTTAACTAGCACTCAGAGTTTACAGAAACTAGGCCCAGAAGGGACGATTAGGTCTTCTTAAATTTCATTTACTTAGCTTTGTATTGAGCTCATTAACTTACATTTGGTTAGAGTATAATTTGGTTTTGGCCAAACTATATTTTCTAATAAGTTTTCAGTGCACATACAGTAACACATGAGCAATTCACCAGTGATCCCGAGAGTTTAGCAGCCTCCCTGTTGAAAAAGAAAACTCAGTTACCCTTATTTTCAAATGTAACTGATCTGGCTTTGACTTCCAGCCCCTAGTTCTTTTTGTTCTCTTCTCTGCTAGAGGAAAAAACCCTTCATTACTCATTTTTTTCCCCTTGGTGGGGGTACTTTAACTGTATCATCAAGTCACCTCTAAATCTCCTTTTAGTGAATTACACAGGCTGAGCTTGAAGCCTACCGCATGAATCTGTATTCCTCCAAAATTCTGTTGCTTATTTTCCACACTTTCTCCAATGTTTAAAGATCCTTTCTAAAACATACATACTAGAATTGGACACAGTATTCTAGGAGCAGTTTCACCAGTGTTACTTGCAGATAAAAAGACATTTCTTCTCTCATCCCTTTTGACACTAGTAATGCACTGGGACCCCCCCATCAGAGATCCTTACAAAGAAAGGTAGTCCTGCTTTCTATGAAACTGTTCCACAGACTTTGTATAATTTTGCATGTATAACTTTGCAGTTGGCTGTTTTTTGCTAGCATTTGGTGCCGTAAAATAACATACATCTTCTATGAGAGGCAATTTTCTTTTCTTGGTAATACGCTTTTGAACCATATTGACGACATGGGAGAAGTGTAAAACAGAGCATGTAGTGGCCACAGCGGAGGACCATTGTGATTTGACAATACTTCTGAGAGTAGTAGAAGTGATGATTAATCTGGATTATTTATTAAAAACAGTACTTTGAAAGTGTGATACTCTGTGAAGACATGGAAAGTGAAAGAAAGGGAACAATGTAAATTCCTTCAAATCTCCTCCGAAGTCTCCACAGAAACAGAAATCTTATTTAGACACGTCTGCTTTTTGTATTTCTACAATATGCGACATAATTAGCTCCTGACATCCTGGTTTATGCCTCAAAGAAGGCTGCATAGCATCAATCCAGCTGCACACGAATAGGCAGTAAGTGTAATTTTGAGGGGCATTTGGATGGCAGTGACACCAAGAAGCGTTCAACAGGTTAGTCCTGGGTCATATGGAAGATTTGTTCTTTTCTGGAGTGGCTGTAATAATCACACAAAGAATATACATAGTAGTTATGTGATATGCATTTTGCCTTCTCATAGATGATGATGCATTTTCTTCAAAACCATCAGAATTTCCAATGAACCTGTGTGAATTGTGAAACACAGAATCACAGTTTATACTGTAGCTGTGGTCAAAGAGAGAGCTGAGAGTAAGAACTGGCCAGTGGGTAAGCGCAAAGGGCTAAACAAATGAGGAGAACCATACAGTCTAGAAGAAACATTAAATGGAAAAAGCTACATGCTCAGTCCTCAACAGCATAATGGTGTGACACGTTAGAGTCTAGAAGTTATTGTTTTGTTTATAGTTACTGCAGTCGGTAACTGAATTTCAGTCTCATACCCCCATCCTAGAAGTACCAGCCTCTACCTGATCAAGTATGAAGACAAACGAACCAAAACTGTAATGTGCTTTTGGAGAATTTCAGAAATGTTAGTCTTGACTGTGAGAGAAAATCCATTTCGACTGTGAAAGAAAATCCTTTCATATGAAAATGTGTCAAAAGAGTCTGTGGTGCACAATATGTGAGCAATAACTGGGTCCCTTGATCTGTTTTGATGCACCATGTCTGGGCTTTTGGTAATGAAAAACATATGAAAAGAAAATGAAAGAGTGAGAGGAGCTGCATTCTTCAAATCATTCCTAACTGAGGACATAGGATACTTCACAGATATTTCCTTAAAATCTAAACCAAATTTATCCAGAGATACCTGCTAGGACAAAATTTGCAAATATTCATCAAGATGGTAGTGAAATAAAAAAAAGGATGGCTTTTTATGAAATAACCATGCAAGTCTCAGTCTCTGGCACAGTTTGGGCAATGGTAAATGCAGAGTCACAGCAACTCAATTGTTTTTGACAACTATTTAAAAAAAGGGGATTAAATGCTTCCAAAGAGGGTTAAACACTCTATATTTTTAAGTGGATCAAATATAAGTCATTTGCCATCCTATACTTATGTTTTCTATTTAATTAAGTCAACATAGTGAGAGGTGGCCAAAGTAAGTTTGGTAGGCACCGACACACACATACATTCTCTGTATGGAATGGAAAATTCAGATTTGTTCCTTGAGCCCAGCTGTTCAGGCTATCTATTTCTGATTGATTAAGAAGTAGAAGATGTCAAAATGCAGAACTACTGCAGCACTTGCAGAGTACTGTATGTTCAACAGGATAAAAGAAAATGGAAAATTGATCTAAATAAAGTGAGGGACACCATGAGACATGTGTAGAGGATACTTTGCTTTTTTTCATACACCAAGAAATAAAAAATGGTAAAAAACACTTCCAGTAATACAGCACATTGGAGACTTCTTTTTCCCCTGAATTCCACACCTGGCTAACTTGTGCTTATTCTGAGAAAAGCAAGGTGTGTGCAGCTACCTCCACAATTACAGTTGTCAGTAACTGAAAAGGGTGAGTTGAACAGGCAGTACAACCTGGCTGAGTAGGTGGTCATGAGCAATTCCAATTTATCAAGGCTGGCTTCCTCTCCTCCCTCTTCTTCTCTTCAAAACATTCCTCCATCTGTCTTCGCAGTGAAATCAGCTACTCCCCACATGTCCTTCTTCCCACTTTCTCCAGATTCACAGCTGCATTCCCCCCTCATTTTTTCCTGTTACCATCCACCCACTTCTGTAACACCAGCTCATCTAATACACAACGACCTCATTTTTCCCTTGGTTCTTCAGGACTGAAAAAGAGGTCTACTTCTCAACCCTGCAGCTAAATAAGGAGGACAGGTGAGCCTTAAATGCTCCCTTTGGCTGACCAGACATCTCAGCAGCAGTGACAAGTTGCAGGTGATAGCCTTCCCCCAGGAAGCGTAGCCCATGTGGAGCAGTGGGTGAGCTACCATTGCATAGGTACACAAGAATCTGTCAAACCAAATGAATGACCTGTGCAAAACGAGGTGGTACCTTCACTATTTTTGTAGAAAAAACTTACTTTGGGGCTTTGAGGTGCCTTTTATAGCAAATAGAGGAAAAGATGTAGAGGAAAAGGTTACATATTAATCCAAACATTGATAGAGTGGTCAATTTTATAGGCTATGAGGATAGATAATGCAGTTTCCAAAAAAACAGCAAGTAGTAGGAGCTATAAAATGGTCACTGATGCTAGTTATTAAAACTATAACCTTGGGTTTTACCCTCCCTCAGAGCAGTATTCACAGCACATCATATTTTAAAGCCTAAACTGCACTTATCTCACACCTCTGAATCTGGCACCAAATAAACATCTCTCAGTAAGAAATGAAAAAATAAAGCCAACTGAAAGCTGCCTAACTGAATTCTTGGGACAATGAAGTGCGAACAGGTGTGATGATGTGTTAAACAGCATGTGGAAAAAATTCCTGTGCTTGCTAATGAGATGACAGTTGCTTGTTATGCAAACTGTCCTAGTAAAATCATTTTTGCCTGGTACCTATGCCTTTGGGCTCAGATCCAACCAACATCAGAGCTGCAACATGTCATTCAAAATAACATTCATCAGTATAGACAACTATTTGAGATCTATATGTATAGAAATCTCCAATACTCGCTACCGTTAAGATAAAAGCAAGTTTTCATCAGAGTAAGTCTGGGACGTGCAAGCTTCCCTAGCCAAAAAAGTGTGGGGACTGATGAGAATTGCAAGATCCACTGGTGTGAAATACAGACTAATTAAAATGAAATCTCCATTCAGCGTACTTCTGTAGTTTGAAATAACACTGATCTTTTCCAAAGAAGTGAGTGTAATAAATTTACATGTTAAATAGTGATGAGCTAAAAGAAAAGTGGAACAATATGGGCTTGTCTGCGATTTTTCTCCCAGAACACAGCTTTTCTTTTGATTTATTGGAGGGAGAAAGAAAAGGAGGCAAGGAAGGAAGAGAAATCATCCTGTAATTATTCCTCCTGATATTTGTTTTTTCTGAAACATATTATGCCTTTTGTTTCTTAAAGAAATGAAAAAGAAATTAAAATCTACTGCCAATTCACATATTAACATATCAACAACTGAAACCACTGAAATCAATAAAAAAGGATGATACATTAAGCTTCAGAGCACTGGAGTTCAAGATGAAGACTGAGGGAGTGCTTCTGTGTTTGATCAGCTCATTTAAGCCAGTATGCAATGTAAGTTAATTGCCTGTTTCAAAGTAGTGCAGAGAGATTTTCATGGTTTAAAAAAAAGACTTCATTTTCATCATTATTACTGCAGCAAGCTAAAAAATCTCCTTATGTTGTTTCCATGTCCTCTTACTAAGAATAATAATAGAGAAAGTATATTGTACTGCAACATATGCTTTAAATGTTAATAATTTTCCACCTATTTTATTTCTTGCCAAGATGTTTACTTTCTTTTGGAGGAAGGAAAGAAATGAGGAGAAATCATACACAGTAAATAGATAAAGAATACCACCACACAAACCCTAGCATACACAAACTCCGGATATTTTGAGAAAAAGTGATTTCTGATAAAGTGCTTCCTGGAAGTTTATCTTCCACAGCATGGAAGGAAGGCAATTTATATTCAGTGTTAATGACAATAATATGCAAAAATATGATGTCTGCTGAACTGACAATTCATACATACTCCTCTTAGCTTTTAGCCAAAAGGAGGCTATTCCTGGCACATTTTGAAAGAGGTTGGATATATTCAAATTAATTACGAGAAAGACTGAAAAAGATGGTATCATAAAGATACAGTTTTCTTTTTCCTGAGACTTTCAACAATATTTCAACTCTTTAAAAACAATTTTGATCACTTCAGCAAGGAGTTACTAATTCTAAGGATTCATAATAGAAAATACATATAAATACCAAAGTATTATGGCAAACCATATTTCCCATTCATTTTTAAGATTAAATACTGTCACTAAAACAATGTAGTTTGCTTAACATTATACTCATTGCTTTCTGTGACAACTCTTGTTTTTTAGATTGTAAGGGTGAAGCAACTCATAGGAGTTATTTAAAATATGCATGTAACTACAGTTATTTTTAAAGGGAGGGGAGAGAACACATACATACACGCTGAGAAAAAAATATAGTTCTATCTTTCTGAACTCAAGTTGACCTATATTGGTGTGCTGACACAACATAATTATGATGAACAACCTCATTATAGAATAAGGAAAGCTTCCTGTAGCTGTGTTGTTTTAGTGAATATCTGTACAATACCAATTGGCAAATCCCCTTCATAATTAAAAAAATTAATGCTATAATAATCTGCCATTAGAATCAATAACAGTTTTATTATTCATAATGCATGAAGTGTTAAGATGAACATGTTGAGCAATAAATTTAGTGGTCTGTCACTTAATACAATCTGATTTTACTATATTGTTAATGTGCACAAAACATTCAAATATAGAATATTGGCACATATAAGATTTATGATAAATTTAAGGTAGGGAGGAATCTAGGCTAAGTCTTCATGCTGCTCAGCTGAGGTCAGAAAAATCAATATTGTTAATAATATGTCTGTGACACAGAAGCTTAAATGAGAAACCTTCTGAATTAAAAGATGCGTTTCTCTATTTACCCTAGCCTGCTTTCTTATTCTTTTTAACAGATGTATTCTATGAAATCTAAGGCATTTAAGAAAGAAAGAATAAGACATTTTAAATCTTTCCAATGGATACAGTATGTATGTGAATATGACCAACAAAATGGTCTGCAGTAATTATTTGAAAAGCGTTTCATTTTCAATTTACTTCAAATTCCCTGTTTGCCTTCAAGATTTAATCATAAAATAACAGAAGAAATGCAAATCTGAAACAAGTACAAATTTATACCCCAAAAACAAAAGTAGAAAGCAAATATATGGACAGCTCTGCTTTCCTTCACATTTTCTCCTGTGGAACAATCTTGCCTTATCCAGCGGCTTCAAACAGAAAAAGTGGAAAAAATGTAGCTAGTGATATTAGCTGTAAGGCTATCTAGCATTAACACAACATCTATCCCATATGTCAGGTTTTCAGAGATACTTCTTTTGTAACACCCTATGACTTCTTACCTCCATTAGGACCTTAGGTCTGTTTCAGTTAATACAATCAGTCTGGAATTTTTCCTAATGATCTCTTAAAGGATGATGAAGTTCTGAAAACCAGAGTGTTTTCAGAAACACTGTGTTTTCATGAGAAAAAAATCTAATTTAGTGTCTTACAGTTGTCTATGAAAGAGATAAAAGAACAGGAGACATTAGAAAAAACTTCAGAAATTCTGGGTTTCATTCAGCTCCACAAATTGTACAAAATCTGAAAGCTACATAAAATCAGAAGTATCTTTGGCATACACTAAAACATCAAAAAGAACAAATGTTAGTCCCACATCTGTAAGAAATAGCAGGAAAAGTAACAACTTAACTGTGAATAACCAGTTTAAAGAATCTGTTAACATTCTCATGATTTTATAGGCTGCACATCCAATTCAAACCACATATTTTCTGAGACTCTCCGCAAGTTCAAGACTGCTAAACTATTTCTCCTCAAAATGGTGCAAAAAAACAAGACCATATGAAATCCTCCAGGTTAATTAAAAAAAAAAAAAGACCACAAAAGTACTTCCTTCATTACCATACCACTCTGGAAGGTCTGTGGTAATTACTTATTTCCTTTCTATTAGCTTTCTTTTAATGTCTGTGTCTTGTTTTCATCTAATATACAGTGTCTTTAGGACACAGACTGGATTGCTTTATTCATCTGCAGTGCAGTCACATCTATTATCATATACATTTAATCTAACAACAGTAGCTCATTTTACTTAAGTGAAATATTCATAAAATAGGTAGGAACTTTCTGGGCAAGGATTACACTGTTTCTGTTTCTTGACCATTCTGGTAAATGCATTAAAATTATATGTCATAATTAAATTCAGAGGCAAGGAGAACTTTTAACTCTATCTATTGAAAATCCCTTTTTCATGTGTACAAGGCATTCCCCTGACAAGAAGTTCACGTAGAACTATGTATATCATTCCTTCTGCCAAAAGCACTCTGGTAAATCTTTGTTCTTTTGACCCGAAATCCTGACTCAATCCTGGGAAGTCTTAATATGTTATTCGGCTGGAAACATATTGTAAACTCTTATCTGCTTTCACAACAGTATTATATGTCTTGCTTGAGCTTTCTTATGAAAATCTTTAAGTATACAGTACACCACACAGTATCAAATTTACAATTCAAGGTCATGCAGTAAAATAATAATAAAGCCGATTTTAAGAGTTTTTGCAGTTACTTTCGCTAAAAAGAAACTTACAGTCAATCATAATATCTTCTTGTAATGTGGCTTAGGTTACCACATTTTGAATTTATACTGTCCTGACAATGACACTTATAATTTTTCCACCATTGTTTTCAAGTCAGTTTGCAATTAGTATGAACTAAGTCCTCTTTCATAATTCCTTTTTTTACATACATGTCCTTTTAGGTTTACATCCAAGGTGTGGGATAGCTCAGACTTGTCTTATGGGTTTTTTTTTTTTTTTTGCTTTTCATTTGTATGAGATTGCTTCATCAATGAAGAAACAGAAGACTATTAATTAAGTAGGACAATGTAATTTTTCTGCACATATAACAAAGAGGTATTGAGTATGATGGGTGTTTGGAAGAACATCGGTGCTGCTACTGCTCTCCCATGGCTCAATTTTCAATTCACAGAAAGACACAATTTTCTCAAAGTGCCCATAATAAAAGTCTGACAATAAGAAGCTGGCTCCTCCCACAGACACATGTCATGACAAAAAATCGACATATATCAATAGTCATTGACGAGTTTCCATCCTACATCCAAAAATGTGTCTTATTTTTCCTATCAATGATTCTAGTTGAACTTGACTTATGTAGAAAAACGACAACTTGTAAGATAGGCAACACCAGAAATTTTGTAGCCCATGAGCTTTTAATTTAGTCCTCTGCTGGATGATTATGAATAGAAACAGAAAACTTGCAAATGAATAAACTCCTGAAAATGCAGTGTAGGTCATTTGAAAGTATGACCAACTTTCATCCTCCTCTGACAAAAAAAAAAAATGATGACAGAGTAGATGAAAAGTTTGAACACTGCATTTTCATTTTGAAAGAAAAATACTGTTAAACCTGAAAGTAAAATTCATTTAAATCTTTTCCTCATTTCATTTTGGAACAGGGGAAGTATTTCATTTCAGTTAAACAAAACACTCAATCCAGGAATTAATAATACTGCCATAGAAATAAGTTACTTTTGACAGCATGTTTTTCATTACCGTTACACGTTAGACCACAGGTAGTTGAAGATGAAAGATGAAGGTGAGACTACAGTCTTCTTTTTTCTTCAGTTTCTATATAAAAATAGCATAGAATTAGCTGAAATGTGAAAAACATCAACCCCAAACATAGTTGTGATAAAATGGCACAGATAGAGCTATCTATTCCAAGCCAGAGAGTGAACCACCATGATAAAGAAACTGAATTATACAGGTATACTACAGGGCCAGAGTAAGCAGAGTATAGAAACTGTATTTTGAGGATGGTTTTGGAGACAAAAGCAGTCTGGGCTGAAATGCTGAGCAACATACATTAGCTTATTGATGTCTTTTTTCAAGAAACAGGATTTTTTCTTACTTTGTTTCTGTTTCGGGGTTTGGTTTTTTGGGTTTTTTTTTGTTTGTTTGTTTGTTTGGGTTTTGGTTTGGTTTTTCTTTTTTTTTTTTTTTTTTTGATTGTTTTGGTTTGGGTTTTTTTTTTTCAAATAAATTTCACTGTATCTGCAGAATTACTGACTCTTTCATCACTTTTTTTAGTCCCAACAAAAACTTCCTATTTTACTTGAAATTCTGGGTAGTTATTCAAGGTACTTGAATATAGTGCTTTCAAGGCACATCTGGACACTGCATGTCATCTGAATTATGTTGTCAAGAACAAAAATTGAGAGAGCAATGAGCTCAAAGGTGAAGTAACGTGAATGCTAATTTACCCTAAGAAAGGACACAGTGACTTTTCCCACCTTAGTGTGATTGAAAAGAGGCGGAAAAAAGAAAAGGTCTAAACTTTGTTATCTTGCAGAGAAGTATCTTCTTCTCTGTACCCATAAGGTTCCTTCTTGTAAGACACCTTTAAAATTCCATACTTGCACAACCAAAACCAGTTGGCAGACCTGCAGATACACTGTGTTTGTACACTGAAAATAACAAATAAAAATAATAGTTAAAGTGATAGTAACAGTTGCTCCTTTTAAAGCTTTTCTTCAACACATCTGTTAAGCTACACATCTGGGAGTCCTGAGGGAGCTGGCAGATGAAGTTGCTAAGCTGTCCATCATATTTGAAAAATCATGGCAGTCAGGTGAAGTTCCCGGTGACTTTAAAAAGGGAAATGTAACCCCCATTATCAAGAAGTGGAAAATGGAAGACTCAGGGAACTACAGACCAGACAGTCTCACCTTTGTGCCTGGCATGATCATGGAGCAGATTCTCCTGGAAACCACGCTAATGCACATGAAAAAAACCAAGGTGGTTGGTGACACCCAAAATGGCTTCACTAAGGGCAAATCGTGCCTGCGCAGTTTGGTGGCCTTCTATGATGGATCCACGGAACTGATGGACAGGGGCAGAGCAGTTGATGCCACCTACTTGGACTTGTGCAAAGCATTTGACACTGTCCCGCATGACATCCTTGTCTCTAAACTGGAGAGACAAGAATTTGATGGATGGACCACTCAGTGGATAAAGAATTGCCTGGATGACCGCATGCAAAGAGTTGTGGTCAACAGCTCAATGCCCAACTGGAGACCAGTGACAAGTGGTCCTTCAGGGGTCGGTGTTGAGACTGATCCTGGTCAACATCTTTGTCGGTGACATTGGCAGTGGGACTGAGTGTGCTCTCAGCAAGTTTGCTGATGGCACCAAGCTCATCAGCAGTGTGATGTTGAGTTGAGCGTGGTGTGGTCAACATCCTGGAGGGAAGGAATGGGATCCAGAAGGACCTTGATGTGCTTGAGAGGTGGGCCAATGCCAACCTTATGAAGTTCAACAAAGCGAAGTGCAAAGTCCTACACCTGGGTCGGGGCAATCTGCCAGCTACAGGTTGGGTTGAGAAAAGATACAGAGCAGCCCTATAGAGAAGGACTTGGGAGTGTTGGTTGCTGAGAAACTGAACATGAGCCGGCTTCAGAGTGCCCTCGTAGCCCAGAATCCAATCGTGTTCTGGTCTGCATCAAAAGGAGTGTGACCAGCAGGTCGAGGGAGGTGATCCTCTGCTCTCATGAGAACCCACTTGGAGTACTGTGTACAGTTCTGGTGCCCTCAACATAAAAATGACATGGAGCTGTTGGAGCAAGTCCAGAGGAGGACCACAAGAATGATCAGAGACTGGAGCACATCCCATATGAAGACAGGCTGAGAAAGTTGGAGCTGTTCAGCCTGGAGAAGAGAAGCTGCGTGGAGACCTCATAGCAGCCTTCCAGTATCTGAAGGAGGCCTACAAGGATACCAGAGAGGGACTCTTCATCAGGGACTGTAGCGATAGAAGAAGGGGTAATGGGTTCAAACTTAAACAGGGGAAGTTAGATATAAGGAAGAAGTTCTTTACTGTGAGGGTGGTGAAGCACTGGAATAGGCTGCCCAAATAAGTGACAAATGCTCCATCCCTGGCAGTGTTCAAGGCCAGATTGGATAGAGCTTTAGGTGACATGGTCCAGTGTGAAGAGTCCCTGCCTGTGGCAGGGTTGAAACTAGATGCTTTTAAGGTCCTTTCCAACCCCAACCATTCCATGATTCTATGATTTGTGCTACTGTTATGACACCCATCTCATCATAAGTGTAAACTTTTATAGTGCATCTGTGACCACACACAGCTATCTGTTAGTTATGAAATGGCCCTAGCTTGAAAACTTCTAGAAACTATAAAGGAATCAAAAACCAAAATATTTTTCGAACCCAATATTTTGAATCAAACATGCTTTCATTGTAATATCATGCAAAAATGACAAAAAAACCCCAACAACCAACCAATGCTGTTCTGCCTCTGTCATAAAATTCAAAAGAAGAAATGTTTTTGCCCTGTCATAAAGCTGTATGAAATGCAGTCATGGACTAAATCATGTGTGAAAAAAAAAAATCACTCTGTTACCCTGGGGTCAGTTTTGGTTTATAGTGAGCTCTCACTAGGTTTTCTAGGTAACAAAGCCAGATGCTGAAATGATGGCAAAGGAGGTTGCTCAGCAGACAGTAGGTGGAGTGGAAAGAGGAGCATTTACCAACTCAGGAAAAGCAAGAGCTAGTATCCCCTAACCGAGTTCTTTCCGGCATGGATTAACTCTGTAAAGAGCAACTCTTAGTCAAACCAAGAAAAGAAAATTAACTATTAGAAAATATGATGAAAACCCTGCTGTTCTGAATCTCTATTTCATAAAGGAGAAGCAAAGGAGGCAAAATGAATGTAACACCAGTAGACTTTGAATGACTATATAACCTGCATCCTTGCATCTAGTATCAAGTAATTCTTCTGGCTGGTGTTAGAAAAAAAGTCTCCTTTTCAAAATGAGATGAGCAAAATTTCTTAATGAACCTGGCTGGAAGCAGGTTGTTCTTTGTGCCTCTCATTTGCTTTTCCCCTTGCTTTCAGAGGCAACCGATATTGGCACGAATTGGCCATTTCGTTTAACTGCAGTGTCTATCACTGTGTTTGGAGTGGCTGCAGTGTCTGTTGCTGGGGTTGCAGCTGCTGTGCTTGGGGGTTGACTAACACCAACAGCTGCGTTGTCTGTTGCTGTCAGGGTTTGCGCAACTGCTGTGCTTGTCATTGGGGTTGGTGTAGCTGCTGTATGTGGAGTTGGAGTAGCTGCATTGCCTGTAGTGGTCAGGGTTTGCGTAGCTGCTGTGCTTGTCGCTGGGGTTGGTGTAGCTGCTGTGCTTGAAGTTGGAGTAGCTGCATGGTCTATTGCTTTGCCATCAGATCCAGAGACATTTTTTCCCTTTGAAGGTGCTGAATAATGTTGAGCAGGGCTCTGTAGGCGTAGGCCAAGCACCAGCATGTTGCCATGATTTGGGCCTCTCTGGTATTGCTAGGACGACAGCACACCTAGTTTAAGTGTTTTACTAGTTTTTCCAGATGTTGCGCTTGTTCGGTGGTGAAATTCCAAAGCACTGGAGGGGCCCACTGGCCTAGATACTTGCCCATACTATCCCACACACCCTGCCGCTCACGACTGTCCAGCCTCAGGGAAAATCTCTTGGTGGTCCTCCTATATTGTCGTCTAACCCTAGACCAGACTTGAACCCGACACAGCTTAACTTTCCAGATCACATGAAATAGGGTGTTCTCAGGGTGGGATGGCCGTGGGTAAAACACACTCTGTACGTGTGCCAACGTTCTGATCCCCAGCACAATCAGCAGGCAGGTCTCAAGGGTATTCAAAGGCCATCCAAAACCTTCAGAACTCTCAAATGCTGCTGTAAGTAGCCTGGTGGGGGAGCGGGGGTGTAAGGGAATGCCTCCTTTGCAGGTTGACCCCCCGAGGAGAAAAAAATAGATATGTAATTGCTAAAAAATTTCATTATATACCTCCCAATGTATAGAGGTGATGGCCACGCTGGAAGCACAAACCAGACCAGTTTCATGATCAATGAGTCTATTGTATTACAAGTCATTATCATGAAGTACGGCAAAAAAATAACCTTCGCCCAGGCCCCCCAGCCGATAAACACTAAAACAGCAAATACCGGCTGTAAGTAAGGTACGACATGCTGAAACTCTGAGATCAAGCGCAACAAGTCTGAGAGAAAATAAATCAACATTGTGACGAGTGACTATTAATTCGATACAATGAATGCTTATCACAAAAATGATTAGACACACTCTGGTCAGATCTGCCGTTATCTCAACCCTTCATGCCCCGCGTTGGGCACCACTAAGAACTGTCATCGTTTAAGCCCAGCCGGTAACTCGGAGCCACGCAGCCACTCAATCACTCACTCCGTTCTTCCTCCCCCTGCTCCTGGAGGGATGGGGAGGAGAATCGGAAGAATGTAACTCCCACGGGTTGAGATAAGAGCAGTCCAGTAACTAAGGTATAATACAAAACCACTACTGCTACCACCAATAATAATAATGATAAGGGAAATAACAAAGGGAGAGGATACAATTGCTCACCATGTGCCAACCGATACCCAGCCCGACTCGAGCAGCGATGTGGGCCTTCCGGGTAACTCCCTCCAGTTTATATACTGGGCATGACGTGCCGTGGTATGGAGTACCCCTTTGGCTAGTTTGGGTCAGGTGTCCTGTCTCTACTTCCTCCTGGCTTCCCCTCCTCCCTGGCAGAGCATGAGACTGAGAAAGTCCTTGGTCAGAGTAAACATTACTTAGCAACAACTAAAAAAAATCGTTGTTATCAGTGCTGTTCACAGGCTTAAAGTCAAAAACACAGCACTGCACCAGCTACTAAGAAGGAGAAAAATAACTGCTACTGCTGAACCCAGGACAATGGGTCTTAGTATTTAGCCAGCAAAGACTTCCACAGTGGAGAACAATCTGTGTCTAATGAAAGTATCGTATTAGCAGTTATCTTTGTTATGATTTCTCACTTTAAAAATTGCCTTCAAATTTTAGCTTTCTGCTTTAAAAATTAAAACCTACTCCTACTTTTCAGGAAAGTTGCTTGATGTATTAGTCACATTCTTCACAAATTTTCATCCCTCTGTATTTACAGCATAATCACAAAAGTCAGCCAAGCACAACAAAAGTATGTGTGTCTTGGTATCCCTTCAGTTTTATATTCTCATGTAAACTAAGCCGTGAACCTTGGTTCCTAATCCTAAACACCTTATTTTCCTTTACAAACTCAGTTTGATGGTTTTAACTGAATGCATCTTTGGTGCTACAAACTGATCAAATTCACAGAATTGCTATCATAACTCAGTTCAACTGACAATTTTTAATCTCAAAAATAGCTCAAACAGGGCTAGTATGATAACTGAACTATCTCTCATCCTCTCCTTTACAAAGCACAGTTATTTTCAGTCAACATTGACCAAGGTCACCAGCAAGGTCACAGAAAACTTTTGTATACCAAATACCTTTCTAATCACCCTGTAAATAGTGGATAAAACACAGACGACTGGTTTTCTTCTTTTTATTATTGAATTTTTGTAAACATTAAGATTGATGAACACGAGTTTTCATTTGAGGAAAAAAAGTGCAAAATATCTCTCAGAGGGGAAGTCTAAATGGGTAAATGCTACTAAGGTGCAAGTATTGAACCAGACACGCTACAGTACAAATCATATAAAAAAAAAAAAAGAAGGATGAAGTGTGGGTTCTGAAAAGAATATTAATTTCATCTGGAAAGATTAAATAGAGGTTCTTTTTTCCTCCTGGTTTGTATACCAAATTCCAGTGTGCTGAATAATAAACACATTCTTATTTTAAACACAACAGCTACCAATCACCCTAGCTGTTTTGCAAATGCCAGGGAAAAAAATGTTGTCTTTTTTTACAGAAAGCTTCCTAAGAAACATATTCTTTCAGTGATACTGTTGATATAACTACTAGAAATGTATGGCAAGAAATAAGACAATTTCTCTGAATTAGTCACTAGTTTTTCCCATAAACAAGTTATTGACTGACATTGCTAAATAGGAACTGAATCTATGTTGATGTATATCATACAGGAATAAAAATACCTTCAAATCTGAAATCTTCCACATGTATCTCCATATGCCCCAACCTGTCCAACATCAGCAGACTACATTCTGGGATTACAAATCCTGTATTTCCATATTTTTACAATTCACTGTAGCAGTAGAAAAGACCAAAAAAGTAAAAATAAAATATGCACAGAATCATAGAATCATGTATCTTACAAAACTTCAGGAAAACCTTTCCTTGTATTTCTGACAGAATTCCTATTCACTTATGCTTATCTATTTGACACCATTGACACAAAGCCTTCCCACAGCATGTCTTAATTTTGTTCCCACATTAACCTTAAAGGTGTGATGAGGAAGAGTATTTAACCTAATAATAGAGGTAGAGTTTGACTGAACCCAGAGACAATTCATTGACTACAGCTCTTCACAACTTCATTTCTCCCTTCTGTATATTTCCATTTTGTTTCTACTTGTGTATTTAAGGTCTACAGCAGCAAATACTGAGCAAAGTAAGCCTTTGGTTATGAGTCTTCGAGCATATCAAATAGCACCAAAAAGGTTTCTAAGAGGTATTGCAGAAAAAGGTCAGCTATGCAATCCTGACATGGGGGTAGTGTATATGAGACATTGCCTCTTACTTCATCCAACTTAACCCAGCTGTTCAGCACTTTGCAAGGTCCCACTCAAATTTTACATATCAATTATCAGTTATCAGGACGTTTTTGGCTGCTCAGAAGGAAATTTTTCAACCATTTTTTGCCAGTTATCTCAAAGAACATGACTAAGGGGAATATGATTCTGATTTTCAAGTACAAAGTTCCTATAGTTCCATCATTTAACAGAATGTTTTTCAGTCACATTTTTCTTAATGAAAATTAGCCACTTTTTTTCTGTCCATGATGCTTTGATAGCCATTTTCTTTAAAACCTGACAAATTTGTCCAAATTAGAAGTGTCTGAAAGATTTAAGTATACCTGTGTTGAGCAGCAATGTATTAGAACTTGGCAGTGAAATTCCTCTCTGACTAACTTCCTGGTATTTTCCACAGTAAAGAAGAAAAGACAAATATATACCTGGATTTCTGTGCTGGTCAGAACAGGATAAGCCTTAGGTTAGTTGCCTCCTTTTTCTGTTACTTCCTATCCTGCAATGCCCTTGAGCATTCATTTAATTAATTTAGCAAATAACTCTTTATTGTCATAATTATGTATTTCATATATGTAACAAAATTAAATTTATAACAGCATTATCTAGATTGCACTTAAGTTATTTTATAAATATAAAAATGGTTAAAATAATCAGATTAACCTTTTAAATGAATGAAGAAGGCATATTTTGCACAAAGAAAACATTGTAGTCAATGTATCCATTAAAACATGAAACTCTCCATCACAATTTACATATTAATGCTTCTGCATGAGCACATCAAAAATACTGGAATTTAATGAGGAAGTTAGAGTCAACTAAGCAATATTGCATTAATAAGTTATTTGCCACAGCCATAAACTAATAATAGATTTAAATATGTAGGCCCCCCATTCCAACATGGAACAATAATTTGATGTAGCTGTTGAGAGCAAGAAAGGAAACATACTGCTAGTGCCAGAAGCAAAGCATAACTAGCGAAACACAGTAGCCTCAAAGCCATATTTGTACTTAACAATTTTAAACTATTTGCGACCATCAGAGAATTAAAGCACAGAAATACAAAAGATATTCAGAAAGCAGAGAAATAAGAACAGACAGGCTGTGGAGGCATGGGAAAAGACTTCTGGCTAAATAACAACGCTAAATCATGCCAGGTCTCTGTGACCAGGAATGTAGAAATCAATGTCAGAATTCAGTGCAATATAGTCAGGGGTAGGAGACCAAAACAACTGCAGAAGAGTTTGAGGACAGCTTCCAGGGAATAAGAAAGCTCTCAAAATGCAGACTGAAAAAAACCTGTAGAACCCAATTACTTGACAGCACCTGCCCTGGAGAGTGCACTGTTTGCCTGGAGACAAAGCAGAAGAGAGGTTCTGAGCTGACCCATTGCTCTGGGAATCCTGGAGCAAGCTGTATGCTTAGATGTTCACCCAAAATCTTTTTCTGAAGTACATAAAATAGCAGCATCTTTTGCTCTCTCAAGGATGCTGTGCTGGAGGAATATAGGTGATACCAACTATTTCTCTACCACAGACACACCAAGCAACAGTGCCTGAGCAAGCAGTGAAGCCATGTGTGCCTATTCAGTCTCTTCTTCAGTCTCAAATTGTCAGGTTGATCCTGGCCCTCAAAAAGTTTCAAAGGAATGTACAGTATACATGTAGAATTTGCTCATATTAAAGTGGTACTAAGACCTACAGATATAACATTTTGATTTGGGGGGTGAGGATGGGGCAACAACAGCAGAAGATGCTGATTAGAGACTGCAGGTAGATTTGGAAAGTACTGCTCAATAAGCAAAGCTAAAATAGAGAGTGAAATGAGGATATTTAATTAAAGATAAGTATCTGTTGTCTGTTACTGCTGATGAAATTGTACCAATGGACTAGAGGATATACATAGGATATGTATGCATACATATATACGGGATATATATATATGCATACATCCACTATGTATATATACATAGTTCATATATGTATATAAGTATACATATATATGTGTGTATTTATATATGTAGTGACAGGACAAGGGGGAATGACTTTAAGCTGAAAGAGGGTAGATTTAAATTGGGTATAAGGAAGAAGTTCTTTACTGTGAGGGTGGTGAGGCACTGGAACACGTTGCCCAGAGAAGCTGTGGCTGCCCCATTCCCGTAAGTGTTCAAGGCCAGGTTGGACAAGGTGTCCCTGCCACGGCAGGAGGGCTGGAACTAGATGATCTTTAAGGTCCTTCAACCCAAACCATTCTATGACATACATATATATACACATATATACACACAATTGCTAGAAGGTGTGGATGAAGAATAGGATGAAAGGTGTTAGCAAGGACACTAATACATCATGTCAGATCTTTTTGTGGAAAGTTGTACTTATTATAAAACTTTTGATATATTTATGATTTTATAAAAAGTGCTTTGCGTTTTAAGACTAGTAGCCTCAAACAGTGAAAAAGAAACGAGAAGTGAAGAAGAATCAAAGAAAATGGTGATTTCCTTTGGCCATAGACAAAGGGGGCAGAGTTTTGACTTGCACATCAGGACCTAAACATAGGGAAAAGTTATGCTAGCTGAAATAAACACAAGATGTAAAAACAATCTGAATTTTACAGGTAGACTGCCTACAAACGAGAAAATAAACTCAGTATTTCTATTCACCACATTAAAATAATGAACTTTTTCATGTTTACGTAGAAGTTCTCTCTTGCAGGTGCAATGACATACCCATTTCTTTACAGCATAATATCTCGCATATAGGGCAACCCTAGCCTTCATTGCCTGACTACTATTCGTGTTCTTTAAAAGCTTTAATTTTGGAATAATTTCAATATTAAGGCTTTTTTTCATTCCTGTTAAATTTTAAAAATATATTCATTATATGTTTATCTGATGTGGTATTTATATAGAACTATTTTTTGTTTATTTCTGGTATGCCTTAACAGTTCAGTAAAACCATTTTAAAAACACAGTTTTGGAGTACTTTCTTTTTCCTGAAACCTGAACCTTGACCTGTCCTGGCTTATAGGTTCTGCTACAGGAACTGATGTATGACTTAACCAGAAAAAGCTTGAAAGTCTAAAAGTCACTAGTAGCATTTTATTTATAAATTGTGCATTAAGCATACACATATTCCTGGGTAACTGGAAGAAGTCTAATGGCTTGTCTGACCTTTGACAAGAAGTCAGAACATGTGAACCACTGATCTTAAGCTCCATGCCTCTATGTAACAGTGTGTCTGTATAATGGATGCTCAAGCGTGTCTCCTTAAGAGCAAAATACTGTTTATCTTTCTCATTCAAATAATCAACATGCCTGCTCAGTTAAATAAAATTAGCAATATTGTTTTTGCATTACAACTGTTAAAATCTCTGTGAAGAAGAATCAGTTTAACAGTGTAATCAGAATCTTACTTAATTAGTTTTATCAGGCATCCCTGTGAAATATTAACGTGCTTTTTTTCTAAATACTTTGCTAAAAACTTTAGTGTAGTAAATGTCCAATGAATTATGTCTGTTATCTTATACCAAAGCATACTGACACATGGTATGTGCCCTGTGGAACTTATGTGAGAGAAAGGAAAATGTGTCCAGCATTTTTTGCTATCCATGTGATAGCAAAGACTGAGAAAATGGCTAGTCAGACAGGGTGAAAATGAGGAATAAAACCCTGTCCATCTACTCAAAGTGACTGCTAGTCAGTATTGCTTGATTTTATTTTTTTTTTATTTAGAGAAATCTGTTTATTACCTGTGCATTACATTACAGTCTGACACACACAGTGAGGTACAGTCATGTACATATAAACATGCATCTTTTTGGCTATGATGGGGTTTTTGTCTGCAACTTTGTGTTGTAAGCAGAAAAGCAAATACACCATAGAATCATAGAATTATAGAACAGTTAGGGTTGGAAAGGACCTTAAAATCATCAAGTTCCAACCTCCCTGCCATGGGCAGGGACACCTCGTACTAAACCATGTCAGTCAAGGCTCTGTCCAGCCTGGCCTTGAACACCACCAGGGATTGATTACCACACCAGAGAGATAAAATAAATGCCACAGTCCATAGTAGCTAGAAAATCACTTCATTATTTTTAAGATACTGAACAGAAAAAAAAATCAACACTGTACCAGACCTTTATCGTTCACATACATGATAAATATTACACATGATGCTTTACTTGCATGGTATCCTCCCAGCAAGGCAAATACAAAAATTGATTTATGATTACTGTAATAAATCCCTTATCCATTGTGATCTTCTGTGAATGGCATAAGAATTTGCTTTGAGCTGTTACCGAGGGTAAAATAAATCATTGATAAAATAGCTGGTTGCTCAATAATGGTCTGGTCATAGCCAAAAGGTGACTGATCTTCAGGTTTGCCCTGTTATTTTTACAAGAATAATCATCCAGAAATGACAAAGAGTGATGCAAGCAACTCCTTCCATGATAGATAATGTAACCATGTAATAACCAATTAAACTTAAAGTTTCAAATCAATATTTTGATATACCTTTAAGATAAAGCTTTCTTGGGTAATAACACAAATTATGGTCAACATTAACAGGCATATTTACAATTAGCATGTCAGTGCTGTAAATACTGCAGTCTGATTAATGGAATTCGTAATGTTGCCAGAATATCAGGCTGTTGTCCCTTACAAATGTTGCTCTCATTTTCAGCTTCACCTCAATAGTTCACTTTAATATAAATAAGACTAAAGACAACAAAATCTTTATATTTAATGAAACACTTAATTTGATGGGATATCCTATTACAACTCTCATTTTGCTATTATGTCATGATAAAACCGTTAAAAAAATTAAAACCTCACAGAAATCATATACTTTTCAATTTTTCCAGTAAATAAATAGCCTCACATAAAATCCGAAGAAGATAAAGAATAAGTTTTGCCCAAGAAGGGGAGGAAAGAGTGGTTTTCTAAAAGTCCTATTAAATTCCATATGTTAAACATGATATGAATTAAAATCACTATATTGAATATATTATGATGATATGGAAATTTATTTAGCCACAAGCTCTGAAAATCTAAAATAATTAGTAAAAAAAGAATTACCTATTTGGGACAGCTTTACAGAGTTTTCTGTGGATACTCCCCCAGGCATAGGATCACTGAGTGGTGGTAGTGACTTCGTCATGAAGAAACTGCACAGAGGTATCTTTCAGGCTGGCGTTTGCAAAGTCCTTTCAAGAGTGAAGACTATATGTTGTGGTCCGAAATGAAGGAAAAACTTTTAAATTGGGAGGAAATGGAAAGTCTTTTAAAAGGACTAGCAAAAATCAATTGGATTACTTCACATCACTCATGACTAGCACAAGATTCACAACATCCTATATCACTATGACTGTGCCTTGATAATGACAGCTCTAGGAACCTGGAAAACGCAGACTTTATAATAATAAATACCTTAAAAAAGAGAGGGAAAAAGAGAAACTGAAAATTTCATGAACTAGGCTTCTTTACCTGTTGAAAGTATTGTATGTATTATAATTTCTGCTACTAAGAAATTTTGCACTTTATCTCAAGTTATTTATTATAACTTAGAAGTTTGCAAATAAGGCTAAAAGTCTTCCCACAGTGACACATTTCCTCCATTTACTAAGCAATTAACTAGTTTCCACTTCTTTTTTGTATGGTATAACTATATATAAACAGGATTTAACAAGATTTCTACCCAAATGGTTCCAATTGGTCTTTTGAAATTAACATACCCTTGGGGTTTACATCTCTATTGGTGTATTGATATTTCCAGTGACAGGACAAGGCTTTCCCACATTCCATATGTAAGCAAAACTCCTATAAAAAGTTTTTCTTTAAAATAGCAGTAGGAAAGAATCAGATGCCTGAACAAACCCAGAACTAAATCCACGTGTTGTTACTGACTCCAGTAGGACTGGAGGAGAAAATGAGGAAACTTTACACTGAAGGAAACTTCAAAAACTGCCTACACATTTTGCAAGACTGACACAAAAGGAAATTATAATTCTACCTAATTCTGTGTCATTTAATAATAAAACCATCTTTTCTAGAAACAGTCGTTGCAGTGTTTACAGTGAAACAGCACCAAGTGTAAGTGTACAGATGCTGATGCTGGAAAAGACCCAAAGCTGAATAATATCAATGAGCCCTGCAGGGCATTCCACTTACATTTCAAGTAAACCTACATTCATCGATGCTATTAGTGTCTCTTCCAGCTGTTTGCATGCAGGAAAATGTTTGTTAAAAAAATTTCACTAAGCTATATTATTAATGATTTTGCAAGTTACATGCAAGTGCTCCTACCTTATAGGCAGTATATCACCTCCATTAAAATAATACTGAAATTATATTAAAGTGAAGACTTTAAGGAGACTCTCCTGTAGCTCAAATAGGAAGTAACTCCTTTCGCTTTTACAGAAGGAAACAAATTTTGTACTTGTATATGTACAAAATCTCAACCACTTTCATTGCTTTAAAAGCACAATTTGTCTGGTGGAGTTACAATTTTTCACTTTCCAGATTTTAGGCATGAATAAATTCTTGCAAGGGCACATGCACTCTTCCACAGAATAAAAAAATGTTTTTTAAAATCTTTGCAATTTTTACCATCATGCTGCTTTTCTATACATTACTATTAGGAAGGCAACAATATAATGAAGCAGATAGGGTACTGTAGCTTGGAACAGGGACTAAGAAAACAAACACATGGAAAAGAAAACATTTTAACAGTGTGAATCTGATTTAGCTCAGAGAAAGATAGGGTCATTCTGAAATAAAGAGACTGTACTGGAGTGCAGAGACCTGTATAACAATTTCAAAAATAAAAAATTAGGAAAAAAAAAATCACGTCTCAGACCTTAAATGGAATTTTATTTGCAAGTGAAAGAAAGTGCAAACTCTTTTTCTTTTCAGGAAAATGTGTTCCTGCTGCTCAATGAAATATTTTTCCCAATTCATTGTGCCTGAAACATTTCCCATTGCATCCAGCTGAGTCAATTTCACTTTTAAAACTAGATGCAAAATTACTTTTGGCACAACATGCTTTATGTGACTGGTAAGATCTGCATATTTGAAAAAAAATGAAAATGTGGAGTTGTAAAATCAAAAGTTATATGTCCTCTGCACTACATGCACTCACACACACAAACAAATGCTGCAATTTGAAAAGAACGAATGAGACCTGTCTGCCAAAGATGAGCATAAGTAATGATATTAAATGTACTTTCTTATTAAATACTTACATACAGAAACTTGCATTAAAACTCGGAGAGATCAGCTGCATCTGGGAAAATAGAGGATATTTTGGAGACTTTGCCATGTTTTTAATCCCTCTGGGCACAAGGATTTGTTTAAAGTGTACAGAAAGATTTCTGTAATCTTTTAAACTTTAAGAAATCTTTTAAAGATTTAAGAAATGCAAATATCATACATTATAAATACAACATTTGCAGCTCCCAGTGCCATCACCTGAGGTCATTTACCAAGCACACTTGGTATCTTGAGTATGTGCTTGTCTTTCATGGGCCAAAGGAGTTAAAAAAAAAAATCATTTTTAAGGTCAGGACGTACATTAGAGATAATTATACTTTTCAGTAGTCCAGTAGAACCATTCAGCTGAGCAGTATAAATCAGACTCTTTGGGTGTATCCTCCTTTCACTGCTCAATAACACCTCCCATCAGAATTATACAGAAATTTCAAATCCAAAAGCAAATGAATTCAGGTTAGATTTCCTTCTCAATTTAGAAGTATATGTGGTCTTTCCTTCGAAGCAATTTTCCAACCTATCTCTGGTTGTCAGGGATCCTTCTCACATAGACTTCAGCATTGAATTGTATTGCTATGAAAAAATTCTCCTCTTTTACTCAGACACCATTTTGACCCAAGAATACAGGCAGTAAGTTATCACTGAGTAAGACAGGTTACATTCAAAGTGCCTGTCTGTTAATGAAAGTGACAGGGTATATCCTTCTATAATATTAAGGATTATCTTGTAGCTAACAAAGTTCTGGGACTTGTAAAATTTTCAGTACAATCACTTAGACACTGTGTCCAGTTTTGGACTCCTCAGTACAGGAAAAATATCAAAAGACCAGAATGAGCTCAGCAGAGGGCCAACAAAATGGCCAGGACTGGAGCATCCACCCTGTGAGGAAAGGCTGAAAAGACCACAGCTGGTTCAGCCTGGAGAGGGGCAGCGCTAGGGACACCTAACAGCAGCCTCTTGTCTCTGTGAGATTCTGACTGGGAGGTAGAGTGAGGCTCTTCCCCGTGGGACACAGTGATGGACGTGGGAGGCTGGGATTTGCCATAAGGAAAGGTTTTCCTTAGATTAAATGAATAATAAAGAATGTCTGAAATATTAGTCTGTACTAACATTTTGGTTTTCTTTTTTTTCTTAAAGAATTTTTTTCATTCTTTTTTATAAACTGTGAAAATAATTTTCCAAAAACCCTCTAGATCCAGGCCTATAAGAGATCATTGGCCATTAGACACTACAGATAAAAATAGTGTTTTTAAATATGCAGATTTTATCACAAAGTAAAGCAAATCTTTTCTATGTTGCAGTCTAGCATATATGTGATGACAGAATTGCTACTTGATAGATAATTGAAATATAATAAACACAATAAAACATAATTGAAACACTATCTAGAACAGGACAGAACAGAAATCAATTTCAATTGGAAGAGAACTACAACAATCATCCAGTCCAACTGCCTGATCTATTCTTGGCTGAGTGGCTATAGCATGTTATTAAGGGCAGTGTCCAAATGGCTCTTAAACATTTGACAGGAATTACAAAGACCAAGTAGCAGGCTAAATTAAGGATGAAATTTATGATGAAAATAAAGAAAATCCTGTGAGAGAAAGATCTCTTGGGCTAAACTGGAACATAGTATACCTCCACTGAGAACATAAGGAAATTACTCCTAACTCCAGTACAAGATTAGACATGTCTCTGGACAGAAGAGAGCCGGGATCTTACTGATTAAGACTTTTGAATCTGTTATGTATAATACAAAGGAAACTGGCAGTAGAAAAAAATGTTCATTGGCAAAGAGATTTGCCTGAATGGTTGTTGACAATTTTAGTTTTCTGCCTGTACAGCACATATCGGGGAATATGAAACTAGAAAATAACTCCCCCAGCAATTTGTGTTTGGGAGGCAAGCAATAAACTGACCTGTTGTGGAACCTTTTAAAGATAGTTAATGGAAAACTAAGATGGAACAAAAAATGGTGGACATTTTTCATGGAATCTATTGGTATCAAAAATGCAAAATAACTTCAGTTTTGTCCTACAAATAAAGTTTGCTACCCCTAGCTTGACTTTCTGGAAAGAGATGACTGCAAGAGTAATAAAAAGCACTGATGTCTGTAACTTAAATTATTGGTCTCTGCCCTGACAACTATAAGCTTTTGGCTCATCCACTAAACAGTGTTATGACTGATTCTAACAGCTTGTGCACATACTGCAGGAAATCTGTCAGAATAAAAGATATTGTATTCACTGCACGTGACTGCTGCAGATCTGATCACAAGCCCATTTACAAATGTTTTCTCTGAGCAGCTGTAAATTTAGGTCAGCAGAGCATTTACGGCTGGCTATATCAGTCATGTAAAGCTTCAGCTGCTTCTCCCTGCAATCAGATTTACTTGACTTCTTCACATATATGCAACATTTGATAAATAAGAGGTTTGGTGTTAAAATGGCTAAAAATAGCCAGCCATGATTAACATCAGCTTGTCATTAAAACCATAGTTACTGCTTACTCTTAAAGGTAATGCTTTTAACACATTTAATCAAGATTAGGCCCATTAAAAATTGCTGCTTCCTCCATGCAGCAATGGACACTGCTAACTTGCAAGATCTTTTCCTTTGCAAATCATTGAAGTTGTGAGCAAAATATCTCTGGGTTTGATGACTGTGGCTGAAGCAATCAAAATGATAAATACTCACATTATCTGACCATGTTTACAAATGACTGTGATGGTCCTTTTTAACACTGAGAGGCCACCATGTGTTGCAGTCACTGTGAATCTGTCTCCCCGATTAGTCGGTGCTCTCTGTAACAACCCTGATAGCCCTGAACATATGTTGTGGGAAAATGCTGTCAAGCAAAAAGCTAAGCTAATCTCATCTATCTTTGCCACCTTTAATACATATACTTATTTTTTCATTTTTTTAAATAGGATAGTGGCAGATTTGAATCATAACACTTCTTCAAGCATTTTCATACATGAATAAAATAATATTTTGAATTTAAAGCAGCATTAATGAAATCGTTAGGAAATGACCAGCCGTGTTGCTCAATTTAAATTCAAGGCATAGACTAGCCCAGATAATCATTAGCCATACCTAATTAAACAAGGCACATGTAACTGGGACATTGAGCAAGAAAGCAAAATGTAGCTTGATACACATACCAATAGCATTGTGCGTGTATGTACATATCCAGTGTAATCAGAGACCATTGAAACTTACTGTATTGAGTCAGAAGAAATTCAATGTTTGCATCTTTTATTTCTCCTTTAGTTGTAAATCTCAAGGAACCTTTAGTGATGTAGTTACTACTTACATATCTATAACCTAGAGAGCACATGCAGAAGCTGCTAGAATGGAAACTTATAAAATAATGCTATGTCACACTTTTTATTCTTTTTTTCACAGGTGTAGAATCCCAGATATAGTGTATATTTCATATAGAGAAATTACCTTTTTTTTCAAAGCAAATAATATTTTTTACACAGAAAAGTTTTCCAGCAGTGGCCCTGCTAAAATATTTTCATAAATAATGTCACATATCCTGATTTTACCACACCAAAAAAAAAAAAAAAAAGACAATTATAAAGTAATTTATTGGATACACAAGTTCACTCATTTTTAACAGCCACTGACAAGTTACATTGAATCATCCAGTAGGGTCAACATTCTTCGAAGTTAATCACAGCCATTTAGCAATAACAATAAGTGTAGTAGCCTACAATGTACTTTACTCTGTCTGTGCTGCCTGCATGGAAATGTCGCTATTTCAGATGGCTGTTACGCAATTCATTTCAAAACATGTGGCTTATACTTTACTACCCTCTTATTATTCAAGTCATGCTTACAATTCGTGAGAGACTGAGCTAAGACCAACAGACCCGTACTCAACACTGATTTTATAATGTAGCTCAAGCCAAATGTCAATAATGAGCATATGAGGAAAAAAATCTAACATCCTTTATTCCTCTAGAGCTGCTAAATTCTATATACAGCTAAATGTACAGCAGATGTTAAATGTGATTAGACTGCTTGCTCACTGCTAATGTTTGTCATTAATGAGAACCTTATGAAAAGTTAAGACACAAAACAAGTACAGGGAATTACGCATCTGTAAAACTCTCTCTCCGCACCTCCAACACCAGAGAGATCACATTTGAGACAGTTCCTGCCTTATTTCACACTGGAAGTACGAAGGGCTTCTATCACTTACATTTTTTCGGTATTATTATTAAAACAACCAAAACAGGCTTCTTTAATGAGTAAAACTTAAATTAAAAAATCAAGCTGCTAGCTGGCCTAAGATTTTGCAGAAAATATTCTAGGTATGCTACCAAATGAACAAACATATATTTAGATCCCCAAATCCTTATTAGAATTTCAGTAAAACTACTCAAACAGGAATACCATTCTCACTTATTTTTTGATAGTGGTAAGGCCAGAACTCAGTGAAAGCCTTATCATGCAGTCATCACCAATCAGAGTGCTGTCAAACCTGCCACGCCCTAAGACTGATATGTGCTAGCGTATCGATATGACTTTTTGGTGTGAAAATGTCTCACACACATTCAGTGTAGATGTGCCCTTACGATTCCTACTGCATCCTGGACATGACTCTTAGATGCATTGGTTAAGCATAAGTAGCGTTATTCAGCGTTCTGAGATTACGCAGGCACACACAGTTAAAGGAAATAAGGGGAATATTATACAAATAATGAGTGAGGGAAAATGGAATCTAGGTTCAAAAAGCCCACTCTGGATTTTGTCCTGAAATATATTCATGCACATTTGTGCTTCTATATGACAGCTTTCATGGAACCCCATGTTTCTCCAGCCATCTACCCAATTACACAAAACAAGCTATACAGGGTTTTTTCCAGAGGAAGGTAGGTAGTCAGGAATTATGCACAGGTGTACTTATATTGTTCTGATTCGTCTACTCCACTATGATAAAACCAAAATTCTTTCTTTATGCAGACAAAGTTTTACACATTATTTTAAAAAATCTACAGGAAAATCAAGCAATAAAATTGGAAACTGTACATCATTAGGAGCAGTTCTCAGACAGTTTGTATTTTTAGCCACTTTTTTTTTTTTTATATGTAAAGAAACTAAGTAACTGAAGCCCACAGCAAGAAAACACAAGAACAGCATAAAATTAGCTTTAAACAAACTTACACAGTGCAGGCTCAGCCAAAGAGACAATTTTTTTAATATACGTTTGCAAAAAACCAGAACGTGACTGTTACAGTAATTCATTCTTCATCACCAGAAAGTGTCTCTAATGAGTGCCATATATAGCAAACAGAAAGCTCTTCAAGGGAGGGTCTTCAGCCTAAATTAATTACTTAGGAAACCACCTTCATGAAGATGTTCTTACACTAAATACACTAAAAGGCCTCCCAGGCTTTACCGGTGTGTCTAAAAAATATATATATATAAATACACTTTTTTCTTTTTTAGTATGTTTTATATATATTTATATATGCATCTCAAAGATTTACTGTAAGTTTAATGGCTACAGCTAACGAATACTTCCTGCTTGCCAAGATCACTTCATAGTCACCCATACCTAAGCAATCATTCTGACATTATTACATGCATAAATCCTCTGTTGACCTTTCTATAGAAAATTAGATTTTTATTTTTAGAAGAAAGATATTTAGGATTAAAATGCAATTGTTTTAACTAGCTTATTTTAGAAAAAAATGTGAAAAAACACACAGCTATACGTGAAGCTACATTCTTGTCTATACTATTTTGGAGTTACACATGATTTACACTCCAGCATCAAAATGTCACTGTCACAGGGCTATAGTGATTCCCTCATCAGGTACAGATGGGATTAAATTTTTCACAATTGCCTTACCAAACTGGTACATGCATTAAGTAATCCAAAGAATTGACTTACAAAAGTGTGGGCCAATCTTCAGATGGAAATCTATGATTCTAATGTGAGAAATCCCTACAAATCTCTTGAAATGCTCAGAGACAGTCAACTATTCACACCCGTTTTCCCAATGGTAAAGTCTAAGAATGGATGCCAGTTGGAAATGGAATGGGATCATTTCTGATCCCATGATCAAAATACCCTGTAGGAACACAATTTTGAGCATAAATCATCAAATTTTTTTAAGTGCATATTATATATGCCTCATTACCCAATTTAATTACACTTAGTTAATTTTATAGATAAGCATATTTTTCATTGTCTCATTCTGTCATATCCTGTGCCTTAAGGAAGTAAAATACTGGCTCAATTACCTATGCACATTGCATGGCTGCACACACAGAGTTGTGGTGAACGGTTCAATGTCCAGTTGGAAAACAGTAGTGAGTGGTGTCCCTCAGGGATCGGTGTTGAGACCTATCTTGTTCAACATCCTTGTTGGTGACATGGACAGTGGGATTGAGTGCGCCCTCAGCAAGTTTGCCAATGACACCAAGCTGTGTGACTCGGTTGATACGCTGGAGGGAAGGGATGTCATCCACAGGGACCTTGACACACTTGGGAGGTGGGCCGATGCCAACCTTATGAAGTTTAACCAAGCCAAGTGCAAGTACACCTGGGTCGGGGCAATCCCAGGCACAGCTACAGGTTGGGCAGAGAAGAGATTCAGAGCAGCCTTGCGGAGAAGGACTTGGGGCTGTTGGTTGACGAGAAACTGAACATGAGCCAGCTTCAGTGTGTGCTCGCAGCCCAGAAAGCCAACAGTATCCTGGGCTGCATCAAAAGAAGCATGGCCAGCAGGTAGAAGGAGGTGATCCTGCCCCTCTACTCTGCTCTCGTGAGACCCCACTTGGAGTATTGTACACAGTTCTGGTGTCCTCAACATAAAAAGGACATGGAACTGTTGGAACAAACACAGAGGAGGGTCACGAGGATGATCAGGGGGCCAGAGCACCTCCTGTATGAAGACAGGCTGAGAGAGTTGTGGCTGTTCATCCTGGAGAAGAGAAGGCTGCATGGAGACCCCATAGTAGCCTTCCAGTATCTGAAGGGGGCCTATAGGGATGCTGGGGAGGGACTCTTCATTAGGGACTGTAGTGGTAGGACAAGGGGTAAGGGGTTCAAACTTAAACAGAGGAAGTTTAGATTAGATATAAGGAAGAAGTTCTTTACAGTGAGGGTGGTGAAGCACTGGAATGGGTTGCCCAGGGAGGTTGTGGATGCTCCACCCCTGGTGGTGTTCAAGGCCAGGTTGGACAGAGCCTTGGACCACGTGGTTTAGGGCAAGGTGCCCCTGCCCATGGCAGGGGGGTTGGAACTAGATGATCTTAAGGTCCTTTCCAACCCTTACTATTCTATGATTCTTTGATTCTATCTAGATTAAGGGTAACTATCCAAGCTTTCAAACACAAATTGTTTAAGCAATTCTTCCAGCATGACATATTTTGCAAATGTTCATATAATCTTCAGAACCTTAGTTACTTACTTCATCTCAAATCTGTGACTGTTGCTTTAATATAGATTTTGTTTGAAAAGCAGCCTCTCTGTTTTTCAGCAGTCCTTTTGTCAATTAAACTCTCTAAATACATGAAAAATGTCTCATAGTAAATAAGATTTTTACTGTAATATTTTACAATGGAATTTAAAAGGACGTTTATGTAATGAAGTATCTGTGTTTATGGGAAAAGACACTAGGATCTAGTAGCTACATGCAAAGCTCAGACAAATACACAAAGACATTTTCAGCTTGGTGGTTGGAAAGGAGAAAGAGAGAAGAGAGGGAACACCTTTGTTTTTCCAAACTATGTCACATTTGCCTTTCTCCTGTCCCTACCCCAATGTCTCTCTGTATTTTGACTTTAGGAATAAGTTTGGGTTTTTTACACATATGTATCAGCCCTGAGCACATCTTTGCAGGTTGGAAGGATGTTAAATCCTGGTTCATCCAAACAAAAAGCTTCCTAGCACTTTCTCTTAGGTCCCAAACTCACAAGCCACCATCTACAGCCCAAGAATAGCTCACAAAGAGAAGAAAAATACTTCCCTTAACCCACCTTCTAGTTTTCTTCCATCCTCATTTATCAAGTATATATGAGCTTCATTCACCTTCTCTTCATTCCTTCTCACCAGGCATTACATTCAAGTTGTCAACTCCCTGTACCACCAAAAGTAAAGGAAATAATTGCTTTTCTATTAGGCTGGACAGTCAAAGTGGAAACCAAATAAAAGGACAAGATAATTCAATACTTGTGATACACAGTATATGTAGTTTTGACTCAAATTGCATGTTTCACACTTAAATGTAAAAAGTTATACTTCTGTGGTTCTTTTCCTTTTTTAAAAAAGTTCTTCAGAAGTTCCACAGATCTATGAAGATTAATAATCATGAAAATTATTTGAAGTCAAAATTTGGATATTTAAAATAGAGTTTAAAATAACCGTCTAATAAATAAAAAATTAAAAATGTGCTCATATTCATTTGTATGTTTTCAAACAACTGGCAGTAGTTGTATCAAAAGAATAAAGATGTTTCATTACCATCAATGGAAATCTTTACACACAGCTTACAATTCTGTAAACACATGTGTTTTTCTTGCCATTAACAACTCAAACGGCACCCCTCCTGTACTGCCCCTTTATAATGGGCAGGAAGACAGAAAAACTCCTCTTATATAAACTACATTTATTCCTTTGATTTCAAACTACTCTTTAAACTATTTGCCCAACTCACCAACATATTTATACCCAGATCAGTTAGTCTGCCTGGGGGTATAGAAGGAAGTTTTGGCAAGTGAGAAAAGATAGTAGGAAATGTTTTTGCGAAGGCATAAAACTGAAATTTCTGATACACCATTGCTATAAGATGTACTTTCTTATCACATTCCACGTATGAAGATCTTCCTTGCTCTTGACATTTTCCAGACTACAATCTCCACTACCCAAACAGTTTAAAAAGTCACAAAGAATGTACTGAACACAGACTGATTTGTAGATAATAATGTGTAATTTTACACCATATCAAACACACATTTAAAATGTATGTTAATATTTTTCCTGCTCTGGATTCTACTGAAATACAATGGAAAATTGGATGGTGCATCACTGAGGCCCTGGTGCATATTTTAGAGTTACTTTATACTGTCATGACAATGAGGAACTATTGGTGTGTTGCATATGTCTGTGATTTTTAACTACATTCTCCCCTTTTTCATTTCTCTCTTCCATGCTCAGAAAGCTTCTTCTGTTCCCCAGGAAGCTGGATCCAAGCTGAGTTCAAGTTATCTCAAATCTCACTCTGAATAAAGAAACACAAATCAGAATTCTTACAGAATATTTTATTTAGGGAAGATCTTTGTGGAGTGAAGGTCAGTGAACATAATGGTCAGGGTCTAACAGGGAGAAATTTCTGCTCATAGTAAGCTTGTGGAATTACTTAGATCTTGACTATTTTTTCCCCTGCAGCCTGCATAAAATGAGCATGGATGTGTTCATGCAGTCTGTTATGACAGCCTAGATAGAAGAATTTCTTTCCTTTCCTTCCCTTCATCAGATTAAAGGGCTTCATTAAAGCAAGTTCTTTTCTAAACATGTTATTACTTTTTCAGTCATGACAGAAGCAGAGGTTGTGCTGTACAGCTCTATTTTGTGTTTAACAAACCATATAACCAGACCTGTTATTGTGTGTTTCTCTGTCTTCAGATCTATTTATGTGGAGGTATCATTGAATTTAAAATTAGAGAAGGAGAAGGTGTCTTTTATATTTATTAAAGACAGTAACCTCCTTTGACTTTTTTCACACTGTTTTAACATGCTATTAACGCTCAATGGGGAATTCAGCCATACACAGCAGTGATTAGATTGCAAAACCAGGGAACATACTGAAAAAGCTTTAGGCTAAGAAGTGACCCAAGAAAGTCATAGGATTGTAGTTTGATGTGGTTGTGTTGTAGGTGATTTGAGAGGAAATGTTCCAAAGTACAGTGCTAATACACTTTTTTGCTGTAAGTGCTTGTATTTACTAAAAGCTCCCCAGTTCATATTTATTGCATTCCTGAAAGTTTAGGAGAAACAAATGTTTGCTCTTTTGCTCCTTTAGAAGAATTTTACTCAGTAAGATGATTGCAAAAAGATTTTTCTTATTTTACAACACAAGAAAAATAGAAAGCATTGAGTTTCTAAGTCCAGCATTAAATGTTATTTTGAAATAATTAATAAGCCTGTTCCTTGAAATCCTAAATAAAACTTTCAGATTAACAATTTAACCCTATGGCAAAGAAGTCTGGAAAAATAAAGCGAATTTCATTTCATTCTTGTAATTAAAGTGAGCTATTGAAAGATGAGTGTCAGAAGAACATACAAAACCTGTAACAGCTTTAAATTAATATCACAACAACATCTTCTGTCATATAAATTGCCCCGTTCATTAAAAATGGATTTAATAATTTTATTAACTTTTTTGACTGTAACCATTTGAATATTTGTAAATATTTTTGCACCCAGTTAAATCAGATGGGGCAATGTGAGCTAAAAAACAAATTCAGAAAGAGGATCTGCAGTGTTTAAGTATTGAATAACTTTATTTCTCTAAAAACATAAAAATGTGTTGTTTTGCTTTTTATGCCAGACACATTTTCCAGTTAAATTAAAAAAAAAAAAAAGAAGGGAAGGCAAGGGAAGGGAAGGGAAGGGAAGGGAAGGGAAGGGAAGGGAAGGGAAGGGAAGGGAAGGGAAGGGAAGGGAAGGGAAGGGAAGGGAAGGGAAGGGAAGGGAAGGGAAGGGAAGGGAAGGGAAGGGAAGGGAAGGGAAGGGAAGGGAAGGGAAGAATAAAGGCCTTGCTGTTGCTTCTACTACGTCTAATATACAGCAAAACAATAATTATGGTGATTTTTAAAAGCCTCTTTGATTCAGTATTCATTATACTCACTCTCGGCTGCTGGTGATTGGAATAGAGTTAGATGTGATCTTGCAAACAGACTTGTTGATCTCAGACTCCAATGAAGTCAACAAAACTGCATGGGCAGGATAATGCATTGTTACATAATCTGTTTTAAAGCCAAGGCCAGAGTTAAGAGACAGATGCTAGAAACTAAATGTACCATGAATGTGTATGCATGCGGTTGGCTTTTGTTAATCATGATGTGTGTGTAAAAGCTACTACAGATTATTTTGCTTGAAATGCAAAAAAGAAGAATGCAAAAGTCATCTCCAGGCAGCTCAGAACATTGTTTTTCCATCTCTACCCCATTAAAATGATATGCACTGTGCTTCCTAATCGATTGGTGGTACTTTGAATTGAAATATTTCCTCAAAAGTATTTCAGATTTTTGCCCTTCCTTTCCACATTTCTTCAACCAAGCATATTCACCTGAATTTGACACCATTTGCATATAGCTTTGTCTGTCCCTTTCAACTCATGAAGTCTCATATGAAGGGTTTTACTCAGTCTTCCTGGTCACAATCACTAGTAATATAGTTACAACAGAATTATTTTTTAAAATACCAAGGGAAGGGTAAAAGTTTCTTTGGGGTTTTTCTCCCTTTTCCCTCCCCTCCCCCCTTTTTCTTTCTTTCATGTTAATAGGATTTTCTGTGTGTAACAACGCTAAGCTTTTCTGAAACCCTCTCAGTTTTTGACCTGTCTTGAATCTGTCTCACTTGGCTACGGATGGCCTATCAAATCCATCAAGTCCTGATTGGAATAGATTACTGAATTGACGGAGCACTGGGATTAGGCCCATCTGTCTGCAGGAAGCTCTGTAATCATGATGAGAGTTTATTGTTGCCAGGGAGCTGAAAAGCAGCAAACCATGCTGCGCTAAAGGATCAACCACGGCCTTCCTTAAAGTAGAGGAGATGGAAAGGCAATCCTATTCTGCTGAATCCAGTGAACAACAGCAAGGTGATGTAAATACACTTGAGATACTGTTTCATTGAATATATGTCTCTTAAGGATAATTTTCTATGAGAAACTAGAATTTAAAAACAAGCCAAATTTTGTCCTTTTGTTTTAAAAAGGGCATTATCAAAGTTTAAGAGACTTGGAAATTTTGGTCCTGAATGCCTACTTGAATGCTAGTAGTTTTCAGGTTGAGCATCTGAACTAGAATGAAAGTAAAAATTAACCCTACCCTACCTGTCAAAGTCAAGCGTAACTATGCCCTGGAGACATTTGGTAAGGGATTAACCATATTTAATTGCTTCCCTAAATTAAAATCTTCTTACTTCTTAACTTAGATCTCTGAAAGTACCCAAAATATCATTGCAGGTAATGTTGAAGGGAACCTGACTTCATTCTGTATTATTTTTAGAGTTTTCACCACATTTCATTTGTTCTTTGGAAAAAACTCAAGTTCTTTGAAGTGTTTTCACTGAAAAATAGGACTGCATTGAACTGCCCTGAAGATTTCAAGCCAAACAGGTATGAAAGTAAATTTAAAAGTTTGTCTTCATGGAATATGAGAAACTCTAATTCAGTTTTCTGCTGTGCCTTCTCCACCAAGTCATGCTCTTACATTCATCAGAAGGCATCCAGAGCAAAGATCTGTTCTAGGCTAAACTCTCTTGAATGGCTGAGCTTTCAGAATGAGCTGACAACAGCACTTACTCCCTTCATTGCCTTTCATCTCCACTTCAGCATCCCCACCAACAAGAGAGATCTGACAATCTTCCAACAAAAAGTCTAGTGTAATTACATCTATGCCACTTTACCTCTCAGATACAGGCTTAGCAGCTCAGAAATGCAAAACAAAAACTAACAAAAAAAAAGTGCTTTGAGTTTTTTCTTACAAGCTTAGCTTGAGTTTCATAATATAGAGAATATTTTTCCCTAAACAGTCAATGGGTATCAGCAGGACCAGAACTTATTCTCTAGGAGTTCAGACAATAAGTTAGTCTATTTCTATTATATTATTTCCATATGCTCAAATATAATGACATGATTTATATGGGTAGCAGTGTATATGTGCATTGTAAAGATTGTTTGGGGATTTTTAACTGAAAGGTTTAGACATATGAAGAAATGTCTTTTTTTTTTTTTTTTTCTAAGCTAAAATCCAAAGACCTTTATAAGTCTGTCTTTGAGGATACTTTAATGAGAAGGCTTATTTTATGCCACTGCTTAGGAAAGCTTGCCTTCATAAATCCTAATCCTGAATCTTAAGAAAAGGTAAGAAGAAAGAAAATGATATACCCAATATGTTCGTTAAAGTGGAGTATTAGCATATTCTCTCAGAATCCTCACCTAAAATTTGAGCTTGCAATCACTTAGGTCTTTTTATGAATGCAGCTAAATTTTTATGTTTCTATTTGTACTTCTAAGTTTTTATACATATTTGATACTTCTAAGTTCTGAACAGAAAGTATAGGAATCCTATGTTCTATGCTTTTAACTCGTTCTTTAAATTTTCGCTTAGAGTAGAAATTCTCCATTTTGGACTGAGGGAAATAACACAGTGAAAAGAGGGATCTCTGACTAGTCACTATGCTTTAGACATGAGAATGACCAAAACCAATCCAAATAATTTTACCCTTATAGTAATAAAAAGTATATGGGAAAAAAAAATTGTGGTTTAATCCTAATGGAGTGTACTGAGGTGTTGGCATAAGTTGTATAAAGACAATATTGAATTTTATCTTTTTCATTTTTATAATATGTCATCTGTAAAAGTTTTTTTACTGGGAAAAAAAATATGTGAGACCTACAGAGGAAAGAAAATTGTCAAGGAACATGGTCTGTCAAGGAAAATGCTATAAACTTTGGTAAACAAAGCAGTGTTATTTTCTCTGAACTTGCTTGTTGTACTCAGGATGTCTCTACTGATGCAGAATGCATCTAGAGCACCAACAGCCCAGCCAGTGCACAGCCCCCCAGCAAGCTTAGCTTCTCCTTAACTAACCAGAGTAAAGGAAGGTCAAACACACAGTCAGTGAAGTTAGCGTCTTGTGGTACCCACAGCAGTCAAACAAGCAAAACACAAACAATCCGATAAAACCTCCAGAATAACTTCAGAGCTTGATTGTGGGGTTTTTTGGTTTGTTTCTTTCTTTTTTTTTTTGAATGTGTATAGAATTAAAAAAAATAATAAAAAGTGATATAAGGTGGTAGCTAGGAGTCTATTCTTGGTTATTCCTGGATGAGGTACTTACAGTAATGGATTAATCAGGACCTTCTTTGCTATTGCTCTTAACAAGGACGTGATGCAAAAGTCATGGTAATCACACTATACCCTGCTCTTCCTAGTCCTATGAAAGCTGAGCAGGTATTTACAGAAATCCCTTACCAATTTTACAAACTAGATTGCACAAATATGCTCCCATTGTCTAGTTTACATGGATTTTGTCTTACTGTTATGTCTCCTCTAGCACAACTCTCCAATAACCTGGGAAGCGGAGAGCCAATGAAGCTAAGGAACAAAATTCTTATATTTTAATTTCTTGCTGGTGATATACCAATTAATGGTGTGGTTTTGCTCTCAGATTTCAAAATGTCACATCCTAAATGTTTTGCAGATATCCTTAAATAATTCTTTAATGCCTGTGAAAAATCAAATTTTGGTATATCCCTCCCTCCACCTAGCTCTCTAGCAATCTATAATGTGTGTTGTACTTTGTCTACTATGTGTACCTTTCATTTTGGTCAAAGCCTTTAATCCTCCACTTTTTAGATAAAATACCATAACCATACTGTAGTAGGTTAAGATTGATTGACAAGTACATATAATAATGGCTTCAATAGTAAAGTATGTTTTACACTTCGAAAAAAACGCACAACCTGGGAAAAAAAGAAGCTGTGCCCATTCTCTGGGATAAAGACATCATATCAAATTGGTTCCTTTCCTTGGCAGAAGGAAATAAAAGACTTCCTTTAAGAACAAACACTTCCCAGAAGGCTGTTGGAGGAAGCCTCTTTGATGAGATAATACTGCACCAATGAGAAAGTCAAACAAGGCAAAAGTAGAATATTAGGAAATATTCCCCTTTTGACCTCATTTTGTATTCAGTACTGTATGGAAAAGATAAAATAGAGGAAATAAATGGCTAAGTATTTGTGCCAACATTTAGAAAATGAAGGTTATTGTGGAAAAGAGTAAGTTAGTAAATGGAAAGATATGTTGAATCCTCCTAATTGGATATTCTCCACATCAGCCTTTGCTATTTTAATTCCAATATCTTTCATGAACAATACAATTTAAATTTAATCTTGATTCCCTTAGTCTGGATAAGTGGCCAATTCAGTCTTCTCCAAATAACTCAACAGATGATGAGGGATCATTAAGAGGAGAAAGTTTGAAAGACATGATGTAAATTCAGGTTTCCCCCACAGGAAAGAAGCTCTGGTTTAAAAACCTGGTATGTTTTAACAGAGCTGTATGCTATATTTTCTTTCATGTATGCTGGGCATTTCTGGTAGGCAGAGACATTTTAGTTCAGAATATAAATGTGCAAAATCAACCATGTACCACGCATAGACATGACCATGGGTCATCAGGAACAGCAGAAAAATTTACATACGTACATCAAGGCCTGCACTCGTGGGCTGGTGAAAAAAACACCTGGTAATAGTGAACAGAGCATATTTCCAGTCTCCAAACAGGGGAGGTAACAGTTCTTATTACCCCACCACAACTGGCACCCTCTGTTGCTTATCTCAGCTGCTGACTGAGGTCCTCAACATTCCTCTTCCTTGGAAACATTTTTTTTTTGCTACTGAGAAGAAGGGTCACTACTTTTGTGTAGGGAAGTGCTGCACCCTTTTGCATAAGAGTAAATTTCAACCTAATAGGTAGAATAATGGCAAAACAATTACAGAAATAATATTTTTGTGAGTATACCAGTGGTTACACAAAGTTAATCCAGATTTTGGTCTAGAGTTAATATTTTGTCTGAGAGACTGCAAAATTCACTAAAAACAAATGTTTTCAGAAGTTTGAGACAAACTTTCAGAAGTTTGAGACAGAACAAACACTGTCCAGGTGTCGCTGGGCAGAACTTCTGGGCTGAGCCTACTGTCCGTGCAATAGGAATTCACCTTGTGTACTACTATCTTTCTGTCTAACTGTACTTGAGCACTTTCTAGCATCTGTCACCACTTCCACACTGCCCCTTTCTAACATGAAAAGACAAGGTGTTAATGAAGAAGGTTTTCAGCAGTGTACAAATCCTTTACTGTGGGCATTGCCATTGACTCCAAAGGAATATGTCTATATGGCCAAACTGAACCAAGGTCCACAAGGACATGTCCATATGGAATATGGACATATGGACAAACTGAACCAACTGCTGGACCAGCAACTAACATGGAGTACAATTCCCTTACAAACAAGTGCCATTACATACATTTTAACATTTTAATTTTATTTTTCAGTGATTTTTGTCCTTAAATAACATGATTCTTTTAATATCACTTAAATTATATACATATGTGTAATTAAGATTTTTTTCTTAAATAATTTAACAACTTTAAACAATTAAAAAAAGTGTTTGTCTTTTAGTTTTTGTATGGAGTCATCAACATATCAGGTAGGAGAAACAAGATGTATGCACTTATATGCTTTCAGTCACAATGGCTGAGTGGAAAAGAAGTTCATGAGACATCAGGAAGCACGTATGGAACACAAAATAATATACTAATCATCTTGGGAAAGGGGAAAATAGGAAAAAAAGATTTACTACTATTTTTCTAATCATATTTACACTGGACTAAGTCAAAATATCTCTATATTCAATGTTTCAACATTTATTACATTTAGATTCATTAAGACAAGTAGGTAGTAAACATGGTTCAATTGATTATTAAATGGATATTCACTAATATTTAATAATGCTTTGTAAGGTTCCTCTCTTACAGCTTTACACAAGCTGAACAAGTGTGGTTTTAATAATCCACTAGTCTGTACGTAGTTAATAAAAGTAACTGTCTTAATATATTTAATTTAAATGTCAATTCATGACTCGTTTCAAAACGTTACATTCCAGACAGTGTAACCTGACCATCAGAATGTTCTTATTGTGAAGATGATTTGTTCTTCCAAATGTTCACTGGGAAAACAGATAAAAAGGAGAATATTTCAGCCCTTGAGAAGCTAAATCACTGTTTACTTACAGAAGTTTTACTGTATATAGGGGTTATTATGTCAACTTTTTTTTTTTTTTTACACACAACAGAACAAATACACATAATTTTATTTGAATCACACTTAAAAATAAATAAATAAGTAAATTTGGCTCCTGACTCACTCTTATGATTTTAACAATATGATTTTAATAAGTGAAGAACATACTTTTAGTGATGTCTTGGAAAACAAAATGGGGCAGGACATTTTTTCTGTAGAATTTGGATTTTTACAATCCTGTCTTTTGCAGATATCCTGGTTTCTATGAAAGACTATTTAAGTTTACATTCTGAAGTCTGCCTAATTATTGTGATTAAAAGTTGGAACAAGTTCTGAACAATAAAAAGAGTAAATTAAATCCAGTCTGAAAGTAGAACTAATTATAAAGATGTTGCTTGATTAAGATGTTTATACTGAAGCGTATTAAAAGGATTAGTCTAAACCTTTACATCCTGCAGCACAGAATTAATATGCAGGATTTAAACACTTGAATTAATTCACGTGCACCAAACAATTATATGAAATAAGAACACTCGACCCAGCTAATGGTCACAGTAGTCTGCCAAGCTAATTTATATTCATGTACTTATTGACCTCTCTGCATGTTCACAAAAGAACTGTTCTAATGCTAATGCATGCTTCCAAGACAGTCTCCATCTACTATGTCTAATTGTAGCAGACTTTAGTAAGAAGATATATGTCTAGTGAGTAACTGCTTCTACCTGCACACACTAAAGCAAACTAAAACATTAAAACAAAATAGTATATGGTACAAGGATACACTTAAAAGTACAGTATTTTTAAATGTCTCATCAAAAAATGGGATCAGGCTGCTTTAATCACAGTCCTCAGATTGATGTGTCGCCTTATAGGAATTGTTTCAGTGCTGAACTCACAAGGAAAAAAAGAAAAACATTTGATTTCAAGAACTTACAAAGCCTGACAGCAGGATTCAGCACCTCAGCAACCACAAGAAAGCTTTAGCAAACAAATGAACAGACAAACAAACAAAAGCCATTGAGATTGGTTTTATATATGCATCAAAACACAAAGACAGCACTGGAAGAGACAAATACAAATCTGTATAGGTGAATAAAAATATGTTTTAGGCTGCAGAAGTAATAAATTGTAGGCAATACTCTTGATCCTATTTGGAAGGGCAACTCAGAGATGATCCTAGTGCTATGTCAGAAAAATGCTGACATACTCTGGTGACAAGAAACCAGAAGAAGCCCTCCATTGATTCTCCCAGAACCTGGCCATGCCCAAAGCAGGCAGAGAAAGCAAGAATGCTTCCCCCAAGCTCAGAAAGTAATGAATGTCAACATGGTGAGATCATCTCAGATAACACAATAAATCCCTCAGCTTGATCTAGCTAGCACTGACTACGTTCCTTGATCTCATGCAGAAGTGACAGTCTGCCAATGGAAACAGAAACAAACATCCATAGGCCTCAAAACCTTTCACGTGACAAAACTATTTTAATCCTGACATTGTGCTTACCCGTTTTATGTGTCTCCAATAAAATTCTGTGGTTTTCAACAGCACCCAAAGAATCAAGTTTCAGGATTTTTCAGTGTGTTCTATGGTGAAAAAGGCCTGGCCAAAACCTCTCAGCTTTATAGCTTTGGGTCATCTCCAGGTCAAATATTTCAGATGCCAATCATGAGACAATTTAGCCCTTATTGCTCCAGTATGTACTCTTCTGAGAGACTTTCTACTCCTGGAAAGGACCCTCAAATTTCTCCCCAGACTATTCCCTCCTCTGTCCTTCCTCCCCTCCTTAGAATGAGAAGATCCATTATGATAATACCAAGAGTTACAACATTTATTCTAAACTCATAGTAAGAAACTCGCTGTTTAGCTCACTTAAGCAGTAGCGAACTTTTTTGTTCTTTGCAGCTTTGTTGAGTTTGTGTGCTGTTTTGGATTCTTAGTTACCTTCAAAGGTTAGTCTAAACACCTGGGGCTAAGACCTTGTTTATTCAGCAAATTCAACTTGTTTTGCTCATGGTTGTCCTTTGAGCGTCTACTTTTCCTATCCTACACTGCAGCCACCAATCTTTTTTTCTTTTTCAGTCAGAAACTAAGCCCCTTACCCTCTGCAAGATTTTGCTCCCCCGCCTCTTATCGGGAAGTCAGCTTTGTAGTCTCTCAGACCATGAGTTATCATTACACAGTGCTCAGTAACCCTCCCAGTCCTTTGAATTACTTTGCTGCATTTAGCCTTCTCTTTTTGATTCAAAACTGCTGAATATGTCATGTGCTGCACAGAACAAAATAAGGCAAATGCTAAAGTTGGCAACCCTCTGATTATCTCCTGTCTTACAGGTTTGCATTGCTTGCAGATGTAGGACAAGCATTATATGAAATTCCCTTCAGGAATCTTCTTTCAATTGTCTTTCACATTGCCAGAGAGTAATAGCTCTGACAGAGCTTTTAATTGTTCTACTCTTCTGCCTGTGGTACTTTTTTAAATTACTTTTCATCCCTGGTACTGTGCACCCAAACCCCATTCTTTTCCCTTGTTTAAGCATTCAAGGAAAAGTGTTAAAATACAATGTCACAGAGGAGAGCCATCAAAGGCACATAGTTGTCTCTTGCCTAAACTAAAAGCTGAAGAGACATTATTTATAGCCACAGTGTTCTCAGGAGCAAACACATGTATTATCACTCCAGTAAGTTTCAAAAAAGGAAAGGTAGAGGGAGCTGGGTTTGCTTACCCTGGAGAAGTCTACAGAGACATCTAATCACAGTCCTCAGCACTAAAAGGTGAATCCAGCGAAGATAGAGCCAGAATATTCTCAGGCATGCACAGAAAAACAATGACAGGCACTGGTGTCAATCTGCAGCAGCAGCACTAACTGGCTAACCAAATATGAAGAAAAATGTTTTTCCCATGAGAGAGGCTAAGCACTGGAATAGGCTGCTCAGAGAAGGTGTAGAGATATTCGAATTCCTCTGTCTGAACAAGGCCCTAAACAACCTGGTCTCACTTTGAAGCAGGAGTTTGGATCAGATGACCTCCAGAGATTCTTTTTAACATAAATTATCCTATAAATATAATTAATCTAATAATTATGCTTTTTCTAGTTTTTCTAGTTCAAATATCAACAACCTGGGTTGGGGCAATCCCTGCTATCAATACAGGCTGGGGGATGAAGGCATTGAGAGCAGCCTTACAGAGAAAACTTGAGGGTACTGGTGGATGAAAACTGGTGGGATAGAAAACCTCTCCTACACAGGCTGAGAAAATTGGCATTGTTCAGCCTAGAGAACAGAAGGTTCAAGGGATACCTTATAATAGCCTTTCAGTACATAAAGGGGACTTAAGAGAGAGAGACTTTTAGCAAAGCCTGTGGTGTCAGGACAAGGGACAACAATTTTAAACTGAAAGAGAGTAAGTTCTGATTGGATGCAAAGTAAGATTATTTTTTACGATGAGAGTGGTGAAATACTGGAGAGAGATAATAGATCCCTCATCCCTGGAAACATTCAGGTTCAGGTTGGACAGGGCATTGAGCAACCTTATCTAGTTGAAGATGTCCCTGCTGATTGCTATGGGGGTTGGACTAGATGGGGGATCTTTAATGGTCCCTTCCAACCCAAAATATTCTATGATTCTATGAATTCAGAAACAAGTACCGTAAGACAAATATTTAAGCTATGTCAGATAGTTCTGATCCTCTGAAGCTAGTTTTGGCATTAAATTAGTATACTGTAGTATGGTCTCTTGCCCCAAAGAGACTGCTTTATTTCCTAGAGGAAATAAGAACCTTCCCCATCAAGTATAATACCCTCCTGAATAAGCTGCAGTGATATGGAATATCTGTGTGTTTGGTCCTCCTAAAGTGGCAGTGCCACAGAAAGCAAAAACATCTGCTAAATCTATAATACAGCTTTGAGCAAAGTGAAAGAAAACTAACCACCCACCCAAATTCTGGTTTTTAACCATTCCAAAATATGTTTAGATGGCAAATTGTTTCAACAATCCAAATAGTATTGCGACAATCTCAGGTTTCAGTTCTTCTCACCACGAGGAATTTCCATTTTGTGCCTCAAAAACCAATGGCACCTTACAGATTCAGTAAGGATCTAGTAAAAATGAGGCGAACTTTTTTGATAGCAGTGCTCTTGCAGAAGCCAGATATAGTTGAGTCCCCTCATTAATGAAGAACATATCTTTTGTGTTTGGATTCACAAGTAGGAATTTAATATCAAGATTTTTCCTTGTGTGGCTGTCATCTAACACATTCAAGCAGTTATTAAGATGGCTTTGAAACATCTATAAAAGACAGAACAAGTTCTGCTGATACATGCTAGAGTACAGTGTCTTGTGGCAACTCCTGATACGGACATAGAGAGGAGACACCTGTCACTAGTAATAGTTCTATTTCTATCTATGAAACAAAAGGAGTTAACAAATTCCCAAACAAATTCCCAACAAATTAACCCAAATTGCCCAGCAAAAACAGGTAAAAGCACGGAAGAGCCGTATTCCCAGGAAATATGTAAAATTCATCCACTTAATTGATAGCTGGAAGTTGTGTGATGCCTGACAGCTGATGAAGTTGTGTGATTCAGAGTCTGAGACTCCTGTTAGCTTCATCCATAGGTTCCATGCAAGTAAAGAAACACCAGCCCCAGCCCCACTCCTTTCTGTCTAGCCAGAAACTGCTTATCTCATTTCTTAATCATTTGGGATAAATTTACAGGGCAAATTGTAAATTTGCTTATTCCATAGTTATTCAAAAAAAAACCTTGTGCCATAATAGACAGAGAAATGAAGGGGCCATCATTCTTGTTTCCCCTTTCTCCTTCCAAAAGCCAGATCTATTGCTAAAGCTTCTCTTTTCTCACCTCTGCTTGCACACTCACTCTACCTGGAATCATGGAAGTTTTTGCATAACTTCACATAACATATGTGTCTCACATGTTTGCAGAAGTTTTTGTACTGAACTTCAAATAATCATTTCAGACCACCAATAGGTTAATTGAGGAAAGGAGAAAACTTTTAAACTGAAATAAATATATACCTAGAAATGATGGACAGTTCAACATCTATGTATAAAGATGTCTTCCAAAAGCTGTTGAAATATCTCTTAAAATTCTTATGTAGATAACTCATTATTAACAATTTCATCATGGAATAAAATAGAAGCTTACTAGAGGATTATTTTCTCAAAACTTTCTATTATTTTTATTTTTATATCAGTTTCTTTGAAGGCAATGATATCAGACAAAAGCAGAGAGGTGCTTGTGCAGTCTTGTGTTCACTGCTGGGAAGGAAGAAAAATACAGATTATTCTATAAGTAGAACAGTTTTAAATATTTAAAATTTAAGATATCTACTTTAGATTTTGCTCACAAACAGCAGATGATTTTTATTTAGTTAGTTACTTATTAAGAGCATAACTCCAGTGAAGAAAGGTATTTTTAATATACAGTACTCAAAGCCTTCCAAGCCTGGAAATAATGAAATGCTGAGGAAAGAAAAAAATCTTTAATAATTTAAAGAATATCTACTGCAGCTACATTCTTTCTTAAAGAAAAGACTGTAAAATTTGCGGGTTGTTTTGCCTAAAGATTTATGTAGCATTACTGGTACATGGCAGGTGGCTTTTACTTGGAAGAGTGAAGCTCTCAACCTACCTGTAAACCAGGCATAGCATTAGCTCTGGTAATAGGAACTTCCCTGTAGTCCCATGTACATCTGTGCTTTTACACTGACCTAAACTGACCCCGAATGTTTAACTAAGAGCACAAAGTGGGCTGCCTGAAATAACTTTTGAGCAGTGAATTCAATTGAAATTTGACTCTAGATCATAAGTCAAACTGTTTTCAGATGGAAATGCCTTCTATCTTAAAGCTTTTACCAATGCACTCAAGTAACTTTGACTTAAAAGAAACCAAACCCTACAACTACACACTTTTTTTACTGGAGTCTCATTTTTCATCCTCACAATTTCAATCACGTTTTTCTCAAGCTAGAACAAAAAACTAACATAAGGAGAAACTAAGGCAAAGTACTAAGCTATATGTCTTCTATGTTATCTACATAAAGATGCTGTGCTCCCTGGAGCTCTCACCCTTTGCAGTTTGTGAAACTTCTCACATGAGAGATATATGGGTCTACCTTTTTATTGGTCACAGATTTACTATGTATGAGCTGCTAGAAAATGCCTAGTTTTGACCACTTGTTCCAAATTTCCAATTGAAAGTTGCTATGTCACTAACTTCTCTCCTTTTACAGGCAAAGAAACAGGTAAAGAACACATGCTGAATGTGTTCTGAAGAATTTTTATTTTTCTAGGCATTCCACTGACTAGTCTTCAGGACAGAAGCAATTGCCTCCAAAGTTTCCACGCTTCTGAAGGAAGACATCCTAAGCATCCCACTATTTTCATAGCAGTACATACTGTGTTCTGGGCTTTATGGAATTCAAAAACACCAGACACAAGTTTCTGGAGAAACGTACATATGAATGTTTATTACGTTGATAGGATAAGGCATTGTCGGAAGGTGCAATCTTCTTGTCAAAATACTTTTAAATCCCTCTTCTCTTTTTTTCTCTTCTCTCATTTTTGTTATTACTGTTTGACAAAATAAACAGGAAAAAAATGCCTTACAAAGTCACATCAAATATCTGTCATGCCCAGTAACCTTTCTCTGAGAGTGGCCTTAGGGAATGCTTAAGAAGAAGTATAAGAAATAGAGTTATTACAAAATTCTCCAGGGTCTTTCCCAGTCTCCACTATTCTTAGCTGCAGGACCTCCTGGTCCAAAGGTCACATCTCTGTATCTAAGCACGCACCCTAGATTTTCCCCATTTATTGTTCAATTGATTTTTGAAACTTTGTAAACTTCAAATATTCGTATGCCCTGCGGAAAGAACTTCACACATTTACTGAAAAAGCTGTCTCATCTTTTTAGTTTGAATGTATTGTCTACTACTTCATTTAATGTCCCCTTATTTTCATGCTACAAGAAAAAAGAGTTATTCTTTTTAACTTTTCCCATGCCACACATGAGTTACGTAATCATCTTACTTCCTGGCAAGGATCTTTCTAAGCTCAGGAACCACGGTTCTTATGTGGAAACCATTTCATACATTTAATGATGCAAGAAATAATTACCATGTAGCAGTCAAAACCCATGACAGATACTTCCATTGACTTTGGCCTATTTAACTAGAATGGATATAACCTGTCGTACCCTTCAGAAAGATTTTAAAACAATTTCCTTTTCATTTTTTAGATGTAAAAAATGCATCTGGTGCATTTTTATGTTTTTAATTAAGAAGGAAGTGGTAGACAGCACATCAGACTGTGAGTACTTCTCTTAGGCTGAGCCATTACCACCACTTGAGGTTACAGAGCTGTCTAAAGGCATAGAATTCATCCTAGTCTTTTTTCTTTTTTTTTTTTTTTATTTCTTTAATATTAATAAAGTGATAAAGGGAACCAATTTATTTTCAAGGACATTTTGCACCCATCAGTCCCATAGGTAAATGAAAACCACTTGTGTTTATCATTGATTAAGAAATTATTTAATCAATCATTATACTAACAAATTTTTCTTAAGTCACTGTTGAATCAGGATTGCTTAAAATAGGCACATAAGGGACACTGGTGGAAAAAGTCTGAGAGCATAACATGTTAACTCACACAGGAAAAAACATGGGTATGTTGTGAAGCCTTAATATTTAGTCTAAAAGCAGACAGGTCAGGGGGGAAAAAAAATACTATTGTTTTAAGTTTTAGTAAACTATTTTAGGCAGCCTGAATCAATAACTTGATATTTACATTTGATTTTTGTTTCAAAGGGCATGTATAGCATAGTCTAGACTTATTATACTTTGATATATAGTTGCTATAGCAACATATGTAAATTATCAATCTTTGTATGTGAAATATCTCCAAAGGACAGATTACCTTTGTGTTAAAAATGCAGATAGTTTTAAATATTTCCCTGTGATGAAGTAGACTGCTTATGAACCACCAAATGTAGTCAGGAAAAATAGGTCTCCTGAAATGTCTAATTGGTGCTGCAGAACAGAAAGCTAATCTGAAACTAAAAATTAAATTAACATATTAAATTCTATATAATATTTTAAATAGTTAAGTAACTTGACTTTGTGTTTTTGCCTAGAAAATTCTCTGTCCCACTCTGATCAGTAACATAAACATATATAAAGTAATGGGGTATAGGACCCAATAAGAACACACAGCTATGCAGTATGAATAGAAGAGAGTTGCAGTTGCCTGCACTACAGAGCAATAAACTCCCTGCAAATGAGGTTGCATCATCAAGATACTTTGGTTGTATATGGAGGAGGAAGGAATTTATTTAATCATGATGGTAGACTTCTGGAAGTTATGACATTTCTGCACTGTCCTATGAGGTTACTTGTAAAATCTGCTTGCATATTTTAGCTCTAGATATTGCCTTTCTTATAGAAGACATTAAAAGTCCTATTGAGATCACGGTGTCTCAGCGATTTAATGACAGACCAAGTTAACCAGGAGATCTTCAAGGATGTTAGCACTGTTTGAGCCACCTGCACCGAAAAGCAAGAGGCTGGGGAAATTTTCCAACACTTATATTCTACTATATAAATAAATTCTATTCTACAAAAATTGCTGAAAAATAAGGAAAGAAGGCCCTATATTAAAGCATTTCCAGAAATCACCAAAAAAAAAAAAAAAAAAAAAAATCAGGCCACATTTCTGCATAGTTTTGGGCACATTGTAAGTTAACATTTGTTCGCAATATTGGCAGATTTCTTTTACAAGGAGAGGTGTTGGCTGGGAATAACAAAGAAACTGATAGAGTACCCTAGTCACACTTGACTGTAGTTACAAAGCTGGTTCCTATTCAGTAATTTAGGAAATTAAAAACTCTAAATCTAGGGTTTTCTCCACTGGGACTTAATCCAGTCCAATTTACAAGTTCAGGATTTATCAGGACTGTTTTGAAAGAAACGGGGAAATGTAGCTATGGTATCTTGCTAGAGTTGCACTGAATCTATTAACCTTGCCCACAGAATATACTGTTGTAGTTATCTCATTTAAAATGTTATTGTACATGATTTATGACTATGGCATCAAATCTCAAATTAGGTTTTGTATTTTAAGAAAAATGTACATGTCTATAATATATATTTTTTCTCAATCAGGGAAAATAGTATTTAAAAAATATTTACAATATTTCAATGTTATGAAAAATCTAACGTGAGGAGACAAGAGATAGGGGGGAGATTCAAAAGATCTTCAGAAATAAATGAATACTTGGAGCTAGGCTAACATTTCTCCTCTCTAATTAAGCAATGTGAAGCATGAAGTACATTCAGTTAGTCTGAACTTGCATAGATACTGAGAGCCTTTGTTGGAGATGAGCACAAAGGGAGAGTTTTTGTGCAAAATGGAACACAACACTGAAACCACTCTGGAAATACTATGGAAACCATCCCCAGTTTTCTTCAGAGAAGAAATTCAGAAGTGGTTCACAAATATATGTTAAATGTCAACAAACTGAAAAATGAGTGCAGAAAAAGCAGTATAGTTTGTATGTCATATCTCCAGTATGACCTACATATTTCAAAAGCTTTAAACACCAGAGATAATTTTTAATTTTAAATTATGCTTTCTTGCCATTTTTCTGTGCTTTTGATTTTTCAGTTTTGTGCTTGTATTTCAATCTAAGCCAATCCCAAACCACATGTAGAACCACAATGTATCACAACTGCTTCTAAAAAACTGTCACTGTTTCCATGCCATTCCCAGGCATAGAGAGGGAGTACAAAAATATAGAGGCAATGCTTCCCAACTCAGGAACAAATATGTCTGGTTCCTGCATAACACAGCCCTAAGGATATCAAAAAGGGTATCTTTTAAAATGGTATGTGAGAAATACTGCTATATGTGTATTTCTCAATAACAACGCACATCTCAATTCTTTTTCCCCAGCACAGATTTATAACAAATCTTTTAACAGCATGTTGTCCACAATAACCTTATAATCAGCACAGGCGACATTGGACTCAAATACATAAACTGACTAATCTAGTGACCTTCTATGATTGAGTGACTGCATCTGTGGAGCAAGGAAAAACTATGGATTTCATCTACTTATGCTCCTGTAAGGTCTTTGATATGCTCCCCCACAACATTCTTGCTGATAAATGGAGACACACTCATTTGATAGATGGACTGTTAGACAGACGAGGAATAGGATGATGACTGCCTCCAAAGACTTACTGTCAATGGCTCAATGTCCAAGTAGAAACCAGTAACGAGTGGTGTCTCAAAAGGCTCCCTACTGGAACTAATAATATTTAATATCTTCATCTGCAACACAGACAGTGGGATCAAGTGCTACCTCAGCAAGATGCAAATGGCACCAAGCTGAGTGGTGCCATTCATTCACTAGAGGAAAACAGATGCTATCCAGAGGGACCTTGACAGCCTTGAGGCATGAGTCCATGTGAACCCAAAACAAAGAGGGTAGTGAGACATGGGAACAGGTTACTCAGAGAGGTGGTAGATGCTCCATTCATGGAAACATTCCAGTTCAGGTTGGACAGGGCTCTGAGCAAACTGATCTACTGGAAGATGTCCCTGCTTATTGCAGGGAGGTTGGTCTAGATGACCTTTAATGGTCCCTTCCAGCCCAAACAGTTCTGTGATTCTATGAACCACTTCAACTTTATGTAAACATTTTGGTTTTGTAACTCTGCTGCTCTAAAAATAATTAGAAATGTGTCACTACTGTTCAAAAGTAAGTAGAGTGTTGACTTAACTACATATTCCAGCTGTTGTGGGGTTTTTTTAACACAGTTGAAATCATGTTTCACAGTTCTACTAGCAGGAGCCTCAGAAAAGACTGCTGAGATCTTGAAAATAGTGCCTCTCATCTCAGGTCTCAGGTACTACATATAAGATAAAAACCTTCTGATGGAATGATTTGTCACAGAGTTAGTGCAATGTAAGCATTCCTTTATTTTTAGGATTATTCCACATTTCTTTAGGTAAAAATAATAATTTTTTCCTATTCCAGTCTTTGAATATATGTAGCATTAGTGTAGTTTGCACTATTTGAGACATTTAGAATTGTAAGCTACAGTAATTTGATTTACTTGCTGATGAGGCTAGCTTTGATTCTTGTATATCATTTCCCCTTGTAAGACTAAAGTAGCTAAAATTTGTGTTGCATTAGTTCAACTTTTCCAGTTAGCTCAATATAAACAGTTGTTTGTCAAACAGTTACAGTACCAAAATAGACAGAGGGGTTTTTCTTCTCCTCGAAAGATAAACACAAGAAAATTAGCTTGGAGCTTGTTCATCTGCTGGTTTACTTCTATTTCCCTTACTGAACACTCAAATGCATACAGAAACATGTGCTAATGAAATACACCAGAAATAGCCCATCATTCCCCATTTCACCATCAAAAAGACAAATGTATGTGGTGATCCAACTAATTTAACTAGTTAGTTTCTTACAGATTGTTACTCTTTTCTCAGCAACATATTTCTTCTTTTGCAGTGAGGCAAATTGGCTTCGATGTGTTCCTTTGAATCAACTCCTACCTAATCTAAGAGTTGGCTGAGATAGTTAATTTTCTTTGTAGCAGCTAGTATGGGGCTATGTTTTTGATTTGTGTTGGTAATTCCAGGATGTTTTCGTTATGGCTGAGCAGTGCTTACACAGTGTCAAGGCCATTTCTGCCTCTCATCCCATCCTACCAGCCAGCAGTTTGGGGGTGCACAAGGAGTTGTGGGGGGACGCAGCTGGGACAGCAAGCTGACCCAAGGGATATCCCATACGGTGCCATGCTCAGCATGTAAGCTGGGGGAAGAAGGAGGACAGATGTGGGGGGACGTTTGGAGTGATGGCATCTGTCTTCCCAAGTAAATGTTACCCATGATAAAGCTCTGCCTTGCTGGAGATGGCTGAACACCTGCCTGCCAATAGGAAGTGATGAATGTATTCCTTGATTTGCTTTGCTTGCATGCATGGCTTATTAAAATCTGTTTACCTTAACCCATGAGTTTTCTCACTTTTACTCTTCTGGATTGTCTCCCACATCCCACTGGAGTGAAAGCTAGAGGCGGGAAATGAGCAAGCAGCTCTGTGGGGCTTACTTGCCAAATAGGGTTAAACAATGACATTGTTTAATGAAGTCATTGAGGATATCACAGAATCACACAGAATTGTTACAGTTGGAAGGGACCTCTAGAGATCATCTAGTCCAACCCCAATATGAAAAAGTAATGCTTATGACAGGTATCAGAACAATAAACGAAGAGATCTTCCAGTCATTGAGCGCCAACCCTTAAGATCCGCAGTATACTCAATGACTCCAAACTATTCAACAATGTAGCAGTCCAGGGCACACAGACTCTGCCAGAAAGCATGCTTGAGTGTGATGGCACACAAGAATCTAGCTACTAGACATCATTTGCCTTAATAGTTCATGCAAAAGAACTAAAAGGGCATTCTACAAAAGAATCTCTCCACGCACAGGTCATTAATGTTTAGGTTTTATCTGGTCCTGATCACCACCATCTTCTCCAGCCTGTCATTATACCTGCAATTTTGCTGAGTGACAAGCGATTAAAATACTCAATTTTTTACATACCTTTAAAATTCATAAAATCTACGAGTATTAGCACCTGCAATATGGAGATATGATGACCTTGATAAAATGCTGTGAAAAATAAGTGACTAATATCTGAGGGTTGAAAGATTAATTACTAGTCAGTTGTACTCAATAAAGTTATTTTAAATTCCCCAGTTGTGAACATTGAAGTAAAATGTGGCAAACAATAAAGTCAGGTAATAGTTTTGATAACTCTTACTAACTCTAGATTCTCTGACTTGAAGCAGATTATCCCAGCGGTTGATATAGGAAAGAGTTCATATAGAAAAGAACTTTTATCAATAGTCAATATTTAATATCTCTGGAGCAAAGATTTCACAACCAAGTATATACTTTCCTAGGTAACAGACAAGCTATAGAAAGGAATATAGTTCACTGGAAAATATTAATACTGGTCTACCAAATGGCCTACCATGAATGCTCTACCTTATCTATATTAAACCAGAAAATCTACTTCAGAAAAAAAAACAACCCAGCTGCAGTTCTATTCACCAGGTTAGCCCAATGAAAGTGTTACAGTGTGACTGTAACAACCACAGAGCTATTGTAACAGTTATGCCACAAATGCTGACTTCCACTGGGTTCTAGGAGAATAAGAGTGCAAGCAAACTCTGTCATCATAATTAGAAAATAATACTAATTAAAATCCCTCACCATTTCACTTCAGAGAATGAATGTTGACTAAAACTGCTGAAGACGAATGCTCACAAATACCAAAGTATCAAACTCTGATCTTACTCCTTAGAGACATAACAGGCAGCTAGGAAATTAAATACTGGGTTTTCAGCACCTTTCTCACTCACACATGTATAACATGAATAGGAACATGTTCCAATCAGACAATTTGGGTTGGGGCAAAGGTAATTAATGTTTGAATGCAATAACCAAAAGAATTTAATTTGTATAGTTTTGACTTTTTTTTTTTTTTTTATTCCTCATGCAAAGGAGCAAGACAGTGCTTCTTGCAGTCTTGTTACTTTCTTCATTCTGGATCCTGCAGGAGTGGTTACCACAACTGAGCTGCACTTTCTTAGATTTGTTCCTTCTATAACTGCTGATTTTTATTATTATAAAATCCTTGGCTTTTCTTTTGAAACTCTCTCTTCATTTTACCCATCAACTCTCAATAGCACATAGTGGGTATTCACATCACACAGCTCCAGGGAACTGACTTTCAGCCCAGTAAACACAAGGTCAGAGGTTTCAGCTCTAGTCAATGGTGGAAATGAAGGTGTTTGACAGGGCAATATGCTTCAGTTCCTGCTCCAAACATGGACTTGACCTAGGGACCTAGGGAACAATTCCTAAAGCTAGGTAGTCTGAACAACCTCAAAACATAGATTTCACTTGTTCAGGTAATCTCTATATTCAGGAATTCGTGTCCATATAGTTAATAAACATTAAAAATGAACACATATTTGCACTTGACGTTGCAAATATACTACCTGGAATATTTTACTATAGCAATGAAAAGTTTACAGTGGCCTTTTCTTCACTTGGCTTTCTTCATCTGCATAAGGTTCTGAATAATCACTCCAATATCAAGCTTTTCCTGTCCTAGTGCTGTCATGACATAGTAAAACAAAATAGAAATGAAGTATCAAAACATATCAACATCATAAAAAATAAAAATAAAAAAGTCATGGTTTTATTATGATAAAGTTGAATTTCAAGGGAAGTGTGCAAAACTCTTGGGTAGACGTATGCTCATGGATTAATATTTCAGCTTTTAAACCGCAGAAGTCTCCCTCAGAACTGAAAATGATTTGAAGGGAAAATATCACTGCTGTTGTACGCACACTTATGATAACTTTTATCTGTACCAGTAACATACCTTACTAGAGCCAAATTTTTTAACAGCTACTTTAGAGACACCTCTTGTGAATATGAAACAAAACACCAAAATCCCCACTATACTGTATTTATTATCATTATGCATTTTGGAGATACATTGTTTAAACACAATTCTGCATCCTTAAAAAAAAGTAAACTAAGGAGCCTCACACATGCTTTTATAGTTTTCCATCCAGCATGTTCAAAAATGTATTTAATCATAGACAGAAGAGGTGAAATAAACATGTAGTTTATCCAGGTTTGGATTGTCCCTACTGAATTTTCTCAAATACTTTTCTCTGTCTAGCTTATTCTGTCAGGATCAGCAACTATGGTGCTTCCATGCTGACCTCAGAAGATTACAACAGATTTTAGCTGGCTCTCTCACTCTTTGTCTCATAGAAAGTATATTTTCCAGTGCAAACAAAAAAAAAATCCTGACTTCCTGGTCTTTAAGATTTTCTCCCTTCCTTCTGATCAGCAGCCTTATGACACTTCTTAAACCATGTTTTCTCCTTGATCTGCATGTCTTTTTGTTCTATCCCTCTTTCTTCAAATGTCAGCTCTTCAATAACTTTCATATCATGTTTGCCTTCCTTCACATTACCTCCAGTTTATCAATGTCTCTTTTAAATACTTTCTTTACGTGATGTGCATAAATAATACTGTAGAAGCAAATTAAAAGGATGAATAGAGGAATAGGAACTACTTATAGCTTTTAATGCTCATTTCTTTTCTCCTTCTAAATTCCTTGCTCAGGATATAAAATTCTGTGGGGAAAAAAAAAAAAGCAGATCAAGAAGCTAGCAGTCAGATTCACAACTGTGCAGATGTATAAAAGTGAGTTCTTAATACATATATATTACTTGAAGTCAAACTTAGCAACTAATAAGGTGAGAACAGGGGACGCTAATATCCCCTCCGCTCCTACTCCTTACCACCAACCACCAGGGCAGGGAAGCTGCGGTAGTAAGGAGTCTGAGCCTTTCCTAAATTATAGTTCTAGGCTTCAAGGCCACCCTTATTGCATGTCATGACCATGCACATTCTCACCATTATGTGGCCTCCTTTAACCACTTGACAGTGCTTGATGTGCCCCCTGGCAAGTGCTTTCTTTTGTGAGGGCCCTTCCCTCCCCTCCAGAAAAGACAATCTAACGACCTACTATTAAGTAGACATTTTCAGCACTTTTTTTGATCCTTTAATACCATTTTGGGCTAACAAATTAGGTGTCCCTGTGCTTATAAGCCCTGCAGAGCACACCTTCCCCCACAGTGACAGCCAAGTTCAGCTCAAAGCACAGCTGCCACTGCCAGCTTTTTGCACAAATAAAACTAACGTTTCCTTCCACACTCACACGTTTTGTGATGCTCTAGGTATCTAACTCTCACTCAAGAAAGAGGAAACTAAAACTTCATTGTCACTTCAGCATGACGGATTTAAACTCATAGCACCCATAGGACCAAATGACTGTCCTAGTAACCAGAATGTGCTGTTTTATTCAGAAAAGGATGTCAGATTCATGAAATCAGTGACACACAGGAAGATGCTTCACTCCACAGTGCAGGGATAAAGGCAGTTTGCTAGCATGAGAACCTGAATTTTTATCTCTTTTCCAGTAACAGATCATGATTTTCAATTAAAGAAACAGTACACAAAGTACATTGAATATACCACAATGTGCCATTTCCTCACCCTGAAAAATCTTTGACCCTCTTTCTTCAGAGAAGCTGGAAGAAAGTCCATGTGGATGCTGCTGTAACACAATTTGTCCGCAAGCAGAAAGTGCTTCTATAACTAGTTCCCCTTGAATGTTCTCACTCCACACTGAGTCAAACTTGAGCTGAGGTATTTCACTAGGGTCCATTTCAGTTTCCTTCATCTATTTTTAGTTTTCTTACAATAGAAATTCTACTCTAGAACAGTAATAAATCTATGAGACAAAGGTGAGTACAGAAAAATCTATTCTTGAAGCAAAAGTTTGTTTTATGTTACAAAACGAAGTATGTTAAAATAAGTTTCATCCACCAAAGTATCAATAACATTTGTAAGTGAAGTCTTTTCCTGGCAATTTTCATCCAGTCTCTTTTTCAATCTTTCCTTTTTTGTGGAAAGTATAGTGGGTATACATCCCTCTGTCTATCTAGGTATCTCAGTATCTATCCATTTAAGTAGCTAGCTAGCTAGCTTTTGTACATGTGAGATTATGTGTATGTATACACATAATACAATGTATATAGACCTATGTTGCATCCCCCGCCATGTACCCTCATAGTAAAGAATTTCTTCCTAATGTCTAATCTAAATCTACTCTCTTTCAGTTTAAAGCCATTTCCCCTTGGCCTGTCACTACTTGTCCTTGTAAAAAGTCTCTCTCCAGATTTCTTGTAGGCCCCCTTTAGGTACTAGAAGGCTGCTATATGGTCTAGCATATAAAAATAAACACTTGAGGTCAGCAGAAAAAATTTGGAAAGCAGCAACCGTAAATATGTGTTAGCAGACAGACAATATAGCACAGAAATAATTTTCTTGGCCAAGCAGCTGGAAACTTTTGGCTATTCCCCATTTTAAAATGGCTTTCCTCAAACTGTTCGTTATCTGAGACAACTGCCATGCTTTCCCACTCATACAAAATCTTAATACTGGGATCTCATATAATAAATTAACAGAACCAAATGCATTTCCTGTTCTCATTTCACTCCTTGGGGTTGGTATGAAAAAATGTATATTAATGATACAATTTAACTAAAGTGAGCACTGAAATTTTCTACAACCTAGCATGTTTTTTAAGGATTCTATTAAACTTCATTAAAAACAAAACACAAAAAGGAAAAAAAGATCCTCTTTTCAGGCAGCACTAAGGTTCAGATAATTTTAAAAACCCCTTGGTTTTGTACACCACAGTATGGGGCAATACTGGAATACCACAAATATTGGTTTAGACATCTTAAATGGCAGAGATGTCATTACAATAGTACTGAATAGTGATGCATGTCATTAAAAGATGATGCATGACATGTCTTTCAATTATTTGGATGCGCTGAAAATACTGCAGGAATTTCTTTTAAATTGTGTAAAGCTAATGACATGCCAATCAAATTCAGCTGAATGTCACAGAAATGCAGATGGCAAAGAAAAAGAATTGTAACATTCAGTTTATTGTGTCCCCTCTCCTTGCTAGATAAGGAGCAGGGAATATGAAAACAAGGCAAGCTGGCACCACATCCCACTTACATACCCACATTGGTTTAAATGCAGGAGAGGAGTTTGGCATAAATCTTACTGCACCGGTTCAAAGTGAAGCAAATACTATCCTTAATTAAAGACATAAGGTGCACAACGAGCTCACAGCTCACACACTTCTGGGACGATTGGAGATACACAATTTAACAGAGAGGTATGCAGGGCATAGGTCTCTAGAACAAGATATATCACAAAAGGCCAAAATAGGTTTCCACGACTTATAACTGAAAATATGTGAAATGAGGCAAATATTGAATGGAAATGTTTTACAAATGCTTGCATTTGTAACAATATTGGAACTGGCATGGAGCATTTCATAAGGCTACTGCCCAGCTGAAAGGAATGGTCCTTGATTACACTTCAATCCATTATTGTCTTTCCAATGATCATTAATCCTTCTTAAACACCTTAGTTATTGTTTCTTCAACATGGACATGTTTTTAACCAGAAGATTCTGCTTGCAGAAATATATTTTTCAGATAAGTTTAACCAATCAGGGCATTTTATGAGGAAAACAGAAAAACAGAAGTGAAATAAAAGCATGCACTAGTCTCATGCCAAAAAGCCTGGAAGAAGGAAAGAAGGAATAATGAATAATATGCAATTAGCACTTCATTACAGTAAGAAAGAAGAAAAAATGCTGGGGTGGGAGCACTGAAAGGTCAACCGAAGAGTTGTTTCTGCAGAAGTCCGTGTGTTACGTTCAAGCACGCTGTGTAGACACTTAGTAGGAATGGAATTAGTGTTTCAGAAGATTTGGAGAAAACAAGAGAGGAAAATTACAACTTCAGTGGATTTTTTTTTAGTGCCAGGGTGAGCAGTTTTCCCAACAGCAGGGTTCCTAATTATGATTAGCTATTTGCAATTGTGGAGGAAAAATTGTGTTAAGTGTCTGCATTTTCATCAGGATAAGAGGATAGGCTGTTGAGTTTTCTTCACAGGAAGCATTGGCTCTTCAAGAGGCTTGTCATTGCCTAAGTAGGAAAGAGGCTATACATAGAAAATTTTATAGGGTGGACCTTCTTTTGACAGCTTAAATCGGTATGCTGTTGAGCACACTGCATACACACACACACTCCTACTCTACTTTATCTATTACAGCCATAATATAATTATGCAAACTCCTCAAATTAAAGCTGATCATATTTTAATTAAAATCATTCATATGTTTTGAAAACTGATACTGGTAATAACAAAAAGAAAAATGTTCCTACATTGACAAGAGTAGATGTGAAAAAAGGATATTTGCAAACAAGTTTTCATTGTGCCTCTCCGAAGTGGAAAGGTGAAGGTAAACTGCTGAAAAAACTTAACACATGAATTTACATGTATGTGATACTTCTTCAAGAATCTTAGCAATATCACACATCCTTAATCTGTCCTCCAGACTCATCTCATAACAAGAGAATATAAGAAAGAAAAAATGACAACTTCAGTGGGTTGTTTTTTTTTAGTACCAGGATGAGCATTTTTCCCAAAACAGGGTTCCTAATAGCAAAAGAAGGACATAATAGCAAAAGCAAAATACTTATTGCTTACTCTGGTAAGCTGGTAGAAACTCCACGTTACTGAGGCAGTCATGCATCTAACTCAGTGTTTCCTACAGCTGTTTATTGAAAATCTTGTTTTTCTGTTTCTCAGTAATGGTCCTTTCATTCTTTTCAGTGCTCTCGAAATACAGTAAAGCAGAATCAGCCGGTGCAGTGCTGTGGTTTTGACTTTCAGCCTGGGAACAATGCTGATAACACCAATGTTTTCAGTTGTTGCTAAGTAATGTTTACTCTGACCAAGGACTTTCTCAGTCTCATGCTCTGCCAGGGAGGAGGGGAAGCCATGAGGAAGCAGAGACAGGACACCTGACCTAAACTAGCCAAAGGGGTATTCCATACCATGGCACGTCATGCCCAGTATGTAAACTGTGGGGAGTTACCTGGAAGGCCCAGACCGCTGCTCTGGTCAGGCTAGGTATCGGTCGGCGGGTGGTAAGCAATTGTATTCTCTCTCCTTGTTATTTTCCTTATCATTGTTATTAGCAGTAGTGGTTTTGTACCATACCTTAGTTACGGGACTGCTCTTATCTCAACCCGTGGGAGTTACATTCTTTTGATTCTCCTCCCCATTCCTTCTGGGAGCAGGCGGAGGAAGAATGGGGGGAGTGAGCGAGCGGCTGCGTGGTTCCAAGTTACCAGCTGGGCTTAAACCATGACAGTTCTTTGTGGCACCCACCGCGGGGCACGAAGGGTTGAGATAATGACAGATCTGACCAGAGTGTGTCTAATCATATTTGTGATCAGCATTCATTGTATCGAATTAATAGTCACTCGTCACAACGTTGATTCATTGGCTCTCAGAGTTGTTGCGCTTGATCTCAGAGTTTCAGCATGTCGTACCTTACTTGCAGCCAGTATGTGCTGTTTTAACGTTTATCGGCTGGGGGGGCTGGGCTAAGGTTATGTTTTTGCCGTACTTCATGGTAATGACTTGTAATACAATAGACTCATTGATCATGAAACTGGGCTGGTATGTGTCCCCAGTGTGATCGTCACCTCTATACTATGGGAGGCATGTAATGGGAATTTTTAACAATTACACATCTTTCTTTTTCCTTCCCTCAGGGGGTCAACCTATGGAGATATATTCCCTCGCATCCTCCACTCTCCCACCAGTCTATTTACAGTAGGAGTAGATTCTGGAAAAATTAAAGATCCTGAATATCCTTCCAATGCCCTTGAAAGAACCCTGCTCCTTTTTCTGGGAACCAGCTTGTTGCTGCACATGCTCTATATGTTTTGCCTACGGCGTGGCCACCCTGAGAACGCCCGATCTTCTCCAATCTCAGAAGACAAGCAGGGTCTGGCTCACATCTTGTCTAAGGTTAGACAGCTATTTAAGAATACTACCAAGAGATTTTCCCCAAGGCTAGACAGTCAAGAGTGGCAGGGTGTGGGGGATCATGTGGGCAAGCACTTAAGCCAGTTGGCCCCTCCAGTGCTTTGGCATTTCACTTCTAAACAAATGCAGAATCTGGAAAAATTAGCAGAACACTTAGATGAGGTATGCTGTTGTCCTGGCAATACCGGAGAGAATACTTCAGACGCAAAAGGGTGTCAATGGGCATTTGGTATCACTGCCTTGGAGACAGAGGAAATTAAGCAGCTGTCCACCTTGCCCGGTCTCTCAGAGGATCCTTCTGTTGTGGGGTTGCTGAAGGTCGAAGAACAACAAGTGCCAATTGCGACAACAGTGCACAGGCGGCAATATCGCACCAACCGAGACTCCCTGATTCCCATCCATAAGCTGACCCATAGGCTGGAGAGCCAAGGAGTGATCAGCAGGACCCCCTCACCCTGTAATAGTAGACCCATATGGCCAGTGCAAAAGCCTAACGGAGAGTGGAGACTAACAGTAGACTATCATGGCCTGAACAAAGTCACACCACCATTGAGTGCTGCCGTACCGGACATGCTAGAACTTCAGTATGAAATGGAGACAAAGGCAGTCAAGTGGTATGCCACAATTGATATTGCCAATGCATTTTTCTCAATCCCTTTGGCAGCAGAATGCAGGCCACAGTTTGCTTTCACTTGGAGGGGCGTCCAGTACACTTGGAACCGACTGCCCCAGGGGTGGAAACACAGCCCTACCATCTGCCATGGATTGATGCAGACCGCACTGGAACAGGGGCAAGCTCCAGAACACCTGCAATACATTGATGACATCATCGTGTGGGGCGATACAGCGGAAGAAGTCTTTGAGAAAGGGAGGAAGATAATCCAAAACCTGCTGAAGGCCGATTTTGCCATAAAACGGAATAAGGTCAAGGGACCTGCACAGGAGATTCAGTTTTTGGGAATCAAATGGCAAGATGGATGTCACCAGATCCCCACAAATGTGATCAGCAAGATAATAGCAATGTCTTCACCAACTAATAAGAAAGAAACACAAGCTTTCTTAGGTGTTGTGGGGTTCTGGAGAATGCACATCCCGAATTACAGTCTGATAGTAAGCCCTCTCTATCATGTGACACAGAAGAAGAATGATTTCAAATGGGCCCTGAGCAACAACAAGCCTTTGAACAAATTAAACAAGAGATAGTTCATGCAGTAGCCCTTGGACCAGTCGGGACCTGGCCTGATGTGAAAAATGTGCTCTATGCCGCAGCTGGGGAGAATGGTCCTACCTGGAGCCTCTGGCAGAAAGCTCCAGGGGAGACTCGAAGTCAACCCCTTGGGTTTTGGAATCAGGGATATAAAGGACCTGAGGCCAGCTACCCTCCCACTGAAAAAGAGATACTGGCAGCCTATGAAGGGGTTCGAGCTGCTTCAGAAGTGATTGACACTGAAGCACAGCTTCTCCTGGCACCCCAGTTGCCTGCTCTGGGCTGGATGTTCAAAGACAGGGTCTCCTCTACACATCATGCAACCGATGCTACACGGAGTAAGTGGGCCGCACTAATTACACAGTGAGCTCGAATAGGAAATCCCAGTCTTCCAGGAATTCTGGAAGTCATCAGGGACTGGCCAGAGGGCAAAGATTTTGGGATGTCACCAGAGGAGAAGGTGATGTGTGCTGAAGAGGCCCCACCATATAATGAACTGTCAGAGAGTGAAAAGCAATATGCCTTGTTTACAGATGTGTCCTGCCATATTGTGGGAAAACATTGGAGATGGAAGGCAGCTGTGTGGAGTCCCCTGTGACACGTTGCAGAAACTGCTGAAGGGGAGGGTGAATCGAGTCAGTTTGCAGAGGTGAAAGCCATCCAGCTGGCCTTGGACATTGCTGAACGAGAAAAATGGCCAGTACTTTATCTCTATACCGACTCATGGATGGTGGCAAATGCCCTGTGGGGGTGGTTGCAGCAATGGAAACAGAGCAACTGGCAACGCAGAAGTAAACCCATCTGGGCTGCTGCATTGTGGCAAAATATCGCTGCTCGGGTGCAGAACCTGGTGGTGAAGGTACGCCACGTAGATGCTCAGGTACCCAAGAGTCGGGCCACTGAGGAACACCAGAACAACCAACAGGTGGATAAAGCTGCTAAGATTGAAGTGGCTCAGATGGACTTAGATTGGCAACATGAGGGTGAACTACTTTTAGCCCGGTGGGCCCATGACACCTCAGGCCATCAAGGCAGAGATGCACATATAGATGGGCTCGTGATCAAGGGGTGGACTTAACAATGGACACTATTGCCCAGGTTATTCACAAATGTGAAACATGTGCTGCAATTAAGCAAGCCAAGCGGTTAAAGCCTCTCTGGTATGGAGGACGATGGCTGAAGTACAAGTATGGGGAGGCCTGGCAGATTGACTATATCACACTCCCACCGATCCGCCAAGACAAGCGCCATGTGCTTACCATGGTGGAAGCAACCACCGGATGGCTGGAAACATACGCTGTGTCCCATGCCACTGCCCGGAACACTATCCTGGGCCTTGAGAAACAAGTCTTGTGGCGACACAGCACCCCAGAGAGAATTGAGTCAGACAATGGGACTCATTTCCGCAACACCCTTCTAGACACTTGGGCCAAAGAGCACGGCATTGAGTGGGTATATCACATCCCCTACCATGCACCAGCCCCTCGGAAAATCGAATGGTACAATGGGCTGTTAAAAACTACGCTGAGAGCACAGGGTGGTGGGAATTTCAAACACTGGGAAACACATTTACCAAAAGCCGCCTGGTTGATCAGCTCTAGGGGATCTGCCAACAGGGATGGCCCAGCTCATCCAGAACTTTTACATACTGTAGAAGGAGATCAAGTTCCTGTAGTGCACATAAAGCATTTGTTGGGGAAGACAGTCTGGGTTATTCCTGCTTCAGGTAAAGGCAAGCACACTCGTGGGGTTGCTTCTGCTCAGGGACCTGGATATACTTGGTGACTAATGCAGAAAGATGGGGAAGTCCGGTGTGTACCTCAAGGGGATTTAATTTTGGGGGAAAACAGCCAATGAACTCAATCGTATGGTGTTGCCTGCTATGTAACACTTTTATAGCCCACCAGCTAGGTGTCTCCAGGTCACCAGTGACTGACCCTGACTTCGCTCCGATCACCACCCCAACAAAGAATGAACTTTGATGAAACCAGACGAGCTCAGCAGTGACTAGACGAGTTCGGCAGTGTCATCAGCAGGCAACAACCCAACAGTGAGTTACCGGCTGGGCTTAAACCACGACAGATAGGAAAAACAAAAAAACCATACATGTTTCTATCCTGTGTGTAGAAGACTTACCTATCACAAACATGACCTATTTTTACATGTGTACATACTTATTAAAAATCAATACTAATCATGACTACTTTAGGAATTATACCATTGGTAAAACTTCCAACACTTAATTGGCTATTATGTAATGAACTATCATGGCTTATGTATATCCCTGCCATAAAAAACGAAATTTAAGATTATGATTTAGAGCACAGTCAGCAGAAAAAAATATCAAGTATAAAAAATGAACTATCTGTGACCCAGAAAATAACCTTGTTGGTCTCTGTCACAGTGATGCTTAGCTTGCTTCAGGGAATAATTCTGCACCATGGCTTTATGAAATGAAAATTGTTGAGCAATGTTTTATGTATTGGGCATTGTTGTTATTCTGGATCTAGATAAGCAAGAGGATGGAAATAATAGAATCTTGCCTGGTTGTTTTTTTTTTTCTCTTCTCTCTAGAGTCATGGAAAGTAACTCATTTGCCCAGAGAAAATAATCTTCATTTCCTGATTAAATGCAATCAGAGTGCTTTGGCTGGCAATGTGGTCTAATTTAAAAGCTATCATACCAAGTGATCACTGTTAATATCTACCAATATTATACGGTTTTGAAATCAAGGTCAAAAGCTGTGGCTTGAAAGCCAAGACATGTTCATAGTTCTACAGTTGCTCATGGGAAGAGCCCTTTGCTTTAATCCAAACAGTCCCTATGACAAGCGCCCACAGCAGATATTTCACTCACCCTTCACACAAAATAGACTAGTAAAAATGCTAAGGGGTGATATGATTCATTGTCCTTTCCATTTTGGATTACACTGATTGTGGAAGTTGAATTTCCTATTGTAGCAACTTAGAATACTTCATTACTGTCCTGGGTTCAGCTATAGCAGACATTTTTCTCTTTCTTAGTAGCCGGTGCAGTGCTGTGGTTTTTAACTTTCAGCCTGGGAACAACGCTGATAACACCAATGTTTTTAATTGTTGCTAAGTAATGTTTACTCTGACCAAGGACTTTCTCAGTCTCATGCTCTGCCAGGGAGGAGGGGAAGCCGGGAGGAAGCAACCTGACCCAAACTAGGCAAAGGGGTATTCCATACCACAGCACGTCATGCCCAGTATATAAACCGGGGGGAGTTACTCAGAAGGCCCAGATCACTGCTTGGGTCGGGCTGGGTATCGGTCGGTGGGTGGTGAGCAATTGTATCCTCTCCCCTTGTTATTTTCCTTATCATTATTATTATTGGTGGTAGCAGCAGTAGTTTTTTATGGTACTTTAGTTACTGGACTGCTCTTATCTCAACCCGTGAGAGTTACATTCTTCTGATTCTCCTCCCCATCCCTCCAGAGCGGCGGGAGGAAGAAGGAGGGGAGTGAGCGAGCGGCTGCATGGTTCTGAGTTACCGGCTGGGCTCAAACCACAACAGTTCTTTGTGGTGCTCAACATGGGGCACGAAGGGTTGAGATAACGACAGATCTGACCAGAGTGTGCCTAATCATATTTGTGATAACCATTCATTGTTACTACTCGTCACAATGTTGATTTATTGGCTCTCAGACTTGTTGTACTTGATCTCAGAGTTTCAGCATGTCGTACCTTACTTACAGCCAGTGTTTGCTGGTTCAGTGTTTATAGGCTGGGGGGTCTGGGCTAAGGTTCTTGTTTCACTGTACTTCATGGTAATGACTTGTAATACAATAGACTCATTGATCATGAAACTGGTCTGGCTTGAGCTTCTGGTGTGGCCATCACCTCTATACTTTGGGAGGTATATAATGAAATTTTTTAGCAATTGCATATCTTTTTTTTCTCCTTGGGGGGTCAACCTACGAAGGAGGCATTCTCTTACACCCACTGCTCTCCCACCAGGCTGTTTACAACAGCATTTGAGAGTTCTAAAGGTTTTGGATGGCCTTTGAGTACCCTTGAGGCCTGCCTGCTGATTGTGCTGGGGATCAGCATGTTGGCACACCTACGGAGTGTGTTTTACCCACGGCCATCCTACCCTGGGAACACCCTATTTCGTCTGATCTTGAAAGTTAAGCAATATCGGGTTCAAATCTGGTCCAGGGTTAGACAACGATATAGGAGGCCATCAAGAGATTTTCCCCAAGGCTGGACAGTCATGTGTGGCAGGGTGTGTGGGATAGTATGGGCAAGTATCTAGGCCAGGGGGCCCCTCCAGTGCTTTGGAACTTCACCACTGAACAAGTGCAACATCCGGAAAAACTAGTAAAACACTTTAACGAGTTGTGCTGTCGTCCTGGTTATACCAGAGAGGGACAACTCGCTGCAACGTGCTGGTGCTTGGCCTACGCCTACAGAGCCCTGCTCAACACTATCCAGCACCTTCAAAAGGAAAAAGATGTCTCTGGATCTGATGGCAAAGCAACAGACAACGCAGCTACTCCAACTCCAAGCACAGCAGCTACACCAACCCCAGTGACAAGCTCAAACCATGACAATTCCACATCAAGATTTGTTAAATGGTGTATTGAAAGAATGTATATACTTGGAAGAAAGGCATTTCTTCTCAGTATTTACATCAAATCCATTTTGGACAAGGGAAAAGAATCAGTGAAGTGCATTTGCACTGAAAATGCAAAGAATTACTGTCAGAACCACCCCAAAAAGTGTTGAGATAAGTAACACACTCTCCCCTCCAGTTCAACGAGACATGGGGCTTTTTGGCAGCGGACCAGTCTAGTATCACATCACAGACAGGCAGGTTCCACATAACTTGAAGCCCAGCTGTTTTCATCCTTCTGTGGTCCATAACTCAAACTCAAGGATAGAAATCTTTTCCTACAGTCAGCAAAACTAAGTAGAAACCACAGAACAACTTTTGTTCATTTGTCTTAATTATGAATTATAGAATCATAGAATAGTTAGGGTTGGAAAGGACCTTAAGATGATGGCAGGAGCAATGCTGAATGCAGGAAAGGGACCCTGTCATTCATGCACAAGACCCCTCACCTCTTTCCCGCAACCTCCGAGTGCACTATGCTGACCGCTCTGTTCCCTACGTTGTGCAAGAACACAGTTTTCACAAAGTTCATCCCATTCTTCTTCTACAGAGGTTGGGATATGGATACTTTTTTTAATTACATCTCAGACTTCTGATGGCAAAATAGTAATGTAGGGACTGAGACCTTCAAAGCACTTTCATGATACTACTGTTCTGCTCACATCAACGATGAGACTAACTGGTGCTCTTTCTGCAGGAAACAGTGATTGCCATCAACACCACTATGTAGGCAGCTGTAGGGAGGCTGTACTTTCAGCTTGGGCTTCCCTGTTGCCTGTGTCCAGTGCTAGTCATGTGCTTTTTCAAAAGCCACTCATCTTCAAGCAGCACAGCATCTGAGAGTGGGGAGTACAAATGCCATGTCTAATAATAATAATAATAAGACACACACACCCCCCAAGAGAAGTCTATATTTAAGAAACCATAATTCATGCTAAGTAGGTATGCTAGTTCACAGAAAAGGCTTTGGTACTTTTTAAACAGGTTGATCATAGTAAGTCTGGTGAGGATGCACAAAGATACATTCTTTTGTTCACAAGTCACAATGAGCTTTAATGTTTGCCTCAGTTTCAAATCTCTGTGCAACTGTAACAATGTCATTGCTGTGGCATATCCGTAATCTGTAGTGTAGTTCAAGATTCTCAGATGAAAGGCTCTATATAAATGGAAACTACTATTATCTATGTAGCAGACAGATCCCAGCTTCACTGCAATACGCTCTTCTCCTCAGGTGGCTCAGGCATGTGAGCTGCTAAGTACTCTCCATCTCCATTACATCTCCCTGGAACTGAGAGCACTCAGCATCCAGGAGGATCAAGTGCAGAACTGAGTCTGGGCTTCAAACCCACAACTTTCACATATGCAAAACTTCCATCAAGATTTTTAATCTGTGCTTTGGGCTGTGGAAAGGGTGACAGGAAGCGACAGTGTAACAGAAACGCTAGGAAAAAAAGGCAAAATACAATAGAACTGTAAAGATGTAAATTACTTAAACCATTTAAAGTGTTATTGTTGTTTGAAGACTAGATTACTGAAATTACTGTCGTCCCCTCAGATGACTAAATAATGCACCACATAAACCAAGAGACATTGTACTGGCTATAAAACTCACATCGCATCAACAATGAAATACACATTTATTAAATGACATATAAATTGAAATAATAATTACACAAGCATTAAATGCAAAAAAATAAGCAAGAAGTTCAAAATATGCATGTACATAAACTGAAACATTTATTTTGTTTTACCCAGTGCACACACACAAAGCAGTAAATTTCTCAGTAGGGGGTTTTTTTCCTCTCCCCCCACTGGGAACAGCACAATTTCAAATCCTCAGTATTTCCACCTCTAATTACTAGAAGGGTTCATTATCAGCTGTCTAAAGTGCAATACATCATCCTTGCAAAGCTGATATACAAAAGACTTTCACACATTTGATGGGCTGCTGTGCTAAATACATCTTAATTTGTGCTGCATCTGCTGTTTTATAATTTGTTTGTCATGCTGAGAATGCTACTGACTTTGCTATGGCAGCTCCCTGATTTTTTATTTCTAAAAACACAGCAGCTACTCAGAAAAGAAATGGCTGAGTGCCACCATTGTTCCTGTGATCCATGGAATGACATCAGCTCTCTTATATTAAGCATTAAATATTTGATGATATGTGTTAAATATGTGACATACACATGCTACCATATGTTTCAATATACAAACTGTATGTATGTGTGTTCTATTTACATCTTCCCTGTTAACATTTGCAGATCATAGATATCCACAGAACAGTTTCTCTGCATTCAAAAGAATGCTTAATGTAAGCCACTTCATGTTCTGTATGTCCTCAACTTTTACTAACAATCCATTTTTTTTTGTTGAAAACCTGGAGGAGGATGATGCCAAAACCCTTATTCTTAATGATCCTTACACATAAATGAAGGCTGGTGGCTTTTTTACATTCTGAAGGGCATTTGTGAGCCCACCTATAGCCTTCAGAGAAATGAGTTTGGTGTTCTCTCTTCAGTCCCCGCTAAACTGAAAAGGAAATGGTAGAACAACATGTGTAATTCAGCATTATTCAAAATAGATCAGAGTCGCTGCACAGAAGCAGCCTTGTCTTGAGCTAGCATGGAAATTATATTTCTACTCTTCCCTTCTTAAAGTGGTACAGTGAGCGCTAACACTGGGAGAGTGCGATGAATTTTTAGTGAAGCAGCTGGTGCTGTCATTAACCTTTACAATCACATCCCTTCTCCAAAAATAAAAGTGAAATACCTCTTTGTATTTTGTGCATGTCCTCCTGCAACTTCATCGGTTGCAAAGTTAGAAAGGTACCCACTTGGCATCATTCACACATCTTCCAAGAGATCTTGATCTCTCAGAGCCATTTCTCCTAGGAAGTCCAATCCACTGCCAATCACACCACCACTAAAATCAGCTTTCAAAGAGATTTAAAAACAAATGTCACTGCAAAGCAGAATCTTGCCTAAATCAAATCCCTTGTCAAATCCCAGGTGGTGTACACAAAATAAAATATCATAACCCAAGTCATAAATGATGTTACAAATAATGTCCCTTACTTATTTGTTTATGTACAGTTGTCAGTCTTTCCAGCTAGATAAGAAAATGTCACAGTAGATCAGATGTAGTAAAGAGGACAACTTTGTTTTGGTGCAGCCCAGGCACTAGAGGAGCAGCCGGAATGCAGATTTACTTCTGTTTTTGCAGCACGACTCCTGATGTGGAGAGGTATTTATATAATCATAGAACCATTTAGGTTGGAAAAGAACTTTATGATCATGGAGTCCAACTGTTAACCAACTGCAAGGTCACCACTAAACCATGTCCCTGAGTGCCACATCTACACATCTTTTACATACCTCCAGGAACGGTGACTCCAGCACTTCCCTAGGCAACCAAAGCCAATGCTTGAATCAGTCTCCAATCTCTGGTCTAATGCTAAACAGTCTCCAATGTCAAGTCCTCACAAGAACATGCAGCAGGTATTACAGAGGCAGGTTTTATGACTGGGGAAGCCATAGACAAATCAGCGCTACCATAAAGGAGTATGTTTAATCAATAAGGCATATTGTTCAACTAGTGTGGAAGAAAAAAAAACTTGTAACAGCATTTGTAAAGGTTAATCAATTCAGCTAATTGTAAATGCTCTCAGTTGCCAGTCCCTAAACTATTCCTTCTCTTTGTAGCTGGTAATTCAGTGTAGGATGCAGCAGCACTAAGCTTGGAAGAAGGGAAGGGAAAGGAAGGAAGGCAGTCAAATTTTTCATTACTTTCTGTGCTGTACTCTTCCTCTGTCTGTAACATCAATATATTTACCACAGGGAGATCACCTTTTCTTTCTGCTAGCACTGCCTAACCTCCTTCATTTCACACAAAACAAAACAAGAGGTCTATGCTTCATGGTCCAGACAGATGAAAAGGAAATCAGGGTATTGATCTTCTTGTTCAGTTCTTTAAAGACCACATGTATGGCTAATCAGTGGGGTAGTTATTGCAGCATTCTTTATTTCATCGCCATAAGGAAAGATTATTTTATTTGTTCCCAAAGAATTGATTCCTGTAGAAAAAAGGACAATCAACATGTTTCTGTGTGCCCAAGAAATGAAAATGCTACAATAAAGGAGGTAGAGCCTGATTTCAAATTTTGCCTGTAGCCAAATTTAGAATTAGCCTGTGAAGGCAGGCTAACGATCTCTGACACTCATGAGCTGTGTACTTGTTTGTTATTTCAGAAAGTGCTTAGATTTTTCTAAGGTGATGCCTGGTCCTTCTTCAATGTACATGCTAGTCCCGCTTCTGTATCCTGAGCCTGAAATACAAAAAATTTTCCTTATGGCACCCACATTAGTATGCCTTTCAAATAATGCTAAAGTTATCACATGAGCTTGAAAACACTGTTTGTTTTTGTCCCTGATGTATTTCTGGTGCTTTCAGCAGCTTTTAATTGTACTTTTGCAAAGCCCACCAGAGGTCAAAGAGTTCAGGTCTTCACAGAATCAATCAATATTCATTAAAGGTCAAAGCAACTACTGAAAACACAGCATGCACTCCCACCAAATAAAGTACCATCCTTCCAGTAGCAAAAATAAATAGACAACAGAGGGAGAAATAGTGACTTGTCTCATCCCTTTCTGCCTTCTGAGCCTCTGCTGCCAAGACCCTCTTGTTCTCTCAGTGCCCCTGCCAGCTCTCCCTGGCTCATTGCAGACAACTGAGTCCACCCTCTGCCTGGACAACCCTCAAGAAGAAAGCTCTGGATATTTTATTCTTGTGAGTATTTAAAAAATCTCAACGCGGGCTGCACTTGTCAAAACTTTGCCGGGATCAGGCTCTGAGGATTGGTAACGAGGATATGTCCAGGGAAAATAGGCAATCATGCAAGGTAATTCAGCTAAGGCTATCACATAGGAGGTCCTACTTAGATAAGTATTTCATATGAAACTGATAGTTGTATGATTGGTTTGGTTGTTTTCTAGAAGATAGTCTGATATTTTGCCTCTTTCAGTTTTTTTAGCATATAGGAAGGTCTGTTCCTATGAGGCATGTCATTAATATGTCAAAATTCAAGGTAAATGATTAAAACCAAAAGGTGTTACATCAACTGAGGAAATATTTGCAATATGGATTTCATTACAGTAATGGCAATTACATTTTTAATTTGCTGTGTTTAATGAGTTTGTATCTTTGCTCCCAATTTCTAGTAGAAAAATGTTATAAAATGCTGGGTTGGGGTGAAACAAAAGCAAGAAACACAGTTATAGAAAGTGTGTTTTATTAGGCAGAAATGTTCTTCTTAGAACTGTTGTTCCAGAAATGAGTTAATAAACCATTTGTTTACTTTAAACAAATAATAACAACATAGCACAAGGAACACCAAAGAAAAAATGTGCATCAGCTTATCAGCCCAGCATCATCCTAGATGTTGAATAGCTCAAGAGATCCTGTGTCCGTCATCTGCACTCTTCCTAAACCACGTTGATCCCTTTCTCTGTCACTGTCATCTTGACAGAACCTTCAGGGTGGTGCTGTCATAACTTTAAGCAGAGCCTCCTGGCCACATCTAGGCAGCTGCCGTAAGTTTTGAAGTCCTGTTAACTCACATCTCATACAGCAAAGAAAACTGTGACCCTATTATTCTGTGAGGTCTGGGGTATATTTCCCTTTCACCTCGTCCTTGTATTCTCCACTACTACCATATTGCTCTCTTCTTCTCCTCTTCCCTCTCTCCCTGCTGCCCCACCCCCCTTCCTTTTTTTAAAGAAACAGTTTAATTTTCTTTCCAGATGGTAAATTTTCACATCAGTTTAATAATCTCTTGAAGGTATACTGGAGTATTGCCCAACTGACTTCTAAATTACAGTACTTATTAAAAAACTTTGAAGCACTCTAACAATTTTAAATCACTCTGCACATAGCAATTTAAAATTATTGGAGCAGTATTATAAGCACTTGAATTTGGAGGTGATCAGAGACCTGAAAATGTGCAATATAGAGTAAATTAAAATTATTAGAGTACTTCACATTTTTTATAAGCTTTTCAGTTTGGAAGTGATCAGGTTCTGACTTGTGACTTTGCGCATTATAATGTGAGTGCTCCTCACTCTTTGAGAGATACAACCTGTTAAATCAAACTACTTCAATAATTGTAAATTGCTATACATACAGCATGCTCAGGAACCTAACTTCACTTCTTAAATTAAAAATATTTTTCACTACAAATCTCTAAAAAGGCTCTTAAGAGACACAACAGCAATTTACCTTTTTGGAGAAGGTTGTTTGAAGTTTTCTTGGGATAAAAACAAACCAAAAAGTCTACATAAAAAATACTTAAATAGGTTGTATGAGAATATTTTCTATGAGCCAATATTATAAATCTTTAACAATGTTCAAAACCAGCCTTCCCCATGTACAAATATTTTGTTCTACGCACCTTAATTTCATGGATAAGGATTTCTAAATCAAATATCATGTACAAAACTAATTGAGAATCATATAAGATAAATGTTGCATATTTCCATGTTGTTCATAGAAGTGTTTAAATGTTATCCCGCTAGAGATTTTTGCAGCTTCCAGTCTGTCATGGTTTGAGCCCAGCCAGTAACTCAGAACCACGCAGTCGCTCGCTCACTCCCCTTCTTCTTCTTCTCCCTGGTCCCAGAGGGATAGGGAGGAGAATCGGAAGAATGTAACTCCCACGGGTTGAGATAAGAGCAGTCCAGTAACTAAGGTATAATACAAAACCACTACTGCTACCACTAATAACAATGATGATAAGGGAAATAACAAGGGGAGAGGATACAATTGCTCACCACCCACCGACCGATACCCAGCCCGACCCGAGCAGTGATCTGGGCCTTCCGGGTAACTCCCCCCAGTTTATATACTGGGCATGACGTGCTGTGGTATGGAATACTCCTTTGCCTAGTTTGGGTCAGGTGTCCTGTCTCTGCTTCCTCCTGGCTTCCCCTCCTCCCTGGCAGAGCATGAGACTGAGAAAGTCCTTGGTCAGAGTAAACATTGCTTAGCAACAGCTAAAAACACTGGTGTTATCAGCATTGTTCCCGGGCTGAAAGTCAAAACCACAGCACTGCACCGGCTACTAAGAAAGAGAAAAATGACTGCTATAGCTGAACCCAGGATACAGTCTTTCACTCAAAAAGAGTAGTTTTGTACTTGTTTAGGATAGCATTTTACAGTCTCGTCTACCAATAACAGAAGCATCCCCTGTGGAGAACTGTCTCAAAACAGACATAAAGGGGGATCACCCTGTAGGCATTGTTGCATATATATAACAGAAACATATAAAATATACTTTAAAAAAAAAAAAATGCTTGTAGGTATTTCTGGGGAGGCAGTTCATTTTCATTTTTTACCAACAGAAAACTTCAAACAGTAAGTACAGCAAAGAAAAAGCCAGAACAACTGTGCTTGCCAACACAACTGGAAACAATGAAAAGTTAACATTATTTGTGGATAGCTGAACTGCTGTTACTTCAAAGTGCTGCAAGCCATAGAGTACACCTACCAGAAGAAAGCAAATAAGGGCACATTGAAGCAAGTAATGCGAAGTAGCTTCCCATAAAAGAAAACATCTCTAAGAGTTCAGCAAAAGGGCAACAGCAGCAAGACTACAATGTTCTCTGGTAGATGAATGTATTAGACTTTAAAGTCAGATCTAAAAGTGTACATATTATTTGTGTTCATATTTTGTGACTTTTGCTCCTTTCCATATTAAAATGGTAAGAATTAAATGCTGGGTTGATTGCTCTCAAGAACAACAAGATTTCAGGCAGGCAGATGGGATTAAATACTAATTCCAAAATAACATCATAATTAATTATCATATATCCACAATAAATGATGTATCTATGTCAATCCTTAGTGATTCAATATTTATAAAATTTGATGTAATGTTTTAATACTCAGTGTTTGCATATGAGGGCTGCAAAACATGAAAATAATCTGAAATCTTTTAAAGAACCTCTTTTAGATATTAAATAATGAGAAAACACAAAAGAATAAGCTAATTGGTCAGGCAAGTTGCATTTCTAAGAGAAGCTGTTCAGTTTAGACAGGTAAATTTAGTAGAGTGTCAGTTTGTTTCTTAGCTTCTAGAAACAGAAGCTGCTTTACAGTGTAACCTAACCCAGAGGTTTGGAGCCGACTGAACAAACCATGCAATAAAGACCCAGAGAACTGTAGAATACACAATACTAGGGAATAAGCTGTCTGTCAGGTAAGTTTCTTCCTCTACTATTTTCACACAATAACTATCTTGTGCCCCAAATTAGAGGAAAATTATACCCTTTCTTATGAAAATTTTCATGCCACTGGATATATATTTGTTCATGTAATGCATTCCTCTGAGAGTCCTCTGGAGCCCTTAGTCTTTGTGATTTCATACACTAAGGAATTATGCAAGTTAATGCACTATATTGCAATAAATTTCTGTATAAAGTGTTTCCCTTTATCAGCTTAAAATTCCTGTCTTGTCCACTGAAACAGCAGCTTTTATATATGTTCAAGCTTCTTATTACTCTTCTCTTAAAAATGTCAAACCACTTCAACTTCATTTCATCTACAGTTTGAGTCTGGACTAAATGTCCCCTTTCTTCTCTTGTTCCCTCAGATGCAACTTTAAAGGGCACCTCCAAAAAGCTTTTGCAGGATTTGTGTTTTCCTAAACATATTTTGGGGCCTCCCTTTTGATTTTTCTACACATCTCTGAAAGCAGTATGTATCAGAGCTCTTCACCAAAAGATGTTAAACTTCAAAGGATTCATGCTGTTTGTTAATTCAGTAGGTATATCACTGAGCAGTTCTCTCAGTCACCACATTAGCAGCCAGCAGCTCTTAGAAGCATAAAACCTCAATTGCCTATCTTCTGCAATACATAGGAGCCCAAGACCTAACACTACATTGCAGCCCCTGGAGTCACCTGTGGAAAATTTACTTCTTTGCTATCAGAAGATGAGTCCCTATCATGGTAGTTAGCTTATCTGCTCTATTTTGTTCCCTTATCCCTTATTTTTATCCCTTTCTCAGTAAATCAGAGATGCACTCTTTTATTCTGTGATGTTTCTATGTAATTCCATCTAATTTTGGATTTTGGCTTTGATGCCTTCAATGCACATGCGTGCACACATTCTATCTAGACAGAAGCATGCCAAGCAGTAAACTGGATGCAATCTAGCTCCGCTCTTCAAGACAATTAAACAGATGATTTTACTGTCATTGAGTTTGCATTTTATCAGTTCATGTTCTGTTGTCCAATTAGGAGCTATGGCTATTCTAGTTTCTTTCACACATTTTATTGACTGCAGTCCACTAAATATTCTCCTCCTCATCAGCAAACACAGCCAAGCTCTCTTGTGGTTATACAGTGTTGTCAGAGGCATTTTCTTTGCTGTTTCACTTTACAAGATCACTTGTCCCTAGTAATACATACATAATTCACATATGAACTGGAATAGTTCCCTAAAAGCCATTCATCCCCAGAGGAAAGTTCTCTTTAATTGTTTGTTATGCCCTCTCAGCAGGGAGGCTGACTTACACCATACATGTACATCATTTTATTTAAATGACATCCTACCTGGCTACGAAGGCTGCCAGAGCTGTTTGATCTTCTTCCACTAAGCCTGCCAACTACAGAAAGTCCCCTGAGAACAAAGCAGCAGATGTAAAAGAAGTGCTGCTGCTTCAGGCAAGCCCTTTTAGCCAGAGCTGTACCAGCAGCAACATGCAGCAGGAAAAAATACATGCTTCAAAGGTAATTACAGTGAGCTGCATCTACCTATCTTTATTTAAGGTACACATTTTAGGATTGATTTCCTTCCCTTGGGAAGGGGAACTGCAAACAGCACCAGCCTAAACCACCAAGTGTTAACTACAGTCCATAAGAAGAAGCCTCTTACCCTCCCTCTGCAATTCTCTCTGTAAGGGTCACACCTTGCAACAAACACTGCAAGGATGTCCTGCAGCAGCATGTCTCTCAGCTGCTCCAGTGATCACTTGGCCCTTTCTGGCCCCCCTGTCTCACTCATTGGGTCACTTGCAAGATGCCTCAGGTTGCACTGGGGCTCTCTTTCAGCAGGATTTGGGATGGGCAGTGCCAATGTGCAGTTTTAATGGGCATGAGTAAGATGGGGGAGGAGCTCAGTAGCGCATACAAGAATAACATCTCACACCGCAATGCAAAAGCATGGGCTGAACAAAATTAGCCATTTTGCTTGACAGATGTTTACACAAACCTCTCTTCATTTCTAATATTTGGGAAACTGTTCACCTGAGGTTTGCTTTGATTTTCAAGTTCCAATGAAGTGTTAAAAAATACCCCCACAAAGGAAGCAGAATTGCTGAGTTTCACTGGGTTCTGAATCCTAAGACTCAAAATCACCTCCAGGTTTCTCAAAAAGCCTTTTTTATGAAAAAAAAAAAAAAAATTGGAAACCCCCCCCAGACAACACACCACTCTTTCTCTGAACCTAAGCTGAGTTTCAAATCTGTAATGAAACACAAAAGTAGGCAGTGTTTATGTTAACTTTTCATAATAAGTTGTAGTCAGAGGGTTAGATTCAACCCTGAGATAATGAATATGCACACTGGTTTACACCAGGACCCTGTATTGCTTCTGATAAAACTCCTAATTATAAGAAAGGTTATGGAATTCTTATTTCTTGATTTTTCCCAACCCCAAAACCACCATCTACATTATGGAATCTGAAAACAAAAATGTATGATTTGGCATAAGGTTTAAACGACGTGCCCTGCAGATTTTTCAGCAGGATTACTGTGCAAGCAAATTGCTCTTCTTCAAGGTCCAAATCAGGTTTTAATGGCTAGAGGAAACACCATGACAAATATTTGGGAGTGTATTTTTCTGCTTTCTTATGCAGTGTAGACACCACCAGTAAAGGCCAGAGCTATTTATCTATGTCTCTAGTTTCAGCATTCATTGGAAGAACTCCTTGCAGCCAGCAGCACAGCACAGCACAATCCTACTAGGGAGAAATCTGGCAAGGGTGTTGAGTTTTTAAGTGGCTGTTACCAATCCACACTGTTAGCACCTGCTGCCACTGCAGCTTATACAAGAGCAGTGCTGGCTCATTGGCTTTCCATTGCTCCTACTGGAAGCGCCAACAAACATGGCACAGATGACACGCCTCAGCAGCAGCTGGAGAAGACCTCAGAAAAGGATCTGGACAAACCTGATTCATATCAGCGTAACCAATTCAGAATGCCAGAAAACCCCCCAGAGAAGCAAAGGCAAACATACATGTGCCAGGTAACTCATTCTTGCATCCCCTTCCAGTTTTACAAAAGGATCAGATACATTTTGTATATTTATACATCCATTTCTTTATTTGCAGGCCAGTGACACCCCACAGAGCTCTGCTTAGATTTGCCAAAAATAATTACTCCTGTCACTTAGCGAAGCAGAAGATCCATCATCCAGAAACCTATTGCCTAGCAACAGTTTGCTTGCCCCTCCTCCCTCGTGATGAACAAACCTTGCCTGCCCTCACTGTTCCACTCTTGTTTTTATTGGCTTTCTGGCTGCTAGCAGAAACAACTGCTTACCTGGGTGTAAAACCTTCCTGATGGGAGGACTGTCTGTGCTGTTTAGATCCAAATATATGTGAGCAGATACGTAGGTCAAGGAATTACTGGCTGCCAAGAAAAGGTGTAGCTTCTGCCTTTGATAAAATAGTCTCACACTACACCTAGATCAAACCCACTTCAAACAAAAATCATCCACTCCGGGCATAGCATGATCTGGAATAGGCAGAGTGGAGAGAAGAGGAAACAAAACCAGTCATACCACACAAGAATCGCAGCAGTACTACCCACAGCCATAGGGCGCCTAATTTTCCTCGAAGATTTTTCATGAACAAATATTTTATTATTATTTCAATATCATAGAATTGTAAATTACTTTCTAATTTTGTTTTATGGGAAATTACTTAGGCAGTAGTTTATGAAAAAGAACTATATGGGTCCATTTTCCCTTGGGAAAGCCTTTCTGCTCCTTCCCCAACAAACACAAGCAACACCATTTGTTTTTTAGCTGATGGTTGTCAGCAGTAAAGAGCTTTTCTCTTCTTTTTCTCAAAGCAGTATTTTGGGCAATTGCACAATTTATTTTGCTATAATTTTGTGTAATGTTCTGGGAATATTTTGGACATCTTAAAGCTACACCCAGAGATCAAATTAACATGACATAACTTTTGCTCTCCGCTATACTATCCACCTCTCTACACAATGTTACACTAGGGGAGCCTCACATCTGACAGACTGTCCTTACTCTCAGAAGTGGCACAGCTGTTAAGTATCTGTTCTTCTAGAGCTGTATACACATAAATGACAATTATCTAAGGTGATAGAAATAATCTGTATTCTTCCTATAGCACATCTGTGCTGTTTCACACTGTAAAACATATGTAAGCTGTAGCAATATTGTCACTGCTTGGCATGCATGTAGTAACAGACACATTTTAAAAGTTATTTCAGGTTTAAAAATGTTGAAAAGTCCTTATTCTAAACATTCTTTTCAGACAGCCATAAATAACTTAAAAAAAAATCACTACATAGAGACTTATATGTACTGTGCTAGTGCTCAACACCTAATGTCCGTCCCCCAAAGCACAATATCAGAAATCAACCTTTGTTTAAAGAACTATCCGATGCCAGTCTTGAAATACACAACTTTAAGATGTGATTTGAACTTGAGCTGGCTTTGATTAAGTTTATACCTAACACCCAGATCATCTAGTACACAAAGAAGATAAGAGGAAAAATATTAATATTCTATATATTAACTATATATTAACTATATATTAACTATATATATATTCTATATATTAACTATATATATATTTCACTACTTTGGAGCATTCTGGCTAATGGAGCATTTTTTGAATAACAGCATGGTGCCCTTATAACTATTTGCTATTATCTTTTATTCTATGTTCACATTTTTTGGAAATTTTTTCCAATTTGGGGGGAGGTTATCTACTTATTTCAGTAAAGTTGTTACTTCATTGCTTGTCATAAAACGTTTCAGTTTGAAATAAAATATCTCTTCCTATCACTCTTGTCCCTGCCCATTTAGCAGTGATTTTATCTTTCATTTTAAATGCTGTAAAATCTAACACTGTGTCCTTGTTCGTGTGCCAGCACCCTTGATTATTTCAGCTGCAGTATGAAGAGCTTGGGAAATAGTGTTTGATAGTTAGCTACTGCTGAAGAACCTGGAAACTGAAAAAAGAATATTTGCTCTTGAACAAATCTTATTATTATAGGGAGCCAGATTTTTTTTTTCCCACCCTCATTTTCAGTAGGAAAATGGCAGTTCATGAATAAAAAAGATACAGAAAATCCCTAGACTAGTGTCTGACAAGTTGTAACCAATTTAATTGATGTTAATTTGAGGTCCTAAATTTTGATGATTTTTTTACTTCTACACTATTTGGCACATGCATTGAAGACATGAGCTTAAAAAAAATAAATAAGATATGTATAAAACATGAAAGCAAATGCTTCTAAGAGACTTTATCAGCTGAATTAATTACTTATAAAATAATATTTTGGTAATAGGCATCTAGCCATACATTTAAAGATACCTTCTTAGATGTAATTTGATTGCTACAGAAATGTCCATAGTGTATGTATCATGTCTCATACTTTTACAAATACAAATCCACTTTATAATGCACAGTAACATCAGGCTGGATCCAACACCACTGAAACCTATGGGAACTTTAACACTGATCCCTGCAGTAGCAGGAACACATTAATACTATTGAGCCTATGTCCAGATAGAAAATCTGAAACACATTTTGAATATAATGCCACACAGAAAAAAAATCAGGTGGAAGAAGCAAGGTTTAAAAAATTAAGAATAAATAGAACAGAGGACATTGATGCAAAAAGCAGGGTAAAGATGGGGCAAACTGAGGATGAGTATTAGCAGGAAGAGATTCTGTTTTCAAAAGTTCTATATTACAGAGCACCCGGATGTACAGAATATATAGCAGCAAACACAGATTATGCAATACTTGAAAACCAAATACTCTTTTGAAGGCACAGGGAAGATGCACAAAACAAAATAGAGGGGTTTTCTGTTTCTGTTCTTTGTTTTCCTCTCTAATCCCATCTACCTTAGAAGGGTAATCTAGAGATTTAGGATGAAGATCGTTTAGGACAAAGATTCAGGATATTTTCTCTTTTACTAGCATAGCTTCCCCTGTAAAACAAGCAGTCTCTTCTCACTTTTGCTGCTCATTGGTTGCTGTCATGTCACACTTTATTTTGTTTTTCCAGTTTGGGGTTTTTTTTTCCTTCAGGCTGAGAGAACCTCTTTAACTGATAAACCTCAAACTCACCTGAACCCAGTCACCTTCATCATCATCAGGTAATCAGTCTCCATTTGACTGATTTCTTATTGAGATACTACACAGAGTTCAAACCTAGAGCAAAATACGGTGTGCCTTTAGCAAATGTTTTTCCATTCAGTGCTGCTCGACTGAGCCAGATCTTGATACCGGGCTAAGGATCACATTACTTCATATTCAAATATTTTTATTATTAACCTACATTGCCCTTATCTTTGACTCAAAGACTTGAACTTCAGAACCCAGACTTTTCTGGTCTTAAAAACTGTGTTAGAAGTGCCCCAGACTGTTACACAGCTCCGTAACAACAATTAGCAATAAGTACTGGCATAAACTGACCTATTCATACCACTGAGAAGAATTAACTTGCACCTGAAATGGCAGAGCAAAAGAGGACTTCTTTGGTTTCTGTAAGGGCCTGCCAGCACCACTGTTGCCTATACAACAGTGGAAACATATTTGAAAATTTTCAGCTTAAGGAAAGCCTGTTTGAGCTAGGCATATACATACCCAGTCTCAATGAATTGTCCAACTCCCAGTTCTTGCTCTTTGTTCCAGTCAGAGACTGCACAAGAACAGCTGCTGATCTACTTAATTTTCAGAATATTTTTATGACACAATAAATGCTCAGCTTTTTATATTAAGTAAGCTTTTGTTTTGAGCTTCATACTTGCTCATAGTAGTAATGAATCCATGCAGTGAATGGGAAGCAGCACTGAAGAGAGAAAAGAATGCTGCTTAAAAACAAGCGGCTTAGGCCATATAGAGACATCGAGGGTTATCTCTGATGTGGATGCTGCCAGCATTGCTTCTTCCTCACTGCTTGGCATTTCTGAAAGCCCTTACACTTCTGAAATTGTCCCAGGCTTTGCTGTGTAGCACAGGCGACTATTCTTTTAGCAAACGAGACATCACTAAGCTCCATGTTTTCCAAAATGCCTGGTTAGCTCAATGAAAAGAAAAATGCAGACCTAGGGTACCCCTACAACTGCCAAACAGCCAATTCTAATGGCAGACCCAGATGTCTGCATAGCTTCTCTGAAATTAATGGGACAGGAGGGAAGGAGAACACATGAGGTAGGAGTAAATTGATACAGCAGGAGTGAGAAATCAGGGCAGAATTAAGATTGTAGCAAGGTCTTCCTACAATAAAATCAGTGCTTTGTCATGAAGCTGGGCATTTAAATCCTTGACACCATTTGGCATCCATGCCCTGATTAAAAGTTATGAACAACTTTTGAACAACCATAATGCTATACCAACAAATAGATATGGTTGAGCAACAGAGAAATTGTGTATGGAAGAGAACTGAGTAGCGGAGTTCCAAATAGAAATGCCCAGAAAACTAACCATTCCCATCAGATTTCCTGTGGGTAAAGAAAAATGCCACTGTTAATCCAGTGGAAGCTGGAAACATAAAATAGTGTGTCCAGAGCTGCAAGGCTCTTTTTATCCTTGTTGAGCTGAGCAGACGCATGTGGGAAACATCTCCCACACTAGTTTTATGTTTGAGTGCTAATCTCCCACAGAACTGAACAATACCAAGTTATGTACCCAGATGGCTTTTGGTTTAATTAGTTGGCAGAGAACAGCACAAATTCTGTGGGATTATGTGTTCATGATGGGCTCGACACTGTGTTTGAATTGATTTTTGACAACTGATTAAATGCCAAAAGATCAAAAGATCATTTTGCAAAGTTTGAAAAAAATTACTTTTATTTAAAAAAACAAAATTCTTAGCCAGTTGCTTGCCATATAGTCATGACTTCTACAGAACCTGTAAACGATAAACTGCTTATATAGCTGCTACTGTATACATTATTGCTTATAGCAATGCTACTGACATCACTATTTAATATTCACGTTAAAGTACTGCTGCTAGGATTTGATTCCTACTGTGAAGTGTGGTACAAATGTGTTGGAATGACCTGTATTCCCTTTTCAAATGGAGCATAGATGGGTGAGTTGGGAGATAGCCTCTCTTGATAAATTAACCATCAATATTCAGCAACTCACCACCTTTGTATAGCTAGACAGACCATGGCTGATAAATTTTCAAGGTGTAACTCACAAACATCTTGGAATAAAGTGAAGAAAGAGTATCCCAGGGTCTTTTGAACACCGTTTATTTCAGCAGAAATGTGTATTTGCAGCTCAGCAGTTGGAAATAATTCCAGCCCATGAATGCTGTCATTTTCAGCATTGCTGGTGTACAGCTAGGTGTACACAACATCTCCAGAAATATCCCTGATATAAATGTTCCCCATCTTACAAAGGAAATGAAATCAAAGCATTAGGAATAGCCTTTCACATTTTTACAAAGTAAAACTTTGCTTTTGCACTTGAATAGGGAAATTACAGTTGTGATAAAAGTTACATAGACCTCATTTTACTGTGGGGGTCTGCTACAGGCCACCTGATCTGGAGAACTCTGTGGATGAAGTCCTCTATAGACAGATAGGAGCAGCCTTATGCTCACAGGCCCTTGTACTGATGGGGACTTCAATCACCCCAATAGCTGTTGGAGGGATGGTACGGCCCGGCACAAGCAATCCAGGAGGTTCCTGAAATGTGTTGATACAACTTCCTCATGCAAGTGATAGAGGAGCCGACAAGGAGAGGTGCCATGCTTGACCTTGTGCTCAACAACAGGAAGGGGCTGGTTGGAATGTGATGCTCCAGGGCAGCCTTGGCTTCAGTGATTGTGAGATGGTCGAGTTCAAGATCCTCAGGACAGTGAGAAGAGCATGCAGCAAGCTCTTCTTCTCTCTTGAAGCCCTGGACTTCAAGAGAGCAGTCTTCAGCCTCTGCAGGAAACTGCTCAGTAAGGTTCCACGGGATAAAGCCCTGGAGGGCAGGGGGGCCCAAGACTGCTGGCTGATATTCAAGGATCACCTGCTCCAATCTCAGGAGTGTTGCCTCCCAACTAGAAGGAAATGGAGCAAGAAGACCAGGAAGACTCCATGGATGGATAAGGAACTGCTGAGAAAACTTAGAAGGAAAAAAGAAGCTTACAGAAGGTGGAAGCGAGGACAGGCAGCCTGGGAAGAATACAGGGACATTGTCCAGGAAGCTATGGATCAGGTCAGGAAAGCTAAGGCCAAGTTAGAATTTAATCTAACTTGGCCTTAGTCGACTAACTGGCCAGGGATTTCAAGGATAACAGAAAGGTCTTCTCTAGGTATGTTGCCATCAAAAGACAGACTAGGGATAATGTGGGCTCTCTCCGGAAGCCAATGGGAGAACTGGCCACTCTGGATTGGGAAAAGGCTGAGCATCTCAATGACTTCTTTGCATCAGTCTTCATCAGAAAGTGCTCTAGCCACGCTGCTCAAGTCATAGAAGTCAAATGCAGGGACTGTGAGAATGAAGACCTTAAGCCCAATGTAGAAGAGGACCAGGTCTGAGATCGTCTTTGGAACCTGAACATGCACAAGTCCATGGGACCTGATGAAGTTCACCCACAGGTCCTGAGGGAACTGGCTGATGAAGTTGCTAAGCCACTGTCCATCACATCTGAAAAATCATGGTAGTCAGGTGAAGTTCCTGATGACTGGAAAAAGGGAAACACAACCCCCATTTTCAAGAAGGAGAAAAAAAGGGAAGACCCAGGAAACTACAGACCAGTCAGTCTCACCTCTGTGCCTGGCAAAATCTTGGAGCAGATTCTCCTCGAAAGCGTGCTAAGGCACATGAAAAACAACGAAGTGGTTGGTGACAGCCAACATGGCTTAACTAAGGGCAAATCCTGCCTGACCAATTTGGCGGCCTTCTATGATGGGGCTACAGAAGTGATGGATAGGGGCAAAGCAGTTGACGTCATCTACCTGGACTTGTGCAAAGCATTTGACACTGTCCTGTGCGACATCCTTGTCTCTGAATTTGAGAGGCATGGATTTGATGGATGGACCGCCTGGTGGGTAAAGAATTGGCTGAACAGCCACATGGAGAGAGTTGCAGTCAATGGCTCAATATCCACCTGGATACTGGTAATGAGTGGTTTCACGCAGGAGTTGGTCAACATCTCTGTCAGCGACATGGACAGTGGGATTGAGTGAGCCCTCAGCAAGTTTGCTGATGACACCAAGCTGTGTGGTGCAGTTGACACACTGGAGAGAAGGGATCTAGAGGGACCTTGACATGCTTAAAAGGTCCCTTTCGGGACATTGAGGGCCAGTGCTAACCTATGAAGTTCAACAGGGCCAGGTGCAAGGTCCTCGTTTGGACTACTGTGTGCAGTTCTGGTGTACCCAGTATAAGAAAGGCATGGAGCTGTGGGAGCAAGTCCAGAGGAGGGCCACAAGGATGGTCAAGGGGCTGGAGCACCTCCCATATGAAGACAGCAAGGTGCTGTTGGGGCTGTTCATCCTGGAGAAGAGAAGCTGTGTGGAGACCTCATAGCAGTCTTCCAGTATCTGAAGGGGGCCTGCAAGGATGCTGGAGAGGGACTCTTCATCAGGGACTGTAGCGATAGGACAACGGGTAATTGGTTCAAACTTAAAGAGGTGAAGTTCAGGTTAGATATAAGGAAGAAGTTCTTTACTGTGAGGGTGGTGAGGCGCTGGTACAGGCTGCCCAAGGAAGTTGTGAATGTGAACACACCTGACAGTGCTCAAGGCCATATTGGACAGAGCCTTGGGTGACATGGTCTAGTGGAAGATGTCCATGCATTAAAATACCTCTTTGGTGAACTTCTGCACAGCTGCATGAAGACATGAGTCTTCCTTAGCTCTAGTCTATATGACACACACAGTAACAAAGGCATCTACAAGAAATAAGGTCTTCTTCCCTGTGGAAGAAGAGTTTCTCTGCAAATCTGCTTTCCAACCAGAATGTAGAAAAGCAGGCAAGACCATGTGCACGAGTGTTGGTGTTATTACTACAGCCAGCAGCAGAGACAGCCACTAGCCTCTCCAAAGTGCACAAACCATAATTCATCAATATCTAAGCATCATTTTGAGACATGTAAATTGATACAGAAATGTAAAGTAGTGTACTTTGCTTTACAGTTCTTTGCTTTCCTTTTTGTTTTACTTTTTACCTGGGTGACGTTCTTTTCATGGGATACCCATTCCTTCACATTCAGCTGCAAGTTCTGTAGAAAAGAGGAAAGACTGTTTCTATCAAAGCCTCAATGCAGGACTTCTAGCCACCATACATCCTCAGATCAGTGCAGAATTATTGCATGGAATAAACAGCACTGCTCCAAATACCAAATCTGAGGAACTTTCCCGAAAAGACCGGGACGCTTCACAGTGAGGTATTAAGGGATATGCTTTCAGCTGACCAGCTGATGGGCCAGTCAGCAATGCAAGTTCCTGGTGCATGGACTATGGAGTTCCTATTGATCAGCTAACTTTCAGACTCCTGTTTCAAAACATGAACTACACGTCTACATTGCCATACATTATGAGATCTCCCCCACAGGTACAACTTGAGGAGATTAAGTATTCTCTCAGCTAACAGGTACAATACACAAGCACAGAGTAGTAGTAAGTTGCACAATATATTGCCATCCTATTTTGGTTCAATTCTAAGTATTAATCATCAAAACACTAATGAGGTGTTAAAGTGCTGAAGAGGTGTTCTGTGAGGATGCTCATCAGACCTTCAAAGTATTGAGTCCCTGGACACAGGAGGAGGGAGGTTGGAGGGTGTAACTGTTTTTTTACTGCTTCTCTTGTGGTCTGACTAGTTGTTTCTTTCATTACCCCACAAGTGATGGAGTCAAAAATAGTCATTCATGGACAGAAGTCTGAAGGATCCCAGGAGAAAATGTGCTGAACTGAAACCTGGTCCAAATATTTATACATTTAGGAAACCTTCATCTTCATATGTATGCTACAGAGTCTGTATAGACACCTTCTTTGGCAGAAGTGTATTGCATGCTGTAATTTCTCATTAGCAACAAAGTTCTCAACTACAGTCTAGCTCAAGAAAACCATAAATAAATTTTACATTAGATATTTTTTTCCTCAGTGATTTTAACATGTTCCTAACAAAGCTTCCTTCTGTGAAGACTGTTGGAAAGGAATATGTCCAAAAAAAAAAAAAAAAGAGAATGTGCTCTTACCTTATTTTCCATACAAAATGAATGACCATATCTAGCTGCTTCAATAATTATAGAATCATAGAATAGTTAGGGTTGGAAAGGACCTTAAGATCATCTAGTTCCAACCTATGACGGTTTAAAAAGCATATTATGCCATGTAATTTGAATCCTAGTTTGCCATTATGAGTGAGACAGTTAAATATACTCTTGATATTTCAATGGGGCTGAAACTTCAGATTTTTAAAGAACAGTTTTAAAAATTCTCCATTTTTACTACACTAATACTGACAACTAACGCTGGGTACTAGTAACATCCATTCTGTTATTTATTTCATTGCCATTGCTGAATTTCTATCAGAATTTAGCCACCTGGGAAGTATGGGTAGACTGAAGGAATGGAGATGGAGTTTAAATTTGTACCATTTCCCACATTCCTATCCTAACTCATGCGTTTGACTGCTTCTAACTTCTACCAGGTTAGTGACTTATTTACTTTGCACTCTGATAATTCAACTCTTCTTAGAAACACTTAAAACTTTTAGAAACACTTAGAAAAACTTAAACATATTTAAGTTAAACAAAATAACTCTGAGGAATTATTTCAATAGGGTTGACATTCTGATTTTTTTTCTTGATCACAGTATTGTGTTGTATGACTTGTTTCCTGTACGAGTTTTCCCGATTTATTGGTTATGCAGAGATAAAAATACTCATTAATATATTAGCATAGCCTTACTACTATGATCTTCACAACGAATACCTACCACCGTCAGTGCAAGACCTGAGACCTATCCGTTTGTCAGGTGATTGCCCCTTACAACTCTCAAACCAGCCAAGCTAGCCGCTGTTGCTTTCCTGTTTCTTTTTCCACGCCTTCTCTTACAAGCGACCTGGAAAAAATTAAAAAAAAAAAAAAAAAAAAAAGAAACAAAGAAGAAAGAAAGAAAACTTTAAAACCACAGTTTTACACTCCTGAATGCCTCTATGAAACTCAATTCTGCTAATAAGTTTACCAATTGCTCCTGTATGGCAAAAGAAGACAAGAAAAGATTTGATACTGACTTCCATGCTGACCTCTCCTTGGTGGTTTCTCAATTAACTCTATTCTGTATCGGTTGCCTCTTCTATGTCACACGTTTCACTATAAACTTTGGGTGAAGAATACCTGTAATATAAACCTCAAGATTCATTTGTACCAACGTAATTGAAACTAACAATGATTCTTTAAGTAAATATATACAGCTGGAGTCTCTTTTCTCAGCATGTGTTATCAGTGGGTCTGAAATTCTTACTTATAATTCTTGCCAAATAACACCAGTATCTCCATTACTTCACCATTCAAAGCAAAAGCCCTGTTTTCTCTAGTTGAGAAGGCAGACTTTATCAGAAATCACATTTCAACAGGTTTGCTGTTAAATATTAATGTGGAAATTAAGCAAGATTTAAGTACTAGGGTTTAAGATTTAGTTTTCATTACATCGGTTATAACAAACCTTTATTAATATGCTGTGAAATGAGAAAGCACGAATAACAAAGCCTTTTAAGTGTTAATCCTCCAGAATCCTCCCCTGTAGTGGTTGAGTATTTGCAGTACTAAACCAATGAAATTCACACATACTGCAATGGAGTATTGGAGCGATTGTTACATTTTTTCCAAAGTACCTTAGGCTTTAGATTATTAGAGAGTAGTCTTATGTTTTAAACTTTCTGCCAACAGTGAGGCTTTAAGTTTAGTTGGATTGTGGATAAATTGTAGTATAATGTATGTTGACAGTTTAATAACACGGGTTACTATCCTTAGTTTGCTTTATGATGTAATACATCTTTCTAAGAGTCCCTGGAGATTTCTACTATGATTTTCAAGGCAGAGAGAACTCAATAAACTAAAATACTCTGAGCAAGGCTTATATTTCCTGTATACTTTGGAAATTTTCCTGAAAAATAAATAGGTGCTACAACTTTTAAAAGTTTTTCTGACATGACTTTTTGTTTTTCTTGTCAGGTAATAGATTTTAAAGGTACATTTCATATAAGGTTATACATATTTTTTTAAGTTCCTTTCTATAATAAATGGTCTTATTTTTCAGACCTCTAGGGGAATTTCCTTTTCTATAAAATATGGTAAGTGGTTTTTTTTCCCCTTCTTTCAATTATTATTATACGCACGTTTTGATCATGCAGTTTACAAATGTTTGCTGGCAAAAATCACATACATTCCTCCTGTTTTGACAATTACATGCATAGTAGTGGTTAAGTATCAAGTACCACAAATCCAAATAACAAACCCAAACATAAGAATTATATAATTTTTCAATTGTTTTAATTTCATTTTTATAGGAAAATAATCCAATTAGAATAAAAGGAAACTATTTTTTAAATTAAATATCAACCTACGTGAAAACAGCTTAAAGGGGTATTTAATCCATTTTAATACTAAATAAATTCAAATGACAGTTTTGGCAATATTCTTGCAACGCAAGTAGAATTCAGAAACTACTTAAAGCAAATCCTTCATTTTATATATTTCTGTTCAGGTTGTATGCAAAGAGATGCTAATTTTTGAAGTGTAATTATTTTTCAGAATGATGCCTATAAATGATTTCAAGCCTACGCCTAACATATGATTTGCTGTGATTACGTGTCCTCAAAAATCTATCTAAATAGATGATTCCTTTAACAATATGGTATTCTTCCCTATTCCAAGCTGGCTGACCACACAGAAAGTTTTTCAGGACACTTTTACAAAGTGCTTTCATGTGAATGATTCATATGAGTTAGGCTGCTATATCTGTACAAGTATTTATGACACATTCTTTCCACTCATATTATGTAAATAAAAATTTGCTCATCTGAATGTTTGCAGCAAGTGTGTAAATGCAGGCTGAAATAAACCTGCAGTGTTTGTCAAAGAAACATTAGCAAATAGTTTCTTAAAGTATGCACAAGCTCTACTTTTCTGTTTAAATAAACCTATTGTAAAATAAACCTCATTAGGAAATTCCTAAAGGACATGTAAGACCACCAGTACAGAGAAGGTCTAATGGTGTGATTACAGGCACTTCATAAAGACAAAAAGCAGAAGCTGGAGTGTGTGACCTAAAAGGTCTTTTAACTATCATTTAATCCCTTCTCTTTTCATCATCCCCTTGCTGAATCTGGGTAAGTGCTGCTGCCAGTGAACTCCCCAAAGTCTCTTAAGACAAAATCATTTTCATAGCCCCCCACAGGAGGACTACTCAGATTTTTCACCATTGGTGGTCACATTGGCCTCTTGCCAAGAGCCTAAGGGCCATGCCTAACTGACATTCAAATCTACATACATTTTCATCCCTGGAAAATGCCGCCATACAACGAACCATTACATGTGCTCAGGCTAGGATCACTGGTGAGATAATCCTGACTGTTTGAATTCATTGAAAACCAGGTGGTTTAGGTTAGTTGTAAGTTTTGCCTCTACTCCATTGCGACAGCACACCACCAACAGGCAGTATTTGGCCATCCTGTGGGCCATATACTGAGTAACAAACCTCCACATTGCCAGAAACATCAGGGTCAAGCATCTAAAGGTGCTTAGCAAACCACACATAGAGATGGGTACAAAATGGGTTGGAAAACAAGATCATTCAACCCCACCAATTGCTGTTGAAACACAGTATTGTTAAAAATTTGGTCCTGTAACCATAATCTTGGAAGCCTACTGGAGCTTCCTGGTTTTACTCCTTCTTTTAACTGTGAAAACACAAATCCTGTCTAGCTCCATGCTAGTCGTAATGAGGTGGTTCCTAATGTGTCAATGGGCTTGCTGAATGACTGTAAGACTTCATTATTATTTCTGTGACTGACGACACCTCTTACTCTGCATGTGCCTCCTAAGAGGAACGCCAAAAGAGCTTACAATGTTGAAGCCAAATTTAGCTGGCACAGAAGGATGATTTCAGTAGAAAAATTTATTATGATTGTAAATATCACTTTCCCTGCAGTTTATCTTGTGCACAGGTATACATACACATACACACCCCTTTTACTACTGTGTTAGACATGCTTTTTACATATATCACATATGTGATCAGCTCCCTATTGACCAATACAGAAGCAATTCCACTGGACCTCTTTGGAGCTAAGACCACAACTTATTACAGCTTCACCTACAGGGCTACCTTGTAGGAAGAAGGGGAGTAACACCTTGAACCTTCTGCAAATCATTGCAGTAGAGAAACTTCAGAACTCAGCTGATCAGTCATTACTGGGCTGCAGACTGCAAATCTCATTTGCCCTCTACAGTATTATGAATATGCACTCCAGGATAAACTCTGGTTTTTGACCAGTAGAAGAAAAAAGCCTTACATTCAATACAGGTAAAATAGAAATAAATAAAAATAAAAATAAAGTAAAAAGTAAAAATAAAAATCAAACTAATAAACAAACACAAAAAAACAACAGTCAAATAAAAATTAATCTTGGAAACAAGATAGTGTTGTTGCAACTGCTTATTCTATTTACAATATTTGTGGAGGTTTTAGAGAAAAATAAGTGTGAGTTATTAACCTGTGGGTTACCTTAAGTTTCTGCAGGTTGTTGTTTGGGTTTTTTTTAGAGTATTACAAAGTACTGTATGAACTCAAATCTTGCAACAGCCTATTTAAAACTTGGTGCTGAGGTTAAAAGTTCAGAACCATAGACCAGCACAGTTCAAAGCCAAAGCTAAATCTTGTCTCCCTGGCTTCTTCACAGTTGTGGTACACTGTGCCACAAGCACCACCTTTGCAGCTGAAACAATACACCTACTAATATCAGTATTTGCTGAACCTATATCTGAAGAGTTTCTTCTGATATACTCGAACCTAAGTAATAGAAGTATCAAGCCCTTCAACTTGTAATTTCTCTTGGTAAATATTCTCAACCTTGTCCCCAGAGCTTTTTGCAGACACAGTGAATCAACGCCAGACACCCTACCCACTGATCCTCACTCCCTGTCTTCCACCACTAATAGCTGATAAATCTGCTTTGTTGAGAAGAAGCAAAAAGAAGTCAGCATGGGACTTCTTAATTTGAAATATTTATTTGGGCAGCCAAAGCTATCACTGTCACTGAAACTGAATGACGGCAAACCAGGGCCCTATTTTTGGCCAGTATATGGGACAAATACAGCAACTAAGGTTTATTTTCACAAGATTGAAACATTCAATCAACTTCATTGTAAACTGAATCCCCCAAACAGGTTTATATGGGATCCTAGGTGGGAGTTGTTTTGGCCTCCAAATATTGCTATAGCTGATCTAATAAACTACCAAAAGAAAATATGTCGATACCAAAGAACTGAGTAGCACGGCTACAGAGAAAAGGTTATCTATAAATACTCGAGTCACACGAAACAGTACTGTTTAGAGCAAAATGTTGCTGCATCAAATATGCAAATGATTAGATTACAATTATAAAAGTCATTGCAAAGCATTAAAGGCATAATTGGCAGAGTTCCTACCAGTTAAATTTAATCTCCAATACACATCAGCTGTAGCTTGGCTTGTCTTGTTAGGTAAACAAAATGTGTCTTGACTGTCATTGCCATAAAATATTAATGCAGTGGAAGTCTCTAAACCTTGCTAAGCATAAGGCCCATTATCACACTTAAGAGCAAAGCAATCTAATAAATCGCTGGCTGTATAAAAACTAAGTCAGCTGGCAGAGACAATAATCTCCCTAAGGGGTAGTAAGAGCCTAATCTTCAACTACAGCAGCTGCAGTTCCAGAGAAATTACGTTTCTGCTGCTCAGTAGAAATACATTTGTGCTGAATTCTGTTATTTAAACTCTAATGGAATCATTAGGGGTATCCATACATTATCAACAATACAAAATGAACTAGCAAAACCATTTATGACATACGCTTATTATAAGCATCTTTTTTTTTGTTATTATTATTAGGCTTGATCTCTCTTGCTTTCAGTTAGATCCAAACAAAAGCTGAACTGGATGCTCCTAATACACATTTTCTAACAACATCAAGCTCATACATAAATAATTTTGTGTGTTTACTGAGCACTGAGATGATGTCCTTAATTGAAAACAACTTACTTGTTTGGCACTGGTATGAGGTCCTTGAGGCTGTATTTAACCATAAACACAATATTGTCATATACTTTGTAAGAGAACAGATAACATCATGATTATGTTGCTTTTATGTTTACTTAGGGAACATACTGTGTGATTCAAGAGAAACAAATCACCAGAGACATACAAGACTACACATACAAAAGGTAGTTAACAGACAAAATACTTTATTGCAAATATTATCAAAAGTATTTATTTGTTACCTTTGGGATTAAGAGGAAATTAGTCTGTCCTCAATATGGACCAGAAAAACATCTAAATAGCAGGAGTTACGTCTTCAGATACTGTAAGATATCATAGGAAAAATACATGCTGAAAAAAGACTCTTAAAATATGCTAAAACCATGACATGTTTGATTGTGTGTTTTCCATTAAATTCTATTTTAAGTGGATATTAGTAATTTAGTGGGAGAGAAGTTTAGATTTTTTGGTGTAAATCTTATGAAACCAATTTTTTTTTTTTTTCTTGGGCACTGTAGTCTATCTATTTGGTCCCCCACAAAATCATGTAATGATTAAGTTTGAAAAAGCCATAGGGAAGCTTGTAATGCAAGCTCTGCTCAAACCACTACCAATTAACTCAGCTTGCTCAGGGCTGCAACCAGTCAGGATTTTAATACCTCCCAGGACACTGATCCCACAATCTCACCTGGCAACCTGTTCCAGTACTTAGCTGCTCCCATGGTGAATATTTCCCCTCCATGTAATCAGAATTTCCTGTTTTACAGTTTCTGACTCTTATCCTACCACTCTGCACCTCAAAGACAAGTCTGACCCCATCTTCCCTATTTCTTCCCAATTGGTAAGTGTAAACTGCAATAAGGTCTCACCTCAATGTGCTCCCCCTGGGGCTGAAGAAACCCAGCTCCCTCAAATTTTCCCTATGCACCATGTGCTCCAACCCCCTTGGTCATTCTGGAGTACCGCCACTAGACTCCTTCCACTATGTCACCACCTTTCCTGTAGTGAGAGTCAAAACACAGACGCAGTATTCCAGATGCAGTTTTGCAGGGTCTGAACAGAGGGGAATAATCACCTCACTCAACCTGCTGGCTGCACTTTTGCTAATACTTCTGCTACACATCAAAAACTGCAATAGCTGAAACCATCCATGATCTATGAGTTTGGAAGCCTTGTAATATTTGTGCCAGCAAGGACTTCTATGATAAAGATGACTGTTACCTAGTTAAAAAGTACCTGTATAATATAGTGGGAAGGCAGATGGAAGAACAGAAGCATGTGGACATGCAGTGAGAACTCTGGAGATTAAAAAACCACACCATTTGTGTAGCTAAATATTTAATATTTCCTGGCACTGTCCTGCTACATTTTTCCACTGTAAACCATCTCTTTTTTCCGCTTTTACAGAAACACAGAAAATTGCCCTGCCTTTTCTTCCAGCTGTCTTTTCACCCTTCTTAGATCTATCATGATATTTTTTCTCTGACATCCTGACCAGTTCATCAATTTTCTACCTTGAACTTAATTTTAAGTTTCCTGGAAAGGCTTGGAAAAAAGAGCTACTTATCTGCTTAGGGATGTCAGCTCATAAAACCACACGACAAACTGAGAAGGTTGGAGCTCTTTAGATTCAAAATAAGATAGATGCATATAAAAGTGAAGTTCCTGATGACTGGAAAATGAGAAATATAACCCCCGTTTTCAAAAAAGGGGAAAAGGAAGACCTGGGGAACTACAGACCAGTCAATCTCACCTCAGTGCGTGGCAAGGTCATGTAGCAGATCCTCCTGGAAACTATGTTAAGGTATATGTACAATAAGGGCTTGGTTGGTGATAGCCAACATGGCTTCACTATGCTCAAATCATGTCTGACCAATCTGGTGGCCTTCTGCAACGGGGCTACCGCATTTGTGCATGGGGGAAAAGCAACTGACATCATCTACCTGGACTTGTGGAAGGCATTTGACACTGTCCCACACGACATCCTTGTCTCTAAATTGGAGAGGCATAGATTTGACAGATGGACCACACAGTGGATAAGGAATTGGCTGCTTGGTTGCACTCAGAGAGATGTGGTCAATGGCTCAAGGTGCAAGAGGAGACCAGTGACAAGTAGCATTACTCAGTGGTTGGTGTTGGGACCAGTCCTGTTCAACATCTTTGTCAGTGACATGGACAGTGGGATTGATGCACCCTCAACAAGTTTGCTGATGACACCAAGCTGTGTAGTGCGGTTGATATGCTGGAGGAAAGGGATGTCATCCAGAGGGACCTTGACATGCTTGTGAGGTGGGCCGCTGCCAGCCTCATGAAGTTCAACAAAGCCAAGTGCAAGGTCCTACACCTGGGCCGGGGCAATCCCAGGCACAGCTACACGTTGGGCAGAGAAGTGATTCAGAGTAGCCCTGCAGAGAAGGACTTTGGGGTGTTGGTTGATGAGAAGTTCAACATGAGCCAGCTTCAGTGTGTGCTCACAGCCCAGAAAGCCAACCATGTGCTGGGCTACATCAAAAGAAGCGTGACCAGCAGGTCAAGGAAGGTGATCCTGCCCCTCTACTCTGCTCTCGTAAGACCCCACTTGCAGTTCTGGTGTGCCCAATACAAGGACATGGAGCTGCTGGACCAAGTCCAGAGGAGGGGCATGAGGATAATAAGAGGCCTGGATCACCTCCCATACAAAGACAGGCTGAGAAAATTGGGGCTGTTCAGCCTGGAGAAGAGAAGCTGTGTGGAGACCTCATAGCAGTCTTCCAGTATCTGAAGGGGGCCTACAAGGGTGCTGGAGAGGGACTCTTCATCAGGGACTGTAGTGATAGGACGGGGACTTTAAATTGAAAGAGAGTAGATTAGATATCAGGAAGAAGTTCTTTACTGAGGGTGATGAGAGACTGGAACAAGTTGCCCGGAGAACCTGTGGCTGCCCCATCCCTGGAAGTGTTTCAAGGCCAGGTTGGATGGGGTTTTAAGCAATCTATTCTACTGGAAGGTATTCCTGCCCATAGCAGGAGAGATGGAACTAGATAATCTTTAAGGTGCCTTCTAACTCTAACCATTCTATGATTCTATCAAAAGCATACTTGGAACTGAAAACACAGCAGTTCCTGCATGACATTTTGCATAACAACAAAAGGGTATGAGAAAACAGTGACAGGGAGCAAATCTTATACTGACAAAAGGAAACACTTCTTTTACAAAACTCCACCTGTAGAAATCATTGGTATAACATATTGCTGGGAATGAGTATCTTAGCAGGATGACAAGATTAGGTATTACGGTAGTATTAGTTATGATTGCCTACATGTAAAATCCTTAAGGTTGAAAAACTCAGTGCTCTACTTTTAGGAAAAAAAACCCCAATGCTTAATCAGCTTCCTTGTGTATATGCATTATGATACAATCTTCATGATTACCTACCTATACGATTACTCTCTATTGCCTCAAATACTTCTAATTCCTAACTTTGAAGTGTTTGACTTTTCACCCCTAATGACATTTCTAATTTCTTTCATTTCTTTTAAATTGAAAAATAAATTTTCAATATGGAAACCTACACTGAGCTTCAGGAAGGAATTAATTCCACCAGAGAAGCAGCCAGTACCTGAACTAATGACACAACTGGCTGCAATGGGAGGTTCTTACACCGTTAAATCAACTCGTAAAGGAGGGATAGAAAGGAATTCAGTTTTGCACTTCTTTCTAACATCAGACTACGCAAAACCTCTGGTTCTAGAGGCAAGTGCGTAACAGCAACCAGCCACTCCTCTCAGCAATAGTTTTCCCTGTGTCACAGCTCTGTACAAAGCACTACCCAGCCTCCCTGTTCTGTTTCCCTTCTTGGCTCACAGCTCTACTTTTGCCTATCCTAGCTGTTATGAAATTTTGGATTAATTCCTCTTACTTTCTTTTTACACCTTGCTCTTCCACTTACTCTACTGGTCCCCACAGGCCAATAAAAATGTTGCATTCTAGTTAAGAAGTAATTTGCAAGATGGATCCCACTCCAGTTTTGAATCGTCTGAGGTTTGCATATACTGTAAACTGAATAGAGAACAAAGCATTTCCCTGAGGCTGGTAAAATATGACAACATCTCTGCTCTCAAAAAAGAGATGTTGTCTCAAAGAAGCAGACTTGATGTTCATGCACAGGAATGACTGCTGTGATTACCATGCAGATGAAGTGTGGTGCCTAACATCGCTCTTCCTGCAACTGGAATGGGCACGATGAAGAATGATTCAATGAACTCTCTTCTGCCACAACAGCTGTGCTTCTCTTAGTTATATAGTTAAATACGTGGATCAGACAGAGGCAGTAGAATAGAGTTGAGGGAGTCAAATGATTTAAAATAATACTGTGGATCCATGAATAGCCTTCTCTATTACAGTCCAGTCACAAGCCTTCATATCTTTCTTGTCGAGTCAGACCTGTGATTTGAAAGCGATGTTCATTTATTCATGTAGATTCCTAGATAGTAAAAAATACCAAGTTATTAGGCAGCTTTTTACTGAAGAGTGACCTGGAAACCAACAGGAATTTTGTGCTTTCATCATTGAGATACATCAGGCTAGATCCTGATCTTGTTCGAAGTGGCAAAATAAGCTTAGCAACTTAACAGATTCAGCCTGGAAAGAAAGATCGGAATCTGGCTCATGAAGTCAAATCACTGAACCATTGCTTAATTACATTTGTTTAAAGTAATAGGAAAACAGTGGCAACTGCCTCCACAAGGAAACAGGGAGGCTAAGAGGAGAGATTATTAATGTAACACTCTGTTAAAGTGCTATTCATGTTAGGCCAGCTAAATCAAATCAATTTGTCAGGGACTCTGTCCTACTCATTAATATTTCTGTTTCATCAAAAGGGAGAAACAACTCCCAGCTGCATTTTATTCCCCAGGGTATGAAGCATATAATCCTTACACACCACACTTACTCTCTGATTCAGGCTCTCTTTTAAAAACAGAACAATCTTGTGGTACAAACCTATTTAGCGCTTTGAGATCACACTTATTTGGAGAGTAGGTGTTAATGATACATTGCTGTTTTCTTTAGGATTTACTCATTGACATATAACTCATAAGCAAATATGCTTAGTAAACAAAGAAAATGTCTAAAAGTGGTTATTGTCTTGGTATACTTGCTATACTCTCTTGTTGATCACACTGCTGAGTTTATTATAGTTCAGAGAAGACAAAATAAAACTTGAAGTTTATAATTTACTGTCACCAGCACAGTTCAAATCCAGAAGAAATTTTGCACTTGACTAAGCTTTACCCATTAACTAAATCAACCTATAATTTTTAAAAGCTTCCAAAAGAATACATTCAAGCTACTTTTGCCCATCTTTTTTGTAAGCAAGGAACATCAATTGATTAGTTTTAATACCATCATCAGGTATTTTCTTGGGTCATACCTCTAACATAGTTTTGCACAAGAAACTAAGAGTGTTTGGAATAGTTTATGATACTGACTCTTCTTTAAAATCAGCAACTGGATTTAGAGAGGGTAATTGTTGCAACTACCATGATCATTAATCTTCCTTTCAAATGCTTTAGTTCCTCCAAAGTCTTTATTTGAGACAATTATATTGATTTCATCTCACCGGTATTACATTTCCTGCAAAGATTCATCTATTCCTGAAAGCTTATGTCAACAATGCTAACCCAGGATAACCTATGTGCAATGATTTCCACTCAAATTCAGATGCTGAAGAGAGATATATCCTTTCTGTGGTGGTATTGTATAAGCAAGCGGAGCTATCCTTTTCTATACCTGGACAGTGTAGTCATACTCACTTCTTACTAGAGAACTCTGAACTATAATAAACTCAAATTACCTTCATTGTATTTATTATTGTATTTGCACCCTTTGCCTCTGGAATTCCCCATTGTCTGCCAGATTGAGTAAAAATTCAGCTGTTAATATAACAGTTAATGTGGTGAAACAACTGATAGTGTTCAGCGCTTTACCGTAATAGATAGAAATCAATTGCTCAGTATTAATGGTGTCCTGTTCAACAGCTTCAGCTAGCACTTCTGGAGAAAAAGATTATACATTTAGATAACTACCAGACCTCACTCCCTCCCCTTGTAGTCTGGCAAGGATTTTGCCAAAAGCATTCGTGTGCATTTCTGCATTCTTGAACCAATGTTCCTTATTTTTTGAAAATATGTTGAAAATGTGTTAAGGTCATTAAAGCATCTCCACTAAGATGTGGGCCACATCTCCAAAAAGATCTTTCAAACATAAGCTGCCATATTTGGGGAAGTTCATCTGATTTAAAGTAAATACTTTTCACCATGAGCCAAGGAAAGTCAATCTATTCCATTTGGTACAGCTATACTGAGAGCTGGTATCTGGAGAAGATGCCCCAAAGTGTCCCAGGTATACAACATCATGATCCTCATCCTTTCCTCAAATTCTTTCCAGCTGTTGTTGACATCTCCTGCTTACTGGACTGCCATGGATATCACCTGCTTGGCTGTGTCAGCGAACATAGCTCATTTGTCTAGGAAATCAGGACAGTAGTATCAGCCACAGGAAATACACTTAGAAACTGCAAAATACAGCTTTTTTGACTCAAACCAAACCTCATTTTCTACCTTCTGCTCATCTTCCTGCTTCCACGCTTTTAAAGAAGGTGCTCATTCCAACTGGTAAAACCTGTTAAATACAACATGAATCGCCCTTCTGAAAAAAAAAACCAAACAACTTTAATTTTTGCTCACTGAAATTGTATGGTTCTTCGAGAGTTGACTGCCAGTTCTGCATAAGGTTGAACATTTTAGAATAAAATGTTATGTGGTAACAGACACAATTACTTTTAAAACTTTATTAAAAAAATAATTGGGTTTTTTTTTTTTTTTTTTTTTTTTAACAGGTGTCTTTCCATTGCTAGGTTATAAGAATAAATGTCTGTTGTAAGTGCTCTCGGCAAGTTCACTCATTAATGCACTAGCTGCAATCCCACAACCTTATCACTGCATTGTCTGCTTGAGTAGATAATTGCAGTATAAGTCTACAGTTCGATGCAGTGGAATGACTTCACAAATAAACCAAGCAACACACTGGTCTCTCTCAGCTGTTCAGATGTTGCTCATAGGATTCAAAGCTGCTACCATTTTTAGGAAATATGCATGGATTACAAAATCCCCCTAAACTCAATATGTTAAGCATCTTTTAACTTGGAAATTTAGGACAAATTACAGTGCCACAAGAGAGAGACTTCACTTTGAGAAAGAGGAGTAGACTTGCAGCAAACCCACTTAGCTATTTGGCATAATTGTGGAATACAGCTAGTAGATAAAATGCAGAATGTCACACATTTTCCAGAAAGCGCAAAGCAGTCGGTAATGCTATGATCTCAATAGCAGTTTATAATCCCATATGATTAAGCAGCGGGTATAAATCATGTTAGGTTAGAGCCAATTGTGTAGTAGGAAATAAAAAAGTAAATAAACTGACCTCTTTGATGTATATGACAATAAGTTAACCTGTATAGTGGTTACATGAGATGCAAGTAAATTCTGTTTTCTGGCATTTACTTCCATCTATATCATTATTAACATCTGGATATTGTGAACATATTGTTAAGGTCACTATGTCACCAAAGCCAATGACTTGTCCTGATGGAAGTAGGCTTGCTCACATTTTTATAATGCAGATAGTGCATAAGACATGACTTTATGATGCTTTATACTTTTATTGAAGCATTTTATTTCATAAATAAATACCCTAAGTAATGCTGAGTCTTATGGAAACCTCTTCTCCAACACAACGTGAAGAAGTCATTTGCAGACAGAATATTTAATTTCTCATATATGCTCAAAAGAGATAAAGGCATCGTAGGGGTTTTGATCAGAAAAAGACTTAAAAATACAGTATACATAAGATATACTTCCCAGTGTAAATTCACTCAAGTTTTTTTCCTGTAATTTTCCCAATTCAATTAAACAGTTTAAAGTGACAGCCTTCTGCCATTTTCTTGAAAGCTGTCCGGTGATATATGTGGATCACAGAATCAGTCAGGGAAAGCAAACCTCTCCTCCCCAAATCCAATTTCAGTGCAAAGGGTAGGCAATTTTAGAGCAGACAGCTGGAAATCTGTGTGGGTAGAGAATTCTGTCCAAAATTGTTTAAGGTGATGAACTCTTTCTGAGATAAGAAACATTTTACTATACTCTTTACAAACACCTGTAATACTGAGTAATTTAATTATAGTGACACAGGGTCCAATTGCATGAAATATTGAGATATTGCGTATACTATGACCAATGAAGCAATTATTTTACAACACCGAAGGTCTGGTTGGAAAGAAAAAAGCATCATACCAAAACATGACCAGGAGATTTTAGCTCAGTAATTTTTTAGTTATTTCAGGCTTTGAATATGATAATGCTAAATGCAAACCTGTTTTGCTGATAAAGAGAGTTTCACACAAGACTGGAACGGAGAAATGGTAGTAAGCCCTTCAATGGCAATTAGAATCAGGTTTCTGAGTAAAAGTCATGAGCACTGAACTGAGAGTTGACACAAAAATTAAACTAAAAGCTTCATATGAAAATTCTCAATTTTTCTGCAATTCATGCAAAAATTACTATTTCCTGATTAAATAAAACTAGTTGTCATTTGCTACAGAGTTGTCAGAGTATCTCACAGTTACCCAGACATTGTCACCAAACTGCTACCTTGTGTGAAAGACCTGGTGAATCATTTTCCCATCTATGAGTCATTGAGAAAATAGCTCAGCGCACTGGGATAAGAGCTTAAAGACAAGACAGTCGCAAGCTCCCCCCTGCCACTTCCAGAATGGATCACTGCCTTAAGGAAATCTGAAGAGAGAATACAATGCCAGGTATGTTTGTTTGCTTGATTCTGGTACCGTAACATATCAGTTTCCCCTGGTTTCACTGCTTTTTTGTCCATGGTTAAAAAACATGCATTCTTCTTTTTCAGAAAAATAAGAATCTATAATATTTCCAAAATAATCAGCAAAAAGGAACAAGTTATCAGCAGAAATTATTTGTTCACCTCATATAATTACAAAAGGAAATTTGGTAGCAAAGTAAACCCTGTCATCACAGAGCAATGCAAACAGTTGAGTACCTAACAACCTTAAATATGAAATTTTCTCTCATTAAGCCATGACAAAGGATAAGCCTATCTTTTAGTGGGGAGGGAATGAGACAACAGGGAACCCATTTTGTTGGCAACAAGTTTCATGAACGATCGAATCATTTTGTCTTCTTTACTACTCCTTGACTATCTGAAGACTACCAATAGTCCCCTGCCACACCACAAAAGCCTTAAACAGCACACTATAAGTATTGCTGGAACTCACTGTAACACTGCCACAACCTTTCCAGAAGACCTGTTTAGCCTAACATGGGCCTACGCCATTGCTTGGCCTGACATTCACGTCATCATTGCTCACCCAAGCTCTAAAACTCACATTTTGCTAAGAATTGCAACTGTGAAGAATCTTTTTGCTGATCTATGGTGTTTTGCTTGTTGAAAGAAAACTGCTGTTGATATAGAAAGCTTTGATACAAAACCAGGAGGGAATGACCTGAAACTAGACTGACTTCACTGCCTTGACAAACATATTTGTTCCGAGATCCACCATGCCTGGATCATCTGTGTGCAGTGTGAGGACTACTGTATAAATACCATATTACTAACATAAAAAACAGTAGCCTCATCACCACTGACACTGTTAAAACAGGAGAGAGAAGGAGAGAAGAACCACCCATCGAGTTCCTGTCTCTCCCACCAAAAAGAACAGGATCTGCCTGTGACTTCTAGAGTCCACATGACTAAGGGAGTGGGTGTAGTAATCAGTGATATCCTGTGTCATAAAGTTTATGTATTAGAATGATTTTTTATAGTTATGTGCAATACATGCTCAATAGCAAACACTTCTAGTGTCCCTACTCTTGCCTTTTATGTTCATCTTCTTACCATCAAACAGCAACTCATGTTCAAGCACCTCATACAGCACACAGACCTACAGCTACACTCAAGCTCATGAGCTCCAACATTCAGGTGTTGGGAGCACATTCTGTTTTCCTGTGAGCCCAGTCTTTCTTGCAGAAGCAGTAAAGATATGACATAATACTCCATCTCCTAGCTAGGGGCTACACCTACTTGATCCCAGACACATGTTTGACCAAAGTAAAATCTCAAGTCCTATGACGTACATATAGATGAGTAGATAACAGGTAAATGCAGAGACAGAAATTTAGCTTTGACATTCATAGCTATCTGACATGTTCTCCTTGGAATATATTAACAGCGTTTCTTTGAATGAGTGAGTACATGATTGACATACTTTAAGCCATCCGGATAATAGAATCCAGAAATAGACATAGGTCTCCTGCTTTCACAAGTCAAGCCATCTAAAAAAACCCAAAACTGATATCTTTCGGTAAAAAAACCCAAGAGCTGATATCTCCTTCTTCATTAATAGTAGATCACTGCCCTTTGTTGTACTAACCACGTTATTGCAGTACCAAGTTATCTTAATCTATAACTCTGTATTTTAGTCTGGCTACCTAAAGCCTTTTATTTCTAAATTCTTGCTGTAGTGGACATTTGCCTCATTTGACACAGTGACAACTAGCACTCTTAAAAGAGCTGGACTTTCTTTTCTTAGAATTACATATTTTCAGTTTAAAATATTATTTTACTTTTACCCAGTTTTATGAAAATAAAATGCATAAATGCCTATAAGAGAGGAGGAAATTTTTATCTACAAAGACCAAGCATACAACAGAAAGCACTCATTTCAAGATGTGTTCAGCAGCCTATGTAATGAAAATAATAGTTTCCCTGGAAACTACTCCATAATTTGAGTAAAAAGTATTCAGAAAGAGCAAAAAACTTTTGTTTTCACTTAACATTTAAGGTGAGTAAAGTACATAAGTCAAGAGCTGCTAGATTAAGTCAAAGCCACAGCCTGTTAAAAAATTTATGTATTACTTTTATTGCAAAGAACCATAATGCACTTGGATTGAAATCTGAAAGAGATCACTTGTAGCAGCTCTAACATTTCCGCCTATACCCAAAACAGTTTCCATTTGAAATATATAATAAAGCTAATATTTAAGCAAATCAAGTCAATAAAAATATATATGTCTCACAGAATGGCAAGTGCAAAAGACTGGTCCTTTTAGACTTATTCCTGAAAACTTCAAAAGTGCAGCATTCAGTGCCATTAGAAGTGCCATTAAATTTAGTATATAGAAGAAAACAGTGTTCCTGTACTGCAACAGTCTAAGATAAACTCCACCATCTTAATTCAGATTTAGCCTTAGTTCAGGGTCCTTTATTTATAGCTACAGTGAGCCTCAGAAGTTTTATAGAAATCAAATGAAACGGAGTAGCATACACAGCAATGCAGGAACTGCTTGTCAGGAAACAAGCTCTGGATTCATCTCCTTCAGAAACTTGATTTGTGACTCTTGGAAAGTTATCTAACTTCTGTGATGCTTGCCTCATGCTGTGTCAAAAATGTCTACGCAATTCCGGTACCATGATTTCACTCACACACCATATCTGACTGTGTATAACCCTCCAGTAAGGCATTGCTGTTTAGCACTCACACCAAGGGACATATTCTGTCCTCTTCACTAACTCCATGCACAAGAAAGATCTCTATGTACTATTTAAAGCTAAAGAGCATCAAATTTTCCTTTTGCCCTTTTTTTTTTCCTGTTTTTAAAACTATTTACATCAAATTAAAATGCTTATTAAAGATACTTTGGGATTAAAAACGAAAATGAGTATTTCAATTTTCTTTTTTCTTTTTTTTTTTGGTTCATTTTATCTCTTTTCTCAGAAGCAGTTTATCAGATGATCTAAAAAGGTGCACTATTCAATGCAGTCAAAGAACTAATTTCCTCAAAAAAGGTTCCAGAATAGCTGCTTGCTAAATTGTCTCCATCTTAGTCAACAGAGAGAGGTCAAGAAGGAATAGCATCTTAAACCCTTGCACTGCAAGTATCCCACAAGTATCCCACTTACCCAGTTAAGGTAAGTGGTAATCATTCATGGGATCACGAAGATATTGATTCATAGGATCAATTACCAAAAACCCTTCAGTCTTACGGTTTCATGATAGTCTTGGCAGTCCTGGGGTAATGGTTGGACTTGATGATATTAAAGGCCTTTTCCAACATAGTTGATCCTATGATTCTATGATTCTATGACTGTGGATGCTCATCATCTCGCTCTCAATGAAATGAGTAGGGCTTCCTGTTGCACTTTTCCAGGAGGTGGGAGGAGAAGATACGCCCACCTTCTACAGAACAGTTCCTCAGACACGGGGCTGAAGATATGCCAGTGAAGCAGATGCCCTGTGTTCAGTTTCTACTTGCCAGAGGGGATCCAGGTGGGACGAAGACTCCTCGTGACCGAGTGCTGTAAGCATATAGACTTCTCTCCACCTTTGCCCTTAAAATGTGCCTTGTAAAGAAGACTGGGCCAAAGACAGAGAAAAAAAATTAGTTTGTGGTTGAATGTCAACAAAGCACACCTAGAAAGGGGGAAAACAGAGTTCTGCTCCCTGAAAAAGCATGGGACAGGGCTATGCCTTCGCCATTGTGGAGAATGCCACAGGTATTGCCACTAGACACAATGTGAAGGGAAAACCATTGCCTCTGCTAACCCACTTTTGACTCATTTTCTCATTGATGGTGCAACCTGCAACAGTGGCACTGGGCATCCAAGAAATCTTATGAGATAAACACCCATGACAGGCTCGGTCATCATCAATCTGTGATGAGACAACTGATCAAGCAAGCGATACACTGCTCAGCCCTAAGAGTACGTAGGCTCTGGAGGTAAACCTAGGCATCCTGCAGGTCACTTCCAGTCTGTATTAGACTGATGGCATGAAAAATAATTGTTATTTTGTCCTAAAAACCACATGAAAGAAGGAGTTTAAGCAACTTGAACAGCTGTGAAGGACGCCCTTAAGATTACCAGTGAAGTATTTTCTCTATTTTTAAATGACAGTTTTTCAACAGTGTGTTAAACTAGAAATCCGCATTTAAACATCAAGATCGAATAATTACAAGTGCTGACAACAATTAGCATGTTCTTTAGTAAAAAGCATTAACAGCAACGTTTCCTTTTAATAAATGTTTTGACAGATAATGGATGTTTACATGCTCCCCAAACTACATTATCGTTGTTGATACCTACAGAAAGAGCAACCAATAGCAAGGTCTCACCTGTACAAAGGTTATATTTAAATATAAAGACTTTTTTTTTGTGGTTCACTTCTCTGTGAACAATAGATGAATATGCAAAAATAAACAGAGAAATGATGTTTTGCTGCCTCATTTACAAAGCTCAGTCATGTAAGTCTACAATTGGAGTGATCTTATAGATCCTGTGCAACACTAGCAGCACAGGTGAGTGCTGGTGCAGGCTGACTCAGCCACCCCAAAAACCAAACATTCCCAGGAGATATTTCAATAAAACCATGTGTCCAGCTAACCTTGTGGTGCTAAAAGAATAGTAAGACTATATAGATATCACTTGTAGAAGCCTCCAGATTAAGCATGGTGCTTATAGCTCAACTTATTTACTGTAATTACAAACTATACCCTTTTGCAAATCCTTCCATTGCGTTCTAGCTTTCTGGCCAGAAGAGCTACAGCCATATTACCTCTGCTCTGCATACTGCCTAGTGGTTGTGGACAAGGTGGCCCTTTCCCCATGGTGAATACAAAGTCTTCATGGGACAGATGTTGGTTGCTGCAAATCTTTGCACTTTCTTGCATCCGTGATATAGAATTTTACCATTTCTAGTTATGATTATTATCAGTTCACAAAAATGTGCACAGAGGCCAGCAAAAATTTCTATGGACTCAATGGAGTTGTGATAATGCTTTATCTGGTTTCTGCCATTATCATCCCCGAATTTCAAAACATAAGTCCTGTATAAACTCAGTAGCCTGAGTCCAACTATAGTATTTTTCTCACGAATACACCCAAACTCAACTTGAAGGCTCGGCGGCAGTGGGCTAGAGAGGGGGGAAATCAAGTCTTTTCTAGTATTTGTTACCTTCACTATTCAAAACTTGCTTGATAACTTAGAAAAAAAGAAAACATGGGAAGTGACAGAGAACCTTAAGGTAAAACAATAGCAAAATACACCTGCCTGTTTTTAAAACTTGAAAAAATGAATCAAGAAATAGCTATTTTACATTCTTCTTCTACATTTTTCTTTCTCTTCAGGCAGAGATTCTCAGCATTATTTGTCAATTACTAGAAATGTATCTTCCATAAAAATATAGTTTATTTATTCCTACAGAAATTTTGCTGTGATCTTTTTGTGCAGGTGCTTACTAAAAATTCTTTTGATATCAATAATATTTTCACATAATAATGAAATTGTCTGCTAAGTCCTACTGCTTTGTCCCTGCTTTTACACTATGTATAAACCATATGGGTAGGTTCTGTCTGGGCTCTCCTCCAAGAAGTTATCATCTTTGTTTATTGTTGGCCAAGCATATCACCTTCAATTTATAATCACTCTCTGCTTATCCAAGGACATCAGGACTCTTCCTAAGTTGTGTCTCTTTATTGAATTTCTCCAATCCCCTGACAAGGATGGGCTCCACATTCATAAGTACGTTATATTTGGGCAGACTTTGCACTACATTACAGCCACAGGATGAGCATCTGTTTCTACTTATAAATAAGTTTTAAGAATTAACAAAGATGAGAACAGTTTACACTTGTACGATTTTTTAAAGTGGAATACAGTACATTTAAGCAGAGAAAACCCCCAAAATACCAGGTTTTATCAGAAATTAAAACAAACAAACAAACAAAAAAATAAAAAACCCAAACCCACCACAACAGTGTTAGCAGGGGCAGTTCATTGTTTATGTTTGACAGAATAATTAGGACAGACGGTTACAGACATTTCACTGACAGGGTTTGGTTTTGGTTGCAGAGACCTCAGCACACTTGTTTTTCATGACAAACATACTACATGATACATGTAGTGATACATGACAAAGTTTGCATGACTTAGTACATAACAAAACAATAAGAATCAAAACATGAGAGAGCATTTTAAGATCAAGCAGTACAAACAATCAAAACTTATCACATGATAGCGCATTTTAAGATCAAGCAGTACAAACTTAATCAAAACTTATCAAAGTCCTATTTTCAGTGAGAAGAACTGTTAAAGTCTTATCCTGTCAAGCAGTTCTTTTACTTATAGCTCTGTTGACCAATTTCCAGTTATGACAGAAAGGTGCTTCTCCTGCCTTTGATAAAGAAGTGTGTCTAAAATTAGGCATAATGGTAAACAGAAAGGTAATTTTTTCGGCCAGGCCAGCTGCACTGGTCTTTTTGGAGGTTAAGCAATGTGTTGTTCCTGCCTGCTTACACAGCCTCATTGGCGTGTTGATGTCAGATGGCAAAATGATGATGACAGTCATACCAACAGTGACTACTGTGAGCAGAATTTTGGAATCATAGAATGGTTTGGGTTAGAAAGGACCTTAAAGCTGATCTAGTTCCAACCTCCTGGCATGGGCAGGGACACCTACCACTAGACCGGGTCACTCCAAGCCCTGTCCAACCTGTCCTTAAACGCTGTCAGGGATGAGGCAGCCACAGCTTCTCTGGGCAACCTGTACCACTACCTCACCACCCCCGCATCAAAGAACTTCTTCCTAAGATCTCATCTAAATCTACCCTCTACTAGTTTAGATTTTTCGAAGTGACATGGAGCACCCAGAGCAGAGCAGAGCCACAGCCTCTTCCTTCCTCTTCCCCCAGCACCTCTGTCAATTCACTGTGAACTCTGTCATCTTTTTAACAAGTGTCTGGAAGGCAAGAAGGATGGAATTGCCTGGAATCTGACTTCTTTATTTACTGGATTTCATTTACTGGGCCAGAAATCATTATATCACATTTCCAGTCCTACCTTTCTCTTCTCTCCCAAAGAGTGGTTCAACAGATCTAGGTCCATATCACCAGTTACTTTTTAGGCTTATTTTTATTTCTGCCTCTTCCTTTTTTCACTTTTGGCTTCAGCATTTTGATTACAGCTACTGCAGTATTTTATTTTATTTTGTTTTATTAAAAAAAAAAAAAGAGGAAACTATTTAATTTCTGATTAATTACTTTTAGAAAAGAGATTAACAGAATTAATGGACACCAATTTGCAGAACAAGTATGAAATGCTAGTAGCAGCCATTAATCCCATAAGCCACAGGGATGTCAGGAAAGCATGTGACAGATAAAGAAGTGAGAATGAATTTTACAAAGAAATCTCTGGGGGTGGAAGAGAAATCTGCTGAGTATTGCCAACTTCCAACTCTGCAACTGAATGATCTTTGTCTGCTTTGTGCCTTGGCCTTCACATCATCTTTTTTCCCTGCCCACTCTTCCAAAATTAAATCCTTTAGCTCTCATGAAACATCCACCATGGTAAGGGTATCAGAAAACTGGCATGAAGTTCCAAACTGCTTCAGTAGTTTGGAAAACAATTTATTTTGTAAACGTTCCCAAAGTATTGTCTGACAACAACAGCTGAGCTTGCTATATTTTTAAACTGTTGTGTACAATGTCTTAGTACAAGTGCATGCTGACATAGAGCATAAAAACATAATTGTTCAATGTGCCAGTTTCTTGTATTCAGCTTCACAGCACTGGTACAAAAGTTAAAGGCTCAGTTTTGAAAACTATGTGATATAAAGGGGATCCTGTAAAACATTTTTTGCTTAAGATTCGTTCTCTTCAGGTAACACACAAAGCTTACTGTGTAGCCAGAAGTGAACCGCAACCACCTAGTAGCAGGATAAATACATTGGTTTGACAATTCCATGGCATATGCATATTTGGCAATTGGTGAAGTGTAGCGTGCATTAAATTCTGACATCAAATGTTTATGCGGAAGCACTTCTGCTTCACAGTGCACTAGTCGGCTGTGAATCTGCACCATTCTGTATCCTGCCAGCCTTGTTGTTGTTTCCCTGTTACTGCTCTGCATGTTATCTGAAAAATATTCTTAGCCCACCAAGTGAATGTGCAAGAAAATCCCATGAAGAACCAGAATAAGCCACATGATGAACCAAACTCCAAGTAAACAGTAGAAATAGATTGCTTCTTCAGCAACTGAATAAACAAGATATACTGAATTAAGTTTTGAAGGAAAACAAAATAAAAAAGAATAAAATAAAATAAAAATAATTGAAATAAAATAAAATATAAAATAAAAATAAAATAAACATAAATTAAAATAAAAGTAAAGTAAAGTAAAATTAAATAAAACAATCTTTCTTAGCCATGCCATTTCTTGGCTATGTTCAAAGCATGACAGAAGGATTTTGTTTTAGATCTTTGATATTTTATACAATTCAGAGCAAAAGAAGGACTCATGGGAAAGGTCTGTCCCATAAACCACCTCTCTTCAACTATAAAAGCTAGGACTGGTCCATACATTTGTAATGCACATATCATCTGAAAACCTTGAAGAAAGAACCATAGCCTAGAGTACCTTTGCTATGACTAAATCATTTTAAAAGTGTTGAGTAATCATTACACATATGAGGTGGTTTTTTTACTGTCATTAATGTGCCATAAGGAGATATCTTGCCCTAACTCTTTATTTCACACCTACATTACAAATGACAACTAGAAATTGAGAGGAAAATTATAAAGTGCATGGTTTCTTTGAGAGTGTGTATGGCCCCATTCCCAGCCAGGCCAACACCTACTCTGTATCTCTTTTGTTCTTTAGTAGTCTTAATCTTCAAGGAAAATTTGAAAAAACTCCCTGACATATGCTCAAAACATTTACATTGTTTATTATTGTCACAGCAAATTCAAGTAACAAAAAACAATTATTTTTACATGTTTATTGAGTTCTGTGTAAAGTCTACAGTGTCCGTATTAGCTTAACTCAATGCTTGAGCAGTACAACGCCCTAAGTGCCAAAGTTTTACAGCACCAGGTTTGTATGTGTTCAGTTGTGGCTTGGGATGAGGGGGAGTTAATCTAATCCATGTTTTAAAACTCTGGAAGAGATTTTATTACACTTATTATTTTATTGTGGTATCTTATAGACTGAAGTACAGCAGAAGAGAATGCTATTGAGGAAACATTTGATAGGATAAACGTGTATCACATGAAAATGCAGAGGGATAATAGGGCACCAGTGAGACAATAAACTTAAAATGTTGCTGAAAATTCCAAATAATCTTTGCAAAATATACATAGTAAGCTTTGAGCATCTTTACAGGGGATATAAAATGAAATTTACAAGAGACAAGGTCTAATATTCGAAGGCCAGGCTGCCTTGGTTTTCATTCCAGCACAGTGATGTTAGAAATCATACGTTTGATTAACAGAAGTTTAATCAAGTTTTAATCAATACATACATATATAGCATTCAGCCTTACTGATTTGGTTGATTTGTGTTTTAGGTCAGAGAGACCTAGTACCTAGGATATGGACATAGATTTATGAGACTATTCAAGCGATATCCTTATAAGGTAGTGGTTTGGAAGGAACAGTACTTTAAAGATTATTCAAGTAGAACTTTTAATTGTGTTAAGAAACAGAGTTGTATACTAAGAACCAGTCAAGGAGAGAGAGAAGAATACTGGCGCAAGCACAATCGTTGGGATTTATCCAGGACTCTAAAAGGTAAAAAGGACATAGCGAGGAAGATGTCTTACTTCATCTGAGGAAGACTACTTACTTCATCCTGACGACCACCAGAAGGGGGCTGCGCAAGCGCAGAAACAACTGATGATGTAGTTAGGAGATGATGCAATTTATAAATACATATGTATGAGAGGAGGATGTAACCTGTTGAATATACATTAGATTGTGAAATCTCAGTAAGATAAATTGCGGGCGCGTTGTGACGGTCTTTGGAACCAGATTTGGGTGCGGACCCCTGGTTCCCGGGGCCTCGAAATAAAGCACCACATATAACCTCCTTAGAGTGGTTATGTGTTCTTCTCTCCGCTAACAGTGATATATTGCCCTTCAGTTCTGCAGTATCTCATGAGGGACTCTTCTGGATTATTCACTTGAGTGAAATAATGTTATTCATGTGTTTCAAGGCTTCCGCAGCTGGCCCCTGATTTCTTAAATGTTTACTTTCCATACAAAGCAATGATACATCCTCCAATGTCACAAATACCAGGAGAAGTGATGGTACCACCACTAGCCTAGTCCCATTCTTCCTGAGCAGTCCTCCCTGGTCTTCTTTATACCTCTTCCTCTACTCTTCACTGACTCACTTTTTCCTCTCAAAGCCAAGTGCACTGTCCCGTCACTCAGAGTTACAAAGCAATATATACTACTGTATACTGCTTATACCCAAATCACCACAGAACTACAGAAAATAAAAGGGAAGGGCCTCCAAGGCACAGGCTATCATTTGAGAACACAGAAGGGGCTCTACGGACACAATCTCAAAACTGAAATGGAAAATATTTTCCATTTGGTATCGTGGCAACTGAACAAAGAACAGTAATTGGCTATTCCTCTTCTTACCTTCCAGATTCACAGACTCATAGAATCATAGACTCATAGAATGGTTTGGGTTGGAAACGACCTTAAGATCAGCTAGTTCCAACCGTCCTGCCGTGTGCAGGGACACCTCACACTAGACCATGCCGAGATGAGTATCTCCAGAGAGGACGCCTTCAATACCGGAGCAGGGGTAAGCACAGCGTCCCGGAGCCTCAGTTCTGACCGGCGAGAGCCACCGACGCACCCCAAGCCCTCGCCACGCCATTCCCAGGAGCCGCAGCTCCGCTGCCGTGCGCAGGGACTCACCGGAGGCGGCGCCAGGACGGAGGCACCACCCGAGCGGGGAGAACCTGCCCCGGTGAGCGCGGGAGCAGCGCAGGGCGCGGCAGGTGGCGCGGGCGGGATGGGGAGCGATCGCCTCGGGGCCAGGGCCCGCTCCGGGAGCTCTGCTCTGGCTGCCCCGGCGGTGGCAGCGGCGGCACCAGGCAGAGCCGATGGGAGGGGAGGCTGCGGCGTAGAGCTCGGAGAGTAGAAAGTGCCTCGACTGGTCCCTTGAGGCGAGGGTGCGCAATGGACAGGGCTGCACTCGGTGCGTCCTGGTGGAGGTCCTCCTGCAGCAGGTGGCTGAGCTGCGGGAGGCTGTTGGAGAGCTAAAAGATGCCAGGGAAGCTGAGAGGAAGCTGGACTGCTTACCCCAGGTCCAAACTGTGCAGGGGCCGCAAGCGTCCATCATTGCTCATATAAGAAAGAAGGAGGGCATTAACCCGGGAAGCTGGGAGCTAGTAACAAAAGAAATCAACACAAAAAGGAGGAAGAGGACAATTAACAGCCAGGGACTTCCTCCTAAATCTAACGTCCCCACCCAGAACCACTTCGCAGCTTTGCAGGGGGCTGATGAGAAAACACACACCGCACCTAATGAACAAACAGCTGATGCACCAGTAAAGAGGATCGCTACTGGTGCCTCCAGGAAAAAGCGGTGGGTCATAGTAATAGGGGACTCTACTTTGAAGGGCACAGAGGCACCTATCTGCCGGCTTGATCCAGTCTCGAGGGAGGTGTGTTGCCTGCCAGGGGCTCGGGTCAGGGATGTTGCACAGAGGCTGCCTGGTCTAGTAATTCTCGCTGACTATTACCCTCTTCTGGTGGTCCATGTGGGTGCTAGTGATATAGATAGCAGTAGACTGGAGAACATTAAGGACTACAGAGCCCTGGGAGAGGTGGTTAGGAGCTCTGGAGCTCAGATAGTTTTTTCATCAATTCTCCAGGTTAAAGGGGAGGACCTTAAAAAGACGTGGTGCATTTGGCAGGTTAATAAATGGTTAGAATGGTGGTGCCACAATCAGGGGTTTGGTTATTCAGAACATGGGACTCAATTTGGGAGGCCAGGTCTACTGGAGGCTGGTGAAGCTGGTCTGACAAGGGTAAGAGCTGCTTTGGTAGGAGACTTGCCAGGCTGGTCAAGAAATCTTAAAACTAGATGTATTGGGGGAGGGGGACATCGATCCATCCCAAGACTCCCGGTCAGTTGCCAGCACCTGTAATGAATGCTTGGAGCCATGCAAATATGTTTTAGCTGTTCCAGCCAATGAGTCAGCTTCATTTGGAGCTCGGCTCAGATGCCTCTATACAAACACCCATAGTATGGGGAACAAACAAGAGGAATTAGAGATGCATGCACAGCTACAGGAATATCATTGGTATCACAGAAACATGGTGGGATGGCTTCTATGGCTGGAGTGTCAGAATGGAAGGTTACAGGCTCTCTAGAAAAGACAGGCCTGGCAGACGGGGAGGGGGAGTTGCTATTTATGTCAGTGATAGGCTGGAGAGTATGGAACTCTGTCTGGGGACAGGTGATCAGTCAACAGAGAGTTTGTGGGTCAGGGTCAAAGCGAGAATTGCGATGGGGGACATTATTGTGGGGATCTGTTACAGGCCGCCTGATCAAGAGGACTCTGTGGATGAAGAGCTCTATAAACAGATAGGAGCAGCCTCACGCTCGCAGGCCTTTGTCCTCATGGGGGATTTCAACCACCCTGATATCTGTTGGAGGGACGGTACAGCCTGACACAAGCAATCCAGGAGGTTCCTTGATTGTGTGGAAGACAACTTCCTCTTTCAAGCAATAGAGGAGCCGACAAGGAGAGGTGCCATGCTTGACCTCGTGCTCACCAACAGGGAGGGACTGGTTGGAAATGTGACACTCCAGGGCAGCCTTGGCTCTAGTGATCACGAGATGGTTGAGTTTGAGATCCTCAGGACAGTGAGAAGAGCGTGCAGCAAGCTCACTGCCCTGGGCTTCAAGAGAGCAGACTTTGGCCTCTTCAGGAACCTGCTCAGTAAAGTTCCATGGGATAAAGCCCTGGAGGGCAGGGGGGCCCAAGACTGCTAGTTGATATTCCAGGATCACCTGCTACGCGCTCAGGAGTGTTGCCTCCCAACTAGAAAGAAGTGCGGCAGGAGGGCCAGGAGACCTTCACGGATGGATAAGGGACTGCGAGGAAACTTAGACGGAAAAAAGAAGCTTATAAAAGGTGGAAGCGAGGACAGGCAGCCTGCGAAGAATACAGGGATATTGTCCAGGAAGCTAGGGACCAGGTTAAGAAAGCTAAGGCCCAGTTAGAATTAAATCTGGCACAGGATGTGAAAGATAACAGGAAGGGCTTCTATAAGTGCATAACAAATAAAAGAGAGACTAGGGACAATGTGGGCCCTCTCCGGAAGCTATCAGGAGAACTGGCCACCCTGGATTTGAAGAAGGCTGAGCATCTCAATGACTTCTTTGCATCAGTCTTCACTGGCAAACGCTTTGACCACGTCACCCAAGGTCTTGGAAGGCAGATGCAGGGACTGTGAGAATGAAGACCTTAGGCCCACTGTAGGAGAGGATCAGGTTCAAGACTATCTTAAGAATCTGAACCTGCACAAGTCCACGGGACGTGATGAAATCCATCCGTGGGTCCTGAAGTAGCTGGCTGATGAAGTTGCTAAGCCACTGTCCATCACATCTGAAAAATCATGGTAGTCAGGTGAAGTTCCTGATGACTGGAAAAAGGGAAACACAACCCCCATTTTCAAGAAGGGGAAAAAAAGGGAAGACCCAGGGAACTACAGACCAGTCAGTCTCACCTCTGTGCCTGGCAAAATCTTGGAGCAGATTCTCCTCGAAAGCATGCTGAGGCACATGAAAAACAATGAGGTGGTTGGTGACAGCCAACATGGCTTAACTAAGGGGAAATCCTGCCTGACCAATTTGGCGGCCTTCTATGATGGGGCTACAGAAGTGATGGATAGGGGCAAAGCAGTTGACGTCATCTACCTGGACTTGTGCAAAACATTTGACACTGTCCTGCACGACATCCTTGTCTCTAAATTGGAGAGATATTGATTTGATGGATGGACCGCCTGGTAGTTAAAGAATTGGCTGAATGGCCACAAGCAAAGAGTTGTGGTCAATGGTTCAATGTCCAGTTATAAACCAGTAACGAGTGGTGTCCCTAGTGATTGGTGTTGGGACCGGTCCTGTTCAACATCTTTGTCGGTGACATGGACAGTGGGATTGAGCGCGCCCTCAGCAAGTTTGCCAATGACACCAAGCTGTGTGGCTCTGTTGATACGCTGGAGGGAAGGGATGTCATCCAGAGGGACCTTGACAAGCTTGTGAGGTGGGCCGATGCCAACCTTATGAAGTTCAACCAAGCCAAGTGTAAGGTCCTACACCTGGGTCGGGGCAATCCCAGGCACTGCTATGGGTTGGACGGAGAAGTGATTCAGAGCAGCCCTGCAGAAAAGGACTTGGGGGTGTTGGTTGATGAGAAACTGAACATGAGCCGGCTTCAGTGTGTGCTCGCAGCCCAGAAAGCTAACCATATCCTGGGCTGCGTCAAAAGAAGCGTGACCACAGGTAGAAGGAGGTGATCCTACCCCTCTACTCTGCTCCTCACTTGGAGTATTGTGTACAGTTCTGGTGTCCTCAACATAAAAAGGACATGGAACGCTTGGAACAAATCCAGAGGAGTGTCACAAGGATGATCAGGGGGCTGGAGCACCTCCCGTATGAAGAGAGGCTGAGAGAGTTGGGGCTGTTCAGCCTGGAGAGGAGAAGGCTGCGTGGAGACCTCATAGCAGCCTTCCAGTATCTGAAGGGGGCCTATAAGGATGCTGAGAAGGGACTCTTCATTAGGGACTGTAGTGGTAGGACAAGGGGTAAGGGGTTCAAACTTAAACAGGGGAAGTTTAGATTAGATATAAGGAAGAAGTTCTTTGCAGTGAGGGTGGGGAGGCACTGGGATGGGTTGCCCAAGCGAGTTGTGAATGCTCCATCCCTGACAGTGTTCAAGGTCAGGTTGGATAGAGTCTTGGGTGACATAGTTTAGTGCGAGGTGTCCCTGCCCATGGCAGGGGGATCGGAACTAGATGATCTTAATGTCTTTTCCAACCCTAACTATTCTATGATTCTGTGTCACCCAAAGCTCTGTCCAGCCTGGCCTTGAACAGTGCAAGGGATGGAGCACTTGTCACTTCTGTGGGCAACCTGTTCCAGTGCCTCACCACCCTCACAGTAAAGAACTTCTTGTTTGCATCTAACCTGATCTTCTCCTGTTTAAGTTTGAACGCGTCGCTCATTTTCCTACCACCACACTCCCTGATGAAGAGTCACTATCCAGCATCCCTGTAGGCCCCCTTCAGATACTGGAAAGCTACTACAGAGTCTCCACACAGCTTCTCTTCTCCAGGCTGAAAAGCCCAAACTTTCTCAGCCTGTCTTCATATGGGAGGTGATGGCCCCCTGATCATCCTCGTGCCCCTCCTCTGGACTTGGTCCAGCAGCTCCATGTCCTTACGTTGAGGATATCAGAACTGCACACAGTACTCCAAGTGGAGTCTCAATGAGAGCAAAGTAGCAGGGCAGGATCACCTTCCTTGACGTGCTGGTCACACTTCTTTTGATGCAGCCCAGGATACAGTTGGTTTCTGGGCTGTGAGCACACACTGAAGCTGGCTCATGTCGAGCTTCTCATCAACCAACACCCCCAAGTCCTTCTCCGCAGGGCTGCCCTGAATCACTTCTCTGCCCAACCTGTAGCTGTGCCTGGGATTGCCCCGACCCAAGTGTAGGACCTTGCACTTGGCTTGGTTGAACGTCATGAGGCTGGCATCGGCCCACCACTCACGCGTGTCAAGGTCCCTGTGGATGACATCTCTTCGCTCCAGCATATCAACTGAACCACACAGCTTGGTGTCATCAGCAAACTTGTTGAGGGTGCATCAATCCCACTGTCCATGTCACTGACAAAAGTCGCTGCAAATTCACTGCACCTGGGCTGACTTGATTTTGAGGATTGGACTTTTAGCTACTTCTCAGTGCCTGGCAAATATAGCAGAAGAGGGTGGGGAAAAAAAAAAAAAAGACAAAAAAGGAAAAAAACAAACAAACATAAAAACAAACAAACAAAACCCCACAAAACAGCAAAAAACAAAAACAACCAAGGCAAAAGAAGATAACTTTAGGAAACTTTTACATTCTTAACCAAAAAGAGATTTCCCGGGCTGAAAAGGAAGACAGGACTTCACTGCAACTTAAAAAGAGTAAGGAGCAAGAAAGGAAATGCAAAGATCATGAACAGGCAGATTGTTTTACCTGAAAGCATGCTGGAGCCACAGTTGTTCTCTATAAAGTACTTGAGCATAGAGTACAATTTTACAGCTTGTCAGGCAACAGACAAGGCTGAGAGACTGAAGTTATAATCGTTTGTAAACTGATAGTCCAAAAAAGTTGCACACTGCACTGTTAGGCAAGAATAGGTCAGTCATGATTTTTTTATGATAGGCTTTACAAAACTGCTCCACTGTACTGAGCTTTGTTTCTGCACTTTTCTTGGTGTTGAGTCAAACATCACACTTTGGCAGAGCTTGACATAATTTACTTTTTATTTAAAAAATTGAAATTAACTTTGAAGAAATGTGACAAAATTATCTAAAATGTGGTTAAGGGAAAGCATGACTTCATGAAAAGCATGCTTCTTAAATGTGGAAGAACAGCTCCCCAAAATAAATATACTGTAATTCCATAAACATTTCATAAAATGCTGTAGTATTTCATGAGTTTTCTGAATGTTGTGTGATATATTGCAGGAGACTTGTATGAGTTATAATGAAATATTAAATCCTATTTATGTTTCATGTAATTTCACAAAATATTGTTGTACTGCTGAGTGCCTATATCCAACTCCCGTGAAATTAACTTGATGTCAGTTATACACGTAGAAGCTTTTAATCTTGAAACAGAAATACAAAACTAACCTGGCCACATGTCGGCAGAATGCATTTTTTTGCTCATGGTGTTTTACCAGCTAGTCTCATTAATCAGAAAATGTCTGTACACTACCCATCTCAGTCTGACGATTTTAGGTATTGTGTAAAATAGCATGCATTTGTGAAATAAAACAGTATCCAACCTTATCATAAAGCAAAAACATGTTTCTAAGCCAAGTATAGTCATCCATGATAAGAAGGGACTCCCAGAACAAGAAGGTATTTCAGGCCTGCTGAAGTTCATGTTCAATGTTTACAAAAGGCAATCTCCCTTATTATTGAAATAGATTTAAAATTCTCAGGTCCCACAGGTATCAAAAGCCTTTTCAGACCTTCATATCTTATGTATGATGTACCTGCCAACTCTGATATGCTGCACTGAAATGTTTCTTCCTAGCCATGCAATGGAAGGCCCACTGCGGAAGGACTGAGAATGTTTCCATGAGTCTCATTCCACGTGAAAATCTACAGCTTACCCTCATCACTTCTGGGCCATGAAACTTGATTTTAATAGCAGAGCTCACCTCAAGTCAACCATCTGGGTAAATTATCTGAATGAAATATCTGCTACCAAAATTGTGCCGCAGAAGCCAAGCTCTGCATACCCAAGCTCTGCACACATTCCCAGAAAAGCACAACTTGCCATCATGTTTTGTAGCCACTACTGGTCAGCAAGGGACCTTAGTTCAGTTCTTTCTCATTAGTCAGCATGTGCTGGAGAAGCCCAGAAATGGCTTTACACAATCCAAATCTGATCCAAAGAAATGTCAATTCACATTGTCCTCTTTCTTCTCCCACTCCTGCTGCTACTGGCAGAGCAGCTGCTTGTGCAACTCTAAATTTCAACAGAAGCTGGCCAGCAGTGCCTCCCATGACCTCCCAGGCTGGTGTAAGACAATAGCATCTTTACAGGCCTCTCTGTTTCTGGCGGCCAGAACAGAGCTCTAACATCATCTTATCTAGCAATGTAATCTGAAATTCTGGTGTGATACTTACAGAAAATGGATCACAGGATATTAGAGGAAGAATTTGCACACTTCACCCAGATTCCAGGACATTTGCTTGCTTTAATATAACTGTATAACCCCATGATGCACTCAGGGCAAAAATCCCAACATGGATGTAGGTAGGAGTAAGACAAACTTGCTGGTACATCTGCACACTGCTGCCTGAAGGCAGTTTAGAGTGCATTTGGTGAAATCTGGCCATGTGGACAGACCTCTCAGATACCAACCCTTCTTGCAGACACCATATTCTCTGGAACAGTTTGCCACAGACCACTGCAAAACAGGATACCTATGTAGACAAAATTTGAGATAATGTGTTAGAAAAAAACCCCAATCAATCACATTTTATCTTTATGCTAACAAATTATTACCTGAGAGTTCTTTCTTTCTCTAACAAAAAGTTGGTTTTTCTTTTTATTTAAACAGTAACAAAAGTAATATAATTTACTTGAGCAGCAAGAGATTTCCTACAATGCAAAGAAAACCATAGCAGACCTATTATTTTGCTGTTGTTCATATCTGATATGCTTGACAAAAGAAACACGTTCTTACAAATAATAACATAGCCTTGTCAAGTTCGTACTGCAAACTGCTGTAAAATCCTATCCAGTAATCTTTTGTGTATTTTGTGTCTTGTTTCATTCGCTTGATATGCTCCATTCCACAGTTTGATTTGTATACCAGGTAAAAGTTTGAGAGCAATTTTTAATTCAGTTACTCAATCATCATATCATATATGTACCACAGATAAATCACTGATAGGAAACCTGGGTGACACAAGTGGCAAGGATGCTTCTGCATTCATCAACAGATAGATTGTTTAGAACAACAAAAAGCCATTTACAAAGAGATTTTGACTAGCTTCTACTTCAGATGCTAATGTTTCTTGGCACTGTCCTTCTTTCAAGTCTTTTTCCCTCCATTCCTTCCTTATTGAAGTTCACCCAGTACTAATACCACACCATTCAGCACCAGTTTCCTTTTTCTTCACGTAAGAGCGTGGTATTATGTATTGATTACATGACAGTCAGCTCTCAGGGACTGCAAAAGGCCTGATGTTAGAAGGAAATAGACTGTAAACTCCTCAGAGACGGAGAACACCTCCTCTCCCATCTATTAAGCAAAACCAAGAAAAGCAGCACTCTCTTTTCCCTTTTACAATAAAGAAAGCTGAAACAATAGATTATTAAAACCTGGATTTCAAAGATGCAAAGGATGCTGAGATTAGGCTTCTGCCAGGCTTTCAATCAACACCTCTGTAGCTGTGTCTGGAAGTGTGGTGCAGGAAATCCTAGGTGAAACACACATCACCTTTCCCAGCTTCAGTCACTGTGGATCACATTTACATCAAGAACAGAGCAGCAACAGTGGAGAGGAAGGGCATTTTATCTCTAGCATGGTGTCATGTTAGCCCCTTTATACTGGTTTTGGAAGCCAAGCTCAGTTTACTGTATTGTATCACACCATGTCATGAGCTAGTGTAACTTCTCAGCTTGTGACCGTATTTCAGGGGCAGCTGCACCACACTACACTCCTGCAACATAAAACATTTAGTAAATGTCACCTGACATCAGTGACATTCTGAAGTCAATAAACGCTTTCCCAGCTCTTGTCTTTTCTCCAGAAAGGAATATTTGAGCGATGATGTATAACTTGTTAACACTCCATTCTTCGTAATGTGTGTATGCCCCATATTTTGGCAATCTGTTAAAAAATGCTGCATGTAGCAGATTTTTATCAATTTAAGAAACAATACTTTCCTTAGTAGTAGCTAAAATGGTGAAAATTTGCATTCTGGTGAGTATTAAGCAGTTTGCAGTAAAAGGAAAATTGTTTAGTATAATTGCTAGAAATTGCTGTTAGGTCTGTCCAAATTTCTCTCTCAACTTGATTAGTTCCATAAACTGGCTTTTTTTCACTCTCTGCTCTAAGCTGCTTCTTTCTGTTCTTGTTTTGCATTTGTTTGTTTTACAGTCAGGACAAATGATTTTATCCCAGCCGTAGAGCTATGCACTCTCAAAATAACTGAATCATTTAGTGGTGCTTGGCTTCTTGTGTTTGTCAGCTGCAGGTGACATTTAGCACAGGCTTTATCTCGGTTGTGGTAATTACCGTGCTGACATGAGCTCTCATAGGCAGCACAGGCTGTTTTCAGCAGATGCATCCAAGCAACTCTGCCTTCTCTGAAATAATTTATCTGGCTTTCAGAGTGTGATAATATTCAGATACATATGCACACACACACACCCTTAAATACGTAGGGCTACACATAAAAAGCAGGCCAGTGCTAGTTTTAAGGCAGTATCTGCTCTTTCTTCTTTCTTCTTTCTGAGTCAATTACCCCATGCAAGTACAGTATAGCATCTCTCAGTTGTACACCACTCCCACATTAGATGCTGGCTGAGCATCTCATTATACATGAAGGTTATTGTTATTGCAATGTATCTCAGTGGTATACCAAATGTTAGTTTAATGATGTAATCAATATGCTTGGATTTACCATCTGATGCTTTTAGAATTGTATTAGTATGTGATACTACCAATTTCAAAGATACTTGAAAACAGCAGCTTTTCATTAAGAGAGTTGGCAGAGAAAGGAAAAGGATTAAAAATATAAGTCACGTTGTCTAACAACACTTTAAAAACATTTGTGTAAGTGTTCAACTGACATAACAACTCAGAGTGATGCTGCATCTGAAGTTTGTACAATATGCGTTATTTATAGCTGAGTTGTTTATTATTATTATTACTGTTATAGAATGTAATAGAGTTTAGCAGAAACAAATTGATACTTTTAGAGTCCAAACTTTGGAATCAGTTGAACACCTGGAATGGACTGCTTTCCGTACTGAAGAAAGTTAACCCTGTTTTGTTTGACGAATAATGTGTACAAGCAAGCAAATTATGGTTTGGTTTGGGTTTCAAAAAGTACTTCTGTGTTTTAGAAAAGATAATGTACACCAATGAGACACAGTTATCTTAATGTAGCAGGGATGCTATCTGAAAGTGAAGTGCACGTACATAGACATAGTAAGAGACCAAAGCAGATTCTGAGTTAGTCTTCACCAACATAACTATCACTCATTACATGCTAACTATGTATGATCTTTTTTATTAGAAAAGCAATTATGAGCTTAAATAAGAAATAGGATGAAGCCTAATGTATGTTGATGGTGGGCAGAATTTAAGAACATCCAAGAATACAGCATGAAAAAACAAAGTTTGGAAAATTTGTCTTAGTCTCTATCGGTGAGATATTGTATTCTTGATATTGTAGAACAGCTTCTTTTGGTGTGATTTCCAGTTTTCTTCTAGGTCATACTAGAAACATCCTAAGAATATTTTCTCATTTCCATGCAGAAACCACACATTTGTCAAGGAAATAAAAAGACGCAGAAATCTTAGCACTGAATTTCGAAACATACATATCTTAATGAATTAGAAAAATCAATCAAGGTAGCCAAAAGATGAATGAAGTTATAAAAAACATAAGTCCAAAGAGCATGGGACACTTTGCACTGAAATGTGCTTTCCTTAATTTGATATATCTAGATAGCTGCTACTATACAGCCAAATGTTTGAGTAGACCTTCCGCAAAATAAAGCTTTCCCTAAATAATATTTTAATTGGAAAGTATAATGCGAAGGATTTTAATTGTCAAATACAGGATTCATTAATACCATCACACTTTGTTATTCATGGTAGAAGGTATCTATGGAGGAATCAGTTCTTTATTTATACTGAATTACAGTATAAATACAGTTCTAAATTTATACTGAATTACATGCACTTGCCAATTAATAACAGAACATATACAGTAGAAGAAGTGTATTATAAATTTCTGGATGCCAAATATATAATTTTGATATTTTCCTTCAGCTTCTGAATTCTCCATCACCATGGTCCATTTCTTGTGACCATACCTGCTGCTCCAACAGCCACATTTCTTTAAACAAGTGGTTCTGAAATTAGATATCTATTTATTTCAATGCAGAAAAAACAAAATGTGTTCAGAACAGAAATTATTTTTTAATCTCTGCCACTACCAATATACGATCTTGAAACCACTGCTGTCTTAAAATGAAGTCACATAAGAATGCATCATGCCACAGGAGGGAGGCAGAAATGGCCTTTTGAACTCTTCCCTGCTGTGATAGTTTTGCCTGTGGATTGGTGCCAATTGACATACTCTTGTGGTGTGAATAACTTGAGACTGAGCCCTCGAAACAAGGGACTCTCTAGGTAAAGCACCCATAGTGCTGAAGAAACAGATTTCAAATATTAGATTACAGTAGTGAACCTCTCCAAGTGACATTTTAGTACCCTTGCTTTTCTCCACTCTCCCCATACACACCTTCATAAAAAAAGTATTTATTGAAAGGACTAAGTCCTGTGAAAAGCCCAACACCTGGAACTCCAATTAAAATCAGTCCAACTAGCATGGGTTTGCAGCTGCTTATACAAAAAGCATTTAAACCAAGACAAAGATTAGTGGTGAGACAGCAGATGTGTTACATTCTTATAGTTCATAAGTAAGCCTCCTACATACTACAGTACTTCACTTAATCCCTGACATGAGAGACCACCCCCATGGTGTGAAGGACCACAGTTCAATTTGCAAAGTCCTGATAATCAAGATTTTTAAATACTTTCTTATATAATATCCAAAACCGAGCAAGTTTCTTTAACCTTGGTCTGACATAGTTCTGCAAAAACTTCAGCTGTGTGAATTCTTAGTTACACAATTGCCTTAAAAGGACAAATAATTTTAGAAGGCATCTTTCAAGTACTGGAGCTCAGATAGTTTTTTCATCGATTCTCCAGGACAAAGGGGAGGACCTTAAAAAAGCTAGGCGCATGTGGCAGGTTAATAAATGGTTAGAATGGTGATGCCATAGTCAGGGGTTTGGCTATTTAGAACATGGGGCTCCATTTGGGAGGCCAGGTCTACTGGAGGCTGGTGGAGCTGGTCTGACAAAGAACGGGAAGAGCTGTTTTGGTAGGAGGCTTGCCAGGCTGGTCAGGAAAGCTTTAAACTAGATGTGTTGGGGGAGGGGAGCAGTGGTCCATCCCAACACTCCTGGTCAGTTGCCAGCACCTGTAATAAGTGCTTGGAGCGATGTAGAGATGTTCCAGCTGTCCCAGCCATTGAGTCGGCTGCATTTGGAGCTCGGCTAAGGTGCCTCTATACAAACGCCCGTAGTATGGGGAACAAGCAAGAGGAATTAGAGATGCATGCACAGCTACAGGAATATCATTGGTATCACAGAAACATGGTGGGATGGCTGCTATGGCTGGAGTGTCGGAATGGAAGGTTACAGGCTCTCTAGAAAAGACAGGCCTGGCAGACGGGGAGGGGGCGTTGCTATCTATGTCAGTGATAGGCTGGAGAGTATGGAACTCTGTCTGGGGACAGGTGATGAGGTAACAGAGTGTTTGTGGGTCAGGATCAAAGGGAAAACAGCAATGGGGGACATTATTGTGGGGATCTGTTACAGGCCGCCTGATCAAGAGGACTCTGTGGATGAAGCGCTCTACAGACAGATAGAAGCAGCCTCACGCTCACAGGCCTTTGTCCTCATGGGGGACTTCAACCATCCTGACATCTGTTGGAGGGACGGTACAGCCTGACACAAGCAATCCAGGAGGTTCCTTGATTGTGCGGAAGACAACTTCCTCTTTCAAGCAATAGAGGAGCCGACAAGGAGAGGTGCCATGCTTGACCTCGTGCTCACCAACAGGGAGGGACTGGTTGGAAATGTGACACTCCAGGGCAGCCTTGGCTCTAGTGATCACGAGATGGTTGAGTTTGAGGTCCTCAGGTCAGTGAGAAGAGCGTGCAGCAAGCTCACTGCCCTGGACTTCTAGAGATCAGACTTTGGCCTCTTCAGGAACCTCCTTAGTAAGGTTTCATGGGATACAGTCCTAGAGGGCAGGGGGGCCCAAGACTGCTAGTTGATATTCCAGGATCACCTGCTACGTGCTCAAGAGTGTTGCATCCCGACTAGAAGAAAGTGCAGCAGGAGGGCCAGGAGACCTCCATGGATGGACAAGGAGCTGCTGAGGAAACTTAGATGGAAAAAAGAAGCTTATAGAAGGTGGAAGCGAAGACAGGCGGCCTGGGAAGAATATAGGAGCATTGCCCGGGAAGCTAGGGACCAGGTTAAGAAAGCTAAGGCCCAGCTAGAATTAAGTTTGGCAGGGGAGATAAAAGATAACAGGAAAGGTTTCTATAGGTACATAGCAAATAAAAGACAGATTAGGGACAATGTGGGCCCTCTCCAGAAGCTATCAGGAGAACTGGCTACCATGGATTTGGAGAAGGCTGAGGTTCTTAATGACTTCTTTGCCTCAGTCTTCACTAGCAAATGCTCTGACCACACCACGAAAGTCTTGGAAAGCAAATGCAGGGACTGTGAGAATGAAGACCTTAGGCCCACTGTAGGAGAGGATCAGGTTCGAGACCATCTTAAGAACCTGAACTTGCACAAGTCCAGGGGACCTGATGAAATCCATCCGTGGGTCCTGAAGGAACTGGCTGATGAAGTTGCTAAACCACTGTCCATCATATTCAAAAAATCCTGGCAGTCAGGTGAAGTTCCCGATGACTGGAAGAAGGGTAATATAACCCCCATTTTCAAGAAGGGGAAGGTGGAAGACCCAGGGAACTACAGACCAGTCAGCCTCACCTCTGTGCCTGGCAAAATCTTGGAACAGTTTCTCCTGGAAAACATGCTAAGGCACATGAAAAACAACGAGGTGGTTGGTGACAGCCAACATGGCTTCACTAAGGGGAAATCCTGCCTGACCAATTTGGTGATCTTCTACGATGGAGCCACAGAACTGATGGACAGCAGCAGAGCAGTTGACGTCATCTACCTGGACTTGTGCAAAGCGTTCGACACTGTCCCGCATGACATCCTTGTCTCTAAATTGGAGAGACATCAATTTGATAGATGGACCACTCAGTGGATAAAACACTGGCTCGATGGCCGCACGCAAAGAGTTGTGGTAAATGGCTCGATGCCCAGTTGGAAACCTGTAACGAGTGGTGTCCCTCAGTGATCGGTGTTGGGACCGGTCCTGTTCAACATCTTTGTCGGCGACATGGACAGTGGGATTGAGTGCGCCCTCAGCAAGTTTGCCGACGACACCAAGCTGTGTGGTTTGGTTGATACGCTGGAGGGAAGGGATGCCATCCAGAGGGACCTTGACAAGCTTGTGAGGTGGGCCGATGCCAACCTTATGAAGTTTAACCAAGCCAAGTGTAAGGTCCTACACCTGGGTCGGGGCAATCCCAGGCACTGCTACAGGTTGGGCAGAGAAGAGATTCAGAGCAGCCCTGCAGAGAAGGACTTGGGGCTGTTGGTTGACGAGAAGCTTAACATGAGCCGGCAGTGTGCACTTGCAGCCCAGAAAGCCAACCGTATCCTGGGCTCCATCAAAAGAAGCGTGACCAGCAGGTCGAAGGAGGTGATCCTGCCCCTCTACTCTGCTCTTGTGAGACCTCACTTGGAGTACTGCGTACAGTTCTGGTGTCCTCAACATAAAAAGGACATGGAGCTGTTGGAGTGAGTCCAGAGGAGGGCCACGAGGATGATAAGAGGGCTGGAGCACCTCCCATATGAAGACAGGCTGAGAGAGTTGGGGCTGTTCATCCTGGAGAAGAGAAGGCTGCGTGGAGACCTCATAGCCGCCTTCCAGTATCTGAGGGGGGTCTACAAGGATGCTGGGGAGGGTCTCTTCCTTAGGGACTGTAGTGGTAGGACAAGGGGTAAGGGGTTTAAACTTAAACAGGGGAAGTTTAGATTAGATATAAGGAAGAAGTTCTTTACAGTGAGGGTGGTGAAGCACTGGGGTGGGTTGCCCATGGAGGTTGTGGATGGTCCATCCCTGTCGGTGTTCAAGGCCAGGTTGGACAGAGCCTTGGACCACATGGTTTAGGGCAAGGTGTCCCTGCCCATGGCAGGGAGGTTGGAGCAAGATGATCTTAAGGTCCTTTCCAACCGTTACGATTCTATGATTCTATGATTCTGTGAAGTCCAGAAACATTAATATCTCTCCCGGTCATACAGAAACTGAGCCTGCGTATTAAAGAAAAAGGCCTACTCATAAAACATGTAGAGGGCAAAAATGTTTTCCTATGAGAAATCATCTTCAGATTTATACTACATAGCTATAGAGGTGCTGGAGTCCTATTTAAATAAAGCAGTCCAACTAACAAACAACAGTGAGATGTCGAATGCATGTAGAATGAAACTATAGACCTTCAATTTGCTGTAAACACTCAGCACTTCAGAAACTTTTAACACATACATTCTAGTGTTGGGTGTAAAGTACATCTTCTCCTTCAGCTCATATTTTTTATTGCTTATACAAGTGCTTAATAGTAGTAAATGAATGTAATAATAATATCCTAAACCTTAATTCCTATAGGAATTAAGAAATAACAAGAAGAATACTGTTATGGTGATAAGATGCTAAATTTATTTTAAATTTTTAAAAAATGGCTCAAAGGCAGCTATGTTACAATGATTATTCACTAGGGAAAATAGTGCATTGCATTTGTAATATTAAAGAATACCTAATATATCAGCAGCCATTCCTTCTTTCAAGGTACTTTATTTTTGTATAGAGAATGAGAAAGACAGACAACAAAGCCTAAATGCACATTTTTACACCTAATGGATCTATGTATCCAGGAGGCACCAAGAATAAATTAATAATCTGTAGAAAGGCAAGTCAATGAAATTCTATTAAAAAAAAAAAAAAAAGAAAAAAGAAAAAAAACCTTAATCATAACTCTAGGTTTTAGTGGTTATTTGTTTGTTTTTCCTTCTGAAGTCCTCTATTTTTCTTTTACAGTTGCTCATCATATTAGGTAAGGGTTGATGATGGCTTAATCTCCCTTTCAAAGAGACAGAGCAGCTGAACCAGCCTAGTTAAGAACTACAGATTTTTCCTTGCTGTCTCCTTTGCCTCGGGAAGGAGACAGTCTGCTGTTGTCAGTGTAAGTGTAGGCTAGTAGTTGATTATTCCTCTTTATCGCTCCTACTTTACGTGCCAACTCAGCAGTACTGTGAGGTATGCAAGCAGGCAAGGAGAGAGATATTTTCTTCAGAACACTTTATTCTGTATTACAGTACAGAAAACTAGCATTAAGTGGGAAATTCATTTGGGGACCAATCTTCCCTTTCCCACGTGGAAATGAATGGCTGTTTTGCTACTGGCCTCACTAAGAACTAGATTGGATGTTTCATGCTTTGGGAAAAAAAGTTTGAATATATTCTCATAATAAAACACAAATCCCTGAGATCACAATATTCTCAAAGACATGAATAGTGCTGCTGAGGTTCTCAATGTGCTCCAAAACCAGATTTGAATTTTATTTTTTTATGCATTTGCAATGAGAAAAAACGGCTTCAGTGACATATTCTTTGTCTCTATTTCCTGCTTCCCTGTTTGTCTTATTTGTCAGGGGCTTCATTGTCCTTTAAAATTAGGGGATCATTTTTGCTGTAAAAAATGGAACAATAATTCAGTAGAATAAAAGTTTGGAGAACTTGCATGTTTTAAAAATGGTTTTATGCTGATTTTATAGGTGGACAATTTTTATAGAAAGCAAAAAACAGATTTTCTTACTTAGGAAATATTTTATTCAAGAGCCACTGAATTTCTTTTAAATTTATAACTCTTAAAGACACAGTTAACACATTTAACACCAAAACTATTGAGATTGGTAGAACAAGTAAGATGATGTAATTTAACCCACAATAAATGTAACACAGACATACTAATGCTACTGCTGAATATTTTGCATTTGCACAAGCTGAGCTGGGGAAGAAGGAGGCTGAGAACAGATGAACAACACAGCAAACACACAGAGCTCTGTCCTGAGTGGTTTTTCTTTTAGACGTTGCTGTGATACCAGGATTCATTTTGCTTTCCTTCTAGTAATGGAGCAAATCAGAAATTAAGAAGAAACATGTACAACAATCTATTTGTGGCAGCCATTAAAGAAATTAGCTTTCTCATTGAATACCATTTAGCTTGGAATCAGTGCTAGTACTATTAATTTCTACCTTTTTAGTGCACACTTTAGCTAGCACATGACCCATACTGTGTTACAGCAGTTACACTCCAGGGACTAAAGATTAACAGCATGTGCTACGACTGGTTATTTTACAATTGCTGTGAAATAAAAGCTGATGGAAATGAGCCACTGGTGAATTATTTTGCCAGCATTATCAACAATATTTTTCTCATCGTGGGAAAGCTCACTTCTTCTGTCTTGATTTTTTTTCCTAAAATTGGTTTCATAGAACACAATAGTTAAGGGAAAGCTGGGGGAGGGGAAAAACAAGATGTAACACTCAATCCTGCCATTTTCATTGTTCGTTGCAGCTCATCTGAATAAATTTTGCCAGCTAAATCTCTGTGTCACAGTTAATTAAAACACAATTCGGGCATAAAAAGCAACAGTCAAATGAAATGAAAATTATTTTCCGACAAACTCCAGTCAGTCAGCTTTTCCTTCTCATTAAAGGAACGTTAATGCAGCTGCTATGCCCGCATCTTTTTGAACTGCTAGGGAGGAAGAAAATTAATCTCACAGCAGGGTATCATGGAGGCTTTTTTGGGTTTTTTACCCCATGATGAATGAAAAAGAGTGCACCAAAAAAGTCCTACTTCTCTGCACAACCTTTTTACTGAACATTAATTTTATTTCAGTTTAAATAAAAGGCTAATGTAAAACAGCCCGTATTGTTAACAAACACATAGAAGGTGTGCTGATCATTAGGGACAACCTACACTGAACTGCATTGGTTTCCAGTCACACAAGGTCATTTCCCCCTGGCCTAAAATGCTTTCCCCAACAAGAAACTTATATTACAGATAGGATAAATCTCATCAGATATTACTCCACTGGTGATAAAACATACTGAATTATCCCTTTAAAACTACGTCTTCTTAAAAGGAGTATCTGAGAGTGCGATGGATAAGACTAATATTAAAGGTAGGCACCAAAAGAAGGGACAAACATACCAGTCAGTCATATGCACATTTTGCTTACAATTAATTAACTGGATTTTTTCTCCTCTTTATGGATTTTTCTTTTTCCCTTTTTACACTCTTGTCTACATTTAACTTCAAGCAAACCATCATTCATCTTTGGTATTACTCCAAGTTTCAGAGCAAATTTGAAATTTTTATTTATTGCCTGCCTGTTATTCTGTAACGCACAGCAATTATTTCTAAGAGATACAGCTGACTGCCTTACCTGATGCTTTAGCACCCCAGCAGCCATGCATACCTTACTCAGGGCTATCAGATAATAGTACGTGGCATGATTTACATGTGCAGAATTCAAAATTCATTGTGAACCTACTTATAACTACAGCACAGTCGAGAGAGAAAGATCATTTAATAGATACTATAAGGATCCTTTGGCAAGGCACATTAATACTACAGCTTTTTTCCAGACTGTTCTGAGCAGTGGTAAGAAGACCTAGCTCCACATGCTTATTTGTATTTGGAAATTGTATTTTATCTGTAAATTTGTATCTAAGGAGTATACTTAATCTTAGACATTGCTTCATCACAGACAACTCGCCATTTACATCTCCATCCAGAATTTTGCTGATACTTTTCATTGTTGGAATGGAGCTGATGTACAAAGAGGCTGTGAAATGGACTAAAAAGGAACCAGATCAGGACAATTATTTTTTTTTAGAGAGCATTTTCTAGTTAAGTACCTTTTCTTTCTCTAAAGGCATTTTGAGAAACATAGATCCAGCTTTTCTAACCCTATTCCTGATCATGTGTAAGAAATTTCTCAATATCATAATTCAAAAAACCCTAAGTCTCTCTTTACCCAAAAGCAGGGTTTTTCCCGGTCACTCACCCTACAAAATATGTTCTAACATCACACTGTGGAACTTGGCTGTGCATTCATAAGGCTGCTGAATTTACTTATATAACCATTTCACTGTAAAGCTTCCCACAAAATATTCAGCTGCACACCAAATGAAAATCACACTATAATTTGATCCAGTGACCATCTGAATTCACTGTGTGGACAAGAGCTTAAGAGAGTACATTGTCAAGAATGCCTGCCTCTGTTGATAAAACTTCTGGTTCATAAGGGATTAAAAAATAATGAACACCTGGAAGGTGAACACATAGGCTATTTCCTATTAGTTTTACACACATGACCATACTGGCCCCAAATGGGTAAGCCTCATATCTCATTTCCTGGTGAATAAGTGTTTAATTATGTTTGGGTTTTGTGCTTACTTCATCTATTACTTTAGCATAGCTCTACACCAAATACAAGCAAATCTATCTAAAGGTGCTTATAGAAATCTCAGGCTAGGACAGGTTTTTCTTTTTCCCCACGAGTTTAAACAGCTGGACCTCAAATGCTATGATGCAAGTATGGCATATGAGATAGGTGGTGCTGATAAAAAGTCAGATTTCTGCACCAGTGACTCCGATCTACTGTGATGAGGACAGTTGTATGTAATAAACAAAGAAAAAGGTAGATCAAGGTCAGAATGATGAAACAAAAGTGATGGGTAAGCATGCATTTGCCTGAGTACTATGGTCCTTGATATAATAGAGGCACACAAAAGTTCAAACCACAGACTGTTAATAACCCAAAGAATATGTTATTCCTTTTCCAATGAAATTAGGTGTTTAAATTGAAGAGGTTGGGGATAGTAAGATAATAAGCAATGTAAACAATAGAAAGTGTAGTATCTGGGTGCACCACTGAGCCTTGATAAAACACACAACACTGTCATTTTGTTGTTGCCTGTTTCTCAATACGTTCTGCTTGCGTACATCTGAATGTTATTATTTAATTTCAGAAATGCTGTGGGGACATGGATAAACACAAAAGCACTCAGGATCATGCTAATTTTTTTCTCTACAGGCACTGACAAGGTAAAGCCAAGCTTACTCATGTTGCTTCTTAGATGGTGTATTTCTGAAACTGACTTTATTAAAAAGAGACACATATATTTCTACTAAAGGCAAATAATGCTAGCTTTTTTAAGTGGCTGAGTAGAGCAACAATCTATCTGGATAATTTCTGAAAATTCAGGCAAACTGCACATCATAATGCAGGAAACAAAACTTTTACAATGTATGATACTGGTGATGGTTGAGAGTTGTCCAGTTATCTTTCGTAGCATTGAGGATGCACTGGATGAACTGCAAGATTATATTCCTTCTGTAATGGGGAAGCGGGGGGAGGAAAGAACTCACATGCATTTTGATACACTGTCTTCAGGTAAGAAAATACTCAAAAGTGGTATATTTTTCAATTCTGAAGAATACTTTAGGAATCCAAGCTCAGTGGCTTCTACCAAATTTAATGAAAAGGGCTCTCAGTGCAACAAAGCTGAAATTTTAGCTAGAAAAGTATCAGCATGCACAGAACTGGAGAAATAGAGTTAAATTACTCAATCTTCCTAGAAAACGATCTTGGGAAGATAGCAGCATAGGCTACAGCTGACACAACTAGGGAAGTTATATTCCAGAGGGAAAACCAGCCAGGGCATAAAAGATTACAGGTTTCACAGTTTCATTCACCAGTGACTCAGTTTTATGCTGAGCTAATTAATGCCAGTATTGATAAAAATTGTCAGATCCCAGTTTTAAAACTGTGATTGTCACAAACCACGTGTAAGAGAGATACACAAGAATTTATGCTTCTTTGCGTAAAGTGTTTGACACTGATAGTAATGGCCGTTAATTATAGCCCCTTTTCGTTTTTGTCATTCAATTATTGATACATCGATGTCATGGTTTAAGCCCAGTCGGCAACTCAGAACCACGCAGCCACTCTCTTGCTTCCCGCTTTCTTCCTCCCCCCAGGTCCTGGGGGGATGGGGCGGAGAATCGAAACAATGTAACTCCCACAGGTTGAGGTAAGAACAGTCCAGTAACTACGCGTCCTGGGTTCAGCTACAGCAGTCATTTTTCCCCCTTTTTAGTAGCTGGTGCAGTGCTGTGTTTTTGACTTTCAGCCTGGCAACAACGCTGATAACATCTATGTTTTTAGTTCTGGGTAAGTAATGTTTACTCCAACCAAGGACATTCTCAGTCTCATGCACTGCAAGGGAGGAGGGGAAGCCGGGAGGAAGCAGAGACAGGACACCTGACCAAAACTGGTTAGTACTTGGATGGGAGACCACCTGGGAATCTCGGGTGCTGTGAGAGGTCCTGCCTCCAGCCAGCTGGAGGAGAGGGATAATCAGGTGTACTGGACTGTGTGGATCCGATTCCCTGGCACATCAGTCCCACAGGAGTATAAGGCTCTAGTAGATACCGGTGCAGAGTGTACCCTGATGCCATCAAAGTATCAAGGGGTGGAACCCAGTTATATTTCTGAAGTGACAGGAGGATCCCAAGAGTTGGCTGTACTGGAGGCTGAAATCAGCCTGACTGGGAAGAAGTGGCAAAAGCACCACATTGTGAAAGGTCCAGGGGCTCCATGCATCCTTGGCATAGACTATCTCAGGAGAGGGTACTTCAAAGGCCCAAAAGAGTACCGATGGGCTTTTGGTATCACTGCCTTGGAGACAGATGAAATTAAGCAGCTGTCCACCTTGCCCGGTCTCTCAGAGGATCCTTCTGTTATGGGGTTGCTGAAGGTCGAAGAACAAGTGCCAATCGCGACCACAACAGTGCACCGGCGGCAATATCGCACCAACCGAGGCTCCCTGATTCCCACCCATAAGCTGATCCATAGGCTGGAGAGCCAAAGCGTGATCAGCAGGACCCCCTCGCCCTTTAATAGTAGCCCCATATGGCCAGTGCAAAAGCCTAACAGAGAGTGGAGACTAACAGTAGATTATCGTGGCCTGAACAAAGTCACACCACCATTGAGTGCTGCCGTACCAGACATGCTAGAACTTCAGGATGAAATGGAGACAAAGGCAGCCAAGTGGTATGCCACTGTTAGCCGAGAGAAGAACACATAACCACTCTAAGGAGGTTATATGTGATGCTTTATTTCGAGGTCCCGGGAATCAGGGGTACGCACCCAAATCTGGTTCCAAAGACTGTCACAACGTGCTCACAATTTATCCTATTGAGATTTCACAATCTAATGTATATTCAACAGGTTACAACATTTTCTCATGCATATGTATTTTAAAATTGCTTCATCTCCTGATTACATCATCAGTTGTTTCTGCGCTTGCGCAGCCCCCTTCTGGTGGTCGTCAGGATGAAGTAAGTAGTCTTCCTCAGATGAAGTAAGACATCTTCCTCGCTATGTCCTCTTCACCTTTCAGAGTTCTGGATAAGTCCCAACCATCGTGCTTGCACCAGCACTCTTTTATCTCTCCTTGACTGGTACTGGTATGCAACTTTGCTTTTTATCTTTAAAGTTCTACTTTAAAATAATCTGTAGAGTAGTGTTTCTACCAGACCATCACCTTATAGGGATATCACTTGGATAGTCTCGGACATCAAGGTGCACATCCTAGTTACCAGACTTCTCTGACTTAGTGACAAACTTAACAAAACACAAATCCACCAAATCAATAAGTCTAAATACTCTCTCTATATATATATTGATGGAAACTTGATTCAACTTCTGTTAATTAAACGTTATGATTCCTAACACCACAACTGACATTGCCAATGCATTTTTCTCAATCCCTTTGGCAGCAGAATGCAGGCCACAGTTTGCTTTCACTTGGAGGGGCGTCCAGTACACTTGGAACTGACTGCCCCAGGGGTGGAAACACAGCCCTACAATCTGCCATGGATGGATGCAGACCGCACTGGAACAGGGGCAAGCTCCAGAACACCTGCAATACATTGATGACATCATCGTGTGAGGTGATACAGCGGAAGATGTCTTTGAGAAAGGGAGGAAAATAATCCAAATCCTGCTGAAGGCCGGTTTCGCCATAAAACGGAGTAAGGTCAAGGGACCTGCACAGGAGATTCAATTTTTGGGAATAAAATGGCAAGATGGATGTCACCAGATCCCCACAAATGTGATCAACAAGAAAACAGCAATGTCTCCACCAACTAATAAGAAAGAAACACAAGCTTTCTTAGGTGTTGTGGGGTTCTGGAGAATGCACATCCCAAATTACAGTCTGATAGTAAGCCCTCTCTATCACGTGATGCGGAAGAAGAATGATTTCAAATGGGGCCGTGAGAAACAACAAGCCTGAACAGATTTAAAAAGAGATAGTTCATGCAGTAGCCCTTGACCAGTCCAGACCGGGCCAGGTGTGAAAAATGTGCTCTATACCGCAGCTGGGGAGAATGGTCCTACCTGGAGCCTCTAGCAGAAAGCTCCAGGGGAGACTCGAGGTCAACCCCTCGGGTTTTGGAGTCGGGAGTATAAAGGATCCGAGGCCAGCTATACTCCCACTGAAAAAGAGAAACTGGCAGCCTATGAAGGGGTTCGAGCTGCTTCAGAAGTGATTGGCGCTGAAGCACAGCTCCTCCTGACACCCCGGTTGCCTGTGCCAGGCTGGATGTTCAAAGGCAGGGTCTCCTCTACACATCATGCAACTGATGCTACACGGAGTAAGTGGGCCGCACTAATTACACAGTGAGCTCGAACAGGAAATCCCAGTCGTCCAGGAATTCTGGAAGTCATCATGGACTGGCCAGAGAGCAAAGATTTTGGGATGTCACCAGAAGAGGAGGTGATGCGTGCTGAAGAGGCCCCACCATATAATGTCAGAGAGTGAAAAGCAATATGCCTTGTTTACTGATGGGTCCTGCCATATTGTGGGAAAGCATCGGAGATAGAAGGCAGCTGTGTGGGGTCCCCTGTGACAAGTTGCAGAAACTGCTGAAGGAGAGGGTGAATCGAGTCAGTTTGCAGAGGTGAAAGCCATCCAGCTGGCCTTGGACATTGCTGAACGAGAAAAATGGCCAGTACTTTATCTCTATACTGACTCATGGATGGTGGCATATGCCCTGTGGGGGTGGTTGCAGCAATGGAAACAGAGCAACTGGCAATGCAGAGGTAAACCCATCTGGGCTGCCGCACTGCAAGATATCGATGCCCAGGTGCAGAAACTGGTGGTGAAGGTACGCCACGTAGATGCTCAGGTACCCAAGAGTCGGGCCACTGAGGAACACCAGAACAACCAACAGGTGGATAAAACTGCTAAGATTGAAGTGGCTCAGATGGACTTAGATTGGCAACATGAAGGTGAACTACTTTTAGCCCGGTGGGCCCATGACACCTCAGGCCATCAAGGCAGAGGTGCACATATAGATGGGCTCGTGATCGAGGGGTAGACTTAACAATGGACACTATTGCCCAGGTTATTCACGAATGTGAAACATGTGCTGCAATTAAGCAAGCCAAGCGGTTAAAGCCTCTCTGGTATGGAGGACGATGGCTGAAGTACAAGTATGGGGAGGCCTGGCACATTGACTATATCACACTCCCACCGATCCGCCAAGACAAGCGCCATGTGCTTACCATGGTGGAAGCAACCACCGGATGGCTGGAAACATATGCTGTGCCCCATGCCACTGCCCGGAACACTATCCTGGGCCTTGAGAAACAAGTCTTGTGGCGACACAGCACCCCAGAGAGAATTGAGTCAGACAATGGGACTCATTTCCGCAACACCCTTCTAGACACTTGGGCCAAAGAGCACAGCATTGAGTGGGTATATCACATCCCCTACCACGCACCAGCCCCTCGGAAAATCGAACAGTACAATGGGCTGTTAAAAACTACGCTGAGAGCACAGGGTGGTGGGACTTTCAAACACTGGGATAAACATTTACCAAAAGCCGCCTGGTTGGTCAGCTCTAGGGGATCTGCCAACAGGGCTGGCCCAGCCCATCCAGAACTTTTACATACTGTAGAAGGAGATCAAGTTCCTGTAGTGCACATAAAGCATTTGTTGGGGAAGACCGTCTGGGTTATTCCTGCTTCAGGTAAAGGCAAACCCACTTGTGGGGTTGCTTTTGCGCAGGGACCTGGATATACTTGGTGGCTAATGCAGAAAGATGGGGAAGTCCGGTGTGTACCTCAAGGGGATTTAATTTTGGGGGAAAACAGCCAATGAACTCAATTGTATGGTGTTGCCTGCTATGTAACACTTTTATAGCCCACCAGCTAGGTGTCTCCAGGTCACCAGTGTCTGATCCTGACTTCCCTCTGATCATCACCCCAGCAAAGAATGAACTTTGATGAAACCAGACGAGCTCAGCAGTGACCAGATGAATTTGGCAGTGTCATCAGCAGGCAACAACCCAACACTACACACCGTCCGTCCTGCCCTGAAAGACTGTTACAAGAGATGGAGCCTGACATCACAGACTGGACCATTCTCCCCGGCTGTGGTGTAGAGCACATTTTTCATACCTGGCCTGGTCCGGACTGGTCCGAGGGCTACTGCATGAACTATCTCTCTTTTAATTTGTTCAAAGGCTTTTTGTTGGGCCCCATTTGAAATCATTCTTCTTCCGCGTCACATGATAGAGAGGGCTTACTATCAGACTGTAATTTGGGGTGTGCATTCTCCAGAACCCCACAACACCTAAGAAAGCTTGTGTTTCTTTCTTATTAGTTGGTGGAGACATTGCTGTTTTCTTGTTGATCACATTTGTGGGGATCTGGTGACATCCATCTTGCCATTCAATTCCTAAAAATTGAATCTCCTGTGCAGGTCCCTTGACCTTACTCCGTTTTATGGCGAAACCGGCCTTCAGCAGGATTTGGATTATTTTCCTCCCTTTCTCAAAGACTTCTTCCGCTGTATCGCCCCACACGATGATGTCATCAATGTATTGCAGGTGTTCTGGAGCTTGCCCCTGTTCCAGTGCGGTCTGCATCCATCCATGGCAGATTGTAGGGCTGTGTTTCCACCCCTGGGGCAGTCGGTTCCAAGTGTACTGGACGCCCCTCCAAGTGAAAGCAAACTGTGGCCTGCATTCTGCTGCCAAAGGGATTGAGAAAAATGCATTGGCAATGTTAATTGTGGCATACCACTTGGCTGCCTTTATCTCCATTTCATACTGAAGTTCTAGCATGTCTGGTACGGCAGCACTCAATGGTGGTGTGACTTTGTTCAGGCCACGATAGTCTACTGTTAGTCTCCACTCTCCGTTAGGCTTTTGCACTGGCCATATGGGGCTACTATTACAGGATGAGAGGGTCCTGCTGATCACTCCTTGGCTCTCCAGCCTATGGATCAACTTATGGATGGGAATCAGGGAGTCCGGGCAAGGTGGACAGCTGCTTAATTTCCTCTGTCTCCAAGGCAGTGATACCAAAAGCCCATCGGTACTCTTTTGGGCCTTTGAAGTACCCTCTCCTGAGATAGTCTATGCCAAGGATGCATGGAGCCCCTGGACCTTTCACAATGTGGTGCTTCTGCCACTTCTTCCCAGTCAGGCCGATTTCAGCCTCCAGTACAGCCAACTCTTGGGATCCTCCTGTCACTTCAGAAATATAACTGGGTTCCACCCCTTGATACTTTGATGGCATCAGGGTACACTCTGCACCGGTATCTACTAGAGCCTTATACTCCTGTGGGACTGATGTGCCAGGGAATCGGATCCACACAGTCCAGTACACCTGATTATCCCTCTCCTCCACCTGGCTGGAGGCAGGACCCCTCTTATAGTGGTCATAAGATTGTTAACTTACATCTTGTAGAAAGGGACTAGTATTGCTTGTGACAGGAGTTGTAGTAGAATCAGCTTTTCCAGTCCATCTGAGAAGCTGCTCACTAAGACTGGAGCAGCAACTTTCTTGAGAGGATCATCCTTAACTGTTGCTTTCCTTTTCAATTCACACACCCATTCCTCTAGAACTGAGATAGGTTTTCCATCTCACTTTCTCATGTCTTCTCCATGATCCTGCAGGTAAAACCATAGGGTGGCCTGTGGCATGTACCTCCTATATCTACTCTCTCAGGCAGTAGGGTGCCTTCTGTTAATAACTGACGGGGGGAGCTGGATAGATTGGATAAATCATCTCTCAATTGTTTGAACTCCTGGGACGATTTTTCTACAGCTGAAATGATGGAAGGGGTGAGATTGTCTTCGAACTCTCAGAGTTGACGAGTCATTCCACCCACGGTTGGTGTTGCCTCACTCCAAGTCATTGATGCCAGTGAGTGGGCATGTGATGATGGCGCAATCCGTGTAAGTTTCTGCCACATGGGTCGTGTAGATTCGACTTCATCTGGACCTATGGGTGCATTCCCAGCATCCAGCCTACAAGAGGTCATCTCTAGAATGGCTGATTCCCTCAGGGACTGGATGCTTCTCTCTATCATGGTCCAGTTGGTTGAGCGACTCATAACATCGTCCTTGTAGGGAAACCTTTCCTTCACAGCTGCCAAGAGCCGCCTCCCAAGGCTGAGGGCTCGTATCTCTTTTGCTATCGCTTTGTCAATTCCTCCTTCCCTAGCAGGTGACCCCAACTGCTTGGCTTCCCTACCTTCTAGTTCATGACCGTCGGCCCCATTGTCCCAGCATCAGAGCAACCAGGTGACGATGTGCTCTCCTGGAAGACGGGTGAAATCTTTTCACATATTCCGCAGCTCAGTCGAGGTCCAGGGTCAAGAAGTCACCTCTTCTTCTTCTTCGTCTTCCTCTGATTCACGTAGTAATAACTCTTGTTCAGATGCTGTCCTCTGTAGTAAGCGCATTGGGTCTTCATCTTTCTTCATTGCACGGGTTGCTCTTTGTGGCTGTCATTTGCTTTTCTCCTTGCTGACAGGGGCAACTGGTCTTGGCACAGATTGGTCTTTGGTTTATCTGCAGTGTCTATTACTGTTTTTGAAGTGGCTGCAGTGTCTACCACTAGGGTTGGAGCGGCTGCAGGGTCTTTTACTGGGGCTGGTGTGGCTGCAGTATCTCTTGTCAGGGTCGGCGCAGCTGTTGTGCTTGGGGGTTGAGTAGCACCAGCAGCTGCGTTGTCTGTTGCTGTTGGGGTTTGAGTAGCTGCTGTACTTGTCACTGGGGCTGGTGTAGCTGCGATGCTTGGAGTTGGAGTAGCTGCATTGTCTGTTGCGGTCAGAGTTTGAGTAGCTGCTGTGCTTGGAGTTGGAGTAGCTATGTTGTCTGTTGCTTTGCCACCTTTTCCCTTTTCCAAAGGGAAAAAGAGACATCTTTTTCCCTTGGAAGGTGCTGGATACTCTTGAGCAGGGCTCTGTAGGCTTAGGCCAGGCCCCAGCACGTTGCCATGGTTTGGCTCTCTCTGGTATTACCAGGACGACAGCACACCTTGTGTAAGTGTTTTACTAGTTTTATCGGATGTTGCACTTGTTCAGTGCTGCAGTTCCAAAGCACTGGAGGGGCCCACTGGCCTAGATACTTGCCCATACTATCCCACACACCCTGCCACTCATGACTGTCCAGCCTTGGGGAAAATCTCTTGGTGGTCCTCCTATATTATTGCGCTTGGCACTTGTTGTTTGCACTGTTGTGGTTGTGATTGGCACTTGTTCTTCAACCTTCAGCAACCCCACAACAGAAGGATCCTCTGAGAGACCAGGCAAGGTGGACAGCTGCTTAATTTCCTCTGTCTCCAAGGCAGAGATACCAAAAGCCTACCGGTACCCTCTTGGGCCTTTGAAGTACCCTCTCCTGAGATAGTCTATGCCAAGGATGCATGGAGTCCCTGGACCTGTCACAATGGGATGCCTTTGGCCCTGCTTCCCAGTCAGTCTGAGAACAAGGGGGGAGGATATAATTCCTCACCACCCGCTGACCAAATTCCTCACGACCCAGCCCGACCCGAGCAGCGATCTGGGCCTTCCGGGTAATTCCCCCCAGTTTACATACTGGGCATGACATGCCGTGGTATGGAATACCCCTTTGGCTAGTTTGGGTCAGGTGTCCTGTCTCTGCTGCTTCCCAGCTTCCCCTCCTCCCTGCAGAGCATGAGACTGAGAAAGTCCTTGATCAGAGTGAACATTACTTAGCAACAACTAAAAGCATTGGTGTTATCAGCGTTGTTCCCAGGCTGAAAGTCAAAAACACAGCACTGCACCAGCTACTAAGAAGGAGAAAAAATGACTGCTACCGCTGAACCCAGGACAATTGGATATAAAAAGTTTCTGGTATGGTGGATATATTGGACAGCAACATGAATAAATAACATGGTGATGTTGCTCATAGACAACAAATATGAAATAGCATTTACAAAGTAGAGAATATGAAAGTGAAATTTTAAGAAATACTCATAGGTGATGCTATCACCTCTAAAATGGTATTAGAGGTTTATACATTGATCTGATCCACAGGCAGCTTGAGATTAAAAACTTTGGGAAGCAAAGAAATCCTCATCTCTGTTGCACCAGCAAAAGTCTTTAAGATTAAATTGTTGTTCATGTAAATGACCTATGTAAACAACTGCATGGCAAAGCCTTAGATACATTCTCAGCATTTCTGCTTTATAGGCAGCACTATTCAATATTTGCTAATACCCTGATGGCCACCCCTCAGAATCCCTTTTCATGTTCAGATGTTGGTATTTGAAGTATGCAACCATGCCAAATCACAACACATTTCCAGAAACTTAAAAACAGTTCTGAAAAAAAGAAGAGTTCCTCTTACCTGGACAGTTACATTTTGTGCAGATGTCTAAAGGTGCTTTTGTACAAGGACTGATTTCACAGAGAACAGCTAAAAGGTGTTTCTTGGAAAGATGTACATTTTGCAAAAGACTGTATTATACCATTTGACTTTAAAAATCAGGACTCCAATTTATCTTTTAAGAGTGAAGGATGTTATCGCAAAAGTCTTATTAGCTAGCAATTAGGGGGTTTATATTGAATAACATAAAATACACATAAGTAGCGTTACAGCTAAACAAATATTTATAAATGTCCTGTCAAAATAATATTCACAAGTCTGGTATTAAAGATAATCCATTTTGTAAATCAGAATATTGAAATGTGAAAAATCTGTCTCTTGCACCTCATATTAAAACCTATTCTTTTTATGAGATTACATTTTTCAATATATACATTATGAGTAATTCTATAATTCATGCAGTCCTTGATAAGTGTATATTACACATCTTCTAATGGAAGATTTTATAAATACATCTTGCAGTTCTGATTTAAAGAGGTAACTGAAATATAATGAGTATTTAAATGTAATTGCTGCAGCAAACAATGAACAAACTAAGGCTCATAGGATGCTCATATAAATTAAGTTCATCATTACTGCAATTTTAAGTGAGCCTGGATTCCCTCTGTCACTTCCCCTTCTCCTTATTCCCTATCCTTTTCTTCCTCCTCTCTTTCTTGCAGAGGTAGGGGCAGTTGATGCTCTTTTTTTCCCTGCCTATTGACTGATACAAACCTCTATCTAGCAGGTTTGAGGCTGAGGCTAAACATAGACTGGCTTACCCTGTTTTTCCACTCCTACCTTTATCATGCTAGTACCCATTTTCTACCTTTCTGGTTTTAGGTTTGCCACTGTTTACTGACATATGTTCTCTGGTAAGGTTTGAGAAAAAAATGAGGATAAGTTTCCCACAAGACCCTCCATTATGTTCATGTAACCAGTACATAAAGCAAAGCTTGAACCTACCACTTTTAGCACCTAACCTACATAGACGATTGGAGCTTTCCCTTACATGATTATTGCAATAAGCAGTAAATAAAATATACATAAGCAAAATAATCCAAATTAGATGGATAAGATTCTCCTAAAAACAGATAAGTTTGACTGTTTATCCCTGACTAAGTTGAGAAGAGAGTTTCATGTGGCTAACAGAGCATTGGAAAAGAATTAATTTTTACTGATCTCAGTACACTGAAACTAGATTTTCTTTGAGTCACAGAGACCTGAAGTAGGCTTTTGATGATCCAGAACCAGTAACAGAGATTAATTACAGTTCTTCGACAAAATGTCTATTTTAGAGATCTGATGAAAGCAATGTTCTGCCTACCATGAGCAAATGGGCTTGTTAAACTTGTGTAGCACAATAACCCTAAATTAAATAACACCATTAAACTTGTTGTTGCAGCACGTGAGTTGGAGAGGAAAACAATCAGTTATGCACTTGAAGAAACATTGAGGTTCTATTTCATAATAAATCAGCTTCTGAACAAAATTCCTCAGTATTCTTCACAAAGAAATTAAAACATACATTAATTTTTATACATATATCCTATTTTCATTAAAATTTGATTAAAAAAAAATAAAGACACGCCAAAAAACTCTTTAGTGAGGTTAAATTTAGCAGCTTTTCTAAAAATGACATGATAATACATTATTTCTTCAAAACATTTGTGTTGGCTGCCTGAAGAAGTTTTCTCTGAAAGGCAATAGCTATCACAATACTGCTTTGCGTGTCAGAACTCTGAAGACAAAACTCCAGCTAAAGCTTGCTTTCAAACACCACTTAGAACATAGAATGCTGTAGGGGACAGAGAGCATAGACTCAACTAGGTTGAAAAGGACCTTTAAGATCATGAAGTCCAACCTTTATCCCAGGACTGCCAAGATCCCAGTAAACCATGTCACTTAGGACCTCATCCATGTGTCTTTTGAGCACTTCCAGGGATGGTGATTCCACCACTTCCCTGGGAAGCCTGTTCCAATACCTGACATAGCTTCAGGCCATTAGCTCTTGTCCTATTACTTGTTACTTGGGAAAAAACACCAGCTGCCTCCTCTCTCCATCCTCTTTTGAGGTAGTTGTAGAGAATGATAAGGTCCCCCCTGAGCCTTCTCTTCTCCAAAAGGGAGAAGACCACAAGGGCTGAGTATATAATGGCATAAAACAGCCACTTCCGACTGTGTGTCTGCATCATAAGTAACAGAATTAGGAACACCCATTTCCGGAGCAATACCTAAGAAAATTGATTTGTGGAAGACTCCAGACAGCTGCAGAATTTTCTCAATTCTGTTTAGGATCTCATGTGGCCCTAAAGCCTTTGTCAGGCTGGTTAAATTTCTCTCAAAATAGATGATCCTTTGCTCTTCGGCCTGGATTTAAGTAGTGCTTGTTTCTAAATACGGTATTACTGTAAGTTTTGTGCCCAAGTACTATGCTGAGATTCAACAAAGCAAACTTCAGAAATAACCTATCTGATAGAAAAGAAAGAAAAGAAAAGAAAAGAAAAGAAAAGAAAAGAAAAGAAAAGAAAAGAAAAGAAAAGAAAAGAAAAGAAAAGAAAAGAAAAGAAAAGAAAAGAAAAGAAAAGAAAAGAAAAGAAAAGAAAAGAAAAGAAAAGAAAAGAAAAGAAAAAAGAAAAGAAAAGGAAAAGAAAAGAAAAGAAAAAAGAAAAAAGAAAAGAAAAGGAAAAAAAAGAAAAGGAAAAGAAAAAAAGAAAAGAAGAAAATCAAAACTTACTATCATGTGAAACAGTCTTTCCGGGTACTGTTTCTGCGTCCCGTATTTAAGCTCTTCCTTGATCATCTTGCAACCAAGATGCTACAGGTGTGAAATAGATTCCCTTGGCTCGTATTCTTCATTCATGTTTTACTATTTCTGGGTTTAAAAGAGCTTAGCACAAATAACTTCTAATCTATACAGCGTACTAAAACATTGTTTTAAATAAAACTGGTACTGCCTTGGGAAACTTCCTCTACTACATGATCTTCCTCTGCTTGTGAATTATTTGCTGAAATGAGTTTCCTTTTTACAACATGATTTAATTCTAACAGATATGGAAGGAAAAGTAGTAGCACACCATCTCTACTTGTAAAGCTCGCATTTAAAGAGGGACAGAACACATTTCTGGAAAAAGCATTAACTAAAACTATCCATCTTTCTATACCAATGAATATAATTTATAAAAAATAACTGTAATATAGAATACTGTAATTTTAGGCAAAAAACAGCCCTCCTTTTCACTTGTTTTAACAGTCTGGTTATATGAGATTGATCAGTTTATATCATAACACATTTTTCATGCTCAAACAGTATCAAATAATGAAATTGGTGTTTTATTGGAGTTAACCAGGGAATTTGGTTCTTCTTAAATTATCTGTTCTCCTCTTTGATAAAGTCCAGTTGTTAGGATGCTGATTTTCCTAAAACTCAAGAGTTGTAGGCCAAAATCTGTTTTCTAGGCTCCTTAACCTATTCAGCCAACAGTGAAGCAGTTTCTCACAGGAAACAAAAACTTAAGAATGATCTTTCTAAACATTAAGACACTGGACGTGCCATGTTCTTTTCTCAATTACTTCTGTATATGACTTCACAGATGTTGGCATAGGGGTTAGATTTAGAAGCTTGTATTACAAAAGAGTTATTCTTGAAAACTAAGGATTTTTTTTAAAGCTGCCACTGATCTAAACTGTTCTAAGCATCTCGAAGTAGACATGAAAAAGTAAGAAATACTAGAAATCACTGTGAGGAGACCTCTCTATCACTAGAAGTCTAAAATAACTACTTCCAAACCACAGAACACCTAAATTTGGAGACAGACAGGGAACTGTCCTAGACAGGCAACAAGTGTCCTGGACAATATAGATTACATACAAATTTTCCACAGCTGTTATTAAGTTCTTCAACAACCTTAACCAGAGATGCAAAGTAGACTGCTGTCCTGACACTATCTTCTTCCCTTGTTGGGATAACTCAAGGTTCTGGGAAACATAACCAATACTTGCTTTACAAGTAGGATTTGGACACAGGGAAGATAATGCCCTCCTGTCAGCTTGTAGAAAGCAGTTACAGGAAGGGCCTGATTTGGACAAGAAGTCTTTCCTCAATGATGCAGAGAAGATAACTTAGAGTTAAGCAAAGTTCAGGTCTTTATTAAGTTTTGCTTGTTCTCTTTTTTTACTTGTCACCACCCCAGTTTTATTTTCAAAACAAAATAAAACCTGACAGCCAAATTAGACATCGAGCAGTACAGTCTGCAGCAAAATTTTGGACCAAATTTCCTCTGTCAGAGAAATTTTTCTTTGGATTTGAAAATGCCAGGGGAAAAATGAACCACTGCAGTCATAAAGCTAACAAGTCTTACACTATCAGTGTATATGCACCAATGGAAACCTCACAAACAAGCATTTATTGCTTCATCATCATTTTCTTTCTCTTGCCTCTGTTTTCCATGCAGTTCCAATAATTTAAGATATGTATCTTTTGAATGTTGTTAGGACCCTTTTTTGGACTCTGATTTCTGTAAGAGGCTCATGGCAGCAGTGAATACTTTCACTTCACCTATCTGAATTCCAAGCATCTGCATATAGATGATTTCTTTGAAGGACAGGGAACGTGATAAGTTACACTCACTAAAATGGCCTCAAAAGCATTGGAAAATTCACAGACAGAAATTTGTCTTGGTTTGCCGATTTTCTTCGTTCATTTCTTCAACCCATTTCAAGGCTTGAAGGCCAAGGAGGAGGAGTTTCAGGCATCAGAACAAAGTTCAAACCTATAACTTCATACCAAGATTCTGGGGCAGATATCACAAAAACTTCAGCAAATAGCTTCAGTCTTTTGTGTCTTAGTATCATACTTCTAAAAACAGGACTCCTCCTAACACTTTCATCTAGTTGTTTTGTCTGTAAACTCTTTGAAATGGGCTGCCACCTTTGATGGAAGCATCAAGCACAAAGTAGAATGAATCAGAATTAGGCCCAAGTTTGCAGGAAAAAATTAAATACATCAGTATTTTAAACAAAACACAAGTGAAGCTTCTAAACAACTCCACAAACTGTTAGTTGGATAATATTAATTGAAAGTTCAACTTTTTTCTATCTATCTTCTTCACTAAAAAAAGATAATTAGATTTAATGAGTGATGAGTTTTTAAGCTCATCAGTGACCCTCTGGCATTCTATTAACCCTTTGGAAAGATGTCACAGTATGCATACAGTCACAAACTTCCCCCCATTTTTCCCCATTTGTGGGTAGCTCTATTGTCCTCAGCCTTCACGTGAATTTCCATCTTGCCACACACATCATATTTAACTATAACACCCCAGAAATTTCAGTAGCAGTTATAGTTCCTCACATGGATCAGAACCATTTTGTTACTGCTCATTATTCCATGTTTACCATATTGTGTAAATGCATCATTAGCTTCATGGGTCTAATTTAGGAGCTTAGGTCCTTTGGGTGTCAGTAGGAAGAGAACAATACCGCCAGTGGCAATTGTGACACCTGAATTAGGTTGTGAATTCTAAATCTAGGTATTCTAAGCACTAATCTGAAAGTATTACCTCTCTGCACTGACTATATTGTGAGCCTTTGATCCTAAATTAGGTGCTTGAGGCAGCAAAAAAAATATGTTGCATCCCAAATATGTCTATACTTTGATTATGAAGAATAATAATGGATAATGACAACTGTGTAATCCAGAGAAAGCCTTCCTCTCTTTGTAGCTGTGTGTGAAAGATTTCTAAATTACATAAAATTATTGAGCACTTTATCAGAGAGTCAAAAGAAGGATTCTAATGTAGATAAATAATTATTCTGTCAGTTTCGAAAAATCCTAGAGAAACAAAGTTACTCTTCTTCCAAAATACTTTACATAGAAGAAGTAAGGAAGCTATAACAAATGTAGGAAAGTGTTCTTTCAGTTTTATCCAAGAAATATAAATAAAAGCATGCATGTTTTAAGGTTTTTAATAATCACACCACTTTCAGCAACTTAGTTGCATCCTATTTGTCTTTGATATACTTTTTCTGTTCAAGTTACTTTTACAAGTAAACCAGCAGCTAGGTAAATAGACCTTCATTTGTCATAGACCTGTACAGCTGTTCGTGAGACATCGAAGAACAGAAAAAAGTGTCAGAATACATCAGTTTGGAAAAAAAGTGTATTGGATTTTTATCATTGAGACTTTTACCAGGGACTCAGGAGAGACTCAAACCAACCATACTTCTCATCCTTCTACCCACCCTTTTAACATGGCCAACTCATTTTTATTATCAACATCAAGCACAATAAAAAAAGTGACACAGTTTCCTTTCCTGACAGGTTGTTGATCTATTTATTGTTCATGAAAAGAAAATGTGGCTTTGCTATTTGAAGATCTTGACAGAGACGAATTTGAGAAAGTATTTCATATGGCTGCAAAAGTACAAACGAGGATTCATGACATAAGGAATATAACAAATAATCATATAGGCCTAAAATGCAAAAATTCTATGTAGCTTGTAATATGTAGTCTAACATACTGTATGCAGTACAGTGACAGGTGATGCTAATGTATAACTAGAAGCATGACAGTAATCTCATTCAGAAGACAAAAAATACCTGATTTGTAAGAGTTTTTAAGGTATGCTCCCAATATGTTTATTAAATAAACCTAATGAGGTAACTTATTGACATACATGACACTTGGCTCCTATACACTGCCGTTTGGCATTACTGACCATAAATTCATTGGTGTGCTATTGATCTAAATTTTCTGTTCACTCATTCATGTGTGCAGCTGTAAAGTGAAATTACAACATTCTGTTCAGTTCTAAGAGTTATTCCAAGACATTTCAATTTGTTACAACAGGAATTCCTGTTGCTGAAGAGTCTATGGTTTCAGAGTACACTTTCATTGGGTATTATGTTACCTGGCCCATGCTGTAAAATTCCAGGATGGCTTTCAGACAGAAAAAACTATGCAGAAAAGCCTACTAAAACAGTCATTGTTCTCTCCCAGGCCAGAGCTATTCAGTCAGCCATGGTATGCATTGCTGCCAAGTGACAACAACAGTGGATGAGAGACAGCCTGAAACGTATTTCCCTTTTCTCATCTCTGTCGTGCTGAGAGAAAGAAGTAGCCCATTCTCTGTGTCATCACTACACACACAAACCAACTACAGAGAAACCATGAAAAGCAAAAGAGCATGCAATACTTTCTGTTGCTTCTGACAGTGGCATGGGGATCAGGACATCGTTCTCACAACCTGATGATGCCTTCCAATGGCTGTTTTCATCTGGTCTGCACTCCAGTTGCAAAAACAAGCACTACATTAAACATGTTGTTGCAATTAAGTGATTTTGATCACTGAAACAATCACCGTCAGAGGTATTAGCAAAAGTGGGTTTAATGTGATATTGTAAAAGTGTGCCTTAATAAAGTTCAATGGCAAGGTTCATTCTATTACTTACTACATGGATGAAAGATATGAAGGAAAATCAAGTTGGAATTGAGCTAGAATGATTCATTCAGAGACCAGAGTCTCAAAGGGTAAGGGGAGACCCTCCCTTTGAGTCACAAGCTTCAGAGTAGCTTGCTTTCTAAACTGTTGATGGAGCTTAGGTTTGGCTAGGTCCAGTGTCAGTCTCATCTTTAACTTTAATTTTTAGCGAAATTAACTACATGGATTTCTTTACTATTAATTCAGCATGCTATCAGTCACTTACCTAGGATCTGTTGCAAATTTGGGGTTTCTCCACCTTGGGCAAGAAAGGATCTCTTAGTCTCAGGTAAGGAATCTCAAACCTTGAGAGGCATCCCAGCTCAAGGGGAGAGACACCTGGCTTGCAGTCCAGTTGCAATTTAGAAAGAACTCAAACTGGACTCATTCAAAGGTCTGTTGTTGGTAAAAGGTTTCTCTGCCTTAAGGAGCAACCTTAAGAAGGCATCTCAGCTCCAGCACAGGACATCACCACCATGCAGGCACAATGCCTAAAAGGGAGAACTCAAAGAAGGGTCACTTAGGCTGTCATAATTATGGAATAAAGCTTGTAGTCAAATTACAATTGGCAGAAAAGGTGTGCACAAGGCTCCTTGTACCCACACCTTTTTTCCCTCGGTAAATTAGTCTTGGAAAAGTAACCCACTATTCATATGTTAATCGCATGATCAGTGTTCCAAGCTCATGCATTGATGCTCACTGGGTCACTCTGCTCCTTTGTGGGTTTCCTGGAGGACTTTTTGGCCCAGCAATGGCTCACGCCTTTACCTCTTTTGGAGCCTGTACCAAACTATTGCTAGTTTGGTGAAGGGGTTGAGTGCATCCACACACTCCACCCCATGACTACAGTCAATCCTCTTTATTGACTCATAGAATGGTACTACTGTTACCTCTCGCCTCTATGTCATATGTATGTCCAAAATATGTGGTGTACGTGAATGCACAGCACGCCATCAAAGCAGACACAGAAACGCGTAGAGATAAGACAGTGGATTTTCCTAGGCAAAGTCGTATTGTGTGTCTATTTTCGGCATAAGTTAAAAGAGCATTCTTTATCTACGTTTACTATCTAGTGTTTTCTACAAGAGGCTGACATAACAACAGGCATAATTTTTCCTATTCAACAAAAAAATATTCATTTCAACTCACTATTTTGACCTGCTTTAAGATGCATTTAATTGATAATAACAAATTTTTCATAGTGATGCTTAAAAATATGGGACAGTTTCTTTGCCATTAAAATGTTTATTAAAGTCCCTATGGTTCCAGAAGAACTTTAATAAAATAACAGTGAAGATTTTGTACAGATAATGATGTTGAAATTTTGGACTGATATAACTAGAACTATTTTAATTGACATTGAAAGGTATTTTGGAATATATATAATCCAGTGGTCAAAAAAACCCATCATAAACTGCAAATAAGAGTGGTAGGCATTAATTACACTGAAGTTCAGCATTTAGTGTTAGTGCCAACCAACAATCTACAAATCTCAGATCACACAAAAAGCTTTCTTCAAATGTTAAGTAAGGCTGTTCCACTGGGAGAGGTGGGAGAAGAGGAATGTAACTTCCTCACACTTAAAAGGAAACTTACCATGACATAGTATTGAACAGAATTTAACAAGTCCTGAGGAAATGCTTTTTTTTCAGAGAATTCATGACTTTGGTGAATCTTTATAGAGTATAAAGTCTGCAAGTTACAGGTATGCCAGCAACTCTAACCTGTGTTTTTTGACTGCTCAACACAGATAAATATATGGTACAAAGTGTTACAGGGCTTAAACTGACTTACTTTATTCAGTCCCAAGGCACTCGCCAGCTTGGTGTTACAATAATTATAATAAAAAATTAAAATAATATTTTTAAATATTTTTAAAATACTAAGACTAGTAATTTCATTTGTCCCTTATAATAATTGTGATACATGAGAACAAGTGAGGGGAAGTGCAGGTGATGCTTACCTTATGCTGATAATAACCTCTCCACTTCCAGCAGTCACCTGTTTGAAACATCAAGAACTTCAGTTTGCATCCAGCCACACCAGCCCATTAAAATCCTTTGAATGGACCTTTCTTTCACGATTTTTTATAATGACCTTTTAAGGCTGTTTATATATCTTTATTTAGTAATTAATTTCACAACCCAGTAATGATTTTTTTAAAAAGGATTCACTTTAGTTTGTTTTGTATCTCCTGCAGAGTAACTTCACTGAATGGTGCATAGCAGTTGTAATGTAAAAACAGACAACAATAATTCCCCATTCACTCTGACCATATCTTTTGCGATTACATGGCCATGTATCAAAATCACCTTCAGCCATCTCCTTTCTATAGAAAAAAAGTGAGAAGTGAGAAGACTTAGACTATTTTCTCTTCTCTGCAAAGTAACTATCTGATTATCTTTGATCCTTCCCATTTACTTCTCTATTCTGTCCCTAGTTCTGTTAAATTTTTTTGAAGATGGAATTCCTTGCAGTCATGATCGTCTTAAGATGTCTGCATGCTTTGGCCTAGTCGTGTGGTGCCATAATGTTTTGTTCTTTATTCCTGTTCCATTGTCCAACATCTTGTTTACCTTTTTAGCTACTTCTAGTGACTTAGATGATGTTGTGGTTTAAGCCCAGCCGGCAACTCAGAATCACACAGCCGCTCACTCACTCCCCCCTTTCTTTCCGCCCCCCCCGCTACCAGAGGGGTGTGGAGGAGAATCAAATGAATGTAACTCCTACAGGTTGAGATAACTTCATCCACCATTGGTGTTGCCTCACTCCAAGTCATTGATGCCAGTGAGTGGGCATGTGATGATGGCGCAATCCGTGTAAGTTTCTGCCACATGGGTCGTGTAGATTCGACTTCATCTGGACCTATGGGTGCATTCCCAGCATCCAGCCTACAAGAGGTCATCTCTAGAATGGCTGATTCCCTCAGGGACTGGATGCCTCTCTCTATCATGGTCCAGTTGGTTGAGCGACTCATAGCATCGTCCTCGTAGGGAAACCTTTCCTTCACAGCTGCCAAGAGCCGCCTCCCAAGGCTGAGGGCTCGTATCTCTTTTGCTATCGCTTTGTCAATTCCTCCTTCCCTAGCAGGTGACCCCAACTGCTTGGCTTCCCTACCTTCTAGTTCATGACCGTCGGCCCCATTGTCCCAGCATCGGAGCAACCAGGTGACGATGTGCTCTCCTGGAAGACGGGTGAAATCTTTTCACATATTCCGCAGCTCAGTCGAGGTCCAGGGTCAAGAAGTCACCTCTTCTTCTTCTTCGTCTTCCTCTGATTCATGTAGTAATAACTCTTGTTCAGATGCTGTCCTCTGTAGTAAGCGCATTGGGTCTTCATCTTTCTTCATTGCACGGGTTGCTCTTTGTGGCTGTCATTTGCTTTTCTCCTTGCTGACAGGGGCAACTGATCTTGGCACAGATTGGTCCTTTGGTTTATCTGCAGTGTCTATCACTGTGTTTGAAGTGGCTGCAGTGTCTACCACTAGGGTTGGAGCGGCTGCAGGGTCTTTTACTGGGGCTGGTGTGGCTGCAGTATCTCTCGTCAGGGTCGGCGCAGCTGTTGTGCTTGGGGGTTGAGTAGCACCAGCAGCTGCGTTGTCTGTTGCTGTTGGGGTTTGAGTAGCTGCTGTACTTGTCACTGGGGCTGGTGTAGCTGCGATGCTTGGAGTTGGAGTAGCTGCATTGTCTGTTGCGGTCAGAGTTTGAGTAGCTGCTGTGCTTGTCACTGGAATTGGTGTAGCTGCTGTGCTTGGAGTTGGAGTAGCTGTGTTGCCTGTTGCTTTGCCATCAGATCCAGAGACATCTTTTTCCCTTTGAAGGTGCTGGATAGTGTTGAGCAGGGCTCTGTAGGCTTAGGCCAGGCCCCAGCACGTTGCCATGGTTTGGCTCTCTCTGGTATTACCAGGACGACAGCACACCTTGTGTAAGTGTTTTACTAGTTTTACCAGATGTTGCATTTGTTCAGTGCTGCAGTTCCAAAGCTCTGGAGGGGCCCACTGGCCTAGATACTTGCCCATACTATCCCACACACCCTGCCACTCATGACTGTCCAGTCTTGGGGAAAATCTCTTGGTGGTCCTCCTATATTATCATCTAACCCTAGTCCAGACTCAAACCCAATACTGCTTAGCTTTCGAGATCAGACAAAATAGGGTGTTCTCAGGGTGGGATGGCCGTGAGTAAAACACACTCCGTATGTGTGCCAACATGCTGATCCCCAGCACAATCAGTAGGCAGGTCTCAAAGGTATTCAAAGGCCACCCAAACCCTTCAGAACTCCCAAATGCTGCTGTAAATAGCCTGGTGGGGAAACAGGGGGTGTAAGGGAATGCCTCCTTCGTAGGTTGACCTCCCGAGGAGAAAAAAAAAAAAGATGTGTAATTGCCAAAAAAATTTCATTATATACCTCCCAAAGTATAGAGGTGATGTCCACGCTGGGAACACAAGCCAGACCAGTTTCATGATCAATGAGTTTATTGCACTACAAGTCATTACCATGAAGTGCTGTGAAACAAGGACCTTAGCCCAGGCCCCCCAGCTGATAAACACTAAACCAGCAAACACTGGCTGTAAGTAAGGTACGACATGCTGAAACTCTGAGATCAAGCACAAGAACTCTGAGAGCAAATAAATAAACATTGAGATGAGTGGCTATCAATCCAAAACAATGAATGCTTATCACAAATATAATTAGACACACTCTGGTCAGATCTGTCATTAGCTCAACCCTTGGTGCCCCACACTGGGCGCCACTAAGAACTGTCGTGGTTTGAGCCCAGCTGGTAACTCAAAACCACGCAGCCACTCACTCACTCTCCGCCTTCTTCCTCCCCCCACTCTCGGAGGGAGGGGGAGGAGAATCAAAAGAATGTAACTCCCACGGGTTGAGATAAGAGCAGTCCAGTAACTAAGGTATGGTACAAAACCACTACTGCTACCACCAATAGTAATAATGGTAAGGGAAATAACAAGGGGAGGGAATACAATTGCTTACCACCTGTCAACCGATACCCAGCCCTACCTGAGCAGCGGTCTGGGCCTTCCAGGCAACTCCCCCCAGTTTATATACTGGGCATGACGTGCTGTGGTATGGAATACCCCTTTGGCTAGTTTGGGTCAGGTGTCCTGTCTCTGCTTCCTCCCAGCTTCCCCTCCTCCCTGGCAGAGCATGAGACTGAAAAGTCCTTGATTGGAGTAAACATTACTTTGAACAAAAAACATCAGTGTTATCAACACTGTTGCCAGACTAAAGTCGAAAACACAGCACTGCACTGTAGGAGAGGATGGAAACTATTTCATTATTGCCAAAGAGAGGTAGCTGCTTGGCTGGAGAAGAAAGAGTTAAAGAAGCAGCAAAGTACACTGTGTGATTAAGCAGAGCAACCCATCTGGACAGGAGTAGAGAACAGAAAGATGAGGAACCAGTTATTTTGGGACTGTTTGAGAAACTACTAAGAATGTTGAGAAAAGCAAAACTGTAAACCAGGAACTAAACAGGATGTGATAAAATAGTTTGGCATAAGAGTCAGAGCAATAGGCTAAAGATAGCTTTGCTAGAATGGTATAAAAGTTAGAGCAACAGGCAATAAAGTGATTTGCTGCATGAAGATGCTCTGAGTCCGTGCCTTACATACGCCACACTGCAACAGCTACTAAGAAGGAGAAAAATGACTACTATAGCTGAAACCAGGACAGATGAATATTTCAAAGTGCTGTTCACAGTGACTTCATTTGACTCAGGAATAAGGCACCACTAATTTCAATTCAGGTTTGTTGAGGGTTTTTTTTTCACAGTCAAGGCAGTCTTACCATCTGCATTGGTTCATATTTATTGACATTAAACATTAGCTGACACTTCATTATTCACTTGCTCACTGACAACCTTCTACAACTCTTTCCTACCTTGAGTAGTTTTCTGTTGTTAAAGCCTTGTCATTTCACTGTTCAGCCCATTTCTAAATGTTTTCTGAAGATGAGCATCAAGTAGGATTTTTGCCTGCAGAGGCAATCAAGGAATGCCACTAATCGTTCATTCGTTGTGAAAACTTACCAATATTTTACTTATTTTATTTGGCAATTAATCACCATTTTTCTGCAAATCCAGTGGTCTGTCAGCCAGCTGCCCTCATCTGTGTTTCCTGGCATGACTTTCAGCACTCCAGCAGGATCACAAGATGTGACTTTACATCATATGTTACACAAGATGTTACTTCACACAAATGTGGATATATACCACACTTATATAGAACCATAGAACCATAGAATAGTAAGGGTTAGAAAGGACCTTAAGATCATCTAGTTCCAGCCCCCCTGCCATGGGCAGGGACACCTTGCCCTAAACCATGTGGCCCAAGGCTCTGTCCAACCTGGCCTTGAACACTGCCAGGGATGGAGCATCCACAACCTCCCTGGGCAACCCATTCCAGTGCTTCACCACCCTCACTGTAAAGAACTTCTTCCTTATATCTAATTTAAACTTCCCCTGTCTAAGTCCGAACCCCTTTTCCCTTGTTCTATTGCTACAGTCCCTGACGAAGAGTCCCTCTCCGGTGTCCTTGTAGGCCCCCTTCAGGTATTGGAAGGCTGCTATGAGGTCTCCACACAGCCTTCTCTTCTCCAAGCTGAGTATCTTTTGTAGAGAACTCACACGATAAGACTACAAGAGTTTGCAGTCACAGTACTGAATACTGCTTCTAGATCTAGAAATACTAGTAAAGACCTGTAAATTTTAAAGGTTGCACATATAACCTTGACTCAACAGTTTCAAATTATTTGCAAAACAGCCAGTTCCAAACAGGAAACATTTCAGCATCACCACAAATTCTTGCCACTATTTTATTATCTTGATTTTGACCCTAACTTTGCTTCCAGTAAAGTAAGCAATTCCTAGTGAATCAGCTTTAAACAAACACAACTGCAGCAAGTGTAGTGGGGACACGACATGATTTTCAAAGACAGAACATCCACTGGAGCTGCCCCTGCTCTGTACCACTTCCAGTGAGCTGAAGCTCTACTCAGGAGCAAACACCAGCTGTTGCTACACTCTGGCAAAGAGTTTCTTGCAAGGTTACACTTTCACATCCTCTTTTTAGGAGCTACAGCACCACCCCGCCAGACACACAGCTCATCACCAGACATGCTTACACTGCCCCGGTTTCAGGCCTGTCACGCACACCTGCTGCCGGCGACAGCTCACGACCACTGGGAGCCCTACATCGGCCCGGCCAACACAACCCAGGCAGCAGGCAGGCCCCAGGCCTTGAGGCCGAGCCCCGCACCCTCCGCCCCGGCACCCCGCATCCGCTGCAGGCTGTGCGGCCGCCCCGAGCCCCCCAGAGCGGGGAGCGCAGGCAGGAGCCCTGTTGACTAACTGTTCCTTCTTATAGTTTCTGCCAATATGACTGATATATGAGTATGATGTAATGGTGTCCTGAAACCAGGACAAATGGCCTGTAAATCCCCAGATACCCCTCAGAGCTCTTCTTGAAAACTTGTTCTCATTTGCTTCCTTACTCTCTTCTAGATTCAAGTAACAGGTTTAGACCATGTAGTTGGTAGCAATTCATTCTAGACCTCTCAAATGAAACCTTTTTCTCTGACAATTCATTACTCTTATTTTTGTTCTAAAATCCCTACTATGATGTGCCTGTTTGAGACTAATGGACACAAATACAAAGAAACCATTTAGCTTTTACTACTGTTGCCTTGAGTACTCATTTTTATATGGCAGCCACCTATCAGCCCTGTGGAACCAATCTTCCAGGCTTACAGCTTCTGAATGTGTTTGAAGCTACTTTTGTCACTCATTTTTATGCTTCAAACAATTTACTCTTCACAAATCTTCATGGGCTGCCTGATTAGGTATGATTTTAAATTTGACTTAAGGTAATTTGTATTCTTTCTATTGTCTTTGGACACAATTTTCAATTTTCTGAAAGCATACTTTTCACTTTTTATGACCCTTTTCCTCTGCTGCTACAACTATGACACTGTAAAGCAGCTATATCAGAACATGACTGCACCACAACCCTCCCCTCAATATTAGATTAAAACATAAGTGGGTTTGGTTTTGGGGTTTATGTTTTTTCAAATAATATAAGCAATTTCCAAATATTTGTGGAGTTATTGTCCCAGATAGATAAGTTTGTAAGATTCAAATTTAAATGTCTACCTGTGGTCCAAGAGAGACATTCAAACACCAATTCAAACTGTACTTTAACAAAACTTGAGAATTTCCAAGGCAAAATTAAATTCTCCATAAACACACTTCTGTTCAGAATTTATATGTACAAGGCAAACAAATGTGCAAGATAGATAGAACGGGGAAAGAACCCTTCTTTTTTGGTTCAGATCTTGAAAAATATTTTGGCTGCAACATAGGGAGCCTTATTCCTACTATTTATCCAGCAGACCCAGGTGGCAGCAATGAAAATGACAGCTAATGTGGAATAGAAATAAGTTGTAGTTTTTATCTTGGCACCTTTCAGATTTCCAACATTTAATGTAATTTTCTACTGTTCTGGGACAGTAATTACACAGAATACACATAATAAACACATGCTAATGAGATAAGGCAACAAGAAATGTGCCCCTCACTAATGACGCAGTCCAAGGAGTATAGCACTGAAGTAGGCACACACAACAAGAATTATCAAAAAAAAGTGTTAGGACTTAAAACATACTGAAATGTATTAATGTGTTTTATACACATTGTAGTGTTGTTGGAGGCTTGTTGTTTATACAGAGTTCCCAGAAGACAGTGAAGTAGTGTCCTGACTAAAAAAAGCAGCTTATGTTCAGCTGAGCCATTCGTATCTTCAGTTAATTTAGTTTCTAAAGACTCCAGGTGATAAAAGTGCTCTTACTATCAAAAGCAACATTCACATATGACTAAAGAGTCAGTGACCCAATTCCAAGTGATTTCCATCATGGAATAATTAAGAATTCTTAAAAGTGAGAAACAGCAAAGTCTTGAAAACCTAAACCATGAACTGTTTCACATATGAAAATAGTTGCATAGCTTAACAATACTAAAAAAATACATAAAGAAAAGAAAACACCTGAGAAAGTCTTACCATTTTGCAGTCATTCTGTACCCTGGAGTTATAGTCTACATATTCTTCAGGGAATATATTTCAGAACCAGAAAGCAGTTTTCTTGTTGAAATACATCCCATGTCACAAATCCTTACCAAGTAAACATCACTGGCTCCCAGTCTACATGAGGTAAATGCACTAGGGCTGGAGTTAATGACAGATGTATGAAAAAGCCTCTGCTTCGTCATTTGCTGGCTTTTTGATTCAGTGTTGCAATTTGACTTGTCCTAACCTCAATGTGCACCTACAGAGGCAAGAAAGCATCTCTAAGTGGCACTTTTCCTCATGGAAAGCAGAGTCCTTTCTATTGCCTACTGAAAAAGGCTCAGGTAGACCTGTTCTTAATTTGAGAGCCTTAGTGAGAAATTTCAAGTCAAGTAGGATGAACTCAGCATTTCATTTGCAGATATTACCAAACATTGACTTCTTTCTTCTGTAAGAATACAGCTAAAGATGTCCTGAAACACAGAAGTAACTGAATAAATTCGGGTTTAAAGGATTTTTTTACTTCAAATCTGATTTGCATTTTTCTTTCACAATTTTCTGGCAATTACCAGGAATTAGACACGTAACTACCAAAAACCAGCACAACTGTAGCTTATATTGTGGCCTCCATAAAGTAAATCTTACCCCATGGGTCTTGTTTAGGTGTTGTTTTTCATGAGATTTGGAACATGGTTTTAAAAAACACTTGTTAGCAACATGAATAGAGAAATACACAAGTTTCTCTCTTTTGTTGCTAGTGCTTTCCTTTATGTTTCTCCTTAACGTACTGCAATGTTACAGAAATAGGGTTATAAGCACCTAATTCCAGTTCTTTTTAAACAATGACTAGGAACACTATACTTCTGAGAGACCCTCTGTACATTTCTGTACGGAAAGGAGGTTGTGGTGAGATGGGGGTAGGTCTCTTCTCCCAGGCAACAAGCACCAGGACAAGAGGTAACAGTCTCAAGCTCAACCAGGGGAGGCTTAAATTGGATATTAGGAAAAATTTCTTCACCAAAGGGTGGTCAGGCATTGGAACAGGCTGCCCAGGGCAGTAGTTGAATCACCGCCCCTGGAAGTGTTCAAAAAACGTGTCGATGAGGCCCTGGGGTAATGGTTTGGACTTGATGACATTCAAGGTCTTTTCCAACCTAGTTGGTTCTATGAATGAAAAAGCAAACAGATTATAGCCTATGCTGAGAGCAGCTCCTTGGAGGTATGGATACCTGATTCCTGTCCACATTCTAAGTATGGATGCATCTTAAATTAAATTGCTAGAGGGGTGTCTTTGTTATAAATCAGGATGTTTATGTAGGTTTGCATTCCAAGGCACCTTCATGATTTTTTCTTACCTGTCTCACTGTTACATGACTTAATTCTACCCAAAGAGTCAACAATATCCACAATCCATGACTTTTGCTCTTTATTTACTTGCATAACTATGCTGTAACATGATAGAGAGATTCTGAACTTGAATGAAATTCAGTTCTGTAGAAAGTGAAATCATACTGAAAATCCAAGATCAATATTCCAGTGATTTCCTACTGTGAGGCAAAAAAAAAAAAAAAAAAAAAAATTCAGGGCTCGTGGACCTTTTTATGACCTTTGCCTTTAGGTAGAAAATCCTTCATAGTTACATGTTCAGTTTCTAACACTACTTTGCAGTTGACAATAAGTATTTCTCTATGAGTCAACAGCTAATGCATTCAGATAAGCAGAGCTAACAAGAATATCTCTAGAAAATGGCCTTGTCATTGCCAGAAAAGGTTACATTTGCAGTGTATATTGCAAGCCAATACATCCTTGTTCTTGCTCAAGTGCTGGACAGAAACATGCTTGATCTGTCTAGGTGCAGACTGGAGAAAAAATACCAAACGACTGCATTTGTATGATGTCAAGCCCAAAGTAATCGGTAAAATATCCTGCTGATATGTAGAGCTTTTAATGGTTCTAATTTAGCACTACATTAGCACTTTACCTATTCCTACCTTTACTACCTTTGACTGCTATGGATCCCAGGAGATTTATCAGTCTCTGTTGAACGTCAAACTGCTGCTCAGTTAAAGTTACGTGATACTCTGGGCCCTCATCATTACACATTTCCCAAAAATAGACATACATTATTCTGAAGAAAGGATAAAATACATTTTAATAACTCTTCTGTACTAAAGAAAAATCAATTTCCAATAGATAGTTTTCAAATGAAGAATTCTGCAAAGAGATTAAGGTCAAAGGAACGAAAGAATCATAGTTTCTAATACCCCACCACATTATACAGACAATTACTGCAGGTCGCTCTTGAAAAGAAGATTGTAAATGGGTGAGATTCAGGAGCTTCATGGCTCGTCCCCATGGCACAGGCTTTTTTCTTCCTGCAGTTAGTTCCAAAGCTGCATAGCTAGTTCTGGATGGATAAAACAGTGTGCCAAAATTTCTACTGTTACCTAAACTTGTAGATTTTCTTTCAATTAAAACATTAAAACAAAAGGGCAAGGCACTAGGTAAATAAAAGCTTAGATGTGAAGACCTCTTCTAAATGAAAAACATAGATGTTTGGTGCCATTTCAGATGTATCAATATAATTTTATCAGCCTGCAACTGCCAATGGAAAGCACGCTTCTCCACAGATACGGTGTCCTACGTGTCATCCATGTGCTGATGTCTCAGATAATTCTAGGCATCTCAAAAGGTAGTAGGCACCTATAACTGAGAATTCAGCATGTCAAAACATAATTTTTCAGAACTGGTTGTGCTTACATACTGTCATTTAAGGGCATTGCTTACCTGGATGCACTGCAATAAAACTTTATCTTCATACCCTAGTGTCTGAAAAACACCCTCCTGAGTCAAACTCTGTTCTTCTTTTCAGTAGTATATGTCTGATTCTTTCCAGAAGAGATATTATGAGGAGAAAATGGTGATTACTGAAAAGCAACTGTCCTTAGTTTACAAATAAAAGTGTATTCTTTGCCTTTTGAATTTCATTAAGATATCATTGCAAAAGAGTTGAAAAGTAATGAAACAAATCTTAGTTGGCTGCCTTTACCCGGCCAATCACCCTCTCCCTGTCTCTGATCTCATATGATTGGAAGACTTTTATATCAAATCTCTGCTATTCTTAAAACATTCGCTGCTTCAGTCCAGGAAAGATTTCAAAAACAGCAGATAAGCTAAAGTTAAGGATGTCTGAAGCTTTTAAACAATACTGTGCAAGGTAGCTACATTACATAGGCTACAAGGGAATCATGGGGAACTTTCCACTCTAGCACCAGGCAAAAGTGAAATGGGCAAGAATAGATGCAACAGAAAAAGCATAGGCCTTGTAAATAACAGGAAAATTAGATATAGTTATGACCACGCTACTAATAGTAAACAACCATTTATATCCTAAGCTTAAAAAACCGAACACTAGATATTGTGGGAGAAAAATGCCTGCAAGAATATGTGCAAGAAAAATTGTGTTACAGTCATGTCCCACTAGCCACATGTCAACCAGCCTAGTGCAGAGATCTGCACAAACTGGAAATACTAAGTTATCACATCCCACTGCCTCCTAATTGATCAATCAGTAATCAATAACAGTTTCATCTATTCACATATACTAAATGTCAGAAGACTGGAAGAACTTGTGGTGGGTCATTAAACGTCAATATAATTTTCCCTTCTCAAATACTCAGACACTAATGTGAGGCATAATGCATTGTGCTCCAGGTCAGCTGTGTTTAAATCCAGGTTGGTAAAGCTGTTCAGAAAATGGTAATATGATTTTCTATTTCAGAAACACATTACTTTGTCTAAAATGAAATGTTTTTGTGAAAGTGCCCAGCTGTAAGTTAGTCTCCATCCAGAAAGATTAATTCAGATTCAAAATGACATTTCAGAACAAGACAGGTCAGGCATCTCGAAAAAGGAGTGGCCTTGCTATCAGGACAGGTGTTCCAAAAGTTGTTTCATGCATTTTTAATCACCATGCTACTGAATTACTGAATATCAAAAATTAGTGAATTTGTCATTTATCTGTCTGTATATCTCTCTCTCCCACTTTCATCGCTTTTTATTCCAAACACCTCAGTTTCCTCAGTTGCCCAGATTTTATAATTTTTTCATATGAAAATATGTGGAAAGAGCATAAAGACAGCTTTTAACAATGGTATACCCACTCAAAAAATGTCATCTTTTTAGTATTAATTATATAGCAAAACACATAGCAATCTGATCAGATTTAGATGAATATTTCTGCCAAAAGATCTGTCAATTCATTAATCTGCTTACCTTAAGAGAAAATTCTTGTTATTGAAAAAAATGTTTCACGGCAGATACATTTGTTCAGTATCAAATGCATGGATGAGTTTGATGCATGGATGGAAAATACAGTTTACAAGACAGAGTGGTAACACTGTTCACCATCATTCAGCTTCCCCACTGATGGTAGAAGGAGGTTCTCAAAAAAGTAACAAGCATCTAGTAAAAGCTTGGCCAACTTGAGTTATTCTGGCTACATATGAAAGAAACTATTCTGAAAGGAAAATCCAGCGGGCAAACACAGGGAACTTCCTATATGAGAAGCAGCCTCTCTCTTGTTTGTAATACCTCAACTATATTTACTTTGAAACTTCAACATTACTTTTCTGAAGCCGAAAAGAGTGTATCACAGCCCCTTTAGAAGACCTACTCTTAATCAACAGTATTTCCCACTATTGCCACTGTTTCAAGAGGGCCACTTTCTTTACAATGCAGTTCCTTGGGTACAGTTTGATAAGGGTATCTATGAAAGCATTTCATTCCAGTCTCAAGCAGCAGTGTGGATTTTTTTTCCTGAAAAAGAAATGTGATACCTTGTACCACGAAGACACACTTGTCTGCTGGAAAGCTAGCAACAGAGAACTGCAAGACTATCTATTTCGGTACTGCAATCCACTGAATCACATTAGATAGCAGTTGCTTATTTGTTCTAAGCTATGGGCAAGTAGCTTTTTGCTCCACCAAGACACAGTTTGAAAGTGAAAGCATTGTGTAGGTAGAAAAAAGAATGTCTTTGACATCTCACTGAAAGTGGAACATATTCATTATTGAGTCTCCCTGCGCTCCAAACAAGTCTTTTGCTGAACTTTATTCTGCCCACTTCCCCACATCACGAATTATTAACCTCCAACTTCTGAATTCGAGAAAATAACTATAGCTCCTGTACCTAACACTTTGTTATGAAAGACACTCAGTAGTACTTCCTTTACTCTATAGTAAAGAGAGAGAAAACCATCAGGTGGCATCCTCCTCCCAAGTCCTCAGGTCCTTTCAAAATCTGGATTAAACAAGCCTATCCCTTGAAAGCAAGGTTTGCATGCTCTAGAACCCTAGAAACCACTAACACTAAAAAAAAACTTGAGCATTACCATATAACTATCATAGACAGGATCACAAATAATCCTAGAAAAATTATATATTTACATAATCCTTTTGATGTAATAAAAATGGAGAGGTGAAAGAAAATAAAACATCTCTAAAGCAAAGTTCCTAACTTTGGACTTTTGAGACCCTGCAATCAGAAGTCTTGCCTCCACATTTCACACATGGAAAAAATACTTTCCAATCTCATAACAGTATTTCAGAAAATGGCCACTGAAAATACTGTGAGAAGCTCAGACATCATGACAGTAGAGGTCTCAGAGAACAAGTTTCAGAAAGAAAGGAGTGGTAAGTAGAGACATAAGGAATTTTTAACAAATAGCATTTATACTTGCAATAAATTTACTGAGCACAGAAGAAAACATACCTTTCAAAAAGGATTAAAATGTTTAAAACAAAGGAGAATGAAAGCCAGGAGACTAACCTAAAAGCACACAGAAAAAAAGGTATTTACTGTGGGGTTCCTAGTAGTTCAGCAAACACAAAAATGCTAGGACAACTGTTTTTAGAAGGAGGATTACTAAATATAAGAGACACATGAAAAGCTAGGAGGGTTTTTGTGTTATTTTTCCACTCTGCTGCATTACATTAACACTTGTATTGCAGTGACTTCAGAAAAAAACTTCAAAGAACAGAAAACCTTGAAGATCAGAGTATAATTTCCCAAGTTTCTATGTTACTTCCAAAACTGTTTACCTAGCAAGTTTCAACAGCCTGGTGACAAAATATTTGCATAAAGTCATATTTAATTAAACAGCCAAAGACTGTAATTGCCTAATTATATCACCAACCTTAGTCTTGCACTGATTTAGTGGAAAAGGATTCAAACAGCAGTCAATAGGGAGTTACTGGCTGTGTCCTGAAAAACGTGAACGCTTACTCCATTATTTGTTTCTCTTAGCAAATTAATTTGTAGAGATCAATCATTGCACAGAGTACTTCCTAGCTAGCAAGACCACAGGCTCCTAAACAGACATTTAAAAGAACATTCATGTTTTTAAAGATTTCATCAACTGGGTCTTACAGCCATATGAATCTCATTTGTTTTGGTTCACTTTAAGTTCAGTGATCTCTGTTTTATTCATTTTCTCCCAAGTCTGTTTTGAATTTCAGATATGAACAAATCAAACCAGCTATCCTTCCACCCTGTGTGACTTCATCTTATTCCTCCTTGAATTAATCCTCCTGCCTTCATATATGTAGTCTGATTATAGTCACATTTTGTCTCCATATGACTATTGGGCAACTTCTCTGCTGTTATAAGGCTCTGTGAATCTCAGGAAAATGAGGGTCAAGCTAAAACTGCATATTTGGGGCTATTTTATTAAAAATCAGCTAAGTTCTTCATAGTTTTCCTTTTGCTTTGCCTTTACAACATTTACCACAAAGTTCTTACCCATATGAGTGGGTGTAGCAGCTGGTCATAAGCCCCCAGCAACTACACTAGATTTTCTTTGAGTCTTCTACTTCAGATAAGATTTACACTGCTCCCCTAAAGTGGCAATGCCCACCTCACACATGCTTCAAAGCTGTGCAAAGGGCCAATTATGCTTTTGAATCTCACTACTGGTTGAGGTGTCCTCAGTAAGTATCTGACCCAGAGCTCTCAGTTTAGCTGTCTCAGAGTGTGACCATGGACCAAATCATTCTGCCTAAAACAATGTGAGGACTCACTTCAAAACAGCTGCCAACTACAAAAAGGCTGCTGCCATCTCGACCTTCCTAACGCAATAACAAGAAGTAAAGAATAAATCTAACCCAAGCTTTGATTATACAGTGAATCCTACAACCAGGTGTCTCAATAGCAGAGGTCACAGCAAAAATTTTGCACAGCTACTGAATTGTGCAAAAGGTTAGCAGCCTCTTCATTAATGTCACAGATGTAGCAGCGAGGCAGCCCACAAATCCAGGTTCTATACAAAACCAGTCAACAAACTGTCTTGTCATCACAAAATACTTTTCAGGAACGTCTATCAGTTATACTACAACATCAATGAAAACTTATCAGAACACCTCATTAGACCATGGGGGATTTTTTTGCATTTATGGCACATTAAACTGAAATCGCAACATTACTGTTCAGATAGTTCCTCTGGTGTTCCCCAAAATATATTTCTCAGATTTCATTTAATGATAAAATGTCACGGTTGGCTTTTGTTTTTTTCCTTTTAATTCAACACATATTGCCACAGTTTCTGAGTACAGATAATATCTCTTTCCATACTGTTGGTGAACATTTTTTTCCTCTAAAGATTTTGACATTTACTCCTCAAAGTAAAGTCATCCTAACACAGGTTTTTGTAAGTCAATTGAACAAAGTCATCCAAGCTGCTTACTGTGGAAAAATATTGTTCAGAGGAATATTATTTGTAATGTAGAGCACAACACATTTCAGGCTGCATTGCCAGCAACATGAAACACAGGGCACAGAGCTCCAGTTTGTTTTTAAGCCTGCAGCACAGCTGTTTTAGGAATCCTGGGTAAGTATTCACCAATCAGTTGTCAGTAGAAGTCAACCATTTGTTCAATGTAACTGATACCCTGAGAAAAAGGAAGTAATGAAAGTAAACTAAGTGTGCACTGCTTGTAGGCTTTTTCATGACTTGAGGTCAGAGGACTTCTCCATGTATACAAAGCAGCCAGCAGAAGAAAAATCCAAATTCAAAAAACAGTAATTCAGAACTCTATTTTCCCAGACTGCAACGAATGTCGTTCTAATGGGAGCAGAAAGACTTGGTTTCCTGGGCTGGTTGCAATTGTAATTATATGCTCTCTCCCATACTGGCAAACCTACAATTGAGGAGCACAGCTGGAGGAATGAAGATCCTTCACCACTTACTGTCAAGGAGACATACTGCTATAAGGTAGCCTGAGTAAAGCAGGATTATGACACTGTCAGTCAAAACAATAATGTGTATTAGAGGAGGAACTGAACTTACTGAGCAAACATACCGCTACTACAACTGTAGTGTAATTTAATTGAGCATGCACAAAACCAAACTGGAAAACAGGAGATAGCCAAGGCAATGATGTAGTTTGGGTTGTAAAGTTATTCTGAGAAGTGTTCGATGTTCGATGGTTGTTGTTTTCTAAATAGATCTTAGGCACATAGCCTGAAGTCATTAGCATGTGTTTTTTCCTTACAGCTTATAGAAATAATAGAATTAGTTATTTCCTAGTGCACATGTAAAATAAGAAATACCAGTAGGACTGTTATTATGACATTACTGACAAAACACAGATCTGTGGAGCAGGGAAGTAGTACTAAATCTATTGAGGGATGAATTAGTGCTTAAAGACTACCAGCAGAAGCTCCAGGTTTTAAATTTGTGCAATTATAGTGGCAATTTTCTTTTAAACATTCAAAATTATTTAGGAAACCAGAAAGTATGTGTAGCATATAATGCAGATCTTCAAGTATAAGAAAACTCACTGTTTACGAACATTCTGTTCTTGTATAAGAAAACATACACATTGCAATTTTTTTTAGCAGAAAACATTTTTTTGGTATGAGTGAAAGTATCCTCATTTCTGACAACTTTTCACAAAAATAATCTTTTCTTTTTCCTATTCCCAACATGCACACTTTTTTTTTGTTTGTTTGGTTGGTTTTTTTAAACATTGTTGGCCATTGGAAATTTGAGTATGGATTATAGAAAGAAAAAGCATTTAAAAGGAAGCAGAAATCATGAAGGTTTTGAGAAGACAGTCTGCATATATCCCTGGAAAATCTGGCCCTAATTTGTTAATAAACATTCATAGTTTGTTCTGTATGTGAAGACATTCTACCAGCTTGCAATCATCAAAATCAGCTTTCATCTTTTCACATTCATGACTCAAGTTCTGAGAAAGGTGTAAGACTTTATTTGCCCTCCCACTGAAATCCAAACTTGCTTGCTTTACTTCTGTGGGCACTGCAGTCAAGCATGGAACTCCAAGCTACAGAGTTAAAGTATATTGTTGCATCCTTAACAAGGGACTGCCTGGGGCAACTATTGAATCAGGAATACAACTTCCTATCAACCAGGATGCACTGTTAATGATCTTCTGTCTATTAAATGGGCACACTTATTATTCTGTTGTGTTAGTATGTAAAAAATAGCTACTATTTTCTTGCTAAAAGCAACATGTGAACTAACCAACTATGCTCATGCACAAACATACAGCATTTTGTTCCTCACAGAGCTACAGAACGCTAAGTCATCTAACATTTGTTTTCCGTTTTCCTGGATAAAGTGCAATCTACTAACATTGCAAACACATGTTTTTTAATACAGCAATTGGCCTGAAAAACATAAGCTAGTAGAAAGGAAGAATATTCTTGAGAAGGTGTAGTTGAATTCCTTTAAATGCTTTAAGCAAATAAAGTTTTTGAAAAATGTATAGGTGTTTTCTTTGCCTGATTCACCAAAAGAATTCTTTCTACCACTAAGAAGAAAATGGTGTGACAAAAGGCACATATTCAAGTTTCATATCCTTGGGTAGAGGGAGGGGAAATGAAAAGAAGAGTCTAAAGTGAAGGGTAATAGATGCATGCTGGCCTTATGGGTAGTAGACAGAATGGAGATATGAAAAACTTGAGCTTTCTTCCAGATTCTGAGTCAGACACATGAGCTTGGACACATAATTAATCTATCTTTGTATCACTATCAGTAAAATGGAAAAATTATGATGTAAAATATTTCAGGAGTGACAGGCAAAAAATGCTGCACCAACTGCAACTCTAATTGTGCATTTGATACTGAGTGATTAAGGCCTGAATTTTGGTAAGATGGGTCCTAAGATACACATCTGCTAACATGAACAGATGCTTCAGATCTGGAACTCCAAACCAGACAGAATTCTTTTTTATCTCCTGAAAAATGGAGTTCTAGAAACTGATGCTGATAAGCACTTAATTTTAACTTTTAGTCTTAACATAGTAGAAAACACAACAGAAATTACATGAAAAAATATGCTCTTTTTATTCACGTTCAGCAGAATACTTTCTTCTATGAGGATGACACACTATTCAAAGTAAGGAATCACTGCAAATAGCATTTATCTAATTTCAGCCATAATAATTTCCAGAAAGTGCTTCCTAATTCTTGCAAGTAAAGTTGAAGCAATGGTATAATTAAAAACCTCTGCTTTGACATTAAAACATAAATGATCATAGCTATACTGACTTCAGATAAGTCACTTCATTTATACCAATAAGGAATACATATTCCCAGCCTCAGCTTATAGAACTGCACACACCAAAGTTCACAACAAATATTTTCTTGGTTTGGCATGCAGAGATGGTTTGTGGAGAGTTCTGTCAGGATACCCAGTGAACCAAGAAAACTTTATTTTTTAGTAACTGTTTATTTGTGTGCAATTTCTTTTTCCAGGTGCAAAATTCGTTGTGACTAGTACTGGCTGAAAATGAAGTCCTGATTTATTTGCATACAGCACAAGTAATTCTTTCTAGGAAAGTAACTTTGGCTAGGCACAGTGTGAAGCTTTACATAATTTAGGAAAAGCATAACCTGCAAGCGTTCAGAATCTTACTTGTTAAGAAAGCTCATACAAGGTTTTCTTTATCAGATTTCTTAATGATTTATACTAGCCTACAGTGCATGAGCATTTAAAGGCCTGACATTTCCAATATAAACTATCTCACTAAGTCTAAGAAAAAAAAATCAATTAGTTATCACAGTACTCATATAGGACATACAATACTCAGTGGGTGATGTTATTTTAGAGGAGTTTTTATTCCCAAATAGGCCAAAAAATATGAATTGATTCTTTAAAAGCTAATAGATTTCTTATTGCTACAACTTGCTTGAATTACTTCATGATTCACAAAATTTTCCACTTTGTAAGCTAAAGATATTGTCTTTTATCTCTGTTGCGCTCCACATACACACCACAAACACACAACAGTGTAACATAATGTTGCAAATAAATTACTAAATTGCAATTATCTCACCAAACCCATAGCCTCAGCTTTAAATGTGCTGTTGTTTATTACATATCGTTATAAGAATTTTTTCCTTCGTCCTTCTTAATAATGTCAACTTGCTAAGTTTGAGTTCAGTTAAAGTACTTAATGACTCTATTATGCTACCAGTGCACAGACATAGTACTCCTACTAAATATTTATAGTTGAATAATAATGTTTTACTAATATAAACATGCAAAAAATTTTCTTAGGTTCCATGATATATTTTCATTCTGTTTTCTATACCAAACCAAATTGACAAGCCATTTGTACACAAACCATGCAGTTTAATTCAGAGATGAATTTTCTACACAGTAGAAAAGCAAGTAGTCTGCTCTTGCAGAAATACGATGAAGAAATACTGTTTATGGTGGCTTCCCATTCCATTTATAAATCAATCAGTCTTTTATTAAAATTACGTCACTCACTCTTCTTTCTTTATGTCAATCCTAATATTAAATTATGGCCTTACTAATATATCATTATAAGTTAATCAGGCATTGCAAATGCTAATAGCAATTAGCTGTTTTTTTTCCCTTCTGGCCACAATTCTAGGTAAACTTGTTTGAAACCCGTAAATGGATGCTATTAAAACTGAAAGCATAAACAGAGACCAAAGTATCTTATGTCTACAAGCAGAAGTACGCTGCTGAATGGAAAACAAATTAAATTAAACAGGGACATCATCTTTCAAGAACATTAAAGCACAGAAGAATCTTGACTGGTTTAAACAGTTTAGATACTGCGGTGGTTTGTATTGCAATATTATGTTTATCATGATCAAACTACTTCTTTTTACCACTTAACCATCTGATCTTGAAAGGTAACTGCTCTCATATTCTGTTGTGTATAGAACAAATTGTACATATATTCTGTTTATTTAATGCTCCAGCCTGAAACCCATAGGAGAAGTACTACTACACAGTGCTGAGCCTCAAGAAGCCTATCTCCTAAATGCCCTGATTTTAGATATGGCAAACCTGTCTCTCCTATTCATCATAAAAAGGTGTGGTATTCCTTAAAATAAGGGCCCCTGAAAAGCAGCATCCCCCAGGAGGTTCTGGACTGAGATAATTGGAGTGAAGCACTACGCAATGGGGGAGCTGCATCTGAAATGCACTCCTTGCAGCTCTTCAGTAATTTTCCCAGTCTTTCAGGAAGCACTTTTCTCTGCCTTTCAGGAAGCACCTTTCTCTGCCTTAGATTCACAGTAACAAACATTCTTCCCATTAGGCAACCATCTCCAGTACAACCAAACAGGGATGGGTATGTTTATGCAATGACTCAATGACTCAGATGAATTCATTAAGAGATAAGGAGCCATTCATACACTGTCTATCAGTAAGTTATTTACTGAGGTGGTACCAGGTAGTTAGAACTGTCATGAAACACTATGGAGTTGCATTATGTTATTGCATTTGATTGGTATTTTCACAGATAATGTGGAAGAAATCATTACTTTCAGGTATGTTACCAAGCAAACACATCTAACAGAGTCACTACAGGTATATTTTGTGCCTACCTCACATCTCCCTGTTTGGTCTCAACCTGATAATATATTTAATTTCTTTTTTAGTGTCTTCCTTTAAAATCCAATCTTTTAAAAATATTTTCTTGTTAAAGAACAAACAGATGAACTAGTGACCTCAAAGAGGTCATTGGAAGATTTTCCTTACCTTCTGACATAGTGTCCTAAACTTACAATATAAATAATTCAAACATTCCCCAATGAGTCTGTTTTTCTAACAGCAAGGAAGGGACATTTTTATATCACTCCTGCAGCTAGAAGTCGTAGAAAGTTACTTCCATGTAATACATACAATAAACATATGCACTGATTTAAGGAATTAAACCCCTCAAACTCCAGAAAAACAAAAAAGGACTGTAAACATGGATAGAGTTCAAAACTGCAAGACTGAGGTGAAACAGTTTGTTCTTGAATTCTGCACACTCCTCTCCACCCACCAGCAATACCTTTCTGCCCTTTCGGGGAACACAATCTTCTCTTCTCCAGACAAACCATTTTAGGGACAAAGATTGATAAAATCTGTTCACTTAGAGCATTTACTTGACTCTTGAAAAAGATACTTTTAGCAAGAAAAGGATGAGACCTTATGGAATAATATTTATCCTTGATTAACCAAAGAAACAAGGAGGCAGAAAGAAGAGAATAAGGCAGACAGAATAGCATTAAGAAAGTCACTCTGTAAAACATAATAGTGCCAGTGACACCATGAAACATGATGTGTTGTGAGCAGAAAAAGCCTGTTGCGCATACTAACTTCATTGCAGGAGAAAGCATAAACTGTTACCATGACAACGTACTTTCACTACACATTTATAGAGGATAAATCGTTTCAATTTAGTCTGTCCAGTTGCTTTGCTATTAAAGCTGACAAGGAAGCAACAGTGAGCATCACTAGAGAAATCATGGCAATATACATCTCTCGTATCATAATATGGCAGGATCGAAGATCATCCAGGGGTGTCGTAATTGTAATTTCAGAAAACCAAATCCCATTTATGTGACAGCACCCACCTGTATCTCTTTAGCTTGTATTTCCAGTTTGCTGCCTATTTGCATCTATTCCAAAATGAGGTATTGCATGTCATTAAATATAGTGTAAGTAAGTTAGGCCTGACTGTGAAAGAACTGCAGGAAATAAGAAGCTACAAGGTAAGCTGCAGTGGCTACAACAGAAAGTCGTTTAATGTGTGTGGTCTGTGAAGCATAGCAGCAATACAGTTTGAGACTATATGCTTCATAGAGGTTGAGAGGATGGGATTTCTTCTCTCTCCTTTTCTAGCTCCCCACAAAATAGCCTCTTAACAACAGAACAACAAAACCGCAGGAGAAATCATAAGTCTTCAACAAAAGGATATGTGCCCCAAAACTAAGCAATGAGTGCTTAGTTTTCATCTTCGAGATCATAATTAAGCTCTAGTCTCACCTCCAGACCTTCAAGCAGGAAAGAAGAGTAGACCACAACATTGTTTATTGAATGTCTTACTATAGGAAGAGCTACTTCTACAGCAATTCTTACACTGGCAAGCAAAATGAAGTCAAAAGATTTGCTTTGTACAGCTCTTAATTTTTAACATAGTTTCTTAGACTGGTATTCTACAGAATAGTTCTATCTAACATTATCTATTTCTGTTTAAGAAAGATTTCTGCTGAAAAAATTCCTGCAGCACTTAACTATTTCTAAAGTATAAGACAAGCTCTGTTGGCTCTACAGTTCTTCACTGTTATGGCTAATTTCTCTATCTCTCAAGTTGTACTTTTTTCAGATGTCATGAGTTAAGGACATTTCTAGATCAGCTTTAGCAGTACGCAGCATCTCCTCATGGGTGCATGATGTAGATGATCATGTCAAACCTACTCGTAAAGAGACTGCACAGAGAAGGCATAAATTTACCCCATAGTAGTAATTCACCAGAAAAAAATATACAAATTCACCTAAGTATTTTTCACCTAAATCATTGTGTAAGGTTAGCACACATGAAAATTCTTTTCTAAGTGGACACACAGGGGAGCCTTAATATCTCTTGAGATTTGGGAATGAAATCACAAAAGGTGCAAAGCTCCATTCAGTCTAATTAAACTGCAAGAAAGCTCTGGTTGCCTTTCAGATGTCAGACAGCTAACAGACAGCAGTCAGTCAGTGATTACTGCAAGGCAACTGTCAGCAAAACACAAAGCTGAGATAAAGAGCAAGTGCATAAGAATGTGGTCTCCACCTCTAACTGATACAAACTCTCCCAGCCAGAACTGCCTCTGCATGAGTTTCAGAATGCAGCTAAGAAGTAAGAGGTCTTCCTTCTTTGCAATTTTTCTTTCTTTCTACAAAACATTTCTGTTCCCAGGTTGTTTTACAATAATGCCCTTCGTCTCAGGATATTTACATATGGCTGTTGAGAAGTTTCCACTGTCAGGCATACATTTTTATTTATTTTCCATAATCAAGGCCAGCTTTATGTATATAGCATAACAACAAAGAGTTCAGAGTGAAACACAATGACTTTTCTAGAGCAAAGGCCAGTCATTACTGAGTATTGTTTAAAAAAAGAAAAGAAAAAGACATGAAATTACAGCAATTGCAATAAGAAATTCCAAGAGCATGAAGTAGTGTTCATATTATTCTCGTAACCAAGCTTGGGTGCAGTTCTTCTAACAGGGCTCTGAGGTTAGAGAAAACAACTCTACAGCCTTGCAGGGAAAGGAGACTGCAAGGTTAATATATTCCAAATGTTGAAAATGCAAGATGTTTTCACTGTGGCAATATCCTGCTTTGCATTGTGTTATTTTTAGCCTGCCCTAAAATATGACATGATGGATAAAGGAAATGACTATTTTTATGGCCAAAGTTTGTGTGCAAAGATAAGGTGTGATGAATTAGCAGCTGCAAAAGAAGTAAAAGGTCTTTGTTTAATCTTTTTTTTTTTTTTTAATAAAGAGGCTGGTTTGATCTTATTTTTTAATTTCTCTCTCTCTTTTTTTTTTTCCTTTTCCTTAATGGAAAAATGCATCTAACTCTTCTGAGGGAAAAAAAAAAAGGGGCCGTAAATTCAACTTTAAACTGTCGTTAAATCTTCAGTTTCACATAAGACATAAAACATACTGCAAATCAAATTATTTTCTCCTTTAATGCTAAATATAGTTTGGACTTGGCAAACAAAATAATCTTGGTTAAACTATGCATGATCAAACAAAGTAATAAATCACTATAAAATGTTGTAGCTATTTCTTCAAATGTTATTTTCTTTCTGTGCTTTGAAGTTTTGTGTATACATTAATTTTACATTCTTTTTAACACACAGCAGACATCCAGAGAATCCTGCTCTCTGGTAATCAGATTCACATAACTCAGACGCATTCAAAACAACGTAACATCCCACTGCCATCAATGAACATACAACATGCTAACTTGCATTGATTTAAACACACAAAGAGCTGTAGCGTGTGTCATGCATCCGTGACTCCTTTTACATATATGGATGAATTTCATTCAAACAACTTTGTGTGGCTCCTCTGTTCTCTGATGTCCATTAACATGTTTTGTTTTCACTGGCATATTTTGTCAGACTTTAACAGCTACTCTTGAAATGTTTCAGTGCTAAGAAACAGCACTTATTCAGATGAATGTGAAAGCATTTTCTTATAAAGCATGAAAAGGTTGAACAAGTATAAGAATCTATATTTATGTGACCCTCAGATTAACGTGCTAATACCTGACCATACGACTTTGCGGTTAAAACATTCTTTTTATGTGCCTTATTTTGGGCAAACCAAGCTGGAAAACAATCTTCTAATAGCAAACAGTCTAATAATGATATAATGTATTTCCAAAGAAAGTTCAATAGTGTTTGAAATTTTCAAAATCACAGTAAGCCTTACAGTTCTCTGCAATCTCCATTCTCCAAACACTGGGGGGAGGAAGGGCAGGGAGAGAGAGCAACAGCACAACACAACTACTGCAGCACTTCCACAGCCTCAAGAAAGAAGTCCAATTGCAAATTCCAGGAGGATTACAGTTGTAAATTTCCATTGGCTTATAAAACTTAGGATATTTGGAATAAGCTATAGGAGGGAAATAAAAGGAATAAGACAAGGAATTTTCAGAATGCAGGTTCTACCTTTGCAAATGATACAAAGATCCCTCCTTACATGATTACTGATCTGCACAATTAAAGATACACTTTGAAAAAGACTGAATAATATAAATAAGCAAGTCCCTCCAAAATCATTTGGGAGGAATGAGTTATCAATACATTTTGCACACTTTTTTTGTACAGAATAAACACCGGATTTTAAAAGCATTACCTCTGAGCTGCATATGAACAAATCAGGCATCCTGCAGTCAAATTTCCTGCACTAAGACTGCATTTCTAAAATCCCATCTGCATGAAAATACAAAAGAACTCTCTAATATTTACATCCATTAGTTGTGTATGCAACTAATTTACACAAAGTTGAATGGCACAAATAAAAGGTCAAAAATGCCCTTTTCAAAGTTCAGATGGGGGAAAAAGAGGAAATAGACAACTGAAGTCCATAAAACATGAATTTTTAAATTAATAGAGTGTCATGTAATAATAGAGTGTATACTGCTTTATTAAATTTTTAGTTGTTTATCAATTTGTTACCACAGATTTTAACATGATATTGCACTGGAAATACATAAAACCCAGAAGTTTCATTTGGGTTTACAGAAGAGATGAGAAGCACCATTATAGGAGGGTTTTGCACAGGTGGATGTTTCTTAAACATATGTTTTTCATGTCTTTTCCTTTGATTGTTTGATGTTCCATCAAGTCTGACAAATGGTTGAATTAAAGCCCTAAGCTGTTTCAAATGATGGAGGTTCAAAAGAATCCAGAACTAATCAGAACTGCCTTCAGACATTTGCAAACTAAGGAAAACCCTTTTTAGTTTGCAATTGCTCACTCTCTCCCATGCAAAACATTAACTCATAAAATAACAAATCCCCTAGGTAATGACGGAAACAGATGTAACATTTACTGCATGCTTACCTTACGTCATATACTGAGGAAAATTCAGTAAAGATAACCTCTTGTTAGAAATGTTTAAAATGTCAATAAATATATACCCATGTTATTCAATGCAGTTCCCATCTAAATTATAATGTTAATTATCAATAATTAACATTCTCCCAGTTTTTCTCTAAGAGGAAAGAAGTCATAGTGAATGTTCATTTATCCTGTGACAGCTGTACAAGAGCCACTAATCTAATGAATATAATAAATAGATTTATTGCTGTGTAAAGGGAACACACTCCCAGTGGAAAATATCAAACTCCATGGATGCAGTTGTGTTCATATTGCTTACTAGAGGTGGTGCTTTGCATAACTTAACCCCTGAGCAGCAGATGGGGTTTGCTTCAGAGAGAATGAGATGGTTTGCTCCAGAAGACTGAACAGTATTTATTCAGTGTGGGTAATAAGGGTTTGTGAACCAGGAAATTTGAATCACCTGTCAGTACAGATGCTGGCTACAGGCACTTCAGTTTTTTGGAGGCTTTTTAACACAAGGGGTGGGCTTAAGTGTTTGAAAACTGTTTCTCATTTTTCTGAAAGTGATCTCTACATGTACACAAAACTTCTCAACCTTTCTTGCTGGGTTAGTCAGTGTAAAGAGGTAAGCATATACCTGGGTAGTCATCTATGAAGATTTGCTTTACAGATCTCCAGAGGTTCTTGCCTCTGGAAAAGTCTTCTCTTTTTGATACCTTTAGCCCAACTATATACAGACCACCATGAATATTTTACATTGCCTTTGTGCACTATTACTTTTTTATTAATGTCTCCAGTGTGTTCATCTGCACGAGGTTGACAACCTAATAAATGTAAACCCTGACAGAAGTAAGCATGTCACAAAGCTGGCCAAATTAAAGTGCCTAAGCCAGAAAAAAAAAAACCAAAACAAAACAAACAAAACAAAAAAAACAAACAAAAAAACCCAAAGCAAAACAAACAAAAAAACCCCCACAAAACAAAACATCCCTATTGTATTTTCTTACACCATTCAAACACCAAGAGAAGAGGAGAAGAGAGAAGAGGAGGGGAAAAGAGAGAAGAGGAGAGGACAGGACAGGATAGGGCAGACTATTTCCATTGGAAGGCCCCTACAAGGATCATCTAGTCCAAGTGCCTGACCAATTCAGGGCTGACCAAGTTAAAGCAGAAAGTTTAATTCAATCATAAGCACAGAACATACTTTTGGAAGGCACAGTCTATTGCGTTCTCTGAGGAAAAGGTACTCTGTCATATCATTCAGCCCAGTAGATTAACTACCTGGGTAAATTAGACATTGTGTCTTCTTCACTTGAGCAAAAAGTCCAGATGCAGCAATACTGTAAGTTTCACTGCTGGTGGTGGGCTTTTTGGTTGGGTTGCTTTTTGTTTTGTTTTGTTTTGTTTTGTTTCGTTTCGTTTTGTTTTGTTTTGTTTTAAAAAAGAGCATATCAGTGGCTTTTCCTTCAATAGTATCATGCCATCACCAAAACAGTGTTTTCAGTCAGCTCTGAATTTGAACTCCATGGAACTGTGCCAAAATCCTCTAGCCCAATTCCCTGAATTCAGTTTGAAAAACTGAAATCTGCCCCAAGCCTCTCAACTTATTCTTCATTTATAGATACTATAGTTCAATACTCTAGGTCAGAAGGAGATGCAGAGTTGAAAGAGAACTTGGAGCTCCAAGTTCTGTCTCAGTGGGGAAGCTAGCAACAAATGTTGGACAATGTGATCAATAAATAGAAGGTCAAAATCCCACAATGAGCAGAGAATGGTTTGTATTTCTGAAACTCATCCTAGTCCGTCACAATGTGCTTTATGGTTGGAATTGTTTTGAAATCTTCTCTCACCATTTTTAATGCTTTCAGATGATTGCCCATTTTCAGGTTGAGAAGCCTAAACTATTGTAAGCATTCCATTTTTCACTTTTAAGATGAGACCTAAGTGTATTCTGATCCCTTTAAAAACAAAATCCAAACCTATGTCTGCACAAATGTATTTTAATACCATGTAAACATATGTAAATGTTGTCATTAGCTTCATTGTATGGAAATTATAACTAAATGTGGGACATTAATACTATGCAAAGAATGTTTCAGAAGTCTAAGCTGATCCATTATGGGCAGTGGCCCCTGGTGTTAATTCCACTATCCCTAGAGTAGTCAAGAGAGAGAGATTCATTAGATTCAATACATTCCTAGTTTAAATAGCTACTCTTGACCTATTGTCATCTGTAGAAAACTAGGTTTGTACTGTCATTTTGAAGAATGATTGCATCATAACAATTTTTTTTTTTTTAAGTAAAAATCTTGCTAAAATCACAGATAACTTTTTATTACAGCCAAGCTCCAAACATAAGCATTGCCAAGTAGCCTGCGCTACTTGCAAGAATTACTTAATGCTTTTTATATCCAATCCATTCTGCTTTTCATGTAATGGCAAATAGAAACTTCCCTTGAAATTTATAATTCATTATATTACATTTTGGCTGATTTTGGGTCTGATTTTTTCCTCCAAACAGAACATAGGGGAGGAAAAATGTGGTTCAGTTAGTTAGTTACTTTTCCAAGTCTGTTTGTTGGAAAACTTTCATACCAGAAGTGCCTTTCCCATTGGGGTTTTACATAACCTCAATTTCACAGCTGTGGTAGATTATACACTATAACCTCAAATGAGATGAGACTAATTTAAGTAGATGAAAAGAAGACTACTAATTGGTAAAGAAAATACAATACAATTTTGGTAGACTTTTATCCCTTCCCTCCTTGTGCCTTCTTACTCTCTCCCATTTTCCGTGTATAATTCTTATTCTGGTTGTCTTGCACAAACACATCAAGTTCAAGAAAAAATACTGGCATTTCTCTAAAAAGTTTATGATTACAAATATTAAGCCAGAACAGCTGTGTTGACTTGGAATTCCTCTTTAGCCAGCAAAACTGACAGAATCTTACAATGTGCTATTGCTTCTTTAAGAGTTTAAAAAGAACATTTCTCCAGTCAAGCACATACTTTTTTTGTTGTTGACATTTTTATTGATTGGAAAAAACCTACAGGCATAAAGCGACAAAAATACACTCACATATCCATATTCCGTCTTAGTTGCCATTATGGCATTTCATTATTGAAAAGTCCTGATGTACTTTCAACAACAGATCTGTGATGTGGGAAAGCCTTTTGGACTTAGGGTGACATTTGCTGTTCCTTTTAAGCTAAGACAGGACAGATACATTCTGAAAATAGATAATTCCTGTAGGGAAACGTATGGTTTGGATTAGACAAAAGAAGGTTTAATTTATTTATTTTAAGAGGCCATTAAAAAGTGAGGCTCTGTCTGTTGCAAGCAAAGCTTCTCATCAATGCTCAGCTTCCTCAAGATCTTGCAGAATAAGGAGAAATGTAAGGGAACACTTTAGCAGGTGCAACAGAAGCAGCAGAAGTTGCAGATGCTCCATGGAAAGGGGGAGATATGTCTCGTCCTTTCAAATGCCACTTGTATTGGGAATGAAAATAGAAAAACTGTAGCAACAAAAGGAAATAATATAAATAGATCAAATTGTATTGTGTCAACTGCTCATTTAATTATCCTGCCAGTACTCCAAGAAGATTTCGGAACAGGAGACTTCCTCAAGAATTTGCATTAAAAAATATGTCTCTTTCATGGATGAGACATTCTTGATTCATGTTGCACAATACAAATCCATGAGAACACATTTAGTTGACTTAATTTTCTCTCCCTTCTCCCAAGCATCAAATACTACCTACACTTCTTTCCATCAGAGAGTGAAAAAGTTTTTCTTTTATTTAGTGCTGACTGCATTTTCTTTCTGCATGGCTGCTTAGATCGTTGAATGTCCATTTGATACCTGACACTAAACAATTCTACAAAAAAAAGTGGATATCAGTTTGTAATTTGCGTTAAAATTCTTGCATATTTTCCTACCAAGTTCGTCAATAGTAATAGCTTGGCAAAAGATAAGGAGTCATAGTGGTTATGAGTAGTTTTATTCTTTGTTTTACTTGTTGTTTTATTAAATTGTTTAGCATCTTCTGAAATTTATATATAAATTGTTAATAAGACTTTTTTTTCAAAGTTGGTCTTTGGAATATCATTTTATCTGTATGTAGTAAAGGGGTTTTGGCAAATATATTTATGTTTCCTGAGGATTTGTGCTGTCAAAAGATTTTATATCAAGATTCTTTTCCTTGGTGCCCAGAGGCTTCATCCAACTGATTCTTGATATTTCCAGATCATAAAAAAGAACCCTGTCATAAGCTGTGTTTTACCAGCATTGTTTTAAAAACTGATGGTTCTGGAAAACAGATTCAGATTTCTTAGCAGTCCCCTGACACTTGAAGAAAAACATTTCCCAAGCTGGAACACCTTTATCAGCTGTGTTCATGCAAGAAAAGAAGACATATCCTGGCAGCCTTAAGAAATGTAGACAAATGAGAACAAAGTTACATTTTTACAGACAGGTGTCTACTGTGAAAGACATGAATTTTTCACAATCTGTTTTCACAGCATCTCAGTTAAGACAGAGCATTTCTATCCCTTGATTTTGTGTCATTAGGAAAGAAATGCATAAAGACCAAAAAGGCCAGAAGGATAAGACTGTGCAGATGAAAACGTGATTCTTACTCTCAGGGGTACTCAGGGTGGAAGGAAGGCACAGTCTCAACCATGGTATCCAAAGAGCATTTCAGTGTGGATCTCATAACACCGCATTGAAAGGAAGCAAAGCCATCAGAGAAAAAACAAACTCACTTGCCTTCACCTCATGACAAAAGTGACCTTGAATCTCCCACCTCCTGGGAAAACATTTTCTCCATCAAGATAAAGACAATTTAGAGACAGACAAGCACAACAAAGTAGTTAAGTTAATTTCATTTTGCATGGAATAGTTATACAATGCCTGGTCTGGGATACCATCAGGATGTTGGCATGAATGTCAAGCTGCTAAATGCTGAGAGAAGCAAGACACGTCTGGGCACATGCTTAGGGCCAGAAGTGTTGTGGCAGAAGAAATTAACATCTGAAATAACTGACAGTTACAAAGCTTGGCTCTACCAAACCAGCTGCTTTAAGAACTGAATTGCAAGACATAGGTAGCTAAACTTTATTAGAAACATATTTTGATACAAAGTACTTCTCTTGAGCCAGTCCTAACCAAATATGCCATCAACACATAGGAAGCTTCTGGAGGAGCAAAGAAGTGAAGTCAATTTAGCACCCTTCCCACCAGACCTCCCTCACTTTATATGAACAAAGACATAGTAGATTAATACTTCTTCTTTACCAGAAATTTTTTCAGGTAAACCAAAGCAACAAGAAACTGATGACTTTTCACTGCTGAATCTGAAACTGACAGCTTTTCAACAAATAACTTGAAATAAGACCAGTAAATCTGAACATATCCTGTAGAATCTTAAGATTATTTGCTACATGAGTTACTTTGTCCAAGCACAACTCATGACCCATTTCTGTTCTTTGACCCAGCAAACAATTTTGAATCTATTTTCCACTGCACCTACAATTACAGACTCAAAATTTCTTCCTCCAGTCTATCACTGATATGTATTTAGAATTTGGTGTGATGGAAAACTTCCCTACTTTCAAACTTCAACTGGAAACTTTCAGGACATTTAGGGGAAAACTAATTTAACCACATTTTTTTCCCCTTTTTATAGTAAGTTTGTTTTGAAACCTGAACACATCTTCATGAAAAACTATTGCCAGAGGCCCAGCTCTACATGATTTTGATTGTAACACCTCTGCTATTCCTATGTCCACAAGATTGAATGCAATGTTAAGATTTCAAATAGCACACAAGCCAATCACAGGAAAGATGAAGTTGTTTTTAGCAGATAAAAACAAAAACAAATGAGAGGCCAGATTAGATTACTGCCTGTCAGCAAACCTTATGAGGCAATTGGCTGGCAGCTTTGCTAATGCGAACTACAAACAGCTTGCAATACCAAACCATTACATATATTTCTTGCCAAGACTGGCTGTCAGCTGTATGACTGTCCATTTCCTGCCAACATAATTGACATTCTCTCCTCATTTATTAGTGAGGGTCTTGTACTTGCTGACATGGAAAGTCAACAATTATCAGCCCTCCATCTTATGCTACCTACTGAATCAGGTTGCCTAAATTACTAACAGTGAGGAATATATACTATTATTGTCAAGTTGCAGAATAACACTGGGGTTTTTTGGGGTTCAGACTATTATGTTTGTAGTCTAGTGGATATGTATGTTCTGGAATCTGCATCTTTCATTCTAATTTATTAAAATAACATTCTGTTGTCCTTTCTTATTTATTGCTAAAGTCAGGCTTACCTTCGCAGAAGTAAAGAAGTAGGCAAAAAAAAAAAAAAAAAAAGAATCAAATACATTCCATTTCCAAAAAGCAGAATGATCAGCAGACTAGCAAAAGTAATTATCTTGTCATATTTTCTGAAAAGCACATCTAGTTCCAGTACAACTAATTACACAGAGAAACCTCAAATGGTCGCTTGGACACCATGAGGTATTAAAGAAACTATTTGACCATTTCCTTGACTGTCATCTTCTCATTGTGGTCTCTAAGTCCTTGACTTCAGCACTTGCAATCTCAACAACAGCTTGGTGGGACAATAGAGACAGCAGGGATTTTTAAGATAAGCATTTGTAGAATTATTTGTGCAAAGGAATATTCAGCAACCTCCGCTTAGAAAACATGCAGACTTTCAATAATTTTACTTGGTCTGTCTGACATCCAGCACGAGGACATATCACAAGGCAGCCTTCCCTGGAATTGCTTAACCTACACTTTCCTGTTTAGCAAATAATTTTAAGATGTTGTTTTTAAATTCTAAATCCAAACTAGCCCAGATTTCAAAATGCAATGATCTATGCAATGATTGCTTCTTTTGCATGGCTATGTTTGGGGTGTTGGGGTATATTTTTTCCCCAATTGTCCTGGGTTCAGCTATAGCAGTCATTTTTCTTCTTCTTAGTAGCTGGTGCTGTGCTGTGTTTTTAAACTTTCAGCCTGGGAACGACGCTGATAACACCGATGTTTTTAGTTGTTGCTAAGTAATGTTTACTCTGACCAAGGACTTTCTCAGTCTCATGCTCTGCCAGGGAGGAGGGGAAGCCGGGAGGAAGCAGAGACAGGACACCTGACCCAAACTGGCCAAAGGGGTATTCCATACCACAGCACGTCATGCCCCGTATATAAACTGAGGGGAGTTACCCGGAAGGCCAAGATCACTGCTTGTGTCAGGCTGGGTATCAGTCGGCGGGTGGTGAGCAATTGTATCCTCTCCCCTTGTTATTTCTCTTATCGTTATTATCATTGGTGGCAGCAGTAGTGGTTTTCTATTATACCTTAGTTACTGGACTGTTCTTATCTCAACCAGTGGGAGTTACATTCTTATCATAGAATCATAGAATCATAGAATCGTAAGAGTTGGAAAGGACCTTAAGATCATCTAGTTCCAACCCCCCTGCCATGGGCAGGGACACCTTGCCCTAAACCACGTGGTCCAAGGCTCTGTCCAACCTGGCCTTGAACACTGCCAGGGATGGAGCATCCACAACCTCCCTGGGCAACCCATTCCAGTGCTTCACCACCCTCACTGTAAAGAACTTCTTCCTTATATCTAGTCTAAACTTCCCCTGTTTAAGTTTGAACCCATTACCCCTTGTCCTACCACTACAGTCCCTAAGGAAGAGTCCCTCCCCAGCATCCTTGTAGACCCCCTTCAGATACTGGAAGGCTGCTATGAGGTCTCCATGCAGCCTTCTCTTCTCCAGGATGAACAGCCCCAACTCTCTCAGCCTGTCTTCATAGGAGAGGTGCTCCAGCCCTCTTATCATCCTCATGGCCCTCCTCTGGACTCACTCCAACAGCTCCATGTCCTTTTTATGTTGAGGACACCAGAACTGTACACAGCACTCCAAGTGAGGTCTCACAAGAGCAGAGTAGAGGGGCAGAATCACCTCCTTCGACCTGCTGGTCACGCTTCTTTTGATGCAGCCCAGGATACGGTTGGCTTTCTGGGCTGCAAGCGCACACTGCCGGCTCATGTTAAGCTTCTCGTCAACCAACACCCCCAAGTCCTTTTCTGCAGGGCTGCTCTGAATCTCTTCTCTGCCCAGCCTGTAGCAGTGCCTGGGATTGCCCCGACCCAGGTGTAGGACCTTACACTTGGCTTGGTTAAACTTCATAAGGTTGGCATCGGCCCACCTCACAAGCATGTCAGGGTCCCTCTGGATGGCATCCCTTCCCTCCAGCGTATCAACCGAACCACACAGCTTGGTGTCATCGGCAAACTTGCTGAGGGCGCACTCAATCCCACTGTCCATGTCGCCGACAAAGATGTTGAACAGGGCCCATCCCAACACTGATCCCTGAGGGACATCACTCGTTACAGGTTTCCAACTGGACATCGAGCCATTTACCACAACTCTTTGCGTGTGGCCATCGAGCCAGTTTTTTATCCACTGAGTGGTCCATCTATCAAATTGATGTCTCTCCAATTTAGAGACAAGGATGTCATGCGGGACAGTGTCGAACGCTTTGCACAAGTCCAGGTAGATGACGTCAACTGCTCTGCCCCTGTCCATCAGTTCCGTGGCTCCATCATAGAAGGCCACCAAATTGGTCAGGCAGGATCTCCCCTTAGTGAAGCCATGTTGGCTGTCACCAACCACCTCCTTGTTTTTCATGTGCCTTAGCATGTTTTCCAGGAGAAACTGTTCCAAGATTTTGCCAGGCACAGAGGTGAGACTGACTGGTCTGTAGTCCCCTGGGTCTTCCATCTTCCCCTTCTTGAAAATGGGGGTTATATTACCCTTCTTCCAGTCATCGGGAACTTCACCTGACTGCCAGGATTCTTCAAATATGATGGACAGTGGTTTAGCAACTTCATTCACCAGCTCCTTCAGGACCCGTGGATGGATTTCAGCAGGTCCCCTGGACTTGTGCAAGTTCAGGTTCTTAAGATGGTCTCGAACCTGATCCTCTCCTACAGTGGGCCTAAGGTCTTCGTTCTCACAGTCCGTTCTCACACCCGTGGGAGTTAGTTACATTCTTCCGATTCTCCTCCCCATCCCTCTGGGAGCGGGAGGAGGAAGAAGCCGGGGGAGTGAGTGAGCGGCTGCATGGTTCCGAGTTACCAGCTGGGCTCAAACCATGACACCCATCTATATCTGACAGTCCCTATTCCTACTGACTGTTTACCACAATGCCTAAACAAATGTTCTGGGCAATAATTTACCAACATCAGAGGTTCAGTATACCCAGAATCCTTTTAGCACATTTTCCCAGGTACCTTTCTGACAATGTCCAACACTGGTCCAAGATCCAGAACCACCTACTGAAGCTCCAGCTATTCTGAAGGCCAAGGAAATAAGTATACGCAAAGTATCACTGAGCTCAGCCTATAATTTCAAATTTTTAGTATCTCTGTCTGCATGCAAACTGGCAGTTTAGTAGAAAAACCAGTCAAGAAATACTACAGAAAACAGGAATGAAGAATGAGGACCTTCTGCGTATCCTCCAGGAGTCTCAGCCTTTAAACGTGTTTCCACCAGTTACACAAGTACACTATGAGACTTTGGGTATATCATTAAACATCTTGGTGCTTCAAGTTCTGTTTATAAAATGGAAAGATGGTAATTCTCAATCTTATGGTATGGACTACAGGGCAGACTTCACAATATACAGTGATGAAGATTGAATAATTACCCAGAACAATCAAAGTTAAGAAAGGATTTGAACTAGTAGCACTCAGAATTGCAAGATAGTGCCGGATAATCTGAACAGAAACACCCTTGGGAGGGTGTGGAAAGAAAATTAACAGAAGACAGACCATCACATGTCCTTCCATCTACTTTGTTCAGGCTGTGACAGAAGAACGATTTGCCTACATGTCAGTTATAGCATATAGTTTCAGATATCACTTGAAGAAGGAAGAAAACATGAAAATACATTGCTACACAAATGTTTTCAAAAGTTCTTAATTCTCTAATATTGCATCAGCTAAGGATAAGTCATCATTTATTCTTCATCTAATTTGAATGAACTCATATTTGAGACCCACTCAGAACATCCACATCAATCTCCACCAACAGAAATTATATGCAGAGGTAACTCTCCTACTTTTCCAAAGCTTATTGGGATGTGGTAATGTAACCCTCACTCACTCATGGAAAATGGCTCTCTATTTTCTATTGTGTTATGTTTAGAAGACATCAAATCCACATAATCCTCAGCGGTAAAATTTGAGGAGTCCCAAAAATAGCACAAAAATGCCTGATAATCACTTTAAGCTATTTTAGGCCTTTTAATAGTGTGCTGTGAACACTAGACCAAAAATAATTTGCAACTTATTCAAATTACAGTGGTGTTATGTTTCCACATTCCAGATTATGAGTCAACTCCCATCTGAACATGCAATGTTCTTGGCAGACTTTGTCTTACCCAAAAAGATTTACTTTCTCAATACAGATTTCTGCAAGCCTCCCAGGCAGCATGGGAACAGGCAAATTCTGGTTTTGTTTAAAAGATGCAGTCTTCCCTTTCTCTCACTAAAACCTGCAAAAAAAAAAAAAAAAAAAAAAAAAAGGAAAATGTTGTAGGTCAAAGCTAGATAGTGATACTAGGTTTTTTTCTTTTAAGATATAAAACAGACTATATGTATAAATTTCTGTAGTAAAACTGGGAAATTGGCCAATATTAAAACAATTGGGAAAAAAAAAAAGGGGGGGGGAGGAGAAATTACATAGGAAATGGACAGGATAGCCAAGAACAGTATAGCCAAGCTAGTGGGTTTATCAGTTGCCTTTACTTCAGAGCAATTAGAAAACAGAATAAAATCTCCTGTTTTGCTTCTAAAAAAAGTCTGGGAGGAAAAATTGAAGTAAATAAATTGATCTAAATAATCTTAAAATAAACCACTTAATTTTCCTTTTTTTAGTGTGGCTTTCTTCTGAACCACAGTTAGTTACAATGTTTTTTATGTAGAATCATTTAGAAGTTTCCCTTTAGATTTGGATAAATCAGACTAGCAAGGTTCAGTAATATCAATGAGTTCCTTTCCAAGCATGCAAAAATAGAAAATTTCACTCAATATTTTCATTTGAGGACAGGCCGCACCTTGTAACATTAATTTGCTGGGAATTACAAACCAAAAAGTTGCCTTTAGTTAATATGTGTGCTATTTTTAAATATTTCTTATAATTACATTTATGGTCTTCAGAAAGTATGCATTTCCATTATCCTCAAGGAAAAAAAGTTGTTCTCCTTGTTCTGTAGACACACAGGCATACTTTTAGATGAAACTCTATTTTGAAATGCCCAGTTGGTTCTCCAGCTTATCACCACCATTCTTGTTGCAGTTGAAACATGATTTAGGGGATCATAATCTATATATGTGAAACTGGAACTCATCATTGACTTATGCATTGAATTTTGCATACTCAAAAATCAGATGCTAGCAAGTATTTTGTATTTATTTGCAGAAATTATTCAACAAGCCATTTGAAGTTATGAGCACTGTAACAAAAACATTCCACAACCTATTTATCTGCAGTAACTAACAGATAAGAAGATTGCAGCTGCTGCTCAGGATATATAGCAAAATTCTTGCTCGTTGTGTGCATGGCAAAATGGCTTCCCCTGACGGCTGCCTAACAAAATGCTGAGCGATTGGCAAACTGCTCATTGAAAATTCACTGCTAATAAATGAAGATAAATTTAGAACGTAAGCTATTTATAATCACTTCATTCAAGCCCAGTGCTTGGAAATATATTCAATGATCTTTATTTATTAACATGAAAGAAAAAATTGTTGTATTTTTTCCTATTTTATTTGACATCAAGGAGTGTATTTTATTTGACATCTAGTTAATTTCTTTATCCTTCCAGCTCCTACTGCCCTTCCACTCCAGCACAGACACATTTCAGACTCAATAGCTATTTAATTAAACAATTATTTTTTCACAGAATTCTTGATTTAGAGTGCAATGTCTGCTTAAAGCAGACATTCAATAAGGAAGATTAAAATAACCCTATGCTTTTATTGATATGCACTGTAAATTTCCACTGCTAATGTTTTGGTTTAATTTTTATGTTGGAGGACAGTTCATCAACGATGAAAGTGAGACACGAGTAGATCTGTTCAGCTTCACTATGCTGGACACAGAGTGTTCAAGTTTCTCTGTGAAATTAATTTTATCACGTCATCCCGTCTGACTTCCATGCCCCTTGAGGAGTCTGGTTCTTTGTCCTTCAAGAGCAAGCTGCTGATCTCACAACAAACATTTCTCCTGAATACTCCGCACACAGCGTTCTGCTTGGCTGATCTAACTGGGTAGTGGGTGCAGGAGAAGGGGGAAAATCAGTGACTTATAGACATTTTAGAGAGGCTTCCAATGCATTCAAAAATCTACCTAGAAAACTTGTGCTTCAGCTATTCAGGTAGCATAATATTCAGTTTTCCCTCTATAAAACTGTAGCGGTTCTGTAGCATGGAATTGTTATGCTGCCATTTCATGCAGCCCACATTTCATCCAATTACAATTATTTTTACACAGGCAGAAATATGGAACATTGACAGCTCAGTAATTTACAGTAGGTGGGCAGAAAAGCACCTATTGTAAGTCATGCCAAAAAATGATTTAAAATCCTGAATTATTCTGTAAGCTTCAATCCTGCTTTTTCTTTTTTTCTCCTCTGTAAAAAGTGCTGTTGAAAAAACAGACAAGAAAAAAGCAGATTCATAAATTTACCCCTTGGTCTCATTTAAGGGACTAGGATAAATTTGGGCTAGGACATGAATCATCTCTTAAAGAATCAAACTCAATTGAGACTCTACAAACCCATCTTTGCTTTGGATATCTTTGCTTGAAAAACCTTCTGATGGATTGATGTGAGTAAATATTTTTTAAATTGGTAAAAAGCCAGACAATAAAGTTCCTGAAACATTTTGCCAGACATAAATTGATGGGTTTTCTCTGTTTTCCAGCAATTCACAATACCACACGGCCTCAATTCAATTAGATTGGTTAAAACGCATTTTTCTTGCTATAAATGCTTCTCAGTTGTGGAAATATCTGTAACTAAAACAAGATTACACATGATTGGTATTTATGGGGCAGTCTTACTGTATTGGAAATTGAATTTCAAGAACCAAGACTTTCATATTTTTAAAAGATCTTTCTGTAGAAAAGAAGGTTTGCTGACTGAAATAATTCTCAAATGACAGCTGTTTAGGAGCCCAAAGACTAAGCCCATTCTCAGAGGACGGACGTCTGCATCTCGAAAACCAGCAAAAGTAAAGAATTCTTACAGAAAGTCAAAACAGAAACTAGCATAAAGCGTAATATGCCATAGCATCAACCCAAGCAGAGCCTTTGGAAAGCACAACACTTCAATAAGGCACTACAAGCCAGTCATAAGTGTTTCATATTCACCTTCCTCCTGGGTGATTTCTTGATGCTTTTTAATGTTGATGATCAATATTACAAGAGACAAAGACTGGTAATACAAAACCAACCTATAAATAGTATAACTTAAGTTCCCTCTAATAAAGAATTGAGTCCATATTATAAACTTCCTAGGTATATACAAACATCAAATCTATCATTTAACAGCCAAGAATAAGGAGGGTAGTCATTCAAAAGTACAGTGAAGTATGCTGGATAATATGGTCCAAATTCTGATGTTTGGCGAGTTAAAAAGACTCAAATATCAGACTAGGTCACATAGACAATAAATTTGGTAAGACTGGGGAGGCAGAATTAGCATACCAACATTGTAGAATTAGCATACCAACAGTGGTGCATTTTTAAGCAGAAAATCATGCCTGCCCAACAGATCGTGGCTCAACCCCAAATGCTTGAAAGCTGAAATGCAAGTATGAAAAGATTTATCATGTTCCATCTATTTTTTCACATAAAAGTATACTCTTCTGTTTCTAAAGTACGGCTACAGGAAGATTAGGTGGAAATATACACCTTTGTTGACTATACTTTTAGGAGCATGGAATAGGTGTAGATCTATGTATGGGAAAACTCACACATTCAGAGAGTTTCCACAAAAATGTGCTAAACTAGCAGATCAGTATGAGCTGGAAGACTTGAAAAGAGAAATCTAAACTGCAGGTCTGTGTCTAAGCAAGCTAATTTAGGAAGCATTCCTGGACTTTTCCCAGACTTGGAGTATTTATACAAAAAGAGCAGCTGAATTCAATGATGTGTGACAGATATTGGTAGATGGATGCTTTTGTCTTCTCACAGTATACACAGGATGTGAAAACATCAGTCTCCACAACACTCCCATTTGCAACTCTCATGACCTCATTTTCAAGAAGGTGAAAAACTATAGTTGTTATATATTTTAAAATCCTAATGCACAAGGTATATTCATCCCCTTTAAAATTCTGATTATCAAATTAGCCAAGGGGAAAAAAAGAATCAGGAGAAGTGACAGAACAAATTCAAGTGACTGGAAACACTTGGCTGAAGGTGGGTCCAGAGGAGGGCCACAAAAATAATCGGAAGGCTGGAGCACCTCTCCTATGAAGACAGCCTGAGAGAGTTGGGCTTGTTCAGCCTAGAGAAGAGAAGGCTCCGGGGAGGCCTTCCTGAGGCCCTTCAGTACTTAAAAGGGGTTTATAAGAAAGATAGGGATAGACATTTTAGCAGGGTCTGTTGCAGTAGGACAAGGGGTAATAGTTTTAAACTAAAAGGAGAGAGATTCAGACTAGATATAAGGAATAACTTTCTTACAATGAGGGTGGTGAAACGCTGGCACAGGTTGCCCAGAGAAGTGGTAGATGCCTCCTCCCTGGAAACATTCAAGGTCAGGCTGGATACGGTCCTGAGCAACCTGATCTAGTTGAAGATGTCCCTGCTTATTGTAGGGGGGTTGGACTAGACAACCTTTAAAGATCATTTCCAACCCAAACTATTCTGTGATTCTATGATTCTATGACAGAAATAGTTAAAAATTATAGTAAATATTTTAGTATTTCAATATTTATATGTAGGAATTAAATTATAGCCTTCTTTGAAATAAGATCATACTTTTACTTTTATTTGACACTTCCAAATTGCCATATATGTCAGGATGGATTTTTAAAATTCTATTTGTGCTTCTTGTCAATCTTACTGTTAGAAAGGAAGATATATATACGCAACAAGATACCTAACTGCACTTACTTATTTATTATTAGGGTATTCTTTTATTTAGATAAAATCAACATTTGGCAGCTAGACAACAAAGATGTAACATTGATGCCCACTGATAAAATACTGGTTAGATGGGCAAAGTCTCCTTCACTGGTCAGAAAAACAAAGTATTTATACCAGTTATCACATCTCATATTTATTTTGTATGAACTGATATTTGTGAAACACAGGACCACTCACTATTTGTGCAATACCTAACAGGTGCTTGAAAACTGACAGATTAATTATATTCTCCTCAATATCCATTTGAAATGAAATGTCACTGATTTTTGTTTGCCTAGACTGGCTGTGCAGCAAATGATTCATCTTTGGATCAAACAGATCACTGATACAAATTACCACATATCACTGGATACAGAGTTTCAGCACTTTGCATAAATATTCTGCATCTCAACAGAAACAGAAATGTGAGTTGGCTGAGGCACTGCACAGTGTATGCCATTCATTTGCTTGTACTGGAGATGCTAATCCCAGAAAATTATTGTCCATGATGAGCTAAAAAATATAGGAAAAAGCTGACCTGCAGCTGACATCCAACTCTTGACAATGCCATTGAGGGCATATGCAATGATTCACAAAAAAAGAACACCAGAATGAAATAACACCTGAGCTCAGGAAAACGCACATTTTACTATTACTCAAATATATATCTTGTTGGACAAAAAAAAAAAAAAAAAAAAAAAGGACAACCCCATAAAAACACCTCTAGCCTAGATTCCTCACCTTAACATCTTCCTTCAATAAAAAATAGCTCCAAAAAGGAGAACAGATGGAGTTGCTTTCATCCTCTCCTCCAAACGCTAGATAGGTAGGGGTGTCATTCTCACAACATTTTCATATCATTAAATATGATAAAAATAAAAATGAAGACCAATATAAATGCATATAAAGGGATTTTTACAAGTGGAAAAAGTCATGTGATTTCTGTTAATCTCTGTATCTGCCTTAAGGCTTATTTCGTGTTAAGCTCCACGCTCTAATATTCTCTCATATCTTACTTTAAATCCTGCAGAGCATGTACATTATGCACTTTTATCTTCTACTTTCCTCATTCATATGAACATATGCTTCTTTAAATTTTGGCAGTTCTTCAAATGGGATCATTTGAAAAAGACTTAAAGTTAATGGCTTTAACCTTCCAAAACAAAATACATCGCCTCTTTAAAACTTGGAACACTTTCTCTAATGCTGAAAACCACTTCTGTTAGCCAGACCAGACAACCAAATAGATAATTATATTTTAATTAAAATTAAAAAAAAAAAAAAAAATAAAATTCCTCCAAAGCTCCACATGTGTCTGGAACATAAAAGGATGTCATTATTCTTAACAGAAATTCTTCTACATGTATAAAACCCAGAATCTTAGAGAACTTTTTTCTTTACCTTTAACATTAATTCTTTCCAATATATTGCCATCAACCTTCAGAAAAAGGAACACTGACAACAGCTCAAACAAATTCTGAGACACTTTTAGCCAGTGACAAGCTTTATAAGGTAAGCATCTCCAGTGTGCAGGTACAAATGAAATTTTCAGATAAATTCAAAAAGATTGATGGATGAAACAAGTGTGAGAAATCTTTTCTAAGCTGCATTCAAATGTGTCTGGTTAAACAGCTACCAGTTACAACTAGAATAAGCAGAAGGTCTTATCAGTAGCTGTACCCCTTCTAACTGTAAAAAATAACTAGTTCCAAGCTAAAAAAATAGTTCTAGTATTTTTGTTGAAACCCACCAAAGTCTTGCAGTGTATGTGTAGCTAGAGTACACAATTACAGTGATGTTAAGGCATAATTTTGCTCCCTATACTTCAGTGAAACATTCATAATGTTTTATCTTTCCTCCAGTTTCTTGCAGCTTTCACATCAACTGGGGCAGGAGAACCTCACTTGGTCCGAAATAATAGTCATGTAAGTTTTATTTCCATTTTTACTGACGGTGGTTGGGGATCAAGAGCTAGCATAGCTTTTGGCTTGAAAACTGAAAGCATAACACTTGCTACAAGGAACAGCACTTTTCCTTTGACCTAGAAATAAACATTAAAAAAATCGAGATAGACGTATTAGCCAATACCTCTGTTTCAACAAATCTAGGGAAAAGGCTGTTCCCTGCAGATTTGTAATTACCAAAACATTTTGTCAGTCTGCTTAAAATACACTTAAGGACTACTGATCAGAAAAAAAAAAAAAAGAAAACACAAAAAATCCAAAAGTGTTAATAAGATTAGTGAGGAACAATGAGAAAGCTGTATCTCTTATCTGATGTTTGACCACTGCTTTTTAAATCACTGGCCCTGAGCAACTTTTCTTTTATCAATTGCAGTGGACTAGTGGCAAAAATGTAATACAGATCTCCTCCTTGTCATTTTAGGAATGCTTGCAAGCCCAGATACTCCTCTGCGTTTTTGTTCTTGAAGAGTAAACCACATTGCCATTTATAAGGGAACTACAAAGCAATGACTTGTCCTCCCTCCCACCACTTCCTCTCAAATAGTCTGCTAGTTATCTGATCGCTTCCTCTCCAGGCAGCATTTTTTTGAGGAAAATTCTTCAAAGTTCAAAAGGCAATATATAAATAAAAGAGCAGAGGCTTTAATGTCTGAATGAAAATGAGAAAGAGAGACAGAAAGAAAGAAAGAAACATCATTTATCAGCATGATGATCACATTTACAAATCTGCGCAATTATTTTCTCAGTAGATGTTAATCTTTCTGTGTGCAAGTTTGCTTGGGCACTTTTCCCTTGCACTCTGGATGACCTACTATGGTCTATGGATAGAATAAATCCAAGCAGAGTCCATCTGTCCCCATTTTCCTACTTGCTTCTACCAGGAGATATGAAAATAATATGTCTAACATAGTTTTAAATATACATCTCAAAACTGAAGTTGCTTAGCATGCAGCTTTGTACAGAGTCACCCTTACCTCAAGTCCTGGAAAAACACAGTAAGAGCTAGGCTTGGGGTCAAGTGGCTGTAAAAAGCAAGTTCTTGTAGTAAAGCTTTTCTACAACCCTTCCATTCATTCCTGTTCCCATTGCAGAGCACCTGCTTTGAATCATCACCTCAAAGAATGTAATCTTTTCTCCATTTTTGCCTCAGCAAAATGGATTCAAAGCAAAAAAAAAAATCCAACAGGAAAGTATTTTGTTGTTGTTATTGTGATAGCCTAAACAACTGCATTTTTCAGGAAACTTGACTCATATTTTCCAGAATATGTTTCTGAAAACTGTTTTTCTTTCATCAGAAACATTTTATTTTTCTATGTTCACTCTCAAACAATAATAGGTATGGGATAAAATGAAAACAGACCATACATATGATTAATTATTATATGATTGCATTATTTTAACATAGTAATCTTTTTCTAAAACATCCAAAACTGCTGTACTTCAAGTCAGGCTAGAGCCCCAGTGTGTACCAACACATGTAAATAAATTCATAGCTATAAATATAAAAAACCACAAATGTGAAAGGCTACATAAGATAAAACATACATGAACAAACACAGATGGTAGGAAGATCACAGTAACAAAACAGAATTCCTTAGCAAATATTTAGCTATAGTACTTATACCTTGCAACCAATCTAGCTAATCAGGTGGGAGCTGTATACACACAGCAAAAGGAAAAATGCTACCATGAAACTGGTAATGTCACAAGAAGCAGTGAAAAGAAGGATAATAATCAGTACAAGAATGCTGCAAATGAAGCTGCCAAACTAGAAAATCAATCAAACTAGACAGATATTGTTAAAATAAGTATTATTGCACCATTAAAAAGTGGTTTGCTGAAATCCACGGGAACATATTGATAGATATGAAACTCTAGTGAAAACCAAGCAGGAAAAACAAACCTTCCCAATCTCTGGAATTTCTCAGCAACCTCCATTACTTCTGACATAAATTTGTCAGGTCATATTCACAAATCCAGGGTCTGTTTCATTCAACATAGTAGTGACATCTACATATGATGTATGACTAATATAATCCTTATATCCTACCTGAAAAGGCCTTTTTCTAAAAGCCTGTGTTATTGTATTACATTCTGTAAAAAGAAAATAATACTGACAGTCAGGAAAAATTACTCAAATATTCTCAGGCCTAAATCATGGAAGTTACAGAATGACTGTCTCCTTAAAAGCATCCAAGCCTCTCAGCCAAGTCATTTGTCACTACTATTTTACTACTACTATGAAACAGCAGGACCTCAGAATACAGCATCCTTACCCAACTGAGGAACAGCTGAAGAATGTAGCATTTGCTTAAGAAGAGAGCAAGCAAAACTGCCTGACTTACATATATTATTAATATTCAAACCACAAACATGAGAAGTCAGTGAAGAAAATACTTTACTACTTGAAGGTCAACAAGGCCAAAGGACTTCAGGGGACAAATAATTTCAGAGGAGAATCAATTGTTGAGGTAGACATAACAGAATAAAATCACTTACATACCCTTTTGTTTAACCTTTCCAAGCACTTTAGAAATCTCTCCAATTCTTTCCATCTGAGAGAAATTTTAGAAGAGACTTGCCAAATTCTTCAGTAATTCCAGACACTGAGGTCTCTAGATATTTAAAGTGATTAGTAACAGTCACTAATACTCAATACAGATTTCAATTATTTTATTCAATTCTGCAGCCATAATTTTATTGACTTCATTGACTCACTCAGATGAATGAAGTACCACCTACCAGTAAAGTATCCTTTTTTTTGTTACAAACACCGAATTAACAGCACAGAAATTATTATGAGTGGTTCTTTCTGTTGCCTGGTTCAGAAAATACCTTTCCTAACAGATACTTTTTGGATATTGATGTTGGCTTTAGCAAATAACTTACAATCTGTGGCATTCCTTCTCCAGTGTTTTCAGAAATATTTCCTAGATACTGCTGTAGAAAAGACAGAACATACTCACTAGCAATCCCCTAAATATTAGAGTAATTCCTCTTTCCCACCTTTTCTTAAGCCCCTATTTTATCAATGGATATAAAATTGCAACCTGCTTATCTGACAGTTTTTTCTTTTCCGTCTCAGTTGATTTACAGATAGTTTTCACTTTCTGAGCATTAGTCATCTGGGGCTTTACTCACCAGTAAAACAGTTGCTTTTTAATAGTTCTAGACTTTAAAAATACAGCTGCAACCTACCTAGTCCTCTGGAAGCGTAGTAAGTACCCATCAGGGAAGGAACTTCTGCTTACCTACTGAGTTATTTGCAGAAATTGGAAAATAAAACACCCCTGACTGACAGCATTGCTTTTATAATCAGTGAAAGGACACATGAGAATATATCAGAAATCTCTTCAGAGTACCAAGCAAAAGCATCAAGAACTCCTGCACAGAAGCACAGGTATAAGCACGGAGAAATTTATTTCAGTGCAAAACCTGAAGTGTTTCTTTAAAATACTAAGCCCTTGAGAGAAGCAGAGAAATCAACATTTCAATGATACCAACACAAAATACATTCCTATAAAGCTGAAGACAGAAGTACGTTATTTCCTTAGGTTGTAAAAAATAGCCATGTAGAGAAAATATTTTCAAAATTAAAATTAAAATATTAAAAAAGTAACCTTAAATGGTGATGATCTGGGTCCAGCTATATTCAAATGAAAGCTACAAAATTAAGTAAGCATACAATATAAGCAATGCCATAGAAATAGACTCAGGCAAAATTAATTATATTAAATTAAAACTATATGGAAAAATACCATACCACTACATATTTATGCTGCATCATATACTCAAATATCTTTGATGACATGCAGAAACAATGGGCTGTAGTTAAGATCAAATCACAGTTGAAAACTAGACGGGAATTAAAAATAAAGAAAAATATCCCAAAATAATAAATAAAGAAAAATAATAATAATAAATAATAAAGAAAAATATCCCAAAACACAAAAATATCCCAAAACACAAAAATAATCACTTATCCAAAGTAAATTTAGAAGAGTTTCCTGCCATGAACAAGACCAAAAAAAAAAAAAAAAATCATAAAACCTTCAAAACCTACATGAAAATAAATACAAGAATCTCATTGAGCATAGAAGAGAACTTTGGCAGAAATAAATTATTGGCTGGTGTCAACAGAACTAAGGCAACTTTTCTCAGCAGAGTATCTGCTCTTGCATTCTCACACCTCTAACAACTGTACATGTTTTTGTTTTCCACAGACTTGTATTTTTAATTTAGGACTTTTTTTAACATTTCAGCTCCTTCTAACATTTCAGCTATAAAAAATAACATCAATGCTCAGGCTGAGAAGAGCTTTTCTTGAGTATTGTCACCTCCTCAGAGAAGGAATAAGTTATTTGATAATTCTTTTACTTAATGGTGGCAGGCTACTTACTTGATTTGAAGTGAGAAAGATTCCTGGTTCAAACTGTGATTGAAATTCTTTTCCATTAATTGTTGCATTATGAAATTGAACAATTTATTATAACTTATACTCACCTTTTCCTCAGGAGAAGAGTCTCAAATCTATTGTTACAATATCACAGCTAGGACTGATTCCCTACGGGTCAGGTGACTGCTCACTCTACTCTTACACTGGTATTCTTAAATGGTTTAAGAGAGACTTGCTGATAATTAGACTCAGCCCCTCTCAAATTTAATTTGGGATTTTAAAGGAGACCAAAAAGATAAGACAGATATGTTCATTACTTTTTATAGTAATATTGAAGAAGACACTGCATTTCACATTAGAAAATACTCCTATAGGCAGGAGTTTCTTCTAGAAGATCAACATTAATGGGGAAAAATTATATAAGTCACATAGACTACAAGTAAAAAGAGAGACATCAGGCCATTTTTCATTTGTTCATCATTCATCCATTCATTCATTCATTGCCATATCATTTATCTGCATCATAAACCTTTCTTCACTTTAAATATGAATGAACTATGTCTTTTATTTTTTTGTCTTTTTAAACGAAATGCATAATACTGAAAAAGAAATGTTCATGGTAAAAAACAATTATCTAATGGAAAGAAAAGAGAGGAAATACACTTTAAGCTAAATTGTAAGAAATTATAAGTCCTCTCATAAGCATCCCATAGACTCCCTGCACAAACACATTTCTGGTAATGGTCTATCAGACGCTGATGTGCATGAGGAATTCCTACTGGACATAATGATTCCTACATGAAAACCAATTACCTCTCTGGAAAAAAAAAAAAAAAAAGCCAAGAAAAAACCAACCAACACCACGTAGAATCGACATGCAATGCTTAAACGCAGAAAAAAGAAAATAAGCTATGAGTATTGGGCCAACATTTCCAACAGCTCTTTAGCAAGTGCCAAAGAACCGAAGCAGACTGAGCAAATAAAAATGTAGAGAAAGACAAACACCATTAACATGACTTGAACTCAATCTGCAGAGAGAATATTACTAGCATGTTTCTGACAGGTTAAGAGCAGACACATAGGGCTGTATTCAGTCCACCTGTACAAACCTAATTAACAGGTTTCAGATGCTTCTTGGTTGAACCATGTCTCTGCTGTGGGCGATACCTGAGTATATAATCTATTAGAAATAACTCAATTGCTTTTAGAAGGAGCTGAGGAAAACATTTCCTTCATCAGTGGAAATGTAAGTTAGTTGTAGCCATACTGGACCTTCAAGCACAGCTATATACAGAGAAACCATTTGACTTTTTCGATATGTTCAATATCTCTCTAAGGTATTTCGTGCATTTTTTAACAAGGGCTGAGTGCTCTGATTAAATTCAGAGTATTTTTAACACATATTTGGCATCAAATGTGTCCTTTTGAAACAGTGAGTTATAATTAATTTGCCCATTCAGAAAAATTTTAATAGCAGGTGTTCATTCTCATTTCTGTACTTTTTTCCTGGGGCTTTGTGTATCTAACCAATGGGTCTTTTAAAATTATGAAAACATTGAAATGTATTCATCTCATTCATGGCAAAGAGGTCATAGGCTAGACACCACGACTCCAAAACACTCGAGCACAGTCTGCAGCTACATTTTGTCACTGAGCACTTTCCTTCTTCTCATACATTTTTTACTTGGCACATAAACAGCCTCCAAAATCAAAAGGTTAACTTTTCAGCTTGATTTTTGTGGAGTTGAATGGTACATCGTGAATATGTAATTACCAAGATTTGACAGAAAAACACAATCACCAAATATTTCACTCCATTTGAGCATACCTTCCATTGGAAGGAGCAAGCTGAAACAATATGCTGCGGGTTTCCACACCTCTCTGTATGAATTGAGCAAACATCCTGTTGTGACTGCAGCTGCTGCTCTCTGCTGTAATCAATGTAGGTTTGAAAACATCCTTAGGAGACAGGACTACATCTGCGGTCACTAGAATTTTTAAATCTTCAAATGCATATTCCCATGCTCTACCAAGGGCCTGTTATGAGTCCTTTGAAAATCTGCTGCTGTGCCCTGGCCCTCCAAGAACAAATCGCTTCCACATTTGCTCTGCAAATGTGCTCATACTTAGCACCTGTATCAATTCCAGTACATTTATAGATGTTGAAATGAGAATTAGATGTCAGCAATTAGATGCCCTAAAAAAGACACTAAGCTGAATTTTATTAAAAATTGCCAAGGAGAAGGTGCATCCACATGTTAAAGTACAGTGCTATGTCTCAAACACAGGGTAACCCCACCACAAATCTGATTAGAGACACAGGACCAGAGCAAGACACATGCATTGCCCCTGGAGATAGCTCTCTTGCTGCTCTCTCAGGCATTTTCCAGGGCTGACTCCTCTGTGCACTAACTCCTTCATCAGTTGTTCTGTTACAGGATAACAATATCTTTAATTTTCACCTGGTAACCTCAGTTGTCTTGATGACATGTTAAGTTTACCTTCCACATTCACCTAAAAAAACTAGTCTTCTGTATAAACTTCCAGGCCTCACCACATCTTTAGATTCCTTTGGAAGACTCCCAGGACAAAAGTAATACTAAATGCTGTGTTTTCTGGAGGAGATGGTAAAAAACAACAGCTTGACTAAATATTATAGAATTCAGGAAACAATGTATATATATCCACACAGAAAATTCTCTTTTTTATATTTTGTTTTATTAATTGTATTTTCATTTGGTCACTTCGCACTTTTTGCTTGCAGGAGCAGAGATTACATTTCAAATGTTAGCTAGCCTGACCAAACTTAGGTGGCTGCAAGATCCCAGAAGCTGTTTTTGACAGCATTTTGAGAGTTGGATCTCCCAGCACAACCACACAACCTTTAATTTTAATCATATTTACTTATTTGGTCTCTCTCAGCAAAACACATTTCTTTCACTCCTTTGGAAAGGGAGGGAGAGTTGGGGATAATAAAAGCATGGTTAAAAAAATGGATAGCCATCTCACAAACGATCACCTCATAAAGCATCAGAGACAATAGGCTGGAAGAGAGCAAGACAAAGCACTCTACAGAGTGAAAAATAAATGTTTAAAGAAAGACAGACAGATGGAAATTTTTATTTGTCTTAGCTTGTCCAAAATTACACCAGGACTAAATAATGCAAATTCTCTCACGCATACTCTTACTCTATCTGTTGTAGCAAAGCAGCCTAACCTTTCTTCCATGTGTGCTGCTATGTTTACATAACCAATTCTAACTCATTTAATGATGTGAAATACAAACATTTCTTTAACAACTCATTTTGCAAAATATTCTGCCTAATTAATCTCTCCCCACCACCACGTTTTATTTTTTCTCTCTTTTTAACCACAAGGCTCCACAGCTAACATTACAAGAAGATGACAAGGGCAATTATCATTAAAACAGAGCAGAACAAAGCTATGGTAATGAGAAGAACTACAGTTCATTCACTGAGGTTCTGGCAATGATGAAAGGAGTAAACTGAGCCTACCTTTCTTTTATAGATAACAAAGCAATCACAACATGTAAAGTAATACATAGAAAATAATAATTTACTGGAAAACTGACAGAACAGCAGGCTCTGAAAAATGCAAAAACAACTTGTGTAAAATATAATTCACTATATCAAAAATTAATATGAATAGGTGGCATAAATAGTGCTGGGATGCCTTGCAAGTAAGACCACTATTTCAAAAGGAAATCCTGTTAACTGGAAAAAAGAGAGGGGAAGGGAGGGGAGGGGAGGGAAGGGGAGGGGAGGGGAGGGGAGGGGAGGGAAGGGGAGGGGAGAAAAAGGTACAAGTGCTTTACTGAATCTTGCAGAGGGATAGCATGTTTTGGTGTCACACCATTTCTCCACAGAAAGCAAAGGGCTGTTTTTGGTTCTAGGGGAAAGACCTAGGATATAGGTCTCATACACACTAGGAGGAAAAGGCACATAACTTTAGCATGCTTCACTCTGGGCACTTTGACAGGCTGATGCAGCTCAATATAAATTAGAGATGCCATTACACTTGCTCTGAGCTGGCACTCAGGACCTGGCAGAAAGGTAAGTTACAGTCACTTCTTTCTTCATGCTCCACAGTGCTTTTGAACCAAGTGCAGGAACGAAAAATATGGGAGTATATGAGTTGGTAAGCTCAGTCAGGGCTCAGATGTTGTCCCTCCTGAACACTGGCCACCCGCAGGCACCTCCAGTAGCAGAGATGTTGGCAATAAAAATTGGTTGCACATTCACATCATATCCCGTTGCCTGTTGTCTTCTGATTCCAGCAGATTGGCATTTCTCAGGAACAGCAAACAAATAATTGAAAGTCTTAGTACAAAGCTTCCGCACAAGAAATTCACTCAGATTAATCCAAAAGCCACAAAATGCCACACTAAAATACAGGATTTCCTATGCTTGACTCCTATGTTTTGGCAGCACAGAATGACTTTAAGGAAATCAAATACATGCAAGCAGAAATCTGAGGCTCAAAAAGGACAAGTGAGTGCCTGAGACTCATGCAGTGAGTAAATACCAGAGCCTGAAGTCCTTCTGTAGAGTCAATCTAGTACCTGCTCTGCAACCTCGCCAACTGCATTTGTGGCAACCTCTCTTAGAGTTTCAGTGTCTGTTAAAATAGCAGTCTGTTGCCTTCTGCTGGGGTGGAGTTGCCCATATTTTTCTACACAGAATTTCCTAGGTATTCAAAGCAGGGCAGATGCCACAGGTATGTATCTTCCTTATCTCCCTGGTACACAGTTCAGCACAGTTCAGCTATAGACCAGAACGTGGCATTAACTCCTGTCATGGTTTGAGCCCAGCTGGTAACTCGGAACCACGCAGCCGCTCGGTCACTCCCCCCCTTCGTCCTCCCCCCGCTCCTGGAGGGATGGGGAGGAGAATCAGAAGAATGTAACTCCCACAGGTTGAGATAAGAGCAGTCCAGTAACTAAGGTATAATACAAAACCACTACCGCTACCACCAGTGATAATAATGATTAATGAAATAACAAGGGGAGAGGATACAATTGCTCACCACCCGCTGACCAAAACCCAGCCCAACCCGAGCAGTGATCTGGGCCTCCCGGGTAACTCCCCCCGGGCTATATACTGGGTATGACGTGCCATGGTATCGAATACCCCTTTGGCTAGTTTGGGTCAGATGTCCTGTCTCTGCTTCCTCCCGGCTTCCCCTCCTCCCTGGCAAAGCATGAGACTGAGAAAGTCCTTGGTTGGAATAAACATTACTTAGCAACAACTAAAAACATCGGTGTTATCAGCGTTGTTCCCAGGCTGAAAGTCAAAAAAACACAGCATTGCACCAGCTACTAAGCAGGAGAAAAAATGACTGCTATAGCTGAACCCAGGACAACCCCATATGCCAGGCTAAGGAGCTGAGGCTTTATGCAGTACTCTGGCAGATTAGGAGCAGCAATAACTGCAAAGTGAAGTGGGTTTCCACCCTCTTTCTGAACTTGTCTTATTGCAGAGCATGAACTCTATGAGTCTCAATTCTCCCACTTGAAAAAGTGAGATAATTACACCTCTGTACATCACTGGGACTCTGTGAGGCTTAAATTAATAATATTTGCCAAGTACTATGCAAGCGCAAAAAATTACTAAGGCCACTCAGCATCAAAAAGGGGACCAGAGTCCAAGGTTTTATGGCTTTTGCCCCCACATATAACCCACGAGACTTTCCACTCAAGCAGTTACATTAAATAAACCTAGTACTTCAACTCTTTACTATGTAAAATGTCCAAGGCAGCAGTCATTCCAAAACTGATTTCTACAAAACACATAGATTTTTACAAAGCAAAATTATGGGGTTTTGAGCTGCCTAACTTCTCACTAAGACATTTTCTCTGAGGTTGAAGAAGAATTTTCATCCAGTAGTTCTCTCTCACAAGCAAAGACATTACAAAAGACTAAACCTGATTAAAAAAAAAAAAAAATAAAAAAAATAAAAGAAATGTTGTAAATATCTAATAAATTGAACCTTGCTTGTTTACAAAGCCATCACTTTTTTTCTTGGGTTTTTTTTTTTTTCTTTTAAGGTCAAAAAACGCTTCTTTTTATTGGGTGAAAATAGAGTACAAGTTTTTCTATCTTTATATTCATGGAAGCATTTGATCTGAGAAAAAAACCCAACCCATTAACAATCCTTAACTTCAAAGTATACCATTACAAATAGGATTTAAACACAGTATAAATACACCCTTAAAGTCTCCTGGCCAATTGATTTGGAAGACTCTTGGAGAAACACAAAGAACAAGAATAATTTGTCAGATCAAACTGGCCTACAAGCTAAAGGGAGGTACTGTAGGTAGCTTTAGTATTTTAAGACAACATGATTGAACCAGTTGTTGTTTCTATATGCTTTCTCTTCCAGATACATGCAATGAAGAGTAATTGTTCTTTGCAATATAGTTTGAGAATGGCAAAGTACTTCTTAATATCTTTTCCAGTCACACTAAGAATGAAGCTCTCCAAAACATATTCAATTTTTTCCTTTCCTGGGGCTGGGTAGGGAGAGAAAACTTTAGTACACTTAAAATATCTCTCCTCGAAAACAGATAATAATTTAAAATGATATCTCTCTGTAATATGCTCTCGATCCCACAGGAATGCAGTATAATTTGCAAATGTTGGACCCAGCAGAAAATTTCCATGGGATAAATTAATTTCATATTTTAGCATTTCTGTTTAACAGAAATAGGAAGCATGCCTTGAAGATCACAGATGAGATTACCCTTGGAACTTCACTTAAACTTTGTAATATTCAGACCCAGGCTTTAGTCTAACCTCCTTGTCTGCAATGGAACGACACATGACAGTGATTTTAAAATAAGAGACCTTTTTTCATTTGTTTTGTTTATTTGCTTGGGTAGGCAAGGATGACCATTTCTTTCTCCACCTCTCAATGGTATTCATAGTTACAGTTATAATTATTGATGTTATGAGTTCTTAAAAATGGACATAAGCTAAGATTGACATTGCACAGTACAATTATATTTGCTCAGAATTAAAGTAAAAAAAAAAAATCACACAAGTAGTATTAAAGTATATGCAGACTTTTTTTAGATAGGACATCTTAAGAAAATTTCTGACAATATTGTAAGATCTAGTCTTACATTCCCTTCATTTACAAAAGAAAATACTCCACCTGAAAATTAATTATGTTATTAATACTAGTGAGCCTTGATGTTTATTTTTAAAGAAAATGCACAGAAATAAGGATTGCTATGTTACCATGGACAATGCTAACCAATAGTTTTATAAATGCATTGATAGATGCTGGTGGAAAACAGCAGTTCATTTGAAAATGGGGATGTAAAAATACACACATCTTGGCTTGAGCCAAGTAAGGTTTTTTCACTTCACATCAGGAAGGAAAGCTCTGCCAACCTTGTAGCCAGGCTTTCCTTGCTGATGCAATATAAAGCAGTACTATTATTTATGAAGCTGGAATAAAAGGCTCTATTTTAAAGTGAAACATTTCATACATTTTTGAAACAGACTTTCTGACATAGTCATCAATTTGAATTTGTTTTGCTTTGCTGGAGTAAAATTGTTAGTAGTATCTCACATATATCTGGGTATGGACAATAAACAGGATACAAACATGTTTAACTTCATATTTTCAAGCCGTGCTGGAAAGTACTCAACTATAAAAACCAAACAGTCCTTAGCCTTTACTTTCCAGACTGACAGTGAATTAACATGTTTCCCACAACATAGCTATCACTTAAAAGGCAGAATGACCTGTTCTTGAGGTGGTGAGAGAGGAGAACCATTTAAGGTCTATCTGATTAACTACATGCTTTACAGGGAATATATTTCATCCACTGAAAAATGGAATGAAATTCAAAACTTCTTATCATCCTTTTTTTCCTTCCTGCACATCTCTGATTTCACCCCCAAACAAGCATATTTCAACTCTGCAAGGTGAATGTAAATTATTGTGATAATGTCACAATAAAATAAAAGTTGCATGCTTGAAATCAGTTTGGTGAAAATAAAAGGAAGTGCCACATACAGCAATGCCTGACATGTTGTGCATATCACTCTATTAGTCCCAGGGAGACTGTATCATTAAAGGAGAGAGTGTTTCAGTTTTATTGCATTGTCTGGTTCCTGTCTCCTTCCACATTCCATATGTCAGCTCTGTAACTATTACTTGAGCTAATCTAAAAGAAATAACCTACCTATTCAGGAGAAGTCTGAACATTTCTCTTAAGATTACATTTCTTCGTTACCATGTCAGGAGTGATAAGCAAAACCCAATACCCTGAGCAGAGAAATGATAATTCAAAGAGAAAAAAAATACTCTTGACATTTGAACAATAACAAGTTATTAATAGAATTCACTTCTGTTGAAAGAAAGTGGAATACATTTACAGTATAACTGAATAAAGGTTAAGTGTATTTTGTGTTTTGCTCTGCATTAAATATAAATATCTGTCATATCAAATCCTAGACTAGTTGTAAGCACCCTCTTAAAATCTGTTTCAGGCAGAAAGGAAAGCAATTTGAAATACCCTTTTTAAAAATGACAAAATTCAAATCAGGTAGACCTCATATGGAATAACTCAAGAAAAACTGACATAGTTATTCCTGGAAGAGTTATCCACACACCGAGAACATTGCAACCTCCTTAAAACAGTTGATACTGTTAAGTTACAGTGCCCTTGCAGCAGCTCACTTAGGACCAGTTTCCCAAAATCAAGTAATGTAAAGCAGACCTGTGTCTTCCTTTTTCTTGCTTGTTTCATGTTATCCCGTCCACACTCCCCTCTATGAAATGTGTATTTTTACATAAAAAAAAATTTAACAAAGGAGTCAAAGATTGAAGCCACCAGGGCCCTACACACTTTTGTCAGTGGCTTCCTCACGCTTTCCTGGGACACTTCCAAGCCAGCTTTTGAAATGCTATTTTTTTCCTATAAAACATAGGTCTAGTCTCCCAAAGGTAAGGAAAGCAATGGCCTTTAGGCTGGCTCACCCTTACACTTCCTTTTTTAATTGGCCACCAATGGTATTACGCTTCCATTCCAATGTTAGGAGATAATGACCTGTCATCACTAACAACAGCCTCATTATTTGGAAAAAAACCATCAAATGCTCAAACTCTTTTTTTTGTACTATTCACAGTTTAGGGATTCTAAAGCTTACTAAGGTGTATAGTTCAGGCAGTAAAGTACTTCAGTCAAAGACCAAACTCTGCTTGCTAATGTTTGCTTTACAGTGGTCAGAAATATGGTCAAGGTTGCCTACATAAATATCAGCTCCCATATATTTGTTACTTATATCCTAATGAGCCACTAACAAATGAGTGGATGTAACAGAATAAAGGGTATTTATTGGTACCATGTCTCTTTTTCTAACATGTTTTCCTTCAAAAGCTCAAAAAGTAATGTACTTTGCAGATGTGGTGTGGAAAACCCGTTCTATGGAAGGTAGCAACCCTCAGAATCAGAACAAGGAGACATGAAAGACATTCATGTGCCAAAGTGCTCTTCAACTGAAAGGAATTAAATTGAGAAAACAGAGGAAGAAAATAAATAACAGGGAATAACACAAAAAGATGCAAAGGGAAAAAATAAATAAGAAAAATAAAAAAGAAAAAACAAGTTAATGAGAAGTTCAGCTGCAAATACATACAGTATAAATGTATACAAAGGTAATCCGAAAAACATGTTTAGTCTGTGAATGGAATATGCGGCTTATTTGAACTGTGATTTTTGCATTAGAAAGACCATTCCAACATCAATAACAGATACACATATTTACTTACTCTACTGCTGTAAGCAAATATATCTGTACAATGAGTTGGAAGTTATATTTAAGAGAGTGAGGAACGCAGCCAGATCTCGCTAAGGACAGATGCATTTTGTGTGCAGCAGCTCTGAGCAAAGCAGAAACTTGTAACACTGCTGACATTTGTAAGGTTTTAAAAGTCACCAGCTCTGCTCATAAAACATCTGCAGAAGCCAGCTGCACATGGACAATGCCAAAGAGTAAGGAGAAAACAAGCTAATAATTTTTTCCTTTTAAACCTAAGATGACAGGCTCAAAGGCTGCTGAACAGCCACTTTTTGCTGGGAGAAAGACATGTAAAACTTCTGCAATGAAAGTGAAAGAGGAGGGTGGAATGAATACAGAATTCTACTAATGTGAATGGAAAGTGTACACATAGGGAAAGCAACCTCAGTGGGAAATGCAACAAGGCAATTACAATAGACACCAACTTAAAGAAACACTTTGGAACTCCATATCTGTTTCTGCTGCTTCTTTTGAAGTGTAAAACAATGATTGAAAGCAAATCTAGCTCACTTCCCCTATCACAGAAGGAAGACAGCCTCTCTATAAAAAGAGCAGCTTTCCTGCATGGATAGCACAGGAGTAACTGTACAGCAGGAAGCATGCAAGAGAACGGAGAGTGAAAAGGTCTCCTTAAATATTCCTCGCTCACCAAGGACATATCTATAGGGAATGTCCTCCATATCTAGTTGCCTGGCCTCAAGGCAGGTGTTAGGCTCTGGATTTGTTAAAAGTCCTGTGACTTAAAAAATAATCAAACAATAACAGATGTTAAGCAGTTGCAGCATATATTCTTCTGGATTTGCCTACAAAGAGAAGGAAGGTAATATACAGCAAGTTGACAGTTTAAGTCTTGCCATGATGATTAATGGGATAATCTTGATTTCCCCCATGCTCGGCTGGATGTTTTGGCCTTTGGGCTAGTTAGCTATGCCACAGTCCTCCTGTGAATACAATTTCAACTCCATCGAACAGTTTTGTCTGGAAAAAGAAAAAGATTAGGAATAAAGCTTTTCTTTAAAAATTAGTAAGTAAAAGTCTCTAATGCAAATGCACAGCTTTAGTTATGGCAAAAGAAGAGATAGAGCTCTATCATGGCTTCTCATTCTATGGAAATTTGGTTTCCATAGGACTGTGAGAGCTAAGCAATTACTTAAGTAAAACTATTTTGATATAATTCTTTCTCTAAAGAAACATTTTCAGAACAATTGAAAAAAAAATCACCTCATATATAGTTGCTATTCTCAGAATCTTCCAGTGTATGTACCTTCTAGAAACACCTTCCTACAAGTGCCCTGTTCTCAATTCAAGATACCTTTTGTGGAAAGCACAACAGTATGTAGGAGAAAGGGGACGGAAATGACTGCATAACTAGTGACAGGAAAAAGCAGGAAAAAGACACAAAAAAGATGTTTCTGACTCAGAAAATAGCTAAAGTGTTTCCTGATTCTTCATCAACCAAACAGGTTAAAAGTTCTGAGTTATGCTGCTGTAACAAATTAGTGACATTTGGTTTATAAGCATTTTGATTGACACAATTAAAAGTGATAGTAACAAAAAAACCACCCTGATGACTAGGAAGGCTGCTACTAACTCTAAGAGAATTGGAAAGATTAAAATCCTTTTTCATCGCAATTTTGGCATTTTTCTTATACAGAAAGAAGAGGGATAAGAGAATACAGAAAAATTATGTTCACAGTTTCATAAACTGAACATGTAGCTTAAAATGCTACATGTTTAGAACCTTTCAATTCTTTTTTTTTTTTTTTTTTTTTTTTTTTAAGGAATTGCAAGAGATGGAAACCCAGAGAACTGGACTATTTTTACATTATCAAAACAACATATTTGCTTAAAACCACATTTCTATGAAAACTTTCTAAGGCTAGCCATCCAGAATCAGATATACCAAACTTGCTTTCAGAAATGAGAGAACAGCATTTTTCCTATAACTATTGCAAGTGATCATTTTGTCTTCAACAGTTCACAAATACTTGATCATGTTAATGATATTCTTTTGGGGTTACTAAAAGAATCCTACCAGCTGTCTGTGTTTTACCTAAGGGTTGAATTGGTGATATCAGATTATAGTAAATAGAGTGGCCAAGAACTGAGCACATAGCAAGAATGAAATCTGTTTCTTATTGTAGCTCTTTGTAAACCATTTGTTGACTTTTGTTTGACAAGTTACCTCTTAGGCAAGAGAGAGCCAAACCATGAATACTACAAGCTTGTCATTTTTTCAAATCACTAAAAGTTCAAACAATTGTACTTTAACATTTTCATAATGCAGTAAAGATGTTCTACATAAGTCACTATCTACCAAAGGCAACTCACTGTCACTAATGACTTTAACGCTAACTGGAGTCATATAATATCATCATCTAGCACAGTGTCATCTTATTTGACAGGAGGTAGGCTGCATAGGTTTACACAGGAAGCATTCAACAAAAATACTCTGGGTTCTCCAAGAAAAACTGGGTGAACATTCATGTTTTAGAGGGTCTGTACCACAGTTAGAATGTGTAATTTAGGTTAATACACCATTGCTCAATTTAAACTGGGTAATTGAGCAGCTGTATCAAGACAGTATTAACACCTGGTCCAAAAGTAAGCTGAAGACATGCCCTCCTACACAGGGAGCAAGTCTATATTTTGCCACATAATGCTACCACTAACCCCCCCAAAATTGTCTAATTTTAAATTAGTATGTTGTGTACAGCAGATGCAGCCACACTTCTGACTGTTCCAGAAATGTACCCCACAAGAACTCACAAACTTAAAACTCTGATTAAGGTAGACAATGCAATCACTTTCCATAAAAAAAAAAAATAAAAAGGTAGAGAAAACTTGGATGACTACAATCACGATGCATTCTCCCTGTAAAAAATCTTATTGTGGACATCAAAGAGAATGGGGATCAACACAGTAGCTGCGGGATACTAAAATCAGTGGATACAATTCCTGGCACTTTTAACAAAAGCTTTTTGTAAGTTTCTGGAGAAGGCAGTTTTGTGTAAGATAGGAAACTAGAAAATAAGACGGCTGCAGTAATTAAAATGCACTTGCTATTTTACAGTATTTTTTCTTTTCCATTTCAACTTCATACAGTAATATTTCTTTCTCATTTCTTTTATTTCATATCCATTTCTATTTCCCTTGTTAATGCTATAAAAAAAAAACATAATCTGTGAATAGTCCATTAAAACTGGAATGAAATAACAATGGGACAATTAGTTGCTTATACTGCACTTCACAGCAACACTGTTAAAGAGAGAAAAAATCTACATAAAAATTCACAAACTATATTATTTGCATATCAAATTTAATCGTATGGTCTATTTCCAATATTGGAAGCAAGCTAAGATGCCTCATGAAACATCAATGATTTCTGAATTGTCCCCCAGAGATACTATAAATTAAAACTGTCCTTTCAAATGGAAGACAGGTTTTACTACACCACTGAATGCTGGTAGCATGTACCAGTGCATGGTTAATTAATATTAAGAATCTCATTTTATCCCTGAAACAGAGAATCACTTTTTAGCAGACACAGCATTTATAAAATAATATTCATTTAAAATGATGATATATAGTCTCACATATTTGAATTTTTTCCATCAATAATTACTATGTCATACTGCATATTTTAGGGTTTTGTTTGTGCAGACATTCACACCATAAATAATGCCTTTGATTACCTCAAATACCATTTTTTCAAGTGGAGAAAACATACAGAAAAAAAAATTTAAGTAACCCAGGAAACAGATTATTATGCACAGACCTGACAGGGAGTTTGCTTCTGTTGTTAGGGTGGGGTGCATTTTTATTTTGTGGGTATTTCAGACCTGAAAATTCAACTTGTGCAAAGACCCATGAGGCTCTCCAAAGGGTAGAAATTTCTCCTGATATTGTGAGGCAGCAGCCTCATATTCCACCTATAATATGAACTTCTGCATTAATACCATATTATAAAATACTTCAGTAAGTTATAATATCTATTAGAAACAGGTATGAAGCCTGATGCTTCATTATTTTTCAGTCAATTTACACAATTCAACAAAAAGACAGGTTGCAACATAAGACAGTTGAATACTCAGCTTGTGGGAAGAGAGTAGGGATAGCTGTGATCTTACAAACAGAAGACTTTCTGTTGCAGTTATCTGAGGTCAGTAACTCATAGGGTGAGGAGGATTGAAGCCCTAACCTCATAAAATTGTGGGAAGCACCAAGCTAGCTATTGTCACCGAGATCTTGAGGCTGTCATAGACTGTTCTCTGAAAGTATTACTCAGTACGAATGAATGTTAGAGATGATTAAAAAAAAAGTGAACAAAAATAGAAAAGTGCATTATGCCTCTGTGAAAATTCATGAGCCAGCAGTGTTTTGATGTTGCTTATAATTCTGAACTTGTCTCCAAAAGGACTAAGCTAGAAAGAGCAGCATAGATGATCATGATATCTGCCTAAGGACTTGCTAAATAGCCACAGTCTTGTCAGTATGAAGAAAAGATTACAAAGGGGAGAAAGATTTGCTAGGAGGAACCTAGAAAGTCACAAGCCACTTGGAAAAATTAAATAACAAAGGTGCTGCTTGCACCCCATGCCCCTCTCCAACACCCACCCTCCCCAAATAGGTGTTCTCCACCCAAGGCCCAGACAGGGTTTGGAAATCCTTGCTAGAGAGCACCAGGGCTATTAGGTGTTTACAGGCATTCATGGAGCAAGTGGACAGCTTCATCGGAGAAGAAAAGACCACCAGGCTATTGAATAAAAAGACAGAAAACACTGAGTTACAGGTTGCTGGAAACTGAGGCCTTGTTTTGGAGGAGGTGTCCTCCTTGCACAGCTGTTCTGTGGTGTCCTCCATGTCCTGGAGGCACCTCGAGGCTTCTGCTCGTCACTCCCAGCCTGACAGACTTTGATCTCAGACTACAACAGCCATTCACAGTTTTATAGAATAAACCAGTATCCTGGGTTCAGCTCCAACAGTCATTTTTCTCCTTCTTAGTATCAGGTGCAGTGCTGTGTTTTTGACTTTCAGCCTGGGAACAATGCTGATAACACCGATGCTCTTAGTTCTTGTTCAGTAATGCTTACTCCAATCGAGGACTTCTCAGTCTCATGCTCTGCCAGGGAGGAGGGGAAGCCGGGAGGAAACAGAGACAGGACACCTGACCCAAACTAGCCAAAGGGGTATTCCATACCACAGCACGTCATGCCCAGTATATAAACCACGGGGAGTTACCTGGAAGGCCCAGATCACTGCTCGGGTTGGGCTGGGTTTTGGTCAGCGGGTGGTGAGCAATTGTATTCTCTCCCCTTGTTATTTCCCTTATCATTATTATTGGTGGTAGCAGTAGTAGTTTTGTATTATACCTTCGTTACTGGCCTGTTCTTATCTCAATCCATGGGAGTCACATTCTTTCAATTCTCCTCCCCATCCCTCCGAGAGTGGGGGGAGGAAGAAGCGGGGAGAGCAAGCAGCTGTGTGGTTGTGAGTTACCGGCTGGGCTTAAACGATGACAGTTCTTAGTGGTGCCCAATGTGGGGCACCAAGGGTTGAGATAATGACAGATCTGACCAGAGTGTGTCTAATCATATTTGTGATCAGCATTCATTGTTTCGGATTAACAGTCACTCGTCACAATGTTGATTCATTGGCTCTCAGAGTTGTTGCGCTTGATGTTTCAGCATGTCGTACCTTACTTGCAGCCAATATTTGCTGTTTTAACGTTTATCGGCTGGGGGGGCTGGGCTAAGGTTCTTGTTTCACTGTACTTCATGGTAATGACTTGTAATACAATAGACTCATTGATCATGAAACTGGGCTGGTATGCGTCCTCTGTGGTCATCACCTCTATACTATAGGAGGCATGTAATGGGAATTTTTAACAATAACATATCTTTCTTTTTCCTTCCCTCGGGGGGTCAACCTATGGCGATATATTCCCTCACACCCTCCGCTCCCCCACCAGCCTATTTACAGTAGGAGTAGATTCTGGAAAAGTTAAAGATCCTGAATATCCTTTCAATGCCCTTGAAAGAACCCTGCTCCTTTTGCTGGGAACCAGCTTGTTGCCGCATATGCTATGTTTTGCCTACGGTGTGACCACCCTGAGAACGCCCGATCTTGTCCAATTTCGGAAGCTAAGCAGGGTCTGGCTCGTGTCTTCTCTAAGGTTAGACGGCTATTTAAGAATACTACCAAGAGATCTTCCACAAAGCTGGACAGTCATGAGTGGCAGGGTGCGTGGGATCCTATGGGCAAGCTCTTAAGCCGGTTGGCCTCTCCAGTGCTTTGGAACTTCACCACTGAACAAATGCAGAATCTGGAAAAATTAGTAGAACACTTAGATGAGGTGTGCTGTTGTTCTGGTAATACCAGAGAGGGACAACTCGTTGCAACGTGCTGGTGCTTGGCCTACGCCTACAGGGCCCTGTTCTGTAAGGAGCAGGAAAGAGGTATCCTGGGATCTGATGGCAAAGCAACAGGCAACACAGCTACTCCAACTCCAAGCACAGCAGCTACACCAATTCCAGTGACAAGCACAGCAGCTACTCAAACTCTGACCACAACAGACAATGCAGCTACTCCAACTCCAAGCATCGCAGCTACACCAGCCCCAGTGACAAGCACAGCAGCTACTCAAACCCCAACAGCAACAGACAATGCAGCTGCTGGTGTTACTCAACCCCAAGCGCAACAGCTGCACCAACCCTGACGAGAGATACTGCAGCCACTCCAAACCCAGTGAAAGACACTGTAGCCACTCCAACCCTAGTGGTAGACACTGCAGCCACTTCAAACACAGTGATAGACACTGCAGATAAACCAAAGGACCAATCTGTGCCAAGATCAGTTGCCCCTGTCAGCAAGGAGAAAAGCAAATGACAGCCACAAAGAGCAACCCGTGCAATGAAGAAAGATGAAGACCCAATGCGCTTACTACAGAGGACAGCATCTGAACAAGAGTTATTACTACATGAATCAGAGGAAGACGAAGAAGAAGAAGAGGTGACTTCTTGACCCTGGACCTCGACTGAGCTGCGGAATATGTGAAAAGATTTCACCCGTCTTCCAGGAGAGCACATCGTCACCTGGTTGCTCCGATGCTGGGACAATGGGGCCGACGGTCATGAACTAGAAGGTAGGGAAGCCAAGCAGTTGGGGTCACCTGCTAGGGAAGGAGGAATTGACAAAGCGATAGCAAAAGAGATACGAGCCCTCAGCCTTGGGAGGCGGCTCTTGGCAGCTGTGAAGGAAAGGTTTCCTTACAAGGACGATGTTATGAGTCGCTCAACCAACTGGACCATGATAGAGAGAAGCATCCAGTCCCTGAGGGAATCAGCCATTCTAGAGATGACCTCTTGTAGGCCAGATGCTGGGAATGCACCCATAGATCCAGATGAAGTCGAATCTACACAACCCACGTGGCAGAAACTTACACGGAGTGCGCCATCATCATATGCTCACTCATTGGCATCAATGACCTGGAATGAGGCAGCACCAACAGTAGATGAAGTGACTCAAACAATTGAGGGATGATTTATCCAATCTATCCAACTCCCCACATGTGCCAACCCACACCTCAGTTATTAACAGAAGGTGCCCTATTGCCCGAGAGAGTAGATATAGAAAGTACACGCAGCAGGCCACCTTATGGTTTTACCTGCAGGATCACGGAGAAGACATGAGAAAGTGGGACGGAAAACCTACCTCAGTTCTGGAGCAATGGGTGCATGAAAACAACGGTCAAGGATGATCTTCTCAAGAAAATTGCTGCTCCAGTCCCTGGTGAGCATTTTCTCAGATGGAGTGGAAGAGCTGATTCTACTACAACTCCTGTCATAAGGAATACTAATCCCTTTCTACAAGATGTAAGTGGACAATCTTATGACCACTATTAGAGGGGCCCTGCCTCCAGCCAGGGAGGGACAATCAGTTTTACTGGACTGTGTGGATCAGATGGCCTGGCACATCAGTCCCACAGGAGTATAAGGCTCTAGTAGACATCGGTGCAGAGTGTACCCTGATGCCATCAAAGTATCAAGGGGTGGAACCCAGTTATATTTCTGGAGTGACAGGAGGATCCCAAGAGTTGGCTGTACTGGAGGCTGAAGTCAGCCTGACTGGGAGGAAGTGGCAAAAGCACCACATTGTGACTGGTCCAGGGGCTCCATGTATCCTTGGCATAGACTATCTCAGGAGAGGGTACTTCAAAGGCCCAAAAGAGTACCGATGGGCTTTTGGTATCACTGCCTTGGAGACAGAGGAAATTAAGCAGCTGTCCACCTTGCCCAGACTCTCAGAGGATCCTTCTGTTGTGGGGTTGCTGAAGGTCAAAGAACAACAAGTGTCAATAGCGATCACGACAGTGCACCGGCGGCAATATCGCACCAACTGAGACTCCCTGATTCCCATCCATAAGCTGATCCGTGGACTGGAGAGCCAAGGAGTGATCAGCAGGACCCCCTCACCCTTTAATAGCCCCATATGGCCAGTGCAAAAGCCTAACGGAGAGTGGAGACTAACAGTAGACTATCGTGGCCTGAACAAAGTCACACCACCATTGAGTGCTGCCGTACCAGACATGCTAGAACTTCAGTATGAAATGGAGATAAAGGCAGTCAAGTGGTATGCCACAATTAACATTGCCAATGCATTTTTCTCAATCCCTTTGGCAGCAGAATGCAGGCCACAGTTTGCTTTCACTTGGAGGGGCGTCCAGTACACTTGGAACCGACTGCCCCAGGGGTGGAAACACAGCCCTACCATCTGCCATGGATTGATCCAGACTGCACTGGAACAGGGACAAGCTCCAGACCACCTGCAATACATGATGACATCATCGTGTGGGGTGATACAGCAGAAGAAGTTTTTGAGAAAGGGAGGAAAATAATCCAAATCCTGCTGAAGGCCGGTTTTGCCATAAAACAGAGTAAGGTCAAGGGAAATGCACAGGAGATTCAGTTTTTGGGAATCAAATGGCAAGGTGAATGTCGTCAGATCCCCACAAATGTGATCAACAAGATAACAGCAATGTCTCCACCAACTAATAAGAAAGAAACACAAGCTTTCTTAGGTGTTGTGGGGTTCTGGAGAATGCACATCCCAAATTACAGTCTGATTGTAAGCCCTCTCTATCACGTGATGCGGAAGAAGAATGATTTCAAATGGGGCCGTGAGCAACAACAAGCCTTTGAACAAATTAAATGAGAGATAGTTCGTGCAGTAGCCCTTGGACCAGTCCGGACCAGGCCAGGTGTGAAAAATGTGCTCTCTACTGCAGCCGGGGAGAATAGTTCTACCTGGAGCCTCTGGCAGAAAGCTCCAGGGGAGACTCGAGGTCAACCCCTCGGCTTTTGGAATCGGGGATATAAAGGGTCCAAGGCCAGCTATACTCCCACTGAAAAAGAGATACTGGCAGTCTATGAAGGGGTTCGAGCTGCTTCAGAAGTGATTGGCGCTGAAGCACAGCTCCTCCTGACACCCCAGTTGCCTGTGCTGGGCTGGATGTTCAAAGGCAGGGTCTCCTCTACACATCATGCAACTGATGCTACACGGAGTAAGTGGGCCGCACTAATAACACAGTGAGCTCGAACAGGAAATCCCAGTCGTCCAGGAATTCTAGAAGTCAACAGGGACTGGCCAGAGGGCAAAGATTTTGGGATGTCACCAGAGGAGAAGGTGACGCATGCTGAAGAGGCGCCACCATATAATGAACTGTCAGAAAGTGAAAAGCAATATGCCTTGTTTACTGATGGGTCCTGCCATATTGTGGGAAAGCATCGGAGATGGAAGGCAGCTGTGTGGGGTCCCCTGTGACAAGTTGCAGAAACTGCTGAAGGAGAGGGTGAATCGAGTCAGTTTGCAGAGGTGAAAGCCATCCAGCTGGCCTTGGACATTGCTGAACAAGAAAAATGGCCAGTTCTTTATCTCTATACTGACTGGATGGCGGCAAATGCCCTGTGGGGGTGGTTGCAGCAATGGAAGCAGAGCAACTGGCAACGCAGAGGTAAACCCATCTGGGCTGCTGCACTGTGGCAAGATATCGCTGCCCGGTTGCAGAAGCTGGTGGTGAATTACTTTTAGCCTGGTGGGCCCATGACATCCCAGGCCATCAAGGCAGAGATGCAACATACAGATGGGCTCATGATCGAGGAGTGGTCTTAACAATGGACACTATTGCCCAGGTTATTCATGAACGTGAAACACGCTGCAGTTAAGCAAGCCAAGTGGTTAAAGCCTCTCTGGTATGGAGGATGATGGCTGAAGTACAAATATGGGGAGGCCTGGCAGATTGAATATATCACACTCCCACTGACCCACCAAGGCAAGCACCATGTGCTTACCACGGTGGAAGCAACCGTCAGTTGGCTGGAAACAAATGCTCTGCCCCACGCCACTGCCCAGTCAGACATCTACTGCATACTTCAAGGTGTTGAGGCTGGTTTTAGGGTATGATACAATTCCATTTACCAAACAGCTACAGTAACGTTAATGTAGAGCATGACTGAACATAGACAAGAGAGATTATTAAAACTTTAAGGCAATACAGCCAAAGTCTTAAATCATACAACTGCCCCCAGCTGAGTTCAGGTTTCTCTAGGTATTAAATCCTTTAGCTGAGAGACTGCCTTTCTTTTGGGGCTTTTTGAAGTTAATAGATACTGCTCACAACTTCACCACTTTCAATTCAACCTTTTTTCTTGAACTGGCTGTTATTTAGTTTCTACACTTTATAGAGCTCCATCTCAGATTAGCAATCTCTGCCCATATAATTACTTCCAGGATCCTAATGTAATGGGTGAAGTTCATTACTGAAAGTACCAGCATAATTCAACCATGATTTCCTACCAATTTCCAACAAGCTTCCAAGTGCAGAAGCATACATTTTAAAAAGTTCCTTCAAAATGCTTAAAATGTATTGTATGAAAAAATGGGGCACAGGTTGAGAAGACTGCCCCAGTGTTGCAATACATCAGGAAGGAGAGAGAGAAAGGGAGAAAAGCAGGGAAGGTGGGAAGGGTGAAGAACATGCTAGGTTAACTGAAAACCAAACAAAATGCCAGAATATTTAATAAACACATAAACTACCTCTGAGGTGTCCTTTTAAAAGATTGTACAGTAAGAAGTGGGTTCAAAACCAAGTTTTGGAGCCCTACCTGAACAAACCCCGTAACTCTTGTTTTCTTTTGATATCTGATGGGTTGAATACTACAATTTGTCAAGATCCTGAAGGACATATTCCCTTAAAAGCAAAAACTTCGTCTGCAAGAACAAAAATAACTAAAATAACCTCTACTGTTTAAAAGACAATTTCTTCTTATTCATAATCTATTAACTAGCAATAAAGTGTTCAAACTCTGGAAAAATCAGAAAATATTTGTTTTCCTGCTTTCCAAAACAGGTCCAGTATTACAGAATTTCATATGTTGAAGTTACTAGTCAAAACAACTTTCTTGGCCCATTTTGGTCAAACTCTCAATAAAAATCAAAACATCTCATTCTTTTTTATTCCAAGCCAGTCATTTTGGAAACTGTTGGTGGCAGACACTGTATCCATCCTTCAGCTCTAGTTAAGTGCTATTAGTTATATGGACTTAATATATGACCTATTCAAAAGCAATGTGTTGAAAACATTCTTCTAAGCCATTGGCTGCTAATGAAATATCAGCTCTTCCACATTAAGTTATATTATATTATGGTGTTGCTTCACCTCTTCACAAAGTAATTCTTCACTAAGAGATCAAGGATGCTGCCAATCCCTTACCCTTTAATCAAATCCGAATGCTCAGATGTTTTATCTGGCTTCTACTTGTTAGTTTGGCCTTGCACAAAGCCCTGTTTAACTCCTATGTGGTTTCTGTAAAGTCTGACAGGATGTCTTGGCATGATTACAGCTCCTATATGTGCTCAGGTTATTACTGCAGTATTATAAACTATAAAAAAGTGTTGTCAACTGGGAATTAGCAAACCAGCTAAGATAAAATAACTGTAATCCTGCACCTTCATTAAAACTGGGTTCAAACTGTGATTATCAAAAAGTAGGAACTATGAGCTTGCAGCTAATGCCTCAGCTATATGATGAAGGCTCTGATTCCTGGTAGTCTCAAAGATTTATTGCTTGATCTGGAGCTGTGCCTTATAGAGCCCTGAGACTGCAAGCACTTGCTGATAAGGCATCTAGTCATATTTGCAAAAATTTCTCAAAAGGTCCTTGCATGTCACTGACTTTCAATATCATGCAAGCATGAAAACTATATACATATTACACATATATACACATGCACCTCTAAAGACCTGTATGCCTTGAAAATGTTGAAAGTTGTGTGTTCTCACCAGTTTTCAGCTGTACATTTGAGATAGCATTGTCAAATCTACTTCACTGCAGTGTTCAGAAGATTTTACCTGAAAACCACCCTGATGGTCAGGATGGCTTGTGGTCTTACAGTCATAAGACATGGCCACACCACACACCATCCTCCAGCAAGAGTGTAGAAAGACCTCAGTACAAAGCAGTTAGTTTTTTCATTATTCTGTCTGAGAAATTTCTGGCACTACTTCTGTGAGAACTGTTGCAAAAGAAAAGAGATAGGGCTAGGAAATACTTTATTTTTTCTCTTTTTAATATTAACCATCTGCTTTCCTAGATGAAACATATTACTAAAAAAGCATATTTCTCCCTTGTGACCCCCTCCTCAGAATCCCCACCCATGGAGATCCTTGGATTAACTTCTTTTATAGAAGTCCAAAATCCATCAGCCCATAAAGCAAATCCTTCAAACACAACTATTATTACACTGTTTGCAAAAAAATAAGGTTGTTTCAGAAATTTGTATACACCAGAGGACCCTTCAGGTAAAGGAAATCCATGAATCACAGAAGAGGTATAACACCTCCGTGCAGCATCACACTAATTGGACTGTCATGAAGGTAGCTGTTCAAGACTAATGAATTAAATGGGGAAAAAGAATGATAATATCATCTCCTGAAAGGTCTGAAAGAGATATTAAAAGCACTTGAGCCAATGGTGTGGATTGACTGAAAAAGCAGAAATCCAAACAAAGCTCAAAAGGCACTTTTAATTTTGGTCCTTTCTTTAGGGTTTGTCAAATAATTAAAGGAAGAATAAGGACATGGATATCATATAAAAGCAAAATGGAAGTTTTAAAGAAAAATTCTAATCTTTACTGAATTTTGTTTTGAAATTATAAAAGTGAAAACCTCATTAATTTTTCCCTGTTGGACACAAAGATACAAGTTTTTTAATAATCCACAAATTTCATTGTTTTTTCCAGTATAAAAAATGGGTAGTTTCTCTCCATTAACATCAGCGAAAAGAAGTAGCATTAGAAGTAACAGAGTCTGATGAGTAATTGTTACACATTTATTACCTAAGACTGAAGCATTCTAAAATTCTTAAAGAGATTCAGCAGACTTGTCCTCAATGCATCTCTTTTTACATTTCAAGAGGAATCTGCAGTTCTGTGGTAAAAGCAACTCAATCAGCGTGTTCTTCTATTCTATTTTGTAATGAAGGCACAGCATTCAAAATCAAATTCAACTTCCAATTCCACACTAAAAGTGTGGTTTCCATGACAGGCAACTCTCTCAGTTAATTTCAAAGATGAGAATTCAATTAGCAGAAAGTGATACCTGGATGTAGATTTTAGTTGTAGATTTTAGTTTTATTCTAGACCCTATCGCAAAACCCACATCCAGATAACATCCTGAAACTCTATCTCTTTAAGCATGATCTTCCTCGAATGGTGGCAGATCTGTTGTGTTCAAATGCTAGAGCTTCTTGGTATACTAATAACTTCTGAAAAGATTACAGAAGGCTATATATACACCAAACTGTTAACATCATTTGAAAACTCTGGAGAGAAAGAGATGAGCTAGGTGACTTACCTACAGTATGGAGAACGCTATTTTTGCAGAACTGGGAGTTCTGCAAAACACATTTCCCCAGCTTTAGCATACCTTTTGCTGACAAGAATAAAAGGAAACACCATGGTGGCTTTTCCCAATTTTAAGGCCTGATTGTGATTTCTCAGCAAGATACAGCAAGAATAAGTCAGATCTACATTTACAAATATTAAAAATTGTTATGTATAGTTTTGAAGAAGGTTCTGTAGACCTTTCATCAGATGTTTTCTGTATTTGGCACTGATGACCTGAGCTCTGCATAACACAAGTTAGCTCTTTGTTGATATGTAGTTTTATGTTTTCATACTTTTTAAAAATCTTTCTACCCACAATCAAATCTGGATTTGCTTTTTATTTAAAAGTTAAGTTCATCTTTCTTGATAAGCATACTATATTGCTTTAATTTTGTTAACAGTATTCAAATATCTGTCTTTACAGTACCTTGCAGGATATGAATATTCAAGAGATCTTCTCCTACTAAGCAATTTCAATTAATCTATCTTTCACATCATAATCAGAAAAATGGTTTGCATTTTTTTACAGAAAATGGACAGAGTCCCAGAAATCCATTGCGTACCAGAATTTAAAATTCCCACTGTTCAGAGGAGAAATCATGCAGGATTTACTACCAATCAGGTTGCAATAAATGTTACTTTGAATTAGATATGCTTTAATTCACCATCACTTTTGATCTCTAGGCATCCTGTTGGAGTTCTGCTGTTAACTGAAGCACATAGTGCTTTTGTTACTCATTAATGGCCCTATTCAACAGAAATTGAATTTCCACAGCTGCCAAGCACTGCAAGCTCCTCAGGCTATGTACCCACAGAGCCTACTCCTGATGCAACTGATAGAATTTTCTTTCCAGACAGTGAAAGCTTTCTCCAGGGCTGCCGTACCATCTCAAATGGCCTTCCACAGCCCACTCATCTAGACCCAAAGAGAAAATACGTATCCAGGTAGTGGACTGAACTGTTTCTGGAAGTGTTAATACACCTCTCTATTTCACAAGGTATCCTCTGAACATTACAAGGCTTTCCAAATATTTCAAGTCACAAGTGTGCTACCAATCTGGCATGAAAATACTCTATGAAATTTGATGAGAGCAGACATTTTTATTGAGCTGAAAACAAGCAATAAGAAAGCATGCATTTTCAATGCTTTCATGCTTCCATTTTGTCAAAGGATATCCACATTTGGTTCTTAATGTTTCCACAAAATGTTTCTCAGGATACAGGATTCCTACTTTCCTAGGAAGTCTCCTGAACTCACAAAAAGCTGAAGATGTTCTCATAGTCACTTCATTTCCATAGCTATTTTATGTTAGATGATTAATGTGCTGACATGGAACCAAAATTGGAACCTGTACTCTAGGACTTCAGATGATGCCAATGATTTCTGCTAGATATAGGAGCTTAACATAAATTTGTTGTTAATTTTCGTTTCTCAAGTAACATAATCCTGACTAAAATTATTAAACTTCAAGGAAAGCATTTTAATATAGCACTTGTCAAAACCCTGGAATTTCTGTACATGTATGTACAGTATTCTTTTCATGTCTTTCTTACTTTATCAGTCAATCAGCTGATGTTGAGGTTGCAGAAAGGCATTAAACACCAGCTGAGCATCATGACTTATGGACATGGAATACTATGGTTAAACAGCACCACCAAGAAAGCCTTTCTGGCTTTTGCCACCTGATTTCTGCCTGAAAAGATATCTTGAGGTATACCTAAACAGTTTTCAACTTGTTAGTCTTTTACAGCCCCTGCCTACCACAAGGAGGGAGGACCTACAGTAAAAGTGGTTTATTTCCATGCTAATAATTAGCAGGGGAAAACCCATTTTTTTTCTCAAAATACCCAGGTCTCAATATTATCAAAATGGCATGCAGTGTTCCTGTTTATCTTTGAAATGAGAAATTGTCTGAATTTATACAGTTTTAACCTGCTGCTAGTCTGATTTTCTTTTTACTACAGATATATACAAAATTCTAATGAATTTCTAAATTCATGCCAGAAAGGTACATTTAGATAATCACAGCACTAAAATTAGTATCTATAGATTAAAAACTCAAAGTTACAAAATATAATAAACTAAATACAAGACAAATCCATCAGATAAGTTAATTCTTTGCCAGCATGAAAATTCACTATATTCAGTGTGACTTCTTGTAGGTACCAGGACTAATCTCCTATATTTCCAGAATCTACACCAATGTTAGTCTGCAGATCACGGAAAGCATGACTTTACAAGTGGTCTTTGTAATTTCATGAATAAAAGGTTAGCAGCACAGGGTATACTTATTTTATTCAAGTATAACAGAAATCAATATAATTTAACAGAAATTGCTACTAAGCTTCATGTTAACTGAATATGTATATACTTTTTTTTTTTTTTTTTGATGTTGTATTTTTACCTTTCCTGGGTAAGCCCTGCATATCAATCTTTCATATTAAACAAAGAAGTTTAACTAAGACTAAGTCAGTGAATTCAGCTGCAGGAAAATAAAGAATGGACTATCTACTATCATATGCTTCAGTCAGGGAGTCCTTTGTGAGCATCAGAAGAGATAAATACCTTTGTCATTTTCATGACATTTTATTGTGCAGCACCTGGCACAAGACAATCATAGAATCATAGAATAGTAAGGGTTGGAAAGGACCTTAAGATCATCTAGTTCCAAGCCCCCTGCCATGGGCAGGGACACCTTGCCCTAAACAATGTGGTTCAAGGCTCTGTCCAACCTGGCCTTGAACACCACCAGGGATGGAGCATCCACAACCTCCCTGGGCAACCCATTCCAGTGCTTCACCACCCTCACTGTAAAGAACTTCTTCCTTATATCTAATCTAAACTTCCCCTGTTTAAGTTTGAACCCCTTACCCCCTGTCCTACTACTACAGTCCCTAAGGAAGAGTCCTTCCCCAGCAACCTTATAGACCCCCCTCAGATACTGGAAGGCGGCTATGAGGTCTCCATGCAGCCTTCTCTTCTCCAGGATGAACAGCCCCAACTCTCTCAGCCTGTCTTCATATGGGAGGTGCTCCAGCCCTCTTATCATCCTCGTGGCCCTCCTCTGGACTCACTCCAACAGCTCCGTGTCCTTTTTATGTTGAGGACACCAGAACTGTATGCAGTACTCCAAGTGAGGTCTCACAAGAGCAGAGCAGAGGGGCAGGATCACCTCCTTCGACCTGCTGGTCACGCTTCTTTTGATGCAGCTCAGGATACGGTTGGCTTTCTTGGCTGCAAGCGCACACTGCTGGCTCATGTTAAGCTTCTCGTCAACCAACACCCCCAAGTCCTTTTCTGCAGGGCTGCTCTGAATCTCTTCTCTGCCCAGCCTGTAGCAGTGCCTGAGATTGCCCTGACCCAGGTGTAGGAACTTACACTTGGCTTGGTTAAACTTCATAAGGTTGGCATCAGCCCACCTCACAAGCTTGTCAAGGTCCCTCTGGATGGCATCCCTTCCCTCCAGCGTATCAACCGAACCACACAGCTTGGTGTCATCGGCAAACTTGCTGAGGGCGCATCAATCCCACTGTCCATGTCGCTGACAAAGATGTTGAACAGGACCGGTCCCAACACCGATCACTGAGGGACACCACTCGTTACAGGTTTCCAACTGGACATCGAGCCATTTACCGCAACTCTTTGCGTGCGGCCATCGAGCCAGTTTTTTATCCACTGAGTGGTCCATCTATCAAATTGATGTCTCTCCAATTTAGAGACAAGGATGTCATGCGGGACAGTGTCGAACGCTTTGCACAAGTCCAGGTAGATGACGTCAACTGCTCTGCTGCTGTCCATCAGTTCCGTGGCTCCATCATAGAAGGCCACCAAATTGGTCAGACAGGATTTGCCCTTAGTGAAGCCATGTTGGCTGTCACCAACCACCTCGTTGTTTTTCATGTGCCTTAGCATGTTTTCCAGGAGAAACTGTTCCAAGATTTTGCCAGGCACAGAGGTGAGACTGACTGGTCTGTAGTTCCCTGGGTCTTCCATCTTCCCCTTCTTGAAAATGGGGGTTATATTACCCTTCTTCCAGTCATCGGGAACTTCACCTGACTGCCAGGATTTTTCAAATATGATGGACAGTGGTTTAGCAACTTCATTTGCCAGCTCCTTCAGAACCCGTGGATGGATTTCATCAGGTCCTGGACTTGTGCACGTTCAGGTTCTTAAGATGGTCTCGAACCTGATCCTCTCCTACAGTGGGCCTAAGGTCTTCATTTTCACAGTCCCTGCATTTGCTTTCCAAAACTTTCCTGGTGTGGTCAGAGCATTTGCTGGTGAAGATGGATCTCAATTACATATGTCTACAAAGATAGCACTATTGCTATTGATAATAAGCGTTCATGCTTCTAATTCCCCGCTCTCAGATGGGGTCATAGAACATACTGCACTGTACAGAGTCCAGCTGATCTTTATACTGGACTATAAAATCACAGAACCATAGAATATCTCTAGTTGGAAGATAGCCATGTCATCGAGTCCAACTCCTTGCTGCTCACAGGAAAACCCAAAACTAAACCATATGACTAAAAGTGTCATCCAGATGCTCCTTGAACTGTCGGATTTGGTGCCATGACCACTTCCCTGGGAGCCTGTTCCAGCGCCCAACCACCCTCTCAGTGAAGAACCTTCCTCTCTGTAAGGCTTCTCCATCCTCAAGGGAGTTCACAGCTCCTCCTAATTCAGTATCATCAGCAAAAACTGTTTAATATACATTCAATTCCTGCATCCAGATCACTTATAAAAACATTAAAGAGCACTGACCTTAAAACTGAGCCCTGTAGAACTATCAACATTTTCTTGACTTTTCCATCCACTTTAGTTTCTCGTGCTGTACTTCTATTTAGGTTGTTTTCTTGCTTCTGTGATTTAAAAAAAGAGATAAAATAAAAATTAAGCATTTGTGAAACACTTTCAAATTATGAACAAAGTTATATAAGATAGTTTTAGTTGCACAGAATTCTAAATCTTTAGGATAAAATTTCAAGAAAAACCAATTAAATGCTCCAAAAATGGTTACTGTTCTACCCAAAGACCTCTTCAAATTCTCAGACTACTTGCATTGTATGTTTTGCATAAAATGAAGACAACAAGGTGCAAAAGTTTTAGTTCATGCTTTTGTACCAAACAAGGACCTGAAAAATGTGTCTCTAAAAATTATCTAAAAGACTGCCAGCAATGGAAAAACCACAATAACCCCCAAGTCATGTATTCCACTGTTTCACCATCCTTACCACTGGAAAGGGCTTTTGCTGATTTCTACCTTGACCTTTCTTCCTTCTTGCAATCTGACCTCATCAGCACTCTCCCCTCCACAGAAGGGGGAATTAGTAATTCTTTTCCTTTTGGCAACAACCCTTCTAATTTTACAAATAATTGCTTCTCAGTGTTTTCCCAACCCTTCCTTTAAGATAAACATTTACAGGCCTTTCAAATTTTTTCTCACAGGTCACATCTGCCAGAGCACTGTTCTTTTCTGGATTCATCTCAATTTAGCTATGACTCTCCTTGAGTACGCTAAATGAGGTGTTTCTCTGGTAAGAGCTCAGGTGCACTACTCAAGAACCAATACTGTGCCCCATTCATGTTTCTTTTCATATGAGTTAATACCCTATATTTCCTTAAGGGCACCCACCCTGTACTTGTGGAGTTCCTATGTCAACGTGTTAGCTTTCATCTCTTTCATCTTAGTTTTTCCCCCAGATCATCTTTATAACTTTTTTTCCCTACAGTTAGTCACCTCCAAATGTAAGTAAGAAGAGTTTTCATTTTCAATAAAATCTGAGTGGCCTTAGACCCACTCTAATGGAACAACAATAGATACATATCCCCATTTCAACAGTTAATTTGTACGAACAGATTCTCTAAATGCTGCTAATTAGTACTGCAATATTTTCAATCTTATGCAATATTTTTAGTTTTTCAGACACCAAGATGTGTTTTCCTAGCTGCTCTTTCAGGCTGCTTTATTATCCAGTCAAAAGCTGGTGACATTTAATGTGTCTCCTGTATCCAAACTGCTTTTCACCCTGCTGTAATTTCTTTTTACTAATTTTGTCCTCAATAAATCCAGGTCAGTTGCTACTCTTTTCCTTGCTATATTTCAAATACTCAGAATTCTGGGAACTGTAGTAGATTGTTGGTCCACACTTCTTGGATCTTGGATCTCTTCTGTCCCTGTTTCTGTTTAAAAGTTAATAGTAGGCACTACATTTGCCATTTTCTAGCACTCCTTTTCCACAGCTGTCTTCCATCATTTCTCAAAGGCAAATTCTAACCATTCTGAAATTGCTTCAGCAAGGTCACTAAACATACTATTATGAAGTTTATCAGAATAGACAATTTGAAACCAACTAATTTATCTAAGTGCTCTCTAATCTGTTCTTTCTGCAGTTCAGATTGAGCCTTTTGTCATTAGTATTAACTGTGTTAACCATCTGCTCCTGACTGACTGTTTTGTTAAGACTAAATGCAACAAGGCCATCATCGATGATTTTCAGTTTGGAAAGGGAAAGGTTTTCCTTTTCTCTTCAACTTCCCTTTACTAATAATAGACTTGCAGAATTTACAATTAACGTTTTACCCTTGATATTTTCTTCTACTTAACCTCATTCTGTGCCTTGACTTTCTGATTTTGTTAGTACATTTTACTTCTCTTCAGCCTTATTTATCTATCTGTCCTGTGCCAGCAATCTGTAGCTTCTTTTTCATGAGGCTTTCTTCCCATGTAATCTCGACTAACAATTCTGAGAGTTCATTGAAATGTGCTTTCTGGAAGTTCATGATCTTTATTTTGCTTTCTCCCTTCCTCCCTTCCAAAAGGATCATAAAATCTTGTTTCAGTTCACAGCCTCAGGCAGTTCCAGATATGATTGCCCTGTCTTTCTACTTTCTGCCTCCACCTTCTCTAGCAAAATAAAGAAGAACCTGTCGATTCCTGTATTTTGTTGAGCAGCCTGGGTCTTTACATGGATTCGTTAAAATCTTCCATTGGACACTAAGTTTTATACTTGGTGTTTTCTATGCTGTGTTTTGGGTTTGTTATCTGATAAAAGATAACAAAAATCATCTAGACTTCTACCATGCAAGTCCACACCTTTTATCATAGACTTTGAGCAAGTCTAACTGCAAATATACTGAAAACCTTACAGCAAGCATGGTGTGTCCTTCATGTTAAAGATTATATCTTTTTTTTTCCTGAGCAAGTTATACACTTGTATGTTAGCATTCCAGTAATGAGTAATTCCACAAAACCTGTTATACTAGTTAAATGATACTCCTGATTGTGTATTAAATTTACAACTTTCCCTGTTTATAGTCCATATTGTTTCATTTGTGTGCTAACATGCAAGATGTTAATTTTGTTAGCTTTCATGAGCTAACTCAGTTTTGTAATCTTGTCTAGAAGACTGTTTATGATCATTGATGGTTTCTTCTCACATCCTACTTCTTGATATTCACTGAGGCAAGCAGTAAAAGTGCAGAGGTTCTTTCTCCCTCTTTTTAGGTAAAATCATTCTTGTCCAGTAGCCCATGAAATATCCCTAGAAAATATTTTATACTTATTTTTTCAAAAATGCCAATGCAGTCAACACAACTCAAAGATCTGAGTTCAAATTACATAGTGTTTGAGGGGCACTTTTCTGTTTGCTTAATTTCCTAAACAAAGCCAAAAAAACTGAAAGGAATAAATATGTCCACCTTTCAAGAAGCGAATATTGAACATTATTTCTCTATTCAACCAGGTGAAGTTCCTTCAGAAGCTAATTTCTTTTTTTCTCTTTTCTTTTTCTTTTTTTTTTTTTCTAAAATCAGCAAAATCTGAGAGTGATCTTCCTCTTTGATTGGATTATTCCATAGCTGCCTATTTCAAGACTTGCTGAGAGATAGATAAGACCAGTTTTGTTCCATATGCTGAATGTGTAAGCTCCAGGGAAACCTCACATGTCAGCAAAGGGAATTAGACCTGACATTAATTGCCACCAAGTCTATTACAGTAAATACTTCCTACCCCTGTTTACACTCTGTTGCATCCACCTTGGATGTTTTTCACATAGGCTGGCCGTTGCTGCTCCTAACAGTTGGACACCATTCTGATAAATTCAATGGTAAATCCAGCTAACAATGCAACTAATAATACAAAATAATAGAATTAGATACTCAGTGTTTTTAAAAAGCAAAACAGATCTTTTCTTTCTTTTCTATCAATCACAGGCCTTCTAGGGTTAGTATCTCCGGCTGGGAAGAAGGAATAAAGCACAAAGAGCAACACATAAAACAGCTCATCAGACTTCTGAAAACAGTCTCTTCAAACTTAATTGTCTAGTTTTGATGGTACACTTATGAGCTGGATTTTGTCACAGAGCTGCTCCAGTGCTCTCATGGACAAAAACTTCTTTTCGTATCATCTGTAACACCTGTTATAGCTTGCTCTTGAGAATGAACTGGCTTAAAAACTTTTATGAGAAAAAGCAAACCGTTTGGTTTTAGAATTTGTCAGTTACTGAGCCTGTATTGTCCAGGTGCTGTTTGGCCTAACACAACGTGTAAATCTGGTTGAAATAGGAATTCAGAAAAACAGGCTGCGTTCAAGAACCATAAGTACCAATCTAGATGTTTTCTTCACTCTAGGTAAGCTAGAATGGGATACATTAAATTACTTGTATTCAGTTGTTACAGGAAGCATTGAAGTTTGGGGTTTAGTCAAATGTGTAGGTATGATGCCCTTCAGAGGAAACAATTTTTGTATACTGCCTTAGAAGTGTCAGAGGAGTTGAGATTTTATAATTTGAATTACTGTATTGGACCTTTACAGTACACGGTGTTCTCTGAAGTAGTTTGCTTCTTATTCTTCATCCCTGCCATCTTCATCAAATAACTTGATCATCTCAGTAATGTAGATGTTGACGTCTTTCCTGTGGTCTGCAAGGCCTTGAGATATTGGCTGATTTGATTTGTGCCTTTTGTGTGATTTATTGTAATCATATGCAGTACTCAAGTTTTTCATCTGTGTTTCCTGCAGTCTCAACTGCTTTTCATGTGACTATCTTGGTTTCTTCATCTGCTATTGGTTCGTGGTGCACCAATCATCTCCCCCTACTGTCACTGGGATCTGGGTAGCTGTCAGCTATGAGAAGTGCTATCAATCAGATGTGTTAGCGCATCAGTCTTTGACGCAGCGGAGTTTTCTTGTGGTCTACATATCAAAAGAATAGTACTTACGTACTCATCTGCTCACTACTCAACTTCTTCAGGGTCCTGTCTAGAAAATGATGAAGGTACAACAGGTACTTTGCTTGGGATTCAAGCCAGGCCTTTAGTGAAAAAATGAATGAAAAACACTGAAGAGGATGACTCAGAAAAGAATTGTGCAGATTGCTATGTCAGGGTCTTAGCAAGTCAAATACTCTGTATCCAACAGTCTCGGTAACCAGCTGCTTCAAATTTTGTTTAACTTCTCTTAAACTGAAATTGCCCTTTAGCCTCACAGCTTTTTAAGTACATAAGAGTCAATGCAACCTACAGAATGAAATACAGAGATACCTAACAGGCAGGCCCACTCTGGTCACCCAGGCTGAGAATGACTGCAAATGGCACACAGCTTATAACACAGCAGTACCACACAGGAGAGTTTTTCCATTCCACCTGGACTATCCATACAGAGCAACTTATTCTGACAAAGAAAGGTAAATTCCCTATATATCTGCACCAGCTCCCTATGCTCATTGCATCAGCTCCTTATGTTTTTTTCAATACAGGGGGCTTCCCAGTAGAGAATGGATTTCATCAACATCACACAGTGAGTGTTAATCATTAGTCTTCCATCAGCTTTGTGCCAGTAAATTTAATTAGTTCATCTTACCTTTTAGAGCTTAAAATGCATCTTTGTGAGATTATTAACTCTTTTTATTAAAAAAAAAAAGTCACGTCATTTTTAAATCAGTTTATGTCCAAGATGTTTGCTTTCCCAGAGCATGAGATCTCTTTTTATGAGAACACTTTTATCAATTATAGCCAAAGACACTTCAAAACTTGCTTACCTTTTTTTAATAAAAAAAACCTCACAGGATGGTTGACCTCCATGTAGTTCAAACTGAGCAAGGTAGATCTTGATAAAAATGTCAGTAAGTAGTAATTTATCAGTAGAAAAAAGTACATATTATGACAGACCTTAGAGAATTGGGGATTAGAATTTTTCGCCCACTTGGAAGTTCAAATCTATATCATGGGAAGGAGAAGGAGAAGGGAAGGAGAAAATATTTCTCTTTGTTCTTACCATCTCACTTTGTATTTTCCTTTCTGGAAAAAAAGAACTGAAATACCAAGAGTTGTTGAAAAAAAAAATATATATATATATAGAGAGAGAGAGAGGGAGAGACAGACCACATTGTGGTAGTCATCCTATTGTGGATTGCTGTTAAAGAGTTTTCTTTTAAATACATTGTAATTCAGACATCTACAGGAGATTTTGTAAAATATCCTTGATATCCATATCTTAAAAAAGAAGCAATCTTGTGGGAGCCTGAAAGTGTGAAGAGTTTTAGTTTCACCCATTATACAATAATAGCATAATTGACTTTGTCAGCCCAAATCTTCTTTAATACATGCAATTTTCACAGGTTTCCCTTCTTGTTCTGTCAAAATTACTAGAGTGAAATTGGAAGGGAATGCGATGTCTCCGCAACAGTAGTTTGACATCTTATCGTACATTGGTCTGGGTAAGTGACTAGGCCTGAATGAGCAACACGACCATAATGAGGTATCTTGCCATGTAGTTTGCACACATACATTGCTTATCTGGCTCCAACATGTAAACAAACCACATTACAATTAGATGTCAAATTACTGTTGCAATGACATTTTGCTTTCTAAAGAACTTCTCAACAAGAGCAAAACAGAAGGGGAATAACAACCAAGCCACAATTTTTCTGGAAATCTGTAATTGCAGCGTTATACACTTGCTTAAGTCCTCATTCTGGGCACAGCTGAAAGCTGAGTTGTCTCAAGTTTCTCACCTGACATCAGGCTTCCCAGTATCTCAGCCCTCCTCCTCTAGGGTGAATGATGGCAGGAGCTGTCAATCAATTTATCAACCCTTGAGATGTATAGCCAGTTGTGGCAGTGAACAGATTCCCTCTGTGACAGAAGGATACCTTTGAAATGATGCTGTGCTTCCAGGGAAGCAGAAAGCAGCAGTGACATGATTAAGGTGACCAGCACTTGGCAGAGGATGCAAAACAGGACAGTCTCATCAGCATCCATCTGAAAGGCATACTTGAGAAGCACAAAGCAAGAGAACTTCTTAGAATTGACTCTGTTGGCTATTGCAGTGTCTCTGGACAATCCGCTTCTTAATCTTGGCTTATGGTTTCTCCCTGAATAATAAAGATGAGGTCCAAAGGTACAGAGAAATCCACCACTGGTGGCACCCCAAGCTGCCAATGAAGGATCACTGAAAATATGGCCGCTAAACAGCCTTCACTGTCTTCCTGCCTTCCAACAGTGGGAGAAAGAGGAAGACAGTGAATAGCAATCATAATTTAAAAGAAAATAATTTGCAAGTGTGGTTTTAGGCCCATATTCATTCTCTCTGACTAAATGCTTAATGAAGTCACTAAACCACCCTAGCCTTCCTCTGGAGTCAATATAGGAAAACAGTGGGCAGAATTACTTGCTAAATTAAAGATACCCAAAGGCAAGTCACCTATTGTCAGCATCTGAGGCAAGAGGGAACTGATTGGACCAAAACCTCATACTACATGCTTCGAGAAAGTAACACATTCTACTCAGTTTATTAATCAGTGATCTACACAATGATGAATTTAAGCATATTCTTACAGGCTTTCCTCAACTATCACCAGAATTAGCCAAAAAGACATGAAAAAATTTCCTAATACTATGACTGCTCCAAGTACTTCTATGGAATGGACACAGACTAAGGTTACTGTGAAGACAAAGGAACATTTTGTGCATTTGTAGGCACCGTTCAACCAAACACGTCCCTAATTAATTGTGTTTCTTACTATGAAAACCTTGAATTTTACATTTGTTAAGTAAGCTATTTGACCATAATCTTAACAGTATATTCCATAATTCCATATAATGTGTATATTAAGTGGAATACATGAATACTTCTTTGGAGTCATGTGTATTTTTTATGCACATACATAAAACAAGTAGATTAGAATAGTAGTGAACTCAAAGGAGCATTCAATGCAGGCTGTGTCCTGACACTATTATTTTTATTCAAATAAATCTTTTGCGGAAAATTCTGTGTAAGCAGAATTGCATTAGAAAGCTGTTTCAAGGGAAAGAACAAAACTTTTTAGAAGCATGCAATGCCGCAACAGATACAGTCAGATGACACCTTAAAATTTAAGAAAAATCGTAATCATTCAAATAGAAATAATTTTCTCGCAGTTGCTTTCTGGGAACTGAGATCAGCAGAATTCTTGCATACAGTTAGTGTAACCTTGGAAATGTCTCTGGGTGTTAATTATCATAAAGAGCAATTGAAAAAAGGACAAAGTGTGAGCACATATTTCCTTAAAAAAGGTGTCCTTTATCTTTTTGCTTGAGCTGAATTTCATATTAACTTCCTTCCAGACTTTCTTTGCACTTGACAGAGAAGAAAATTATCCTTTCTGACCTCCCTCGTAGGTACTTAAAAGAAAATAAAAAGAGTTTTGGCAATATGGCTACTCATTCTCCTGATTGAATTGTACCACTTCCTTCCGTAACTCTTGCTACACCCCTCACGGGAAGCACAGTGGTTAGTCTCATGCAAAGTGGTTAGTCTCATGCAACATTGCCATCTGGTGATAAAGCGTCTTCATTACACAAAGAGCGTATTAATGCTTTACAAAAAAAAAAAAAAACCAGCCAAGTTGGCTACTTTACTCACCCACCACCGAACACCTTTGAGTACTCCGCAGGCAAGACAAGACATTATAGGGAAATGGGCAATGTCCCTTCAAAAAGAGATTCTCTATATAAAGTTTATATCATCCACTACGAAGAAACTGTCTTCTGTGACTGAAAATGTGTGTTCACATCATGAGAAGCTCCAGCTGCATCTGTTTTGTCATGCGTACAAAAAGCAGTGGAAGTTTAAAAGTTTAAAGTTTAAAACAACCAACCATAACTTGCACTAGTGTTTTAGCAATGAAAAGAAAAGAGAAAGCATGACCTTAACAATTAGAGATGCAGTTAAAAAAGAAATAATTGTTGCTGTTGCACTAGAACAATTGCTAGAGGCCAGAGAAGTATATAATCAATCACTTGCAGTTTTAACACCAAAAGAACTTGTGTTACTAAAGTTCATAACCTAACATTATTAGATAAAGGAAAATAAAAAGTTACATTCATTATTTTCCCTTCTAAATAAGTCCTGAGAATTAAGTGTCAATAATCCATATCCGCAACTTGTCAAGTCCACAACTACACTTTTTACATACATGAAACAAAGTACAAAAAAGTGTAACAAAGTGTATATATACAATACGAAACTCAGTTTAAAAATCAGTGAGAAAAATTTAAACAGTCATACATCTTTAAAACAGACAACAACAACAACAACAACAACAAAACACTAAAGCACTGGAGTTTTTCTTTATTTGGTGAGATTAGGTTCATATTTGCCAGTGCCCCAGTAACGCTGGACGGATTTCAGCTAATTTTGATAGAAAGTCAGAATTCAGCAATAATCTAGCTCTTGCAAATGAAACTCAGAGGTCTTCTGAAGGAAAGACACGCCTTTCGTGTCATTGTATATTTTGTTTCTGGACAGATAAGTAGCTAGGATACCTATAGGGACCAGTTGTAAGGATCATTCTACACATTGAAAAGAGCAAGGGTGGATGCAGTGCAGGGAGAGAAGAGCTGTGGTCAGCACAAGCTTAGGAGAGAGAGCCGTAGATCTCTTCGGTTTCTGCCCTTAGATTAGCTAATCACAGCTTTGTAATACGCAGATGTTAGTAAAGAAACAACAATATTTTATTAAATTCTAGATAAGGAACAGCAGTCAGACCTGGAGTAATGGATCAGTTGAACTTACAGAACTTTCTAAAAGTGTAAATGGAGAGCTTCTTTTATGATCTGGTACAAGAAAACCATTTACACCAGCAGAACTTAATATTCCCTGGCTGTGTCTGCAAACCTCACTTGTTCAGCTTCTCAATGAACAAAGTTACAGTTTTTTTTCTGTCAGTCAAGAAGTCAAAACCAATTTTATTTAAGATGTACCTTTTAACTCTTCAAATGTCAAAGCAACCAAAAAACAAAACAAAACAAAAAAAAACAAAACAAAAAAACAAAAAAAACCAGAAACCAAACAAAATTAAAAAAAAACCAAACCAGCAAACAAGCAAAAAAAAAAAAGGCAAAAGAAAAATTGCCCTGGTGTATTTGCAAATGGTATCTTTATTCACTGCCTATACTTAAAAGCACATGGAAATGTATATACTTAAAAGCAAGTGGAAAGCCTGTCATGTGCCCTCATGATGTAAGGATATCACAAGCAGTTCTTAGAAGCTTGATATCTTATGGTGAAACCCATGGGGAATTTAAGTCAAGCCATGGGTAATAATATCATAAGAACATGAAATGCTCTTGTTGCATTAGCATCTCACTGCTTTTAGAATTATAACAGCACATTACAATAGTAACTCAAAGGAATAAATTAGAGACTGGAAGCCACAGAGCTAACACGGAGAATGAGCACATGCCTGCAGTACACCAAATTTGCCTGGACTACAGAACATTACAGGCAGCCTAGGCAGCAGAACTTGGGAAAACTATATTTAGAAAGGAAAGTTCCTCAAAAGCTTTCTTGTCTCCATTCTGTGGGATGAAATATGGGCCACATAAAGGTAACGCAACAGCTTGCTTTTGAGCTCTAGAGTGATTTTGGATGCTTTTTCCCCCACCTCAGGGCACAGGAAAGAGTGAGAACATCATGTTTGCTCTTTTTACTCCAGCTGAGGATCTTTGCTGATTGGGCCACATTTTGATATTCTGCCTACAGCAGCTTTTGTGTATGCCCAGGCACTGCTTTTTCTTCTGGAAGCAGAATGACTACCATAAATTTATGGACACTAATGTTAATAAATTAACTTCAGATGCAGATATTTCTGCTCTTTGCTGAGCAAAAGATGAATAGGAAAACAAACCATCATGGGTATAATTTTCTATTAATTTGTACCTAAAGTTATTCTGTTTGTTTAGGCAAATATGTGTTCTGAATGAACAATTTGTGGATGTAATCAAAAAGCTGGTTCGGGGAAGAATAAATTGTTTTGTGTGTGATGTTTGGAACCAGTGTTATAGTGGGACTAATATAGGCCCATATCTATGCCAGGCACAGCACTTCTGCCTTTGTCTTTTCACTTTTGCTCTCCCAGCTTAAAACCAAGAAGGGAAGAAGGCTGACAGTGGAAAGAATCCAAAACAGTGTGCTGTATGGAAATGAAAAAGGAAGCTTTTATTTTTTTGAAAGGTGGTGAAGGTAAGATTATCTGGGAATTCTCTGAGGAAAGATTCTCTCTAAGATTCAATACATCTCATGTACAGATCCCAGGGGAAGAGACATTTCATCTCATGTTCAAGGTTAGTAAAAGCCTCTGAAAAAAAATTTTGAATGGGAAAAAGGCTGGTGACGTCAAATAGCAAAGTGTAGAGCAACACTAAACAAAAGCCTCAGTTGCCTGATCACATATACTTGTCATTCTTTTGATGTAGCATAAAGGTGTCACACCAGGGGACTAAAAGATCTCTGTACCTGCCAATGCTCCTTGTGCCAGCAGAGCCCCTTCTGGAAGAAACAAAGACATGTCTATTATGTCAATGTTGCCTTTTAATTCTTAACCACAAATTTACTTTCCACAATTCACAGACCCATGAAACAATGGAAGCCGCTATGCACTCTCTGCTAATGTTGGAAAAGCAGCAAGGCAGCCTTTTAAACGATTCTGCAATAAGCTCTCTGTTTCCTAATTCTTGTCATGATTTTACAGGCTTCTGATACTCAATTTAAGCATTTTGACATGCCTTTAAAAAAAGAGGTGACCATTACAGAACAAATGCTCAAATATGCAATAAATCAAGTATGAGCCTTTTATAAATGGCAGATCCGCCTCACTGGGTGCAAGATCCAGCTTCAGCTCACACTGACAGGAGTGCAATCAAGCATTTAAAAGGGAACCTAATTAAGAAAACTGACTGGCACTTGGTCTCATTGCTGATCTTTTGGTGTAGGAGAAATCAATCTAGCTCAGAAGACTTGACAGCTGTATAACATAAAGGGCACTCTGCAAACTGGTGACTAGGTGAAAACTAAATTCTGCATTACACATTCAGAGAGGGCTATGTCAGCATTAAATCAAACCGTCAAATATAGGAAGCCTTTGAACCCATGGACTAGTTGACTTTCACAGATCCTACAGAAAGAAATTTACTCCATGTTTCACCCAGAAAAGAGAAGTGAGCTGCTGCTTTTGGTGCAATTCAATAGCTTAGTGATTTAAATAAATCCTTCTCCAATGAGCAGGATTTTACATGGAAGAGATGCGAGTTAACAGTGAATATTATTTCTCCAAGATCCATCTTCAACCAGCAAAGACAGTCATGTATACAGTGTAATGGGAATATTGTAACTCCTTTCCATTCCCTATTTATCTGTGTGCATGTGAAAATCCAAGAGATTATTTACAGAAAAGGATGTGAAAAGGCATATTTACACATGTGCCTATAGAATAAAAGTAAAAGCAACATACAGATGACTTGGATTCAAATCAAATAATCTGCAAGATACTCACATCATGAGGAGATGGTGTGATAAGACAGACACCCAGAAAAGACATATACATAAGGTGATGCAAAAGCAGCTTTTTATCAGAATGTTTTTTAAATTGCTTTAAAATTGTAACCTATCCCAAAGAAAAAACAGACATCTACCGTATGGTCCTCATATGGTCTCTATATATGATCCATTTAGTATACAGCTTTAGAAAACTTTGCAATCTCTGGACAGGACTATCATCTTCCCATGGCTGTAAGCAATGCACATTGTTGAAGACCATTACAGCTTCTAAAAAACCTTGAATAGTTCACACCCACATGCACAGAAGTTTATTATTTCTACTCTAACAGTATATATGTACCAAACTGCTGCTATCAAAAGTAGGGCCTCTGATACCAGTGTCAATGATAATGTTTGCAGCCAAAACACAGATTACAAGGTTTATTAGAGATAGAGAAGCAACACTCATGCAGCAAGTCCATTTAAACTGTAGAAAAAAGCTCAGGACTCTTTCATTAAAGAATTTTTGCCCTGAAAGACATTAAATTCCATCATCATGTGTCTTTCCATTGCTAGAAGCAGATGCTGCAAAGCACTGCGGAGAAGTCAGCAATGTGTCTTGTCCCCTAGACAAATGTGCAGTTTCTAGGCCTCTGTGGTAAAGAGGCTGGACATGAAAACAGTGACAAAACTGTTTTCTGAGGCTTTAACTATAGCCGATGTCTATATCAACCTTATTCCTAACAAAGAGTAACATTTTAAAAAAATTCACTGACGTTCTCATGTGTATGTGCATAGCACTATGACCTAACAGTCCCACCAAGATCTTTATTGTAACAGCACTGTAAAAAAGCAGCAAACAGATCCTTTCCTAAAGGCTTCCATCAGCAATTAACAGAAAATGAGGGGTGAAAAAAAACAAGTCTTTTTTATAGTCAGTAATTGAAATTATTACCTATTGTGATCTGGAAAAAAAAAAAAAAAAACAAGAAAAACCAAAAAAAACCAAGCCATTTAATTTCAACCTGCATCCTTTCATCCTGCATGATGATCCAAAATGCATTTTGGATCATCTTTGTTTAAAGATGACATTCAGTCTATGAATTGTGTGATGAAGAATTTAACATAGTCTTAAGGGAATAATTTCAGTACTTAATTTCAATGCATTTAAATATGAGCTTCTTGTACCTAGAGAAATAATCTTATTGCCAGCCAGTTTTTCACATTCTGCTTTTGTCTTCTTTATCTATCCAAACGGTACTTACTTTACCTCTTAAGGACTGGGTTGCCAATCAAAGTTCATTCATAGCCTAAATGGTTATCCCACACAGTGTCCTGTGAAACAGATGAATCCCAGTTAGCAATACTTGAACTGGCTGATAGCACAGTATGATTTGGCAAGCATACGTTAGCTCAGGTACAAGACCAACACAGCTATAGCGACTCACTACCTTAACATAGCTTGAATATGGTAGAAACATATCAACACTAATTCTAGTTCTGGTGATGGCTCAAACACTGCTAGCTTCAGCAGAAGCATACATGTGGAAAGCGGATCTGAGGTACGTTACACAGCCTGAGACAGACATGCCATTTAAGAAACTCCCTTCCTTTAACTGGGTGACAAGAGCTATTCATCATGTTGCAAAAAACTAACAAATCTTTGGTCTAAAATGTTTGATTCACCATGATTTCATTTTGATTTCAGAACTCACTTACACACAAACACCAAGCAGGGTCAGATCTGCATGTTTAATTCTGTAGCATAGGATCTAGTTTCATCTTTTTCATGTTGCCGGGGGCGCAGGAGAAGAAGAGCTATTTAAAAGGCTTTTTATACCCTTAAAATCCCAAGCACATCACTGCTATGTCATTGGTTACAGTAAAAGTGACCTCTGTCAAATGGACAAATCTCCCCCTGCAAATAGAATTCTTACCATTCAATCTCCCATTTAAGGATATATTGCTGAAATGTTAGCCAGCACCTATTCTAAAAGATCAGAAGCCTTGATGAATTGTTTGATGCTTTTTAATCAAATAGGTTTTCACAATGGGCAGGCAGACAACAGACAATGTGAAAAAGGTTTAAACATGTTTTGAAAGAAAAATTTGCAGATCAATGACAGTGTACAGAAGCTGAAGTTGAAAAGACTTTTGATCACATCCCTTACAGCTTCTATTAGAAATGAACTTAATATATTAAATTTAAATTCAGATAGCCTGAAAAACAGAAGAATGTAAATTTGAGGGTTTGGTTTCACTTATTATGATGGTAAGAGCTCATTTGCAAAATTCACAAATAGACTTGCATGTTGGGTTCTGGAGCATTCAAAACCATACGCTATTCGCTTAGGTCTGCCCAAGCTGAGCCTGAGAGATCCAGAAGAGGCAAAGGAGAGCAAGGAAGAGGACAGCTCTACGCTACCATCTTTCTGCTCACCAAATCCTGATAGCTCAGGAAGCCAAAGCTACCACCTCCACCAGTCTCAGCTACCACCAGAAACAACTTTCGCAGTCCACTTGCTAGCAGCAGTGCTGTCACACAAGAACAGAGCATATTACTGCCTGAACTTTGAGGGTAGGCACCCAGGTAGCAGAAGCAGCACCACCATTGGATTATTCCATTTTCTTCATTCATCTCCTTATTCATGCTTTCTTCAGAGGCTTTGCTTCTTCTGGAGTGTGACTATTTCAAATTCCACTTCAGCAAATTTTTCAGGGCACTTTGTAATTCTTAGCACATGAAGGTTTGACTCTGTCCCTTGCTTCACACACTTGTACATATTTGGCCCCAGAAACACAGTAAACTAATTCTGCAAGTCTAATGCTAACTAACCCTTACATTAACATCCTAATCACTGAATTAATGTATTAGTCAAGAACCTTAGCTTTCAATTTTTTTTTTTAATTTTTGAAGAACACATATCTAGCCCTCATAGTGGGGTGGGGGGAAAAAAAAAAAAAAAAACAGTGTGAAAATATGAAGGGAAAAAAAAGAACAAAAACACATGATTCCAGCTGCCTGTCACTGATTATTTTTCCTCAGGATAAAGCTACCAGATAACCTAATTAAAATATCATCCTCCTTTTCTTTTTTGAAGGCTCACTTAAAACTTCAATAATCCCAAATCTATATGCAAGCAAAAAACTCTCATGAGTGTGCAGTCCTCAAGATAAACAATTTCCTAGACATACCTGAATCTCGTACAAGTCAGATGCATACTCCCAAAAAGAATCATTAAAAACATCAGCATCTTTTCTTGGGAAACACTCAAGGAGATATGGAAGAATACACTTTGCACTATGCACATGTTGTTGATTGACTTTAGTCTTTATTTCTTAATATATACTACCAAGTATTGATTGACTTCATTTTTTATTTCTTAATATCTACTACCAAGTGTGAACCTGTTTGGCACCCCCTCCCCAATAAGCACTTCTCATTACCTATTCTTTTCTTCATCTTCTGCTTATTAAACTTCTCTGGTTCTTACTTCTAAATTCAGGAATATTTAAAACAACATATGTTGTCATACTAGGATTATATTTGACATAATTTTAAAGCAAAGAGGAGCTTTCTTTCACACCCAGCTGTGTGACAGCTGGGTCCTGCTGACAATTTTAAGATCAGCAAGTTGATATTTAAAAGTGAACTGAGCCTTACATACAAGCCCAAAATAATCCGCTTTAGCTATTGGACCATTGTCCTTTAGGTAAAAACATTCAACATCATTTGAAAGCTCTACAGCTCTAGCAATTATCTGCTTCATGTAATTTTATTGTTTTCCTCCTGTATTTTTATTTTTCAGCTTAGTTCAATGTCCAGATGCATAATAAAACACTTTTTAAAATATCACTTGTCAGAATTACAGAATGTGAACATTTGCTGTGGAGCTCTGAACACGCTCCCCACATCAGCATTGAAACAGAATGGTGGACAATAGTGTCCATAGAAATCTCAGCAAGGATTTACTTGAATTATTATTTAACCATTTCACTTGACCTGCATTTACATTGTTTCTCTCATCTCTGTTTCGTCTAATAGAGGAGTCTCCTGTAAGAGGAATACCAACTGGTATGTTGGAAAGTGACACGAGACAGAAGGGCTGCATCCCTCCCCATACAGAAATTTCTAAGGCAAATAATGTTTGGATTGCACAGGCCCACCAACCTTGCCAAACACATGTGGTCACCAATAGTGAGGGCTGAAAATTGCTGGTAGCATATTTAGACAGCTCAAGTGCCAGAACTCTCCTAGCACAGCTTTGGAAACAGACAGGTGAAGGTTTGCCAGACAGCAGTCCCCACTTTGGTACCAAGTGATAAAATGCGTATGTCCCTGGCAGACTGATGCAGCCACAGTACAAGAGCTGCATGGCTCTTTGCCAGACCAGGGCTAGGATTGCTCCTGCTCTCAAAGACCATGCTACATCAGCTGGGATCTGCTCTTACTCGCTTGTTTTTTAGTTGCATGCACTTACTGTTAACCTTTAAGAGTGCACTGAAATACACCCCATAGTTAACAGACCCTTCAGGCACATGTAAACCATACAGCTCCCACTGCTTAGTGAATCTGATCTCCAAATACAGCACATAAGTCATTCTATGGTCACCAATGCACAGCAATATCGTTTGGACCATGCTGTTACAGTCATAGTACTCAGCACGGCAACAAACTTCAGGTACGGGATTCATGTGAGCTGCAGTGGAAGTGGGTTTGAGCATACTTCTCCATCCACGTCTTGGGTGCTGGTTCCTTCCTGTATCTCATGCGCTATTCTTTAGATCAAGTAGTAAATGCACTATCTCTCTTGGTGACCATGAATAGTTCAATAAAAAATCATTTTCCTGTTTCTAGACCATTTTCATGGTAGTTTGGCATCTTTTCAAAATGCAACAGAATTTATTTTACTGGGGTATTTTCCACAGGAATGACATTTTTTACTTGACTTGCATATTGTTCTACTGTGGGAAGCTGTAACAAAAGATAAAAAGAGCGAAGCTTCAGTTCCCAAGTTACTGAAAACCATGGACTAAAACAAACACAGTGACTAATTCTTCTACAGCAAAAGAAAAGCTGGATCCTCTGTAAGGATACCAGCCACGTCCCAGAGCACTATACCTGGCACTCTGTAAATGAGTCTAGCTGATTCTTGTCTGCTTCACATTAATCATGCAGTTACTCACTAAAGAGAAAGCAAAAACCTGATCATCCAGATGGAAGCTCTTACCACCCAACAAAGCATCACAAGCTTTTCAGTGACTGTTTAAGAATTTGATACAAAATAGAAAGTGTACTTTTTGTTCAGAATACACCTTAGTCAATTTTCTGAAAGATGAAATATACAGAAGATATACCAGAGCTATCCTGATACTGTTAAGCAAACTAGGACAGGATCAATAGGCTGATCAACAAGTCAGAACTCATCCCAAACAACACTGATAGCCTGCTATAGGTAACCCCTCCCCTTCTTCTAGGCCAAGGGGATTGAATTTTACATCCTTAGTCAGCATGCTGCAGATTTTTCAAGACTATCTACTGCTAAGAACATAGCAGAGACGAAATCACTATAATGAATTTATCCCATCACAATTACTCAATGAATCTCAACACCATGAAACTACACCTCTGGCTCAAGGTTGTTGCCTTCTTCAAGGGGTAGGCCATTGTAGAAGTAACACAAACCTTTATATTAAAGTAGAATACAACTTCAGTGTTTATCTACACTGGTGCCTAAAAGCTTAGCAAGAGAATGCAGATCTCAATCTAAAAATATAATCTCCACAGTCGTTTCCCAATCTGATACTGCAACATTCTCTCAAGTAGGCAGACTTGGAGAAAAAAAAAGATATAATATTAAAATATAATGTAGTTCCAGTATTAAAATATAATGTAGTTCCAGGAATGTCTTGGTCAAGATGTAAAAGTTTGTATGGACAAGATATCTGGACCAAATTTGAAAAGTCTTTTTAACCACAGATGAGAATCAGAATAAAAAGTAACTAGGTTGCAGCTCACACTCTACATCTAGAATTCAGAAAAATGTTATTTTGAAGATTTTTCTACACTCAGATTCCTCTAAATCCACTAACAAAAAAAAAAAAAAATCTTATAATTCTGGCATCAAATTAAGGATTTTATTTCTTGAAGAAAAAAAATGAGGAAGAAAGTAGGAGAATGGTTTATGCTTGTTTTTAAGGCAAACATATTGTCTTTATTCAACATTTGACAGATTTCAAGTACAAGAAGCACAATACAGGCAAGCCGCAACTCAGGCTATGTTTCAGCCTCATGGTTAATATTATGAACTGATTATTTCTTGATGTTTATTTTTCACTTTAAAGTTCAGAGCAAAGACCATTCTTAAGGTAAGGACAGACACATTGTTAGTTTCTTCTTGATATTGTTCAGAACTTCATTACTAGTACTGAATGACAGATTATGGCCCTCATTCAGAAACAAACACACAAAAAAAAAAAAAAAACCCACACTAAAATGTATGTTTACCATTGAACTTGCTTTTTCATACTACCTAAAAGGCAATTTCTCCAGAGTCAGTACATTCCATCACACTCATTCTTAGCCTGAAGGACTTTAGAAAGCAGTAATATATGATGTTTTTCACAAACACGTTTAGAAAAAAAGATGGCGTTCAGTTTAGTATTCTTATCAGACCTTCATGAGAAAGATCTAGGAATGATCACTTAGAAGTGTTTCAAAACATAACACAGTAGGCTCCACACAGATAACATGACACACACACACAAGAAAAAAGTATTATCTGGCTGAAAAGAAGTCTATACAACATCTATGAAGACTTTTAATCATCTGTCTTTTTTGTTGTGAAGCTTGTCAGTGAGGCACAATCTTTTGTTTTTAATGAATATCAAAAAGATGACCTGAAAGAAACTCTAGTGAGACAATTATTAGCATTAGCTGTGTTATAGAGAAATGCATACTAGTACAGCCAATGCCGGTAGCACAGACTAGGACATATTCATAGAGAAAAGAACTAGTTAGAGAAAGATTGTAGGGAAAACCTCCTGCCAGACAACTCACACACACATACACTTTCCCTCATTTAAAATTTATAAATATGAAGTGCTGCTTTTATTTCCTGGCTCCGAGAGGAGCCTTAATACTCTTGCCAAAAGCAAGCTAACACAATGTAACAGTTTTTCATCTAAATTGCATGTCTGACCAGTTTACTTTTCAAAGAACATTGATGATGTTGCTTTGATACACAACTGCCAAATGACAAAGTGAAGGGCACATAGACAGATGGGCATGATGAGAATTTTTAATCATTACATCTCTTAGTCATCTTACTGGATGCAGAAAAACCGGGGGAGAAACATAGAAAGATGAAAAATTCTTTGTGAGAACAAGATGGTTCCTATTTTCATTAAGAATAACTTGGAAAAACAAATAACAGAAAAAGCAATTCAGAACAAATATCCCCTGAGGTGTTTTTAATCTGTTATATTCCATACAGCTAAAACGGCTTTTTGAAAGGTTACAAAATTAAAGAGAATGGTCAGAAAGCACAAAGGCAGCTTTCTTTTTTTAACAAAGACAAAAGCCTTTCTTTGAAGAGAAAAGCAGCTGCAGGGTTTGATCTTCACAGAACACAGTTGCAAATTGCTGAAACCATAAATTAGAATCTGAAGTTATCATCCTTTAAGTTTCTCAAGTTCATAGACATACCTGAACCTGCACTGATCTCCTATTTTACCTTTTAGGCATCCTATTTCATGTCACCTGAACAGATCTGTAAGATGCAATTTTGAGAAAACAGATCCACATGGAAAGATATAAGGAGAGCCATGAATAGTCAGATTCTCATAGCATATACCCAGTGATGGTCAACCAGTGTGGAAAGATATGCAGCTTTTACTATTGATCCACACACTTCATTCTGTTATTTGGAGCTAGAGCAAAAAGCTTGATTCTGTTTATCATTCCTGTTCCAGTTAATTTAGCACCTTCCCAGGTTAAACTCTTGTTCTTTAATCACAATCTCTAAGCTCCACAGAGCAGGGGCCAGGAAGTGTATTGCTTTCCTTGCTGGCATGTAAAGCATGTGGCTTCAGCAGCTGCATCATTTCTGCTGGCTCTCCATAACCTTATCTTTGTCATACTCAGGTGCTGGTGGTTAAAGGAGAAGCAGGACACCCTGTAAGACCTCCTTTACAGGTGGGTGAATGTGCATGAAGATCAATCAACACCGCGGAGGAGAAAGAGTGCAAGGAGGGTATATGGCAGCACAAAATGACCACAGTGTGAATTAGACCTAGACCTCACTGTGAATTATGGAAGGAAAGCAGAGGGGAGGGTTTTGTGCCAAGACAGGTGAAAGCAGATTTTAATTTTTTGCAATGTTGTAAGGGATACTGCTATTCTTCTGTTAAATGAAAGCACAAACATCAGTTTCATACATACCCTTCTCTATTCTCAAAAATAGGCAAAAGACATCAGTTATCATGTTCCTTTCTTTCCACACAGACTTCCCATTTACTTATGTACACATGTATATTCCTGGTTTAAAAGAGACAGAGATCAGGAAAATAAGACTTCTTACATTTATTGAAAACCTTTGAGAGAGAAACTACCTCAGGGCATACACTCAAATCTACACTTACTGTAGGTTTACCACCTGCATACCAGCCAGTTTTGACTTCTCTTTGTTAAAGATGGCACATTCATGGAACAGGAACAATCACATATACTTTCCCATATGCAACACCAAGGTATATGGTATTTTGTGTTAGTTTGACAAAGTGCTTAACATTTGGCTGCTCAGGTATTTTCACTCTCATTAGGGCATAATTCTCCACGTTGCTACTACATCAACGCTGAGCATTTAACCCAATGCTTAAAATGCACACTTACTGTAGCTGGTTTTATGTCTTCAAATATTGGCCTTTTAGCTCTGATATACTGATGAGCAAGTATTATCAAGTAAAGACTTACTGTTTACAAATTATCAAGTATGTACTTTTACTTCTATAAAGAGCCTTTAACCGTTACCTTGCAGAAAACCTTGAAACAAACTGCAAAAGATGCCTTCATATTTTAATCTTTTCCCTTGTTAAAGAAGAAAAAGCAGTGTGATTAAAAAATCAGTATGAGGCACCAAACAATCTTCCTCAGAAGTAATTGGTGTGCACAGAATGCATCTAGCTAGATAAGTCCCATAGCCTAGTAGCAGGAAGACAGCTTGTGCATTTACTAAAACCTGTCTCACCCCAGGTGAACAGAGCAAGGAGAAGGGCAGCGCAAGTCAGTGACAGCCATAGCCTGAACTTCACATGACTGCTATTGATCTTATTGACTGAGTCACTGAAATGCTGCTGTACATTAAGTAGGGAAGAACAACTGAAAATTACATTAATTCAAATTGTTAAATCAATATTTAACAGGACGGTTAGTGGCAGTTGACCTCAGATGCACCTTTCATAAAACGAAGGTGACCTAGAACCAGTCATAGGCAAGCCACTAATCTGAATTCTTGTGAAAGATGTATTTTAAGGGCCTGTATAAATGGAGACATTCCTTCCAGCTACTTCATTTCTGTAACAAGAAAAAGGCCCTTACCACCACATTTTATTACACATGAAGAAAGAATAAACCACTTTCTCTCCATCTTGTTCAGTTTGTTTTAAATGGTCACTCAGTTAACCACTGACATAGAATTGGAAGAAATGAAAAATTCTAGTATTTCACTGCTACGTGTCTTTTCTGATATGATTGTGGAACTGGTTTTAATTGTATTTTAGAAAAATAAAAACAAGCAGTAACAGTATTTAGACAGGACTCTGCCACTGACAGGCTTGTCTGACTGGTTTTAGCCACAGTGCATGCAGGGTGTTCCTCTCTCAGGTAAATGAGCTGCATCCTCAGAGATTTTCTCCATGGCCTGGTTCAGGGGAGAAAAAAATAAAATGGATCAGTTTTTTTGTCAAGTTAGCAGTCTGAAAATACAGAGCTGTAGAACAAAGAAAGCTGTAGAAAGAAGATTTATGTCACTGTACTTGAATCTCCCAGTAACACTATCCTAGAATGTACCTAAGATGCTGCTGACCTGGCAAGTGAGATTACTAAGGTATCACCAAGGCAGCCAGGCTACCAGATCATAATGCACAACAGATGATTCGAAGAAATGTGGTCTTATTAACAGATTAATAGCATTGGATTCATACATCAAATCCATCAGAACCACCTTAATCCATTCAATTTAATAAAAACTCTGGGAATATCTGATCAAAGTAATATCTAGCAATTAAAAAGAAAAAAAAAAAAATAAAGGACCACTTCTGACCACTTCTGAGACAGTTGAAAATGGCACATCTTGTGAGGCATAACATCATTGCAGTTTATACTGGGACAACAGTTTAGTTGCTTTTTAACGACCAGAGTCACAGCTCCTCAACTGCAGCAAGCGTTTGCATTTTACTGAATCAAATTTACAGTTATTAGTACTCTCTAAAACAAAAAACAAAAAACCCCCGAAAACCCTAAAAAAAAAAAAAACCCAAAAAAATCAAACCAAACAGAAATGACAGCTAGAAAGACAACAGAGTTACACTACTGCAATCTACCATAACTGCATATGAATATAAGAACTTTACTATTTTCCTGACACTATTCCCATTTACTTCAGTAGTAGGAACCACCATGAAACAAAGGAAACTTTATCCAAATGCTTCTTTTGCTGCCAGAACTTCTCAAGCTTTCCTGATAGAAAAGCTTATTTTCCTAACACAGTTAACTTCTCTCCTCGGTATTACTAATATGAGTGTAGAAAAGACTGGTTAACTAAATGCAAGATTTGAAAAACCTGGCACACAAGTTAATGAGGAATTTTCTTTTAGACTGGTGTAGCTGCTGAATTTCTGAAAGCATCCACTGTGGCCTAATTATTTTAGTTCTAAATGCTCACTAAGTTTTTTATTCATGATTTTTATCTGCATGGTTTTGAAAAGTTTTGCATCTCCTTTGAAGATTTAAGTCAGAAATTTAGCCAGTAATGGAGCCAGTAATTATGTTTTCATAATGCCTGGGTCCAGGAGGCTCTTGATAGATGGAGTAACTGTGAATCGAGAAATAATAAGCTTCTCTGAAGTGAATTTTTAATTACTGCAAATCCTTAATATGGTTCACTGGGGCAATGAAAGCCATCCAGGATGCATTTTCTAACAGATATCTTTTCCTTTAAAAGAACCTTTCTGCTAAAAATGGATGACATTTCGTAATTCCTAAAGCTGGAGTGAAACAGGCATATCTCCAGTGACTACACTTAAGCTGTTATTTACCATAAAACATCTAGGAAATTTAGATTTAGTGTATTTATTACTTGGGTGAATTTGTTCAAGTGTTACTTCTGTTAACTGAATTTTGGAAACAGTATTTATGTCCCTTTTATTTCATCAATGAATGGATTTCACTGCCAAAATAATCTCTTCTAGTCAAAGAATATGTTTAAATAGGACTAGGAAAATAGCCTATGCTTTGCCAAAAGGATTCTGACCTGTTACTGAAGGAAAGTCCCTATTTACAACCACCAAAAAATTTCAGACCTGATGTGCTCCCCAAAACATCCCGCGTGACATACTCTGACTTTCATTTAACATCAGTTGTACAGCTCCTTGAGCGCAATACTGATGCCATAGAAAAGAACCAGCTTAAGAAAACGTTATTTGAAAATTCTCAGTAGTTACAGTTAATACTTCCTGTCAATTTTAATACACTTTCTCACCCAGTAGCACATTGTGCTTAGTATACTAACAAGTGACATGCATTTGTCTTTTCATGTATATTTCTTCCCAACAGAAATGTTTTATCCATTCAAATGAAGTTATATAAATCACAGTGACTTGCTTTTAACTAAATGTAAGAGTAGATAAAAGTCACGATAGCTGGAAGCCGGATGCAGTGCTCTTGACAGCTTCTCCTTTGTACAATGTAAACCCTAGCTAGTTTGATAAGAGCATGCTGCACTTGGAAGTGTTATTTGGAGGAGAATGAATGTTGACAGTTGTCATTGAAGTGCTGTGCTGGGGCTTTGATTTGCATAAAACTTGGTTATATTTAGTATTTGCTCATGTATCCGTGCTAAATCAGCATTGCTTCATCAGCACATAGAGATTATCTCTCTGCCTATATTTCTTCTAGGACCTACCTAAGTCATCTTATTACAGAAGGTGTCATACTTCAGTTTAAAGACATGTATGTGATTGTATATATAATATTCATGGGTACTCAGATGTCTCCCGGTATCCTGCTTTTATCTTCAATTTGTTCCTTAATGTGCAATAAATGGCTGTAACTGATATTCAGCTTCTAAATGATTCTTCTCTGGAAGCCATAATGGTTCATGAGATGCACAGAATCTTGGTAAATGTATGAAATGATTATCAAAATTATCTGGGTTTTTTGAAAAGGATCCAATACTTGATCTTGCAGATTGATTTTAAACATGTTGTCACATTATCTAGTCATATCTTTATTTTTGCCCAGATCATCACAAAAAGCTGTCCTGGGTTCAGCTGTAACAGTTATTTTTCTCCTTCTTAGTAGCTGGTGCAGTGCTGTGTTTTTGACTTTAGTCTGAGAACAATGATGATAACACACTGATGTTTTTAGTTGTTGCTAAGTAATGCTTACTCCAATCAAGGACTTTTCAGTCTCGTGCTCTGTCAGGGAAGAGGGGCACGGGAAGCCAGGAGGAAGCAGAGACAGCACACTTGACCCAAACTGGCCAAAGGGGTATTCCATACCACAGCACGTCATGCCAAGTACATAAACTGGAGGGAGTTACCTGGAAGGCTCAGAGCACTGTTCATGTTGGGCTGGGTATCGGTCAGCGGGTGGTGAGGAATTGTATTGTGCATCACTGGTACTTATTGTTTTATTTTCCTTTTCGCCTTTTCATTTTATATTCTGTCCCCGTGTTATTCCACTTGTCATTATTATTATTGGTGGTAGCAGTAGCAGTTTTGTGTTGTACCTTAGTTACTCGACTATTCTTATCTCAACTCGTGGGAGTTACATTCTTTCTATTCTCCTCCACATGCCTCCTCCAGTAGCGGAGGTAGGAAGCAGGGGGAGCAAGTGAGGGGCTGCATGGTTCTAAGTTACTGGCTGGGCTTAAACCATGACAAAAGCCCATCACAGGATTTGTGTGCTAACGTGTTGTGTGTTAATATGACAACAAAGATGTTCCATACAAAGCTATTACTGTACTGTGATTATAAAAACCCTTTTAGGGCCAAATGCAAAATACATAATGGTAGACTTTGACATCAATGCCAAAAATAAGTGAAAATCACGAATATAAGAAGGCAGCATAACATCATTCCTTCCTGTGGTATCTAGGTGGGTTCTAGTAGGCAAAAAGGAATATATTAAAAGAATGTCTTCAGTTTACAGGCAGACAACAGGGAGATCCCAATTTACTTGTCTGCTTGATATTTAGAGAAAAAATTGGAGGAGGGGTATTCTCTTGCTGGAGAACTTTGAACTGAAGGTACAAACTTGTAAGTTCTAAAAAGCTTACCTTGACTGGCTAGGTAAGGGAGAGTAAAAAAGTGTGACCATGTTGTCCAGTAATGTCACAGGCAGGAATCATTATTTCAATTCTTCCACAGTCAACAGACCTGCACCAAAACAAAGCTTCCATGGCTCAAGGTCAGTACTCTTACAGCTCACTGGCTCCTGAGCAGTCAGACACCACTTAGTAACAGAAAGCAAGCTGGTTTCTGGTAGCAGGTCCTGTCATGCCTGGGTTAGCTCAGTATAGTGAGTGCCTCTAGAGGTCTCATAGCTGTGGCAGTCCTAAGGTAGGGTGAGAAAAGGCTGTGACCACAGAGCAAGGAGAAAGTTGAAAAGGAGACAGGAGAATGGAAAGGATAAGAATAATTCCTACGCTTTAAAGTGATGTTTAAGAAAAGTTTCCATTTACATTATAAAACAACTTTGTTTTAAAAGGAATGTAAAAACAGTGCAGAAAGATGTCCTCATTTGGAAGGACTTGGTCCAGTTGTAGCAATGGGTTCAAACGAAGATACACGTTTCTACATAAACACAATGATTCCCATAGCAGATAAGCTACAGCATGTGGAACCTTTGCTGTATGACACTAAAGTGGAAATCTTAGTTGTGTTCTCTTATTTTAATAGATTCATGTTCCTTATTTTAAGAGAGAGGCCAACAAGCTCATGGACTTAGATTTTCAGAGCAGTCAGGCACCTGCTCTCTGAGCTTGGTTGGAAGTATCATGTTTATTTGAGGCACAACATTTTTTGCTGCACCCTTTGAACCTGCGCCAGAATTTCAGAGTTCAGTATCCAGCAGCTCCTAGCATTTCACTGTGTCCTGCTGGGTGATAAGTTCTTTTGAAAAACCTGACTGGTGAGGCACGTATGTGGAAGTATAGTTCATAACTCACCCAAAGGAAAATGCATTTTCACTGCAACAGTCAAAGCATTTATTAAATAAGAACTATTGCTCTGTTAAACTACAGCTGTCTATGTCTCACATTTCTGGTATCAGTTACCAGAAAAATGCAGCTGAGAAAGTGTACTTTCTATTACATACTTTTCTCGAATTCTCTAATAGTAAACCCAGTTTTCTAAACTATTTTCTTAACATTTTCACAGACACAGCAAGTTTCAGAGTCCATATGTTTCGTTACAAAGCACCTGAAGATAGAGGTGTAAAATGGAAGTGACAGTGCAGCCTTATCTACCTACCATAATGCTAATTTGCTTTTCAGTAGCAAGATGTAAATGCAAACATACTCAAAAATTACGTACAGTTTTGCTTTCAGTCCATATCGTGATTCACCTGACTGAAAAAATGATAGAGAAAACTATACACATTAGATTAAAAAAACCTACACCTTAACCAGTATATGTTTGTTGTGTTATCCACCAAAGGTAGCCCCAAAACATGTCACAACCAACATATTCAGTATAGCCTCAAACGTGGCCAGTTAATGAGTTGCATGACCCAAGTGGTAATGTTTTATTAGAAAATGGTGCATTTATATAGAATTCATCATACTTCACGTCAGGATTTTAGTAACCTTGCTTACCAGTGAGAAAGAGCACCCTACCTCATACTGGGTAACAAAAACTGCACAGGACTTAGATGAGCACCAGAACAGTCATCTGTTTATTCTTCTGGGCAGTAATTACCCAATGTATATTAGCCTCTCATCAGGGAAAGGTTAGGAAGAAAGGCAGAATGATGTTAACTGAATTAACGATTAAGAAATCATGGAAGGGTGAAAGAAGATGGAGCTGATAGATCCTCAAAGAGAAAGGAGACAACATGAAAAAATACTTGCCCTCATTCCCAATATAGGTTTCTGTTCTGAAGTTGTAGTCTGTATATATGCCCGAGGGCCAATACTCTAACTACATAGAGCAGGAAAGCATCTATAGTTGCTCTCTAGATACAGGACAGAGAAAAGGAGCAATCTTTAGGAACTCAAGCTCTGAGAAGCAAGCAAAGAAGAGAATTACTATTAAGCTGAGCCATCTGAGTCTTTAAACACAGACAGCGGGGCTACAAAGAATTGTAGGTTTTATGAATGAAATGTTTTCTTTGCTTTTATGTTGACCTGACACCACCTTGATCACAGTTGCATTAAACTAGCAAAATAACATGGCATGCTATCCAGCCAGCCATGGTAATACTTTAAACCCAGAAAGGATCAATATCTGGAGTGCCCTTCACAGCTCTGCTACTCATTGAGGACTATATTCCTACTTTTCTGCAAGAACAGCTTCGGGCTTGGTAACCAAAGTCTGTATAGACTGAGTGGTTGGTCAATATCCATCCATGCAAGACAAGATACTGACCACAGCAGGTTAACAAGAACTGTGTTGAAACATCTAATCACTTTGTACACTGTGTTAAACTTTTGTAACCTAGCAGAGACCGATTCTCCAAAAGGTGGCCTTAAACACCGTTACGGCATTTTATGCAGATGCTTGAAGAAACATGATTTTGATCAGTGCTTTCTACAGTTTGTCCAGGTTTTGTCATATAGCAAGCAGGGTGGGGAAGAGATAAAAATTGGCAGTATGGGAAGAAATCCAGCAAATACAAGAAGTTTCTGAGCTGGAGCAGTAATCAGACTGTTGTTACCAAAGTATGACAGTCTGGACATTGAGCTTGTCTCAAACACCACTTACATTGCATAAAATTAGGAAACTGATTTTGTCTCAGGCACCATTTGCATTTGACCAATGTTTTGCATGTAAACACAGCAAATAAGGATGTTAGCTCTTGATACTGCATAGATAGGATTGTTCTGACCCATTTGTTCAAAGCTGAATGGTCAACTTGAGCTGACTAAAAGGATGGAGTCAAACAGTGAATACCACAATATGAGGGACAACGACCACACAGTGGAAACTATTGGAACCCCAGCTTTGGAACTGTGCATTTGTTCACTAAACTACACCCATCATTATCATAGTGACACCTCTCTGCTCTTCATATTCAAATTTATGGATAACACCCCAAAGAAAATGAATGTAAAATTGCAGTGCTTAGGTCAGAAAGCAAGCTCCCCCCTTGCTGGATCCATGAGTGGTGATACTTTTTCCCTTCCCTTTCCCACTTCCCTTCCCTTGATTTCTCACTTCACTTCCTTTCCCTTTCTTTCCCTTCTCTTTCCCTTTTCTTTCCCTTGTCTCTCCCTTCTCTCTCTCTCTTCTCCTCTCCTCCTTTTTATGAAATATTGACTAGATCTAAGTAAAAACATGTGGCACATGATTTGCTTATCCAGTTAAAGTAATCATTGTTATTATATCTAACCACATGCCTTGTATTTTGTATTAATAAATCATACAACTGGTTGGTTTGTGTTGTTTCACCTTACTTCAGCACAAGGATATCACGAACTTGGTCATTGGTCCCAAGGGGTGGGAGGTCATTCCTAAACTACTCCTTTTGGATTGCAACACAAGATCACAACTTAGTTTCTGTTGTGCATGAAATTGATGTACGTTCCTAAAAAAGGTGGGATGAAAAGTTAGGGGTTTGTATTCTCTCTTATCCTTCCAGGAAAAAAGAGATTTCTAAAGGGTTTAGTGTCATATTTACCTAATTAAATACATCTAGTATCCCCTCAGACACCAATACCCGGGAAGGCTTCCTAGTGCAAAGTACAGAGATCCAAAATACTAAGAGCTCTGATAATAAGGCACAGGGATTAAGCTCCAGCAAGAGGAAACTTTACTGTATCCAAATCTGTAGCTATCAAAACACTCTTGGCAACTGCAGTCTTGGCAGCATCAATCTGCATAACTGGGTTACCCTCGTTTTTAGGCTCTGGACACTGCAGTCAAGTATCACTTTACACAAAAATAATGACCCTGATCCTGAAGCTCCTGAGCAGCCTACCAGGACTCCTTTACCAAAAAGGAGGCAAATATCAGAAATGTCCTTATTTAAAAGAAAAATACACTGAAACAGATATTTCCAGGAAAAAAATATATATATATATGTATATATATTTCCACCAAACAGCATTGTACCAGAAACTCCTGATACTTTCAGAGTGTTTCAACAACATTACTCTGAATTCAGCCAGTGAGTTCAAGTGTGATTTCTTTTACACAGAGTTGAGTCCTACAGAGCTAGAACTGAGTTACACAAAACATTAAGGCACAAATATGCCAAGCATTAACACACATACTCGATTCACTGCATGCAAGAAGCCCTGTTTATTTCAGCCTTGGATGCCATGTAAGTATAAGCATCACTGTTTCCAGGATCCAGATCTAATCTAAATTACTAACCCATACAAATGCCTTAATATACATCTGCGATGGTAAGATACACACACACTCAGAGTATATATTACCCTTTCTCAATGTGACTCAAAGTCAATTGCCAGCAAGCAAGGAGGAAAACGGGGATTTATTTTATCAGACTTCAGGAGAAATTGTCTAAATTTGATGAGAATACCAATTTAAGGTATTAATTATTATTCTAATGGAGTCACTTTTATTTGCAATTATAAATTTAATTTTACAATTTAATAAATCATCACAGTGGGAAACAGATCAGCAGATATTCATGCTTAAGCCTGGAATTTTTGGTGTAATTTGCATACAGGACATCATCTCAGAGAAAACAGACTCTTGGTTGTATTTTCACGCAGTAAAATAACTGCAAAAAACTAGAGATACAGCAGGTACATATGGTTTAAAAAGATACACCACACTGCTAATATTTAAGTAAGGAAACTTCATGATGATTGTATGATTTTATATAGCTCAGAAGTAGAATAACTTCTTACTGAAACTCATGATCCTAAATGTCTTCTGTGGTACTGTGTTGACATTGCAGTCTTTATTCTTAAAAAAAAAAAATTACTCAGAAGCCATCATTTTACTAACAAACAATAATGCTATGCATACATTGGAAAAGTAACTGAAAAAATGATAAGTTTAATTAACCAGATGTTTGATCATGCATAATAGGTCAGTTACATGAAGTAGTCACATCTTGTTAAGGACTTAGAGAGAGGACACATGTTTTTCAAAGTTTTAACTTTTTAAAAAAATTAATCATTCACATTCCATATTTTTTCCTTCAAAATTAAAAAATACAGTCACAAAAAGGAAAAAAACGCAAACAAATAAAAACCAAACAACTCCTTCCAACTTCCAACTTTGGAGTGGAAATCAAACAAGTTGGTGATGAAGGGTAACATATCATAAAATGTTTATTGAACTTCAAACAAAAGGACATCAATGCTGATTGAATTCACACTTCTTCCTGATCTTTATGTACCTCCTTAGTTTTACATTTATTTCAATAAAGCTGGATTTTAAACATTAACGCATGCAAAAAAATCTCAGTAAAGTATACACTCTTACTGGAATAGTCTTCTCATTTCAAGAAATTAATACAAGAGTTGAATCCTGTATCACAACAATTGTTTTTCTACCTAAAAACAATATCCAAGAGCATCATTAAACTGTATTGCTTGTTTGCTAGAAATGCGAGTAGAACAGAAACGTCTCCAGTTTGGAGGAAGCCCATGACATCGGAGGTCTGCAGCTTGACCCACAAAAACAATCTTAAAACCAATTTTATTGCCTGTGACAGGAAATGAAAAAAATCTAGTATTTCATTCTGACAGCAGCATAAGATTTGTACTGTTATAATAATTTTCCAATAGGAGACACCAAATAATGATTACACAGACAAAGGCATAAAGTCTCAATTGTTACAATATCTTTGCTGTTTTTTCTTTTAAGTTTGAATGATGAACAAGATTTCACAAATCAGTAATGATCCTCCATATGTGCAAAACTGTGTATTGAGACAAGAAGCAGGAGGAGAACATGCCTGGATTGCAGATTCTTTTCACCACAATGAATAAAAAGAGGCTATGGATTAAACAGTTTGAAATACTGCAGATTAAAACAAAGAGAAAATTCCACTGAGCCAGAAAAAAGGGGAAAACAAAAGAAAAGATACTCATAACTAGTACATTTGAATCAGACCAGCAAGAAATACACAATTAGAGTACCAAGAACACTTTTTACCCACAAAAAGAGTGAGAGAAAAACATTTATTTACAGCATAAACCACCATATAAGTAGAGGAGATGCTTTAATCATACAGGAAAAGCAAAAAAACCCAGGCGGAAGCTATGCAAAAGGAAATGCATAAATGCAGAACTACAGAGATGAACAAAATGAACAGCTTGAGCTGTTGTAAAGAAAATGGAAAATGCCCTGCTGGGTGAGCCACATGGTATCTTTGTCATTGTGTTAAAGCTTGCAGCAAAGAAAAAGATACACAGGCTATGAAAGCCAAACAGCACCTTGAAGGAAAGTTTCTGCACTTTATGACTTTAATGCAATGCAAAATAGCACAAATAAATGGTTTGTGGAACTCAGACTAGCACCAGACAGTGGGGCACCTGTGAAGCTACAAAAAGAGCTATGTAAGAGGAGAAAGAAATTGGAGTCAAAGATAGAATTATTCAGTCTTATAAATGCAACATTAGGACAATGCAAATTATAAGCAAAATTCTGGAAAAAAAAAGAAGATGGTAAGATTATTTGCATCTGGTATTATAATAAAGGTCAGCTATTGAATGTCCTGAACTATCAAGATCAGCACTGTATGTTAAAGCATTGAAGTCTTAGAGGTACAGAAATGACTATGAAATACTTTTAGCTGTTTGGGAATAGGCAACCAGCACTGGCTGCATTTGACTTTCAAGTCAAGCCTACTACAGACGTTTGCCAAATAAGACCAAAGATACTCAGCATACATTTCAGGAAACACAGTGCAAGCATCAAGAGCCAAATGCTGCTTGGAAATTTAGAGCATTCCTAGTTTTGGGGATAGGGAAGAAGTGTACTTCATTGGCTGATGGACCTTGCCAAGGCTTTGTAACCAAGAGCAGCATGGCAAATGCGTATACCAGAAAGAAATACAAATCTGCTTTTCAGCCACTAAAATCAAATGTTTACACATCACAAAATCCCATGTTTTACCTTGCAACCTATTAAGTCAAAATATGAATATCAGTAAGGAACTACCCAGCATATTAAAACAAACTACTGCTGATTTGATTTCAGTTGGATTTGAAAGACTGTGGGCACCCACAGCATTGAGGAACTGATTCATATTCAGCCAGCCCAGAGGCAGCATCAGGACATCCCCATGTGATATGGTTACTGCCCTCACCACCACAAATTCTATCAACCATATGCCACTACCTTAGAGGCACAGACATAACTGGAATGAACACATACATTCCGTGTATTGATTCTGTTGTGAGGATGAACAGCCTCACCTGAGAGGGTTAGTCAAGGTTGATCACGAGCACGTTTGCCACCACCATGGCAAAAGCCTGCAGGACATGACGTCACAGGCTTCATTCAGAATTTGAGGAAGAGGGTGTCCTGCAGACTTTCTCTGCACAAACCAAAGACAACTATTTGCAACATTTCAGAAATAGGGTGGTTTTGACAACAAATGACTGTTCACTAGCAGCACGTTTATGCCACTTACACAGGAATTCAGTCGTATCACACCAACACAGTACCACAGCCAGACAAAAGCAAAAGCTGCCTCAGTAGCTAAAATTTTAGCCTCTTACCTGCTGCATGAAACAAATAAATATGTCACACTACCCTTGAAAGAAATAACTGCACAAGAAATTCATTAACAATGTCACAGTATCTGCAGCAGGACACAAAATCAGTCAGACAGAGTGTGTCATAACAGTGACACAAAATCTCCCAGGCACCGTCTAAGGAGAAAATTATTTTCTCAGAATAAATCATATTCTGGAAGAGAGATGCTTATATGAAACAGAAAACTTCATGGGTTTCACATTGTTTTGGTTTTGGTTTAAGTGAATGGGTACATATTTTTTCAAAACCACAAATATATCTGCTCACTATGAACACAAATATCCATGAAACATGCTGAGAGTCGGCAACCCAGGGAAAGCATCTGCACTAGTAAGTAGTATGTCATTGAAGACATCCTCAAAGATGCTACATACTCACAAAAATAGAGCAAGACAATCTACTGAAAGACGTGTCCAACTTCAAATCACCCACAAAATACAATGCTTCATTCAATGTTAGGATGTAAATGGAAGAGCTTTCAAATTCAGAGGATAAAAAGGTTGTTGCCAAATAGAGGGGAGAGGTTGAATGCTGAATTTAAAAGAATGAGGACAGTGATAACAAAACAAGTTTTACCATAATGAGAAAATACAACATGTGAAAGCAAGGTACAATACCTGCATTTAGTTGTGTCCTGTTGTATAAACAGGGCAAAACAGATATTACGATAATCAGATATGTGACGACAGGGCATGTATTATGCATGTATAAAGGACCTTAAAATATTAGCACTCTGAGGATATATATGAAAAGCAGAACTGCTGCACTAGTTTCATACGCTCATTTTGCACTTGAGTAGTGAGCACATTCACCTTAGGAGCATTGTTTATGAAGACCAACATGTTTTGGCTTTCAACTCCAGAAAAACATGTTGCGCCACTCAAACCAGTTGACTCATAACAGTTCAAAGCAAGGAGGGTCTCGAAGGGAAGATGATGAACTTTACACATGACAGACATGAGTGAAGAAAAGGATCCAAGTTTTTCAGCAGGATTTCAAGTCATGGAGCAAGCAGAGAGGCTTGTCTTGTTTGATGCACAACTGAAGATTATGTTTCGTAGAGAAGCTGGTCCAGTAGCACAGTTAAGGTTCAGTTCCTTTTATAATGCTTGAGGTCACTCAATTTGTTTTATACGAAGGATAAACTTAATCCTATAAAACAACAGCACTGACTTCTAGGAAACCATATGAATTTTTAGAGAGTTTGCTGGTAGAGCTCTTCATTTTACAAGATAAAATTAATTAAGGCTTGGGTTCTTTATCAAATATCACATCTGTTGGTATTACTTTGTCTCAGAGAAGCTGAGAAGAACACAGTAATTTCAAATGTTCTGTATATAGGTTGACACTAAATAAAATACTTCATTTTTGTAATATTGGAACAAAACAGTTTTTAATTAAAATGAAACGACAGATGATATAGTAAGTTTCAGCAGCTGAATATGTTACAGAGTAGTTCAAATGAGTAGTTCTTACAATGAACCATTTTGATTCATCTCATTTCCAGCAATCTACCAATCTTTCTTCTACGTCAAACCCAGATTTATCTAGATTGATTACCCACAACTAGTAAAATAACTGCAAGAACTGCTTACTTAACTACCTCCATGTGAAATACCTTTACTGTCGAGTAAGCTGTGGTTTTTTATATCACCAATTTAAAGTTAAAAAAACGATGTTGCAATTAGGTTGGAGCAAGACTTTAAATCATGGAATCATAGAATCATAGAACAGTTTGGGTTGGAAAGGACCTTTGAAGGTCACCTAGTCCAACTCTCCCTGCAATGAGCAGGGATATCTTCAATTAGGTGAGGCTGCTCAAAGCCCCACTCAACCTGGTCTTGAATGTTTCCAGGGAATGTTTCTACCATCTCTTTGGGCAGCCTGTTCCAGTGTTTCAACCACCCTTGCATAAAAAATTTCTTACTTATATCTAAACTGAACCTACCCTCCTTTAGTTTAAAACCATTACCCCTTGTCCTGTTGATACAGACCCTAGAAAGCCTGTCCCCATCTTTATTACAATCCCCCCTTAAGTATTGAAAGGCCAGACAGGTGCCTTTGTCCAAAGAAGCACTGGCTACCTTTAATAAATATTTTGTCTTGTTCTCAAGGTTTTCTCTAAAGATTGAGAACTAAAAATATTTTTAGGATGACAGCTAAAATCTACATGTAACCATGAACCCAGGAATATAATCTGTAATTAAAAGTAGTGTTATGAAACTGCCATGTTCGAGATGTGTGATACACAATCAAATGTATAAGATTATTTTATTATTTAATCTACATCCATGCCACAATCCTGTTATCACAGAGATAATTTCATCTGCCTGACGATTGTTTGGGTTTTGGTTTTTGTTTGACACATATGTGCCAGGTATTAAATCTCTTCATTTTTCATCATCATCTTACAACTTCTTCAGCCTCATACATTGAAGCTTACTAAAAAATGCATTTTAACATATACTCATTTGCACTTTTGCTGTTATTCAGTGTGGAAATACAAGGGAATACAACTTCTAGTATATAGAGCTTCAGAGAATGTAGGGATTTTTAGGAAATCAGCTTACTTCTTTCCCTAGGAAGGGCACATAAGTATAAAAATAACCAACACCTCCATTTTCACAAGAGAATACAGAATCAATATCATCATATGGTACTGGTTGAAAAATGTTAAAGAAACTATACAATATTTCCTAGGATTGATTACCCAGGATATAGAAAGTTTTGATAGTTGTGGTGTATGAGCCCAGGCATACAGAACAAAGCACTAGTATCTAAACAATTGATTTGAGCTGAATAAGAAGTGAGACTAATTTGCTCTGCACAGAATTAGTAGAAGCTTTTCAAAGAACAAATAACCAGAAGCCATAGTTCCATGTAATTTATTCCTCATTTTCATTTCTAAGGTTTCTAGTGTACCTAGTAATAAAAATTCGAAGTGGATAAGAGGGTCATTAGGTTTTGCGTCAACCTCTGTAGGAATTTTCTTTTTCTGACAGTATTAGGAGGCTATACTGCCAGCTCATCAAATACTGCAGAGCACGTCTGTCATCCCCAGTCGTATGAAAATTAACACTATATGCCTGATTTAAACAAAGGCCCTTCTCAGCAGTTTCCTAGAACATAATAAACTGCAGTACAGCATGGCAGACTTTAGTCTGGGAGACAAAGTAACAAACAAACACATTCATTTTTTTGTGTTAATATTTATTGTTTTTCAGCAACAGATTCGCTTGGATACCTCACTGCCAGCAATAATAAATTGTGTATTTAATCCTAGTTTACATTTTTGGCACAACTTTACTTTTAAAGAAATGTAAAATAAAACATATGCCCCATCACATTAGTCTGTCTTGCTGTTTAATATCAGCTGTAATGATCTTTCAGGAGTCTGGCTGAAAACCTGGAGTTTCTCAACATGATGTCCTTTTAATGTCTTCGATAACATCACAGAATGCCTGTCGTGTAAAATTAGGCCTAACCTTAATTATCTTGCTGTCTATTTCCTGAGCTTAATTAACTCTTCTGAGAGCTTTTCTACACTGCAATGAGAAATGGGACTAAACCCATTTTGTCTTTTTCAGCATTTCATAATTAATTTTTCCTTAGTTCCTAGAACAATGAAAAGCTTTTCACAATCCTAATTGTTATGGCAAAAGCTAAGGTATGAGATTTGAAAGAAAAGCTATAATAAAAAATTTGAGAACACACAGCCGTGCATACAAATAGAAGGACAGAAATCTGCAAATGTGGAGAGATAATCCATTCTAGCCTCTAAATGAACTGACTTTAAATATTTAATTATTTTGTTAAGTAAACTCAGATTACAGGATTCAAATCCTAGTCATTATAGGTCATCAGGCTGTTTTAGGTGAAGTACAAATTGTCTACAGTCCACAGTACTCAAATAAGTTTAGAATAATATAGCAGCTAGTTTGCATGGCAAAGCCTTCTCCCTTACTACTCATCCAAATTCTTGCATGATCTGGAGACTTTTATCACAAGAGAGAACAACACAATGAAGGTTGAGCACATATTGTAGCATCTCACTTTCCTACTGCTAGAATTTCACTTTGTTTTTTCAGATTACAAAAATCTGTATGCTTTAGAGAAACAAACACTTTACTTACTCCATTTTCTCCCCATTCAGGAGGCAAAAGGGAAGTTTTATTTAAACTGTCTGTCTACAAAGCCAATACAATTATTTTAATTAAATAATACTTTCTTCCAAGCTCACAAAACCTCCATTAGCTATTACGGCACATTTACTACATATAGTTCTTTTCACCTCTACCATGCCAGCAAGAAGCAGAGTGGTTTCATCTCTAGGCATGACCAGATAAGGACTCTGTGAATGATTAGCTGATATGCAGGTGTTCAGCCAAGTTGCTTTTTAATAATATTGGGGACCAAGTAGACAAGTGAAAAGACAGTAAGTGGATGATACTCATCCCCTAGTTAAAGGTCTAAAGTCTACTAGATTTTACAGAATATTTGTTTAACTTCTCAGGATTTGATCCAGTCACTATTTGACTATCAGCACGAGAAGACAGATTTATTTATAACAATAACCAGCACCAAAGCAAAAATAAGCACCACAAGCATCCACCCAGAAAACAGGTAAAGCTATGCTGTTTTCTTTTGCTACTTTTCATGTAACACCCAAAACCAACAAGCAAATAGCTTAGCAATAACTCTATCAAAGTGAAAAAGAAAGACCTATAATGGTAAATAACTACATCTTAAAGTTAGATAAACCCTCATATCATGATGGGGTAACAACACTACCTACTTGGCTCTCCTCCAATAGCCTTGACACCAGCAAAATATTCTTTATGCTAGAAAATAACACACTGCAATCAGAAATCAAGAGTGCTAAAGTTCAGATTATTTCACTTCCATTTGTTTGCCTTTGTGCATTTCAGTCTTTTTGATTGATCAAAGCCTCCTGCTTGTAAGCTAGCGAGTCACACAGAGTCACTTTTAGCAACTGTGGACTACAGCTGCTCCAAGACTTCTGTTTTTTTGCTAATTTTCAGAAATGTGTAAGGGTATTTGAATATACTGAACACCTAGTATGCAATCCTCCAGCAGCAGAAAGAGAAACACAAATGTCATAATCCCATACTGTTACACAGGAAGCACAGTGTAGAATATCAATACAGTGCACAAGCGTACAATTGCACATGGCAGCAGCCACATCTAACCTGCTCCTTGAAATTCATGCTAACCCTTTCTTAACAAAGGCCAGGGTATGGTTTTATCAGGACTTGATACCAGAGAAATAAATTGAGTTATGGACTAGACTACTCAGAAAAGCAGGTCAAAATAGAGAATCTTCATACAACCAATTATAATAAAAACAAAATAAAGGAAACAAAACAAAACAACTAGACCTAATTTTTACTTACTTTTTCCACATTAATTTCCATGAACTTCATTACTTTAACTATGGGTAACCAGTTTTATTTCTTAGGCCTCATCCATCTACACCATCGCTAATTTTTGTCTCCCTCCTCCAGATCACTAGGATAGATGTGAAGAAGGGCAAGGGCTACTTAATGGAACCAAACAGCAAGTCCAGCTGAGCAAAGTCAGCCTCAGAAGGAAGCAAATCAGGGCTGGCACTGCCAGCACGCCCAACCCCAACCCCATAGCGCTATACAGAACAGGAGAGCACACCAGGAATTGCAATTGTTGCCTACCATTTGTGAGATGTCCCCAGGGCTGAAGATAAAAACCGCTCTGAGCTCCCTTGTATCGCTGTGTCACTTGTTCATGGCATAGTTTTGACATGTGGCCTGTAAAGGTTGGCCATTTCACTTTTCATGTTTCAAGCACAGTCTAAACTAGAGCAAAGTTTCATCTAAATTCATTGGAAATGGAAGCGCCTTTACATTCAAGACAAATCCCAATCAGGAATCAGAGCCCAAAGCAACTTAGTGGTGACCAGTTCTGAAATGTCTTCTTAAGCCAGGGCTGTTCAGGCTGCTGTGAACCCTGTTGTGTCAATACGGAAGCACTTTAATCTTTTAGGTCAGCTGCAATGATTGATTTCTATGTAAGTGACAAGCTGGAGTTTAAAGCTTCAACATATGAAGCTTAAAAAACCTCCTCCTTAAGTGGTTTAAGATTTGAATCACAGTTCCACCAGCTTGTGGACTTGTAAACCGCTTTCAGCTCATGGAGCAACTGTATTAATTCCCACTAAATTGGAGGGCAGTTTGATTAAAAGATCAAGCCAAACATTTCTCAGTTCCTAGCTTTCTAGCACCAGGCTAATGGTGTAAGAAACCACTGCCTAGACAAAACTGCCGTGGTCTTCAACCATAAACCTATCACCTTTTACTGTATTTATTATCTCTTGAAGTCAGTGACCTGCTCTTTGTGCTACATTAGTCACTTTATAAAAAGTGACTGTTAGATAGCAGCTGCTCAGGTAGCTTTCTTAGAACATGTCTCCTTAGTATGAGACTGAATTTTAACACACTTAACATGTAAACCCACTCAATATACATACGAAGAGAAGGGAAGGGAAAATGTATAGACCTAGCTATTTTGAAATGAGGAGTCTGACCAATGAAGAAAACTCAATACAGGTACTCATATGCTTACATTTATTTACAGAGAGCAAGAGGCAAATAAAATGTAGGAAAAAAAAAGTGGAAGAAATAGACAGAAGTTCAACAAATTGCTTTAGTACAAAGAGAAAAAGTAGCTGCATTTTTTAAGTGAGTGTAGGTTTCATACCCATGCATGCTCATGTACAAAGCAGTCAAAGCTCTATGTACTTTCTGTGGTCTCTCTTTGATATGAAGCAGATGACTAGGAGTGAACAGATTGAGGGACTGCCATGTAGGGTAAGTGTAAAAGAAAAGCAAGCTCATGTTATCCCAACTGCACCACCATAAGGCTTTCAACTACTACTTGCTTGTTAAAATGGAACAAAATGGAAAAACTAGGGAAACAAACAAGAACTAAAATAAACCCTAGTAAGTAACCCTTGGCAATAGCTCTCACAGCTCATTTAACTCAGAGGCTCAAGTAAAAAAAAAAAAAAAAAAAAATTTTTAGCACCAGTTAGAGTTTCCAGGTATGCTTCGTGATTGCTAGAAGATATATTGAGTTTTATTTGATCTAGATGAATGGGGAAAAAAATAATAATTCCTGCATCTGCTGAAGTCACTAACAGCTTATTGATATGTTCAACTGAGCCTCTTCCAGGTTTTTTCTACTTTCAGTAATATATATTCTGGCAGTCAGTAGAAACAACAACAAAACATAGTATTTCAGAAGGTAAGGAAAAAGCTGGTACATAACCAAACTTAAACATAGATCAGCATTTAAAGCAACTTTTTTCCTGTGTTTTTGCTTCTTCCTCTCAGTGTATGTCCTGATGGTTTTTCTACAGCTATTTTATGTCCTTTCAGGAGCTATTGTTGAAATTAGTATGAATTTAACATATTAACATATGGACGCATCTCTCTGCTCTTGCAAGTCACACATTTTTTCCTGTATTTTACACAGGTTTGAGATTACAGGTCCCAGATGCCACTTAAGCTACACTTGACACACAAACATAATGCACAAACATATCCCTGCATAATACAAAATGTCTGTTCATTGATTCTTTCCCTCCCGCCACGCTTCCATTGCTACACAAACGAATATCCACTCTTTCACTTTAAAGATTCCAATACATTTTAGCTTACATCAGTTCCATAAAGCAGTTCCAATAAAGATACTCCTAAGATTCTTTGTGACTGCATACTGAACCTAGCTCCTGTTCAGTTTCTCATCGACCAACACCCCCAAGTCCTTCTCCGCAGGGCTGTTCTGGATCACTTCTCCACCCTATCTTTAGCTGTGTTGCCACATAGTATCACAAATGTGCATTCTTGCTGTTACTTCCAAATTATAGAAGGACCAAATAACTCAAAACTGCTAAATAACAAATGAGGAAAACAAAAAAGGGGACATAGCACAAATCTAATATAAATTCAGCTGCCAAAGTCAGACTTCATGCTGCTTTCTGTGGGCACTAGCTGTGTCAGCCAGGCACCAGGAGTTAGTGATAATGGGCAATTTCAATGTTTTACAGCGGAACAGAGCAGAATATAAGCTAGTTCTTTCCAAACAAGTTCCGCCCATGGGGGCATCCTTTAAACAGAAATATAGAACAGCAGCTCAGTTTGGAAGTAATGGAGAATAAAGGTGTAAAACTTATCTGAGGATAAGGATAATAATAATATTTCTGGTTGTTAGGAAGGAAGGCATAGAAAAAAATCAATAGTCTTCAGGAAAGCAAACTTCTATAATATTACAGATGTGGTCGCTAAGGTCTCATGGGATGGATGTCTAAAAGAAGAGAAGGGAATAAGGAGAGCCGGTAACCTTTAAAGGGCACAGGTGCCAGCTATCACAGTGCAATGAAAAGATAAGGAAGGCTTGGAAGACATCAAACTTGGTTAATTTATTTTTTCAGTGATTTCACAAAGAAAGCTCAAAGTAGAAATTAGGTTAGATTATTCTTTAATATTATTAGTAATTTAAACAAACACAAGAAAAAATCTAGAAAGACAAATCTTTGGAGATTAAGGAGAAATTAAACTTATTTGGTAGGTAGTTTAATAAGAAGACAACCACCAAAAGAGCTGGTTTGACACACAATGGAGAGAAAGTGCTGCTTCACAGTTCTCAGTGACTGACATATTCAATACCAATCTGCCTCCTTCTTCACTCAGGATGTGATCAATGCTTAATGTAACCAGCCCCTGTGACAGAAAGGTAATAACTCCAGCCACTGCAGGTTAAAGAGCATGTTGGATGTTTTCAAGATAGCATCGCTGTTGAAGTTCACCTTTGAATACACTGATGCTGGTACCTCCATGAACAGTGGATCCCATCTGATGGCACGCTGGCGCTGAGAGGGGACGAACCTACCCCCTTGTCAGCTATGGGTGATTTATTGGCCTATTCTACTGTCCTAAAACCAGTGCTTGCAAAAGCCCAAAAAAAGCAGCTAAAGAACAGTTAGCAGGTGGGGGGGATTCAGGTTTCATAAGAGACATGGATGAGCTCAGAAAACTGCGAAGAGGACAGAAAAATACACCCGGTGTCTACCTTTAAACGAGAGGTAGAAGGGAAGAAGAAAAGGGAGAACTTGGAACTCAGAGCCCTGTTAGCTTACCTCCAGTTCCTAGACAGCATGAGAACAAGAAACGTTAAGCACCACAAAGGTAAAAAGTGAATGAGAAAGTGCCCCATGGAGTAGAAGCAAGCTATTCACACTTCCTCCACTTCCTCTAATAGGACACAGATCCTCCTGAACAAGGGAGAAATAGTAAGTGTTACTACCTTGACTTTAAGCCTCTATTGCAAAGCTGTTTCAGATTATGTTCTTGTAAGAAATGGGAAAGCAAGTCAAGAGAAAGACAAGCTAAATACAAAAATGTAGGACAAGCTAAATACAAAAGTATTATCATCAGGTTAGTGACATGTTGGAACAGGGTATGGAGTGAGATTTTACAAGAGTCTATCCCAAGCCCAGAACTATTCAGTATTTCTTCAGTAACTGGGATGAAAGTAGTAAAAGGTATGGTTAGAAATTTACATGTAATATTCAGGAATGAAGTTGAAGGACCTGATTATAATTCAAAATCTTAATTAACTGAATTTTTATTGATTACAGCACAGGTTAGGCAGTACTCAGTAAGTGCAAATGAAAAGGTCTACATTTAGAGGTAATCAGATGCACAGTCATAGGATAACAGATGACTGCACACACAGCTGCACTGCAGAAAGAGATCTAAGAATTAACTGGTACATTTTGTGATCCAGGGAGAAATGCATAATGGAATAGGTTTTATCACCCATGAGAATTTCTGCATTCATTTAAGTGATGAAGTTGTTCTCAGCTGGAGATTCATGCCTGGTTCTGAGCACTAATTCTAGAAAGAGGTGAACCAGCTGGAAAAGGCAAGAAGAATAATCAGAGGTTTGAAAAACAGGAAAGGCTGAAAGATTTTGAGTTACTCAGTCTACAGGGATGAAGAGCGATGTGGCAAAAATCCATACGTACACTGGAATAAACTCTTCAGATACATTGTCAAAAGGATAATAATGATCTTGGAGTTTAAGGTTTACTTTACATGCCAATAAAGAGGTCTTAACATCCAAGACTTTTAGAAATGGAAGAAAGTGCCTGTAACTGTTCCTGTTTGAGAGCAGACTGGACAAATCTATGACAGGTATATATCTGAATTAATTACAGTTGGGTTGAATTTGTGAGCAAGGGTTTGGCAGCTGCAGAGATGGCTTTTGTGAGAAGCTGCTGGAAGCTTCCTCCATGTCCCACAGAGCCAGAGCCACCTGGCAACAAGACAGACCCACCACTGGCCAAGAACACGCCCATCAGTGACAGTGGTGGCACCTCTGGGATAAGCCTGCGCTGTAGCAGGCTCTTGGCAGGACCTGTGGCCCTGTGGAGATTGGAGCCCACACTGGAGCAGGTTTGCTGCAGGGACCCACGCTAGAGCAGCCTGTTCCTGAAGGATGCACCCCATGGAAAGGACCCACGCTGGAGCAGTTCATGAAGAACTGCAGCCTGTGGGAAGGATTCACACTGAAGAAGTTCACGGAGGACTGTATCTTATGGGAGGGGACCCCATGCTGGAGCAGGGGAAGAGTGTGGAGTCCCCTCCTGAGAAGGAAGAATCAGCAGAGACAATTGACTACAAGCCCCATTCTCCCCATCCCCTTGCACCACCTGAAGGGAGGAGGTAAAGAAAACTGGGATTGAAGATAAGCCCAGAAAGAAGGGTGGGAGGTATTTTAAGATTTAGTTTTTATTTCTCATTACCCTATTCTGATTTGATTGGCAATAAATTAATTTCCGCAAGTTGAGTTTGTTTTGCCCATGACATTAACTGATGAGTGATCTCTCCCTGTCCTCAGCCCACAATCTTTTTGTGATATTTGCTCTTCCCTATGCAGCTGAGAAGGGGAGTGATACAGCAGCTTTGGTGGGCACCTGGTGTACAACCATGATCAACTCACGACAACAGTAAGGATGTCACATACTTGAGGCAGGTCTCTTTTCCTTTTCTTTCAGTGACTTCTGCATCCAAAACTTGTGTTGTATGGCCCTTTAAATCTCACTAGATTGCCAATTTATGGTACATATTCTTTGCAAATCAGATGTTACCTCTGTTTTTAGGAACTGAATCCTGAAAAAGAAGAAAGTAATGATCTAGCTCTATGTTAGTATTTGTGAGCTTTACCACTGGAGACAGGATTAAAGAAACAGAAGACAACTGGCTGATGTTCAGTGTCTCATTTAATGCTCCACATCACTTAAAGCATACAACGCTTTCTCATGCCAAACCATTATCTCTACTAAGATTATCTCTATATTGCCCACGGTGGTATCTGTCATTTGGGCAGACAATTCAAATGTGATGCCAGCAACACGTCAGTAGGTGGCATAATTACACTGCGATCTAGTGGAAATTTCAGCTCCACTCGTTTGCCTAAATCATACAGACCAAATATTTTAAAAGAAATAAAGAAAAAATGCTGTATACTCAACAACATATTTTGCTCTCAGATTGAGAAAGTATGAAGCTGGCTAATGAACTATACGACTAGGAACAATACAGTGGAAAATAGGGCTGTGTTTTCTTGTTAAGAGAAAGTTGTGCTCTAGGTGCAAATTTTTATAACAGTGGTCAGAATCAAGCTGGAATTCGGCGTTTAAATTCCCTTTTTACAATTACAAACAATGAGAGTTTCAGAAAAGAAAATCATCATGTTCTTATGTAGATGCATAATGTCGTTAACATTACTAATCCTTGATTTAAGATTATTTTCTTACATACAGATTTTAGTGCGAGGTTGATTGGACATTATACTTTTGCTGTCTTTTAAGGAATCACAATTACATTTAGACTAACTATATATCAGAATTTTTCTCATTATCTTCACAGCTATCATAGGTTTTCAGAAATTTCATGTTGGGCTGCTTTAAATTAGAGTAAAAGCCCTCAGTGCATTTCAGACTACAGTCTCAAGTGATGAGTAGATATTAAAGCATGTCATTGCGAAAAAAAAATGACACCATAAACAATGTAATATAACAGCTTCAGAGCCGCTGGCATCAGTAAAACTAAGCTTCCATTACCAGCAGGGGTTAGCAGTACCTTAAAGAAAACTGAATTGCATGGTGCTTGTTTCCTCTGCACTTAAGAATGTTTAGAGATGCATGCTGTTTTAAATATACTTTGATCTTTCTAGAGTGCAGAATAAACTCTCCAGTAGACATCAGCATTATCTTGCCCCTAGGATCCTCACTCACTGAATAGACCACAGGCTCTCAGAGAGAATATAAATGAGTAAAGAAAGACCCTCAAAAAGCTGTAGCATCAGAGTACCTAATATCCTTAAAATGTGACAGCACCTGGAGACAACAGTGACCCAGGCGACCCCAATTAATTCTTCTTGGAATCCCAGATCCTCTCCTCAGGATCACCCTGTATCCCCTTTCTTCAGCTATCTTTACTGGTGCCTTTCCTTATGCAGATAATTTTTAAAGACTGTGGGGCAATACGATGTTCTTATGGGCAGTTTAGGCAGAAATATCACCATCCCATCCCCATTTAATCATCTCTTTTTTCCTAGCTCTTGCAGGCAAGCATAATCTGTTCCTACTTTGTACTCAGAACTTGGTTTATTTTCCTAGTGATGCACTGCTGCTTCTATACCAGAAGAGCCTCTGCAGTATTTAACAGGTTGCTCTACCATCTAAGCCTCTATGCGGCACATTAGAAACATTAGAAAGGAACGGTTCCTCTGCACTTCTCTCCCAGCCCAAAACAATTTCAAATGCAACCTACTAAATTCATCAGTCTACTCAATTTGAGATGCCTTGCAACATGCGTTTGACTTCAGGATATAATCACAGAGAACAGTATTACTGCTCCCAGCGGTAAATACTTCGATGTAACATGATGGCATGGGCCTGTTTAGAACTTGCAGATTCTGTTCTCATACACAAGTCAAATCAAGTTGCATCTTGATGGGGTTTAATTTAGTTTCTAAACAAAACAAGCTGTTTTGGGGAAAATGTTTTGCAACAGAAACGTGTTGTGTAATTCTTCTCGTTTCTCCTCTCCCCCTACAGTACATCCTGGAACTCAAATGAAGCTTCCAAAACGGAACAAATATTCCTCATTAGTCTCTCTTCTCCCAGTTATTTCTCCTTTGCAGGATATTTGACAAGTTTGAGTCCACACATAACAAGGAGGCTATGGCATTCTCCTGGCCCCTTGCAATATTCTCTGCTGGAGAATCCATTCCATTGCTGGGGCAGGTGGGGGCAGAGAGAAGGCTGTTGTTAGTTGATTTTGGTTTGGTTTAACAGTTTTTTTGGTTTTGGGTTTTCGCTGGTTGGTTGGTTTTGCTTTTTTAAGAACTGAAGCCATCTAGATCCTTCTAGCTTTTGTACTTTTATTTCTGACACTACCCTGATCGAGTTCTTCTTTACTATGGAAATACATTCTCAGGCTCTTACAAGTACTCTCTTTGAAAGAAGTCAGGGACTTCTTTTTTTTTTTTTTTTTTTTTTTAATCTAGTAACAGTTGTTCTCTTGCCCAGTGTCTTTTCACGTAATAGCTGCCCCAGTTCCCTATTTGCCCATAGAAGTTGAGTCCTGCTTGCCTCGCAGGACATAAAATTGTTCTCTGACAGAAATAAACTTTCTTTTTGTGTCAATGGCTTCTCTCAGTATTATTAAGCCTACTAGTCTACTATTCTGTCAGGACACTAGCAATGTACAGCTGATATTAAAAACCAATCCAAAACAAAAAAACAACCACATCATTTAGGCTAAGATCCTAATACAATATACACTCTATATTTTGCCAGAGGAATGCCTGTTACGCTTAAAAAGAAACCTTATGACAGTTGTATTGTAGTTCATGATCTTTGCTGGTACTGGGCAAAATCTGCTGAAGTTTGCAAACACAAATACTGATGTAAGCTTTTCCATCCTATAGGTAAAGATGTGTTTCTCCCTATACAAATTATAACGGCCTATTTGTTTTTTCTGGACAACAGGTTGGATCTCTACATGCTCATATGCTAGTTTCTTTCACTGTAGTATTCCAAATTCTCAAATCATCTCTATTGTTTCAGGCACTATCTACCTTCAGAATCCACTATCTGTCAAGTACTACTAGCTCCTTTGTCAAGTGTCCACTGTTTCTCAGAATTTTTATTCAGTATCCAACGTTTTATTGAATACAATCTTGCTGAAGCTCCCTCTGCTCAGAAAAAGTCATCCCTCCTCCGAGTTTAATTTTTGCAAAGAACACTGTATTCTTCAAGTGTCTATGTTTACATCTAGAGCTGACTCTATAGAACCGATCCTTTCATATAACTGAATGTCATCACATCTAGGAACCCTTCAGATATGCCATGTCACACCAGCAACTGCTTGCTGAAAACCCGCATTATCACTCACTACCTATTTGTAGGGTCAAGCTTGGTTTAATTTTTCTCAGCTTACCTGTACAGAATCACAGATTGCTTGAGGCTGGAAGGGACCACCAGAGGTCATCTAGTCCAACCTCCCTGCTCAAGCAGGGTCACCTAGAGCACACTACTCAGGATTGTGTACAGAAGGCTCCTGAATATCTCCAGGAAAGGAGACTCCATAACCTCTCTGGGCAACCTATTCCAATGCTGTCACCCTCATAGTAAAGAGAGTGACATCCCCATGTTTGGGTGTATAATGCGTTTTAGTTTATGCCCACTGCCTCTCATCCCGTCACCTGGCACCACCGAGAAGAATCTGGCCCTAACCACTTAACACTGTCCCTTCAGATACACATTGACCAGATCTCCTCTGAGCCTTCTCTCCTCTAGGCTGAACAGGCACAGGTCCCTCAGCCCTTCCTCATATGAGAAATACTGCAGACCCTTAAAAATTCTAGTAGCCCTTCACTGGTCTTGCTCCATCTTGTACTCATGGGTCCAGAACAGGACACAGTACTACAGGTGAGGCCTCACCAGGGCTGAGTAAAGAGGGAAGATTACTTCTCTTGGCCATTCCTCTTCCTAATGCAACCCAAGATACCACTGGCCTTCTTGGCCACAAGGGCACACTGCTGGCCCATGGACAATTTGCTGTCCACCAGGAGCCCCAGGTCCTTCTCCACAGAGCTACTTTCCAGCAAAGGTTAGCCCCCAGCCTGTACTGCTGTAGGGGGTTATTCCTCCCCAGGTACAGGACCCTGCACTTGCCTTTGTCGAATTTCAAAACATTCCTCTCTGCCCATCTCTCCAGCCTGTCTAGATTCTTCCGAATGACAGCATAGCGCTCTGAATCAGCCATTTCTCCCAGATTTTTATCATAAGCAAACTTGCTGAGGAGGCACCCTGTCCTTCATCCAAGTAATTGATGAATGAGTTAAAACATCACCAGACCCATTATTGACCCTGCTAGTTACAGTACTCAAACTAGACTTTTGCCTGTGATCACATCCCTCTGAGACCTGCCATTTAGCCAGTTCTCAGCAAGTATCTCTCTGTGTACTTGTCCAGCTCACGCTTCCTGAGTTTGCCTATGAGGATGTCATGGGAGACAGTGTCAAAAGCCTTGCTGAAGGCTGAAGTCCAGGTAGACAGCATCCACTGCTCTTCCCTCATCCCTCCAGCCAGTTGTCCCATCATAGAAGGCAATCAGGTTGGTTAAGCATGATTTCCCTTTGGTGAATCCATGCTGACTACTCCTGATCACAAAATCTTAGAATCATAGGGCTGGAAAGGACCATAAGAAATAAAATGGTTTATACAGAGCTTTGATTCCAGGCACTTATAAGTTACAAAAAACAAGCTTTCGCATCACCAATTTCTCAGGTGTCTGTGATCTGCAGCTCTCCTGCAGGAAGCAGTCAATGAATTGGCCTGCAACCACTCAACAGACACAAACTGCTCCTGAAGAGGGTAATGCCTCACCAGAGAGCAGGACAGAGCAGTTACTACTGTTCAATGTCTTTAATTTTTCAGCACCTGCTAACTGAGTATTGTGCTACTTGATAAAGGGCTATCGAGCTTGTTGTGAACACAGGCCTTTTTCTGGATAAAATTAACAGGCTTTGTGGCACCTGCAACTTTTCATGCTGGTGCTTCACAAATGTAAGGGAATATGACTCCTGTGTATTTTTGCAACAAGCTGCAATTCTCTTGTATTTTAATCTTCAGCTTCCTGCAATATCTTTGGACTCTCTCCCAATAAATTAGCACAAAATAAAAGGTTTACCATTACTGTGCTCAACCAAGAGTATGTTCTCACAGTACTAATTTGGAAATAGTATTTGAAAAGATGATGTAGCAAAACAGACACTGCATAGAAAATAATAAAAATACAAATGCAAGTCACTGTCAGATCAAATCAAAGCTACTGAGACTTAATAATTTCTTCAATTATGATTAAGAAATAGTTAAGTTTCAGTACAGCATTAGGACTAGCTCATGAAGTAGCAGGACATTGTCAGAAAAAACTTCAGCATTGTGGCAAATAGCGGATGGATATTTCTGCATGTGTGAAAGATCCAAAATGAAAAACACCAGGATTGGGGCTTTCCTCTAGGGATGGTTTAATTTAAAAGGTTTAAAAGGCATAATTGATTCTGTTGACATTCTTTCTGAATCTTAGATATCAAATGAAAGCATAGAAACTCATGCAAAGAAATGGGAAAGCAAGAAGTGCTTGCGCTACTGACTATAAATGATTATAAAACCTAGAGGCAGGAATGAGTGATGGGACAGCATAGCCCACTCGGTGATGATTGAATCTGGGCTCCCACAAGTCATGGGCTGGCTGTCTGCAGCCCTTCTACCATACTCTAGACCTTTAGGAGAAACAGATCCTTATCTGAAGGTGTCTGAAATTAAACAAATGAGGAAGGGAACAAAGGGAATAAAATTATGTGAGGCAAAGCAAATGTTTTTAGAAATGGAATTTGAGAGCAAGAAGCATAAGAAGGAATTTGAAAGGCTTGCAATGGTGAATGTGTATGAGTAGTAACTGCTCATGAAAGGACGGAATGTGAACGGGAAATTCAAATTGTAACTGCTCAGGTATGGAGGGCAAGAACGGCCAACTGCAAGAAGGGGTCAAACTTGCTGGAAGCAGGCATGCCAGAGACAGAAGGACTCCATGCAATGGAGCGAAATTCCCTTAGTGATGATATAATGAACAGTCCCAGTGTTGTCTTGTAGCCATCCTGCACATGCTCTGGGGCCCCTTCTGGGCAGCAGAGCTGGACTGGGCATGGTCCCAAGGCTGGGCTGAGGTGCCCCATGCAACCACACACGGGATTGGTGCTTGGGAAATGCATTTCCACATGCAGCTGGAGAACACAGAGGGAAATGCAGGAGGCCAGAAGGCAGCTATTCAGGGCACCACATGGCCAAGGCCAAGCAACATCCAGAGAAGGAGCCAGACCTGCCCATCACAACTCTTGCTCAACAAGCGTTCAAGCAGGAGTTCCAAAGCTATTGCTACAGCAAAGGAGCCAAGAACACTTCTGCATGCAGGGCACTCCAGAATGGGGCACTTTGATGCCTAAATCTGAAGACTTCCCTCTTCCTCCCTGGTCACTGGCTCCTACAGCCAACAGGACACAGCACTGCCCTGGCATTGCCTACAACATTGCAAGACAGTTGGATTTAATGTTCAACTCACAAGTCCAAACATCTGCAGCTTTGGAAATGACAAGCAACAACAGCTATTCAGCAGCTTCCTCTCTGCTGCTGCAGCATGCCAGGACACAGACACCAGGCTGTGGTATCACCTCCATGCAGCACAGGTGTCATGGTGACATTTGGGAGCTTCCCCTCGGCACCCCCAAGCCAGCCGGTGCCAGTTTGATGGTGCTTGCTGTCTGGCATGATCCAGCCCAGCTGCCCAGGGACATGTCTACAGCTAGTCACCACTTTGGTCTGCTCCTGACAAAAGAGTGTGAAAGGAAGCCATCTCCAGCAGAAATGTCATCTGCTTCTGCTCCGGCTAAGTTCCTTGAGTCAACAGACTCAACTTCTCCTGTCCCTCTAGGATGGGCAAAAGAGCACCATGTGATGCTGATCTAGCATCCATCAAGGATAAAAAGCATTTCCAAGCATGCAGTGAGGACCACAGCACCAACAGAATCCATCCCATTCATTCAGAGGAGACCTCTGGTGAAACTGCTGAATTTGTAACCCTCACTTTTCCAAAGAAGCTCTGGAAAATGCTCCAAAGCCATTATTTTCAGTCCATTTGATGCATTGATGACAGCATCTGTGTTGCCATTGATGAAGAAGCCTCCCTAAAGGAACCGCCTGCATGAAAAGGACCTTGCAGAGTTTTTCAAACTGACAGCATGAAAAGCTCCATTCATCAGCTCCACCTCTATGTGTTCACCAAAGCGCAACACTACTCAAAAACATCTGACTTGCTTGATGGATTTCTGGCAGAAGAAGCAAAAGCACCTTCTGCTCACAGCAAGGTGCATCACTTCCCCTGCACATGAACCCACTCTTAGGATAATTCTGGCATAAGAGCTTCACCTGCTGGTAACATAAACCTTGGCAATGGAGGAGAGGAGGAAGAGGGCAGGAAACATTGTAAGATTCATTTCTTTCTCAGGTGAAAACACAAGGGCGGCTGTTTCTTAACACAACCATAGTTCTGTTCCTCAGCCTAAGCTTTGGGTTTTAAATGTCCAGCAGACCTTTTCAAGACCCGTGTTGGTCTGTTGCCATTACAAGGCTCAGTTTCCTCTCTTGGTGTTTTCCCATCTCCAAAGGCTGGCAACTAACTCTTCCTCTTTTACGTGGTTTATTTACTCTTCCACTACAACCCCAGCTTCAGGAGACATGATCCCCATCTGCTTGAGAGGTGCAAGCAAAGATCTGGCCACAGGAGGAGAGAAACAACTGCACTGTCACCAGGCCTGACTCTGAAGGAAAACTGCCACAGAAAAAGCCCAGATCAGATGTGCAGCCAGGGAGAGGGGGCCGCTACTGTCAACCTTGTGCCCCCTCCTGTTTACGACGACAGTGCAGCCAGGCCCCACCTGGCCTCCATCAGGCTGCTTCTGCTGCACCTGCTCCTTCACCAGCTCACAGCTCAGCTCCCATGAACAACTGGACACCCTGCACACGAGGGATGGGGCTTCCCACTTTTCCATCCTGCAGCCAGGCCCCCCAGGCTGCCCTGCCTCCCTTCTGGCACCTGCGGTTTCCCATGGCTTTCCATGCTGGCAGCAGCCTCTGCTCTGACTACCAACAAAACTATACAGAGACTGAATGAGATATCAAAAATAAAAGCCAAGGACTTTCAGGACAGGTATGGGTTTTGGTGCTGTGCCTTCCGAAACTTCAGCCTTTGCCATGTATGTGCAATATAAGCAATGCAGGCCAGGCTTTCTTGGCTGTGCTTTTTGAACATTTCACCAACAGCCTATTCAGCCTTTTAAAGACTGGGTAGCCTGAAGCCCGGAGTGAAAGCAAGACATCATGAATTTCATACATCAGCTGAAGCTCCTCTGAAATAAGTAAACACAGGCATGTTCAGTTAGCGGCTTTATAACAGGCCTTGGAGATTACATATCACCATCTGCACACTTTGGATTTAATTTCCATGGTTTGGGATGAGCTGAAAGGCCAATTTTCCAATAGCACACAAATGCCTACATTTTGACTGACTGCCAGATGAGGGAAGAGTTTTCCCTTTATCAGAATGAAGTCTATTCAGTAAGTAACATGGAAAGCATTACCAAAATCAGTAGTTCCAACACAGGGGATGAGATGTTATTTTCAACACTGAAATATTTAAAGAACTACCTTCCTCAGAAAAAGAATCAAAAGGATGCTAAATACTCTCTTTGGTTGCCACAGGATTGCAAGCTCCTACAAGCTGAAAAGCTGCTTTTAAAGTCTTCCTGTGCAGTTTGGGGTAGCAAAAATACACAAACACAAAATTAAAAACAAACAAAGAATTAAAATATTTAAAACGGCACAAGTTTACTTGCTTTAATAAACCCAGGGGTTTTACTTACTGAAAGAACAGGTTTTTTCCTCAGGCACTTCTAGCAACCAGCTGTCAAAGTAAACACTGTGCATGCTTTCAGGAAGTAAGCTACTAAATATACACTTTTTCAATGGAACCCAGCCAGAAAATACATCTGTTATTAGAGCTTAGCTGGTGTGCAAATCAGGAATTCCAGATAGGCCTTTAAGTGCATGACAAACCAAATACATTCTTCATGTGCCTAACATGAATTTAACTTAAGATCAAGTTAAATCACAAAGTAAACCAGGATGAATGTCAAGCATATATAATCTGTTTCATCAGTTACATAGTTAAAAGTCCACCAAAGCAGTTCAGTTTGAGAGCTTCTTCTCCTGCCACAGATGTTGTATACAGATAGATAGGTTACAAAGTGAAAAATGCTCTCTTTTTCAAGTTGCTGATATAATTCACTGACAAAACACGTACATTTCTCCTGACCAATACATAGCTTGCTTGTGTCAATTTTTTAAATACATTTCTAAATATTGTCAACACATTATTCTTTTCAACAAATCCTGTGAAAAACCTGAAGAAGGAAACCTACAAGAATAAGGATGCAATAAACAGACAGAAAAAAAATACTAATAGTGAGATTTGTAAAATGTGCATCAGTTTCTTGCAGCCACAACACTCTTGCTGTGGTTGAGGTCAAAGGAACTATGCCAAGATACACTTCATGTCCACTAAAATGATGCTCAGTCCCGTATCTGTGTAACTAAACCATGAAATTTAGCACTAATGATGAAACAGAGCTCGAACACATTCAATCCTTATTTTAGTTTGTGCAGTATTGTTTCTCGAGCCCACAAAGTTTGTTCTTACAAGCAAAAGTATTAAAAGTTTAAGGTAAATATCATGCAAGTACATGCAGTCAGCAATTCTAGCAATCCAGAACCCTGACTATGGACTATGTGGCTATCTGTACGCAAGAGACAGAGCTACACACTACTTATGAGGAGAAGTTAGGCAGAAAAATTCAGTCTCCAGATGGTTAAGATGTAGTTAGACACTGCAGAAGTCTTCAAAAGCCATGGGTTCATAAACAGATAGATGAGGATGAAGTAAAAAACAGCATAGTTTATGGAGATGTTGATATTTCTGATCCTTCTCCTATCCCTTCCCTTTGAAAAAGTGGAATTTATAAAATATTGTTCAGGGACATTTGTTTCAAAGATGCTAAAAGTGAGTTTGGGGCCTTGTTTTTTTGGGGGTTTTTTTTTTGTTTTTTTTTACCAGGTGGTGAGGGGCTCTTTTAAACACACAAAAGCCAAACAAGCAAATCACACAAACTGTTTTTGCCCCCCCATAAATAATTCTCCTATAAAGTTTCCATTGAATTTTCAGAATTCAAGATTCATACTCAGTTCCACACATAATCCAACCACAAGCTTGGCAACAGCCTTCACACTAACTTTGATCCAGTCAGATTACTGCATTATCTGTGTCTGCAAGCTTGTACCATACAACAGGCAGTCTGGATAAGCACTCATCATTTTAACAAGTGCATTCCAGAAAGCAGACAAGCTATGGATTACACAGTTCACAGAAGATTTGTAACTGAGCATAAATTCCCTAGCATACACAAAACCAATTCTTCATTCTAAATCCAGATTCCAGAGCTAAACCTCCTTTGATTACACTTTCCCCCATCATGTTCAGGACACATTTAACTCTCACACTTCATGATCAGATCAGATTAGTATCTAATATGTGTCACTCTCCATTATTGATTTCAGATATGTGATTTAATATACCAAAAATCTAGTACGTTGATGCTCGTGCATATGAATTGGATGATGGGAAATATCCTCCCCAGAGGACTGGGGAGAAAAAAAGAAGGCACAAGACAACTAAACTCTGCTTGCTGATGAAGCTAAAGCAGAGCACAGACTCAGCAGTTCTACAGTTAACTAGCCTTCTCAGAACTACGCATTTGCTCAAGAGTTTCCTTCCTCACCTTTTCCTCTTTTTTTTTTGAAGGCTCAAGCTATTAATTCATGGAAGTTTAGTTATTATTCACCACAACCACTATGCAAGGTATGAATTATTCACCATAACTTTCATGGTTTCCGTTATAATTAACAAACCACAAACATCCACATCACAAATGAGCTATAGCTTATGTAGCTGGATCTCACTAGTACTCACTCATACCTGGCAGACACATGTTCTACTCTGTTATTGAATAATTTCAGATGTAGAAAATACAACATTGTCTCAGAATGTAGACAACATTGAGTAAAAAACAGCCTAATAATTGTTCTATAGAGAAAATATATTTGAGAATTCCTTTGATGCGTAAATTTCTTACTTTCCTTCATTTTGCATTAAAACGAGAAAATAACTCACAGCAACTAAATCACGAAGCACTTGTTTTGACATCTGGCTGCTTTTGGATCTCAACTTTCTCTTTTGTTCCACCGTTCTTGGCACAACGCCTTAAAGGAGCTTTAAATTCTCTTCCTGCAATAATAAACTACATTTAGACATCATTTTATGAGGGTCAGAAGGGCTAATGGATCACAGCAGAAAAACTTTTCTTTGGAAGAAAGACCATTGCTGAAGAGCTCTGTTAACTACTAATGAGTGCACTGCAGAGATAATCAAGAGCATTCTCAAATGGGAAATATTTGTAAGGGATACTCTAACTGAAATGTTATCAGAGTAGTTTTTAGAACATATGAATCAATGGATTATTAAACATGCTGAACTCACCCCAAACTGTAGAATATTCATGCACAAATTCTTTGCAGTGCTGTTTTCAAGACTGATTGCCAGGTCTGCAGTTTATCATTTGTATTAGCCACCATCCTAAGCAAATGAGAACTGGTAGCTGCAGCACCAGCAAGAGAGCTGCGGGTTTGAGGTCCCTGAGTCTGGCTCCGCAGAAGAGGCAAGCAAACACCCACAGCACAGGCCACCAGGATGCAGAACACGTTAGGTGGTGCTGGTTGCCCATATACTTGGAACCTTGAATTTGAACTGAAAAAAATGATAGCAGAATATTCACAGGGGAAGCAGCTTTTTAAAAAAGAAGAAAATAGGATAAGGCTTCAGAAGATCATTTTACAGCTTTCTCACAATCATCTCTGTGAGTGGTACTGGCTCCACCACATCTTTTCCTTGAGGCAACATTAGATCAGAGAATTAAGCTTTGCCCTAGTGTTACAAGCTTGGAGAGGTGTTTTCCTTCTTTAATTGTTGTTCTCTAAAACAATTCAAGGCTTAGGCTGCTCTAGTAATAAAGTAAATTCTTCAGGCATATTCAGGCAGTCTCTTCTTATTTTATTACACGAAAGAAATAGTTAAAATGTTTGAAAATAATTTACATGGAAAATGTAACTTACATATTGTTGGTAAAAAAAAAAAAAAAAAAAAACAAACCAAAGAAACCAACTACTTAGATTGTAGAGAGCACAACCTGACCTTTTGTTTCCTGAACTTTTTCCAGTTTATACAGTGATAAATGTCACAAGTTCACTGCACACAAAGAGAACGACTATTTTTTCCAAATAGCTTACTCCATTTTGTCTTCAGTTCAAAGTAACAGTCTATGCCCTTCCACATCCCCTGAGGGCATATGGGAATGGGGACAGAGGTGGAGAAGGGAAAATAGTATTTTTAGAAAATGTTATTGTAAAAATGGCAGTTGAACCACAAAAGGTGGTAATTCTCTCCTGCGGGGGAAAAGAAAAGAAAAAAAAAAAAAGTAAGTTGCATGCAAAAACAAACCCTTAAAAAAACAAAAAAACCCCCACACAACAAAACAATAAATAAAAAACCCCCACATTATACACATAGAATTACAAAGGGAGAAATACTGGGTTGAGTCATACGGAAACTTTACTGAAGGGGGTAAGCGGAGAAAAGTGTGGAAAGTACTAAGCCAATAAAGCACAGCAAACTGCTTCAGAAAAGATTAAAGTCATAATAAAAAACACAGTGGAGATTTAATCATTAGCACTTTCAACAGAATTTAGAAAATGAGTGTCTTATTGCTGAAGGCCTTAATAAAGTTAGAGGAGAATTCAAGACAGGAATGGCAGATGGTCAGTGAAGAATCGCATTACAAACTACCCTTCCTAGTTTCCAAGGGAAAGCTCAGAAACAATGCAAGAACACAAAAGTAAGGCTGAACATGTCTTAGGTAAAGAACAAATTCAGTGCTTACCTGAATAACAATACACAATCTGATAATAAAAACTGCCATTATACATGCAAAGATATCATAACTCAAGAACCTAGTATAAAACAGTGAGTTTTAACAGCATTCTCAGGGACATAGGATTAACACTACGTTAGAATGGTTGACATAAAACCAGGCTTCTTAAACTAAGCAACAATTCTGATTATAAACCAAAATTGATTCTAAGTATGACTGCAGAGGTTTAATTTAATCTTTTAGATATAAAACTGACAAAAATGTTAAAGGTTACCAAAAAAAAAAAAAAATCAAGTGAAGAAAAAGTATTTGTGTTATTTTCTGTCTTTCCTTAACACAAATAATCTACTGCCAGATTAGAAGTCTCAGAAAGCAAATTACTATGCAATACTTGCTACAATTAAAAATTGCTAGTAATTAAAAATAAAAGCTAGATGTTAAAAAGCCTAGTAGTACTGTTTCCAGTCTTATGGAACACTGGGCTACATCTCCTGTTTAAGCATAAACACACTTTCTTCACTTTCAGTGCTATTATACTATCAATAACAAATCGATAGCTTGGCATAGTGAACTGACCTACAAATCTATACTTAGATTTAAACATAAAAGATTGTTTTGGACACATCAACAACTTATTTGGGCTTCTTATGCTATTAGCTTACTAGGTATCTTTGTTACATTTTTTGTTCACTATAGAAGGTGTTTTTCAATACAGCATCATGCAGAGTAATGATCTGAATGGAAAGTCTAATTCATTTTAAATTATGACCTACATACCACTGGAAAGCACAAAATGCTTGTTACATAGTGACAGATCTAATACAGATTTTAAAAGTTTCCTTGTATTTTCACACATTTCTGCATATACTAATCATATCATTAATACAGATGTTTTCCCTGCAAGTTGCCAACTTTGTTGCACTAATCTTTTTTAGATTTTGTTCACTTTCCTTCAAGGAATAGGAAAAATTGACATAAAAGTATTAAAACAGATATGTAAAGGAGGCTGCTAAAAACCTACCCCCAGTTACCACCATCTGATGAATGCATGCAGAAATGAGCAGACCAAAATTACCATGTTTCAGCTCCTCCAAGAAACGCTACCTACAGCAGATTGAGCTGAATAGTAACTTTATGTAAGTCATTTGAAGTATTAGGGGAGTAATCGAATTTGAAGTATTATTAGGAACCCCAGGGACACAGATCTGTATTGCTGGTCAAACTGAAGAATTGAAGTTTGAAGGCTCACTTATCAGCGTGACATGGGCAGCTTGAAGAGGCTTTTCAAACACTCAGCATTAATTGGTAACAGAGACTAGATCAAAATCAGCTGAGTTCCTTTAACCTTTCCCAAATACCCTCACATCTTCAAGTTTCACTTAATGTAATTGTAAAAAGAGGTTTACTGTTATTCAACTCTCCAGGGTGGCATTAACTTCATTAGGTGCTGTTTGTACAATGTTTTAAGCTCCTCATTAGAACTTGCACAGAAGTATTTTAGACTAATGAGGCTCTATTGTTATAACCTATTGCTGCATATTTGCAATTTCTTTTTAAGTAGCTGTTGTAGCACAAACTCTCTTAAATGGTAAATACTGGCATAGCAAACAGTTTTTATTGACTTGTACTTTAAAATAAATCACCCTGTTAGGTTGCAGACTGTATACTTACAAGCTTCAGACAAACAAACAAAAAAAAATAAATTCAAAAAGGCAAAAATAGAAAGAAAACTACACACATATGACCAACACCTCACCCCTGCAGAAGAGGGCTGCAGCCTCCTTCCTTCTCTGCGGCCCCACTGGACAGCCTGCTCTGCTGACTGGATGCAGCAAATAGTACTCTACGCAGGACAGGTATATACAGCAACTCATGCACCGCACCTAAGAGTGTTTTGGGATTAAACAAGTTAGACAAATCAAGGGAGAACCAAAAACAAAACCAAACCAAATAATGTCCGGGTTGCAAACAGGAATTCTGCTTCTGAAACAGTTTCTGAACAACGTAATATCTATGCTCTCCTTGCCCTTCAAGAAGGAAAGACATGAGGCTTATGTAATTTAAACTGTGTACACATAGCTAAATATAAAACAGTCTTCAAGTGAAAAGAGCTGCACCTAAACCTTATCTTTCCTCTTGCCCTAGCAAGGCTCCTTCTAATTGTCATGCCTGGGTAAAAACAGTTTTGCTTTAAACACAGCTGCACAGAGAAAGATAGAAGATTAAAACAGATGTTTGCATATGCAGGGGGATAGAAATTTATCTCTGAAAAGACATTCAAAAGGAAAAAGGTTTTTGTTTTTTTTTTAAGTGTATTTTTATTTCACTTTCAGGAAGCCCTCTACTGTGCAATCAAGTAAGATTAAACTTGTCTCTCCAACTCTTCCTCCTATTGTTTGTGTTAAATACAATAAAAATATATGGTAAGAGTTAGGAAGGGAATGTAACAGCAGGGCCCATATTCTGATCAGGAGTTCATCAGAGCAGTATGTTGACACTTTTATTATAAAGAACAGAAAACCAGGCTTAAAGTGCTTAAGTTTCCTGAATCTGCTTACTTTCCTTATGGGCTAGCCTGAGAAAATCCAAGCAACCAAATCCATGATGGTTCAGACTGTCTTTATTGATTACTGTAGGCTAGTTCATATTAAGTGAGGTTTTTTTCAGCTATAAAATAAGTTTACTCACTGTCACAGCACAGGGCTGCCTGACAAGTGATCTGGTTAGAAGTCTGATCTGATGAAGCTTCTGTTTATCTGGGGGAGGGTTGTATAATGTCTCAAATGTCCCTCCCATTTTAATGATTTGCTACATTGACATTTTACAGCTGGCCTCATTGGAGTTTTATTCCTATTACCACCTTACCGTTATTTTACTGACAACTGCATTACCAGCTGCTATCTCACTGACATCAATACTGTCCCACAAATCTACCTAGTGCTACACTAGCTAAACATTACTGGAATTTCCTGTTTTATTCACTAATGCTTTTGGGCCATGCAGTCCTTGAGACGGGGTGTCACTATACCATCAGCAACGGTATTTTACACTGTGCAGTACCTCATTTACCAAGTGTTTGATAAAGCAGAGATCCAGATAGAAGGCAGTAGCATAAGCTCACCTATAGATTACAGGCAAGTAGAAATCAGTATTTCACAATGCTGCTTACTGAATTTATTTCTCTTTCACATCAGAAGCCACCAGTTTGGTAAGATATCGTCACTCCTCATTCTTAGCAGCATTTTACTCCAGGCCTGACTGTAATCCTCACTGTTACTGCTTTGAAAACGTGACCTTGACAAACCCACCAAAGTCAAATGTGTAAATAAAAACTTCGTGGGGGGGTTTTTTTTTGTGTGCTTATTATTATCTTCCTACACTACAAAGAGGAACAGGAAGAAGAAAAGAGAAGAATCAATTCCCATTTTTTAATACTTAGATTGACACTGCTGCAAGGCCCTAGACATAACTTCAGAAATGAGAAATTCAGCTATTTACAAAATATCTTTACTTTTTAAAGCATATCTTGGAAACACCTATAAGGCAAAGAATGGGCTATTCACTCAAATAAGCAGCAGCCTGCAAAAATCAGATGCTAGTAGCTTATTTACTTCACATGCCTACATTCTCTTGTTTCCTACCATAGAGTCTATACTCCCATTCCCACCCAAGCCACTCAGACCAGGCATTATTAATAGCAGGAGCCCTTCAATCAGCTGGAAGATGCTTTTTTTTTTTTTTTCTTTTTTGTTGTCGTCGTTATTAACAACTCAAGTCTCTCACTCACACTGGGCAACAAACTCAGACACTCTTTGTCATATTTATCAGCCTCTAGTGCTCACGTATTAAAGCTGTATGTACACTAAATTTTTAGATTTCAGGGATTCCTACTGTTATAAGAAAATTTTACAAAACCCCATCTTCCAAGTCAGAGTTGCCTTTCATAACCCCACCACATCAGACTCACTTCTCCACCCCAGTGGCTTTCTTCCAAGTTCATTGGGTGTGGGTTTCTTTTTTAAAAAACTCTTTCCTGCCTGGAAGTAGAGGCTCCTAAATGCAATACGCCCAAGTACTCCATGTGGGTAAGTCTCATCTGTGTGGTTCCAGAAGTTCCAGGGAGAGGAAGCTGAGCTTTCATACATTGGAGTAAGCACAGCTACACCTACTGAGATGACCACCACATCACAGAGCAAAAAAGACATAGTTTTTAGAGAGAAAATCAGTCACTGGCTTTCACAAACATGGACACTACACCATTCAGTTCATTCCCATATACCTCCAGCTGTCATTCTTCTATGCTATATTTTCATCTACCTCTCTCACTGCACATGACTTGTATAAGTTTGTTGTCTCCTTACTCCATAAAGGTGATTCTGATTCTACCAGTTCTGCTCTCATTCATCATTCAGAGCAGAAGAGAAGGAACCACAGAAATCCTAGGTAGATGCCTGCAGCATCCCACATACTCAACAAAGTACTGATAAAAGTTTAAGCAGAAACAGGCACAACTCAAAACTCACTGCATACAAATGGAGTGTATCTCACTGCTTTCAGACTAAGCATAGGGTAGAACAGATCAAATACAAGCCCAAGAGGAAAACTGAGAAATCTAATATTAGAAAGAGGAACAGAATTAAGAACTTAAAAGTAAAACTTATCTAAAAATGTCCAAACTGATTTTATAGTGAATTAGATCTGATCCATATTTCATTCTGGAATTATCTGTAGAAAGCTGCACTTTTCAAATGTAGAACTCATATTAAAAATACTAGGTTTTGCACGGGCTTGGTCCAGGCAGCAAAAAAGAAAAAAACTGGTTGTAATCCAAAGCATGAAAGATAATATCATCTCTGAATCAGAGCAGCTGCTCCTTTATATAACACGGAAAACAAAAATTATGTGAGCCAAACCCCCGATGCAAGAACTCTCTGCTCTAGGCTACTAGTTACATGTTGTCATGTCCCTCCCCCCCACCCAGTTATTTGAGGGATCATAACAGACTGATTATGCAGAGTCTTATTCCAATTTACAGGCCTGTAAATTCTGAGACTCAGAACAAACTGATGAAACATGCTCTCATCCATTCCCCTGCTCTTTATTACAAAATTTGTAAGGTACTGTGGCTGCACTCCAGCCAAGATGTAAACTTAAAGATCGTACATAAAATATTCACTATAATCTCAAGTCAGTAGTATGCCATTTTGCCACAAGTAGAGCAGCTGTTTTATTGTTGATTTGATTAATTCTTGGATGGTAATAAAATTGAATGTTTTGTTCGGAATGTATTTCTAGCCATTTCTTTACCTTTTTTGTTTAATAAAGTCCCTCTTTATCATGACTTCAACTTGCAATCTTTATGCAGTTTCTTAGCTGTTACCTATCACAAAGCACAAAAGCTTTCCTAGTATAAATGAAATCTCTTGCTCAGAATACCCAGTATTCATCACTTTTTTCTTCCTTTCCAGTAACAGGAGATCATTTTAGGAAAGACACTGCGACCTAAAATAGGTGCAACACAGTTGGCATTGCTAATATATTTTCTGCTATTCCTTCCCTCGGAAGAAATACTTCAGGAATTGAGAATACAAAAATAAACTACTGTTTTTTTTCCTGGACTAACTCATTTGAAAAATAAAAAAAAAAAAAAAAAATCACAATAGTCATGAGGATAAAAGAAGAAAAGAGAATTGTAAATTTTTCAGGGCAAATTCTAACTTTTCAGTGATGGCCACTGCAGACTGAGAATAAAATTGTGTGAGGTTCGAGGACACCAACCACTTGTTTTTTTCCCCCCTCTCCTTGCCTATCAGAAGCAATTGCAACAGTGCTAGACTACACAAGATACAGTCGCACAGGTAACCGATAACAGAGTGTCAGTGACAAAGGTCAGAATTACAGGGCACAGTTTGATAACTGGGAAAAATAAGGATACACTTGGCAAAATATACATATAGAGTTGAAAAAAAGTAGATTACAGGAAAAGAAGGGGAAAAGCTATTTTCATTATATGAGACAGAAAGAGGTAGTCAAAACATGTGCTCAAGCTTACAAGCCACTGAGGTACTAATTTCTTCAGAACACTAAGAAGAATTCTCTGGGGAAAAGTCTGCGTACAGCAGATAGCCACTCCATCAGGAGTATCAACTTCTCTCCACACCTGATCCACTGCTTCAGAAAGAAAAAAGATATTGGTGTCCGTTAACTACTGCTAAGAGGTCTGAAGCAAGCAGCTAAGAAAAGCAAGCACTGTATCTGCCACATACCTTTATAGGTAGAATTCCTGTAGGTATCTAAACCTCCCCTGGAAGATTTTAGAGGTACCAGGAATCAGAAAGACTAGGTGTGATTGAGTGCTTTAAAAGTTTTCATACTGGTTATAAAGCACAAAGTTTGCATAGACTTGCATCAAAATAGGGCAATCCTGAGGTTGATCCTACAGCTTAGATTCCCTTCCAATAAGAATGGCATGAATTCAAGTCTTTTATAAAGGCACCATCAAGTCAGCCCTTTTGGGCTCCTAACTGCGAATTGCCATCTTCTCCTTTTCCAGCCCCAAAACAATCTCCAAAACATCTCAAGATCACAATTGTGCAGTGGCACTAGATATCAATAGTAAACTCAGTTTGTCTGAGCCTGATAATAATGAGAGGAAAGCTCCATCCTTTGGGCATATAATGACTTCACTACCACCACTGTACCTCTCTGCTCCCCAGTGAAATGCATCTTGAAGGCCTGATTCTCTTTTTTCCAACAATCCAGGCAGTTACTGCTGCAACCTCAAGAAACGTGAGCCTTCCTAATAAGCAACAGGAGTAAGAGTCTCACGGCACTGTCACACTAGCCTGTTTTGCCTCATATGGCCATACATAATGCCAATGTCACTGCCACACAGTTCAACTGGTGGACTTGGCAGTGTCAGGTTTACGGTTGGACTTGATCGTCAAGGTCTTTTCCAATCTAAATGATTCTATGATTCTACGTAGTCAGGCCCTGAGCTACTCCTAAACTAGCTCAGTAATATCAACTGTGTAGCCACAAAAGCATGTTACTCACCAGCGAAGCACCTGGCCTCGTTAGAATAGCACTAGCATGAACACACCTAGATGTCTTCCAGTACAGGCACATGTGATTGTGGTCATACAGTTGCAGGCTGGAAAGCACTGACTTAGCCTGTGCTAGCATATATGATGGAATACGTAGTTTAGAGAGGAGCATGGTGCTCTGTAAGAGAACTAAACGGGTTTGTAAACAATGGCAAAGTTACACAAAATTGAAGGGAGGAAATCATGCCATGGTCGCTCCTTGCTAAAAATGTTCCTGCAGTTACCCATTCAGGAAAAAATTCTATTGCCCTCTCTCTGTACTTGCTCTTTAACATACAGAAGTAACACAGTTGCCATTTTGACTGTTTATTAAGGATTTTCATTACATTTTACTATATAAATAGATTGTTTTCAAAGATAAATACTTCATAGTAATAACTTAGGAGTTCACTATGTCATTTAAGAGTTCTAATCAGTTTTAAGGATGCTTGTTTCTTCAAAAAGAATAAAGACTTCCTATCCTAAGTGGGTAGACGGGAACAACACCATCGAGCCAAGGCCAATTCTCCTTGTGATTAGAGAGGGAAAATCGATTTATTTTTTTTTTTAACTGTTTTTGTTGAAGGTTATATTGCTTGTTCTATGGAGAAGGAATAAAGTACAGAGACTTTGCCTAGCTAGGCAGCCCTCTGTTTGTAGTCTGCGATCACGCAGGATCAAGCAGAATCAGAGTAACAAAAAGGCCTAGGAAACCAAAGATGTACAGCACAGCTACTGAAGGAGGCACTAATTCAGAACATTTAACTCAGGAAAAACAGGAAGTCCAACTCAATTCCCAAGCAGCTTAAATACTGCTCCTAAGTACAAGCGTTCATTTTTTTCTGTTTCACAAGAAATACCTAAGATAACGAAGAACGTTTATATTTCATTCTTTTTCTGCCTTTTTTCTTTCAAGACTGTTCACATTTTTGCAGAATCTTACCTTCCAAGGAAACTGCTGTTTTGTCTATACCATTCCTTCTTAGCTATTATGCTAATCCTGCTTTTGAATAGTTACTGTTTCTCCTGTTGTTTCTGACATTTATAATTTCCTTACAGTTTGCTAAATACGGATCTCAAAGCATATTTTATATTTTAAAAAGTAGTCATGCAAAGAAACCAGGAACAAAATGAAAAAAAAAAAACAAACCCCACAGAGAAAGACATTGCAGTTTAACTAGACGTCTTTGAGCCTATGAGTAAAACCTGGGAACAGTAGGAATGAATTTGTATTGTTTCACAATCTGTTTACAGATGCTGAGAATAAAAAGTGTGCCACTTCCATGTCTGTTCAGTCACACACATAAACCCTTATTACCATGAAAGCCCTAAACGAAGTTAAATAGAATTTCTGGAGGCCTTGAGGTGCTAATTTGGTATTTATAAGAGGACTTGCAATCTAAAGAAACATAACGTATCATTTCCTCGACTAACTTAATCATTATAAAAATCTTCAACAAACAAAAAGCTGTCTAAGTTTGTAGTTAATGTTTGGCAATTCCTACAGAAAAAAATGGTTAAGCAAACTGGTTTTGTTCAGTTCAGTTTCAGTGCATTGAGACTTAAAAGACTATTTGTATTTAAACTGAATCGCAACAATGTGACTTTACTGAAGCTGCACACACATATGCGCACCAGTGTGTCACCAGAGAAGTGCAATATAATAGTTCTGACATATCAGGACAGGTGGACATAGTCACTTCTGAAAGCTACACAATGATGTTACTCAAACTTGGGTAATTCAGATTGAGGTAGATAATTCACAAAGTAGAATTTATGACAGACCATGTTAAAGTTCTTGGTACAAATCTGTTAATGACACACCGAGTTAAGAGTTCTCATTTTACACTACTTCATGGGCTCAAATCACGACATTAATTCATTAAAACAAGTTATTGTTATTAAAAATGACATTCCAAAGACACAGTGCACCTAGATTTGATTATTTTTGTTTCCAAGTAAACCTATGAAGTGCTGTAGAGAAAAAAGAAAACCCGCTTATGATGTCACATGAATATGTTACTCATTAACTGATTTTAAAAACTAGCCTGAGCTGGAGTCACAACAGCACTGCACTTCCTACAGCAGTGAAAGGTTGTGTGTTTGAAGGAGCACTCTGGAACTGAACTTCACAGCTCTGCAGCTAACTCCATTAAAATGAGGAGAAAAAGGAGATCCTTAGAGGATTCTGTTTTGAATTCTCAGACTCAGAACAGCTTCCGAAAGCCAAGTAATGACACCCCAGTGAGCCCGACAGAGAGTTTTGGACCAGCATTTGTAAGGTAAATCCTGATGTGTTTTGAGTATTCTGTGTGTACTTTATGCTGGGGGGACAACACAAGATGGCCTGTGGACAAATACACCAGTGATAATACCCTGATGAGGAAGCTTAATATGAGATGGCAGTGCAGTTGGTAATTTCACTCATGTTACTGATTGCACTGGGAAGGGGAGCACTACTGTAAAGGAGAAATTTGTAAAGGAGGACAGGAGAGTGCTGTTCTCTCTTTGCTTACCTATTGCACTGAGGTAGGGCTTTGAGTGTGTATAGCACTATACACAAATATTAAAATGACCTCGGCAAGGTCATCCAATACTGTCTATGATATCTGAGTGGATTTCTGTACAAAACAAATGTAAGCTTCCAACAGAGAATTTAACAAAATGTTTTGATGTGTGTTTTGGCCTATATGAATTGCTTATTTTATAATGCTTATTAAATTGTGTTTCAAGACAAAAGCTACCATAATAACATGAAGTATTCATGGAAGTTGAACGCTCACATGAATGAATACTGCTGAAGGCTTTGCTGATAGAACAATCGCAAACAATTTCTAAGGGGAAATCTGTTTTCTTACTTTGGAAGGGTGAACTCTTGTGGATTGTGGACTCCAATTGAGATGGGATTCATTGTAATGAAGAGTTCTGGATAAATCATGCACATTTTAGACAGCACAGATACATGAGGGAATGTGGCGTCAGAGGGTTACTGGCATTTCCCACTCAGCCTTCCCCATCTACTGCAGGAGAGAGACAAGTAAACATCTATAGAATTTATGTCAACTCATTATGAATAAAATAGCTTTAAAAAGCTATTCAAAGTAGCTTTAGACATTCACTAGTTCTTAAGCAACTTGAAAATTCTTTACCAAGCACTATCCTTAATATCTGCTCAGTGCCCAGCCACCCTGAAGAGTGATTTGGAGGGAGCACCTCTACATGTCTTTGTGCAGCTGAATTACATTTCTTTGTAGCTGTGCTCAAATTCTTTATATGGAGTGATGGCTCATATCACTAATTGGGTCACAAGTATAAATAAGTCTGCTGGCCTAATTTTTTCTCTTTTGAAATGTTATTAGGGCTTTTTAATATTTTATCTGCATAACATCCTTTCTTCCAACTCAAATGTCAGCAAGATAATGTCTGTTTGAACAGAGAATAAGGAATCAGAAATATTAAATTTTAATTAGAGCCCTGTCATGGTTTAAGCTGAACCCAGGACAAGCTCTCAAAGGCTCTTTCCTAGAATAAATCCCTTCCAGCCAGTTTCTTTAAAAACATCCACATGTGGGGGTTTATGCCCCTCTTGATCTCATCCTCCAATTAGGCACATAACACATGTACATACAGCAGTGTGTGGAGGGTTCAACACAAGCAGGTGATGTTTAACCACTTCTAATTAGAGCAATAGAAAGTTTACCCTCTTCTCTCTGTCCAACACTGGACAGACAGATTTACCTGCTTTTTTATTTACCACTAGATAATCAGTACACAAAAAAAGCTACCATATGTGCTCTGATAGCAATGTGATAAGCCCTTACAAAGAACAGAGTACTTTGCCTCAGATTTCTCAATAAACAACCTGCCTGCCAAGCAGCGAGTGGCAAGGGCAGGCCTTCTAGAAATCCAGCTTACTCAGTTGCTGTTTCAGTAAGAATAATATCATCATAAACCCTGCTGTGACACTATACCTCTATCAATAGCAAAGGTGGAATAGCAGGCTGCAAATACCAGTCAATCTAATAAGAAGAATGCATGATCACAGAAGGATAGAATGCATTAGAAGGGACCTTAAAGATCATCTAGTTCTGTCCCCCCTGCCAAGGGGAAGAACAATCCTTTCCGAAGTTCCTGGAAAGTCTGGGTTCTATTTTTTCCTTGTGGAAGATTCAATTTATCCCCAAATAAGCTGTGCTAACTTTCACTTTCTTGCATATTTAACCAACTATACTGCTGCTCTTCGGAGTTTGCCAGATGACTAAAGGTTTCTCTTAACAAAATTATCACCATATTTAGATATACCATGAATGTTTGCATAAATGCATGCATGCATGGTCCAAAGAGGTATCCATGTGTATTACTTTATGACACACAGATTCAGTAATTACATACATGCATACACATTATTCATTAGACACGCATAATCTGTTTGAGGTATTAAACATACTGATGCACCTGGACTGAAATTCTTGTCTGTATACAGAGATGTCATACTTGGATGTCACTCAGGATTTCCTTTGGACATTTATAAGCAGAAGATGACAAATCAAGCTAAGTTCATCCACCAGAGTAGAACAAGCAATATTTATATTTACCTTTTCCTGCCTAGCTGGCCAATATATTAAATGACTGTTATAAATGAAAAAAGGATTTTACTGCCATGGGATTTGGTACTTTCATTATAAATGACAAGATCTAGGCATCACAGCATTCTAACAATACTATCCCTGAGGAATCCAGGGCAATATATTGCCAGGGAAATATACCATGCCTGTTTTTTTAACTCAGGAACTAAGAGGAGACACTGACCTGTGTTCTTCAGAAGCACCAACTGGCTGTGTGCCATCTCATAGGTTGCAGAACTGAAATATTACATATCACAAGGTTGGTTTTTTTCAGAATACAAGAAAATTGCCATGAACAATTTGGAGAGAGATGAGTGTTCTTTCACTTCACTGTTCCCAGCATGTTTTGACTTCTAGCAAACTGCTCAGATCTTGATACAGGTCTGTATAAAGCAGTCTTACTCTTTCAAAAACAAATAAATTACTGAACTCTTAATCCAGGCAAGGAAGAGGGACCACTGGCCAAAAGGAGTGCTTTTCACTCCTTACAAATTGCACCACTCATCGTATTCTGCCCCTAGTCATTTTCTACAGACTATTTAGGATCTTGGTTTCCTTCGTTTATTTTGAGCATACTTCGGGTATGCTGAGTGACTTGCAGATGTTTCTGAACATTCCTGCTTGATGCAGGAGTATCACCAACACCAGATCAGACCAGGTACAGCTTTGTCTAGCTGAGTCTCATAACCTCCAAAGATATAGTCTACAGCTCTCTGGGCAACTTCTTCCAGTGCTGCACCACTCTTAGTGCAGATTTTTTGTCTTTCCTAGTCTGCTCCTCCCAAGCTGTAAGCCATTTCACTCTGACTTGTGGCCAACTTCCATATATTCTAGAAATCAACATCATTCATTGTTTCAACATCTTTCCAAATGTTTGTTAGTTTGGAAATCATACAATCTCATACAATCACAGATCCTTTTTCAATGGTATCTAACATAAGATTGCTTTCCTATCATATTTCAACAGGGTACTATGAGCACTTACTCAGTGGGCCTTTCATCACTTAATAGCTTCCAAGGCAAGTGAGTAGCTTTCACAGAATCCTACCAGTGCAGAATCATACACAGAAAACCAAAGACATACAATGACCTATAATCCAAAAGTACCTGTGTGCTGTATCAGTTTGTCCCTTTTGCACCTGCAAAGTACAGAATTCTCTACTGAGGAGAAATGTGCTCAAAGTATACAGAATTCCAGAAATCACTGTGTTCATTTTCTGCTTTGTTCCTTTCCAAGGAAGTTTCCTCATGTTCAGGCATGCTGATACTTGCCATATAAGCTGAGAAATATTTTATGAACAGCCTTGATGACTGAACTGAAATAAAATCCCAAGATACATAAATACTGTTGATTAAGACAGTCTCTGACCCCGTTTACTTCCAGCTAGATTGTCTTTTTTAGCAGTCATTCTATCCAAGAAACTCTAGGCATCAGTAGCAGTCCTTCTCCTTTTTACACCGACCCTTCTAGAGTGTCTCACAAAGCTCCTTTACTCTTCATAGGATTAAATTCATAGGGGGCCTACAAGGATGCCAGAGAGGGACTTTCCATCAGGGACTGTAGCAATAGGACAAGGCGGAATGGGTTCAAACTTAAACAGGAGAAGTTCAGGTTAGATATAAAGAAGAAGTTCTTTACTGTGAGGGTGGTGAGGCACTGCAACAGGTTGCCCAAAGAAGTGGTAAATGCTCCATCCCTGGCAGTGTTCAAGGCCAGGTTGGACAGAGCCTTGGGTGACCTTTGGTCTAGTGTGAGGCTTCCCTGTCCATGGCAGGGGGTTGGAACTAGATGATCTTCAGGTCCTTTCCAACCCTAACTATTCTATAATTCTATGATTCTCTGATTCATTTCCTGATGTCATTAAACACAGGATTCATAATTATTCTGATAAATTGAATAAACAGCCGGGGGGGGGGGGGGGAGGGTGGAGAAGAGTGAAACTCAAAAAGGGTATGTAGAAGGTCATACTTAGTCAAATCGAACAATCAGCTGCTGGAGAACATCTCAGTGGTCTTTTATAAAAGCTTCACCAGGACATAGCAGTTCAACAATTAAACTTGAGCCAGCCTCACCCTGCTGTGATACATGTAAACACTTTACTAGGAAATACAAAGAATGGTAGTGTGTATAGATAACAGATGAAGATATCTTTGAAACTGGCCTCTATTCAGCCTTTGTAAGGCTTCTGGTGCCCAGCTTGGGGCTTCAGAAAATATCTGAAGCTATTAGTGACAGTTCACAGGACAAAAGGAAGTCCAGAGAACACAATTTATACCTTTTAATGAAGCTAAAGAGAAGAAGAAAATGGGGAAAAACATGAGACAGTTTTTCACTGAACTTGATGACTTGGTGAGTCTCTCTCCATTCTGCTTTTCGGTGATTTCATATGTATCTTAAAACTTTTTTTACAACGAAAGTTTTTTCCTGTTCTTTCCTCTCTAGTTTTTCATCCTTCGCTGTGTTAATGTTGAAGCTCCTGATTATTAAAACCCTCAACACTCTATGAGGTTTAATGTAGTCTCTTCAGAACAGGAAGATGTCAATTTTTGCCTACATGGCATCACCAGTACTTCAGGCATTAAACAGTAATCAGTAATTTTATAGTACACTAATTTCTCTTTCTCCAATCTGCAGTTCACCAATTAGAGAAAAACACAGTCCAGATTTTCACACAACAGTGTGTCTCTGTTGGTGATTGCTTGGTCTTCGCATACTTGCTTCATATAACGTATCTGTATACATGAGCAATCATAACTGTACACTAAAAGGTCCTTTGTGCTTTTTTTGCGTAAGACTTGCCACAGGATATCAAAATAAAAGCATAAAGTTTTCAAATATATGCCACCCAGATGAGCACCTGCACATTTGATTTTTTAATATAAGGCACTCCCCACCACATATTACTGAGAATCCTGGCATTCAGGACTTTTATCACGCAGGAGTGTGTCCTCTCGCCCTGGAGTTGCTGCACCATGCACAGTTTGACAAAGGTTGGCCGAAGAGTTTCTTTTACAAATGCTCCAAAAAAAAAAAAAACAAGCTACAGACATTACTTACTACTTCCACTGTCATTAACAGATAATAACAAAATGCACTAAGGAGGCATGTATTGACAATTTGCCAGAACCAAGTCTCTCACAGAGTTAAGATATGATGATGTGGAACCAAGTATTTCGTAAGGATAGATTTTTACTGTGCTGCAGGTATCAATTTATTTGAATATAGGGGGTTTTGTACACTAAATGCCTTGACTAATTAAACAGAGCGCTTTGTACACTTTGGGAATGGAGCCAGATAAAACTAAAACAGAGACTGAGTTCTAGGGACCAACTAGCTCCTCTCCAGTTCCTGCACCACTGTGGCAGAGACAGGAACCTCTGGAGATGAGTGAAAAAAACACTCAGTGACAACAGTTATTTCCTGCAGCTAAACCTTCCAGAGGCTGAGAATATAAGCACTCAAAAGACAGTTGATATATTTGCTCAAATATCAAAAAGTCAGATTTTTGCCTACTGTAACCCAGAATTATTCTGCTGGAGTGGGCAGAACGACTGCAGAAGAGTTTGGCCCCAAAATTGGCACTAAAATGGCAACCAACAGCTATCTAGTGTAACGGAAGGCCTCCAAAAATGAGATGAAGGGTAGGCAGTGACTTTACCTACTGTTTCCAAACACATTGTGCATGCCTTGATAGTGCATATTGATATGAGAACAATTGTCAGGGAACCCAAGGCCTCACAGAGGCTGCTGCACCCCAGCAAAGGGTCCTGGGTCCAAGCAGACACAGGATGCCAACCCTGCCTTCCCTGTCTTTCAGTTCCAGCTCTACTTGCAGCCCAGAGAGCTGAAACAAGGCCTATCCTGTTATCCCTTGGATAAATGGGGTGCCTCTACGTAGCCAGAGGTTGTGTCTGGCATAAGGGGCGGGAGAGGCTCTGCAACGCAGTGTCCAACCTGCTCAGGTGCTGCACAGAGGCAGCAACAAAAGTTTCACAGGTGCAGGACCTAACAGGTCTGAATCATCTTTCTTGTAAATTACGTCTCGGTTCTCTTCCACATGTGCCTTGATTTCTACTTTAAGTAATACATAAACATTAGTTATGCCTCCCAGAAATACAGGTATTTTAAATGTCTTCATTTCTATGCAGCTTGGCAGAGTCTAAATTTTCTTGGACTGGAGCTACTTAATATCACATATGGTCTAGCCAAGACCATGCAGCACTCTCACATTTTCTGCAGGATCTGTGTGCCCAAGCAGCTATGGCAGTCCTGAGCCTGTTCACCATTAACACCTCTTTCTCTTTGCTCATTCTCTGAATATGTTGCAACAATACCTAATATTTAGTTCTTGCACCTTCAAAATACAGTGTAAGTATTCCCTGGCCAGTTTGGATGGGGATTTGAAGAACGTGGTCTCGTGGCAGGGGGTTGGAACTGGGTGAGCTTTAAGGCACCTTCCAACCCAAACCAGTGTATGATTCTAAGTATCAAGCAATCCGAACAATACCACTGGAAGATGACTGAATTGATTCATGTGTCTTTTAATCTGAAATGTACATTAGTATCTATCTCCTACCCTGATGTCCACTAACAGGAGGCCTCTCTCCTGTACATGTTCTCATCTTACTTTGAGTGAACAGTCTGACAGTTAGGAAAAAAACTTAATATATTCTATTGTTAATTCTAATACACATTATAATTAATAATACTACATTAAAACATGAAAACAGACCTTCTTCTAGATATGTTAGTTTGAGGTCTATCCCAAGACTGGTCTTCCTTAGATTGTATTATTATAGCCACAGGCTCCATCTTCACTTTGTAAATAGCTCACCAAATTGAACACCGACTCAGGCATCAACCAGGTAACAAAGACATTTCTCACATACATGTTGATGGTTTGTGTCTGCAGCAGGAGATGCCTTTAACCTTCCTGAGGGCATGCAGCCTCCCCAACAGCCCAAGTGTCAGGGGAAGGCTACATTCGCTGCTTTTTGAGCACCACCAGGTCATTTCCCGAGCAGACAAACCAGCCTGAGCTGCTCCGGAAACAAAGCGCCACCCGAGGCAGCTGCAGGTGGAAGTGCCACAGTCACCACACAAGTTCGTGTTAGTACAGCTGTATGGAGGCTGGAATCGGTGTCTGGAATACCGCCTACTTAGCAAAGGCCCGTGGAAAGCCGTTTCGGTGAGCCGAGGCAAGCAGCCCTGTGCGCCGCTCGCTGGCCAGCCCGGCTGCCCTCACCTCGGGGCCCCGCTCGCTCGTCGAGGTAGCCTTTTGTTCGGGACCGCGGGAAGCACCGTCTCACACGACAACGTCCCGGCTAAGTCATTTAAGGCACGTAACAGATAGGCGACGCTGAACCCGGGCTCTCGGGACCGCGTTGTACTCTTCGCCGCCACAGCCAGTCTGGAGCGGCCGCGACCACTTCCCACATGTGCCGACAAGGAACCCGCGCTCTGCCTACAGCCGGCCCAGCATGGCGGCGATGGGACCCGCCTCGGGGCGGGGCTGCGCGGGTCGGCCCGACGGTTGAGTTCCGTGCGGCGGCGGCGGGCTGTGCCGTGCTGTGTGGTGCCGATGGTGCTCATGACCGAACAGCGGTGCGATGCGGAGGAGCCGAAGGCGGTGCGGACCTCCGGCAGGCGGGAGAACAGGGGCGCCTTGCGGCTGTGAGTACTGCCAGGGCCGGGGACCCAGCGGCCGTGCGGCTCCTACCCGGGCTGACTGCCGAAGAGAGGGGAGCGGCCGCGGAGAGATCCGAGGCGGGCGCGGGGCTCGGCGGCGCGGGGCGGGCTTCGCGGCGCTGGGCGGCCGCTGTGTTTTTTGGAGTTCGTAGGGAAGAGTTGCCGAGTTGTCTCCGCGTCCAGGCTGAAGCTGAGCACCGACATCTCCCCTCAGCCGAGTTACGCGCTCTTCGGGAGGCGGCCCCGGGCACAGTGTTAAACTCCGAAGTCATAGGAGCTAGGCTAACAAGTACTAGTTCGAGCAATTCCATGCGACATCCTGGAAATCTTCTCTGCCGTGGCACAGAAACGCAGCAGTTGCACTTTATCACTTACGTGCGTGGCTCCAGTGGGAAGCTGTGATACTTTCCTTTGGGTGCCAGGAAAGCCCAGAACTTTGTCAAGAGTTCACAAACTTTCGTACGGGCAAGATGCAGTAAAATGGGAGCTCAGCCTGACTCGTGTCGCAGAGACAGGACAGGCTGCTCCAGCAAGGCAGTGGGTGCTTGCCTGCCTTGGCACGGTTCCCCACTCTGCTCCTTGCCCAGTGTGGCCATACCAATACCCAGCCTTTTGCTTTTTAGCATCCGAGGTACTGTATAAACTGAGCAGGTGAAGAGATCAAAAATACTAATATTTTTCAGGAGGAAGAGGAAGCCTTGATAGCTGGCAAAGGCTGCTTAGGCTAGCAGATGGAAAACAAGGAAGTCAGAGGGCTTCCCATTCCATGGTTGGGGGTATTCCCTGCAGTCCCCCAAGGACACTGACCTTCCTTCCTTCTGTTGATACTTGGGGATGCCAAGTGTTAAAGGCTGCATCTTCTGCATTGGTCTTTGGCTTTCTCAAGTCTCAAGTTGTTTAGGTGCTTGTATGCCATGGTATCACCATTACATGAAAATCTGGCTGGAATCAAGCAGCTGTCCAGTTCTATACTGGGCTCACAGTTCACATGGGACTTGGCAGTGCCAAGGATGTTGTTTGAGAAATTAAGCATCTGTGAAATAAGGAACTAAAAAATCTGGGGCTTTCTCCTCAAAAGAAAAAAAAAGGTTACTTTTTTCTACCCTGGGATGATTCCCCTCCCCAGAGAACTTTTATTCACAAAGATTTAAGATTAAACAGCCCCCACGAGAAAGGACAACAAGCACTTTCTCCAGAAGGAAACTCTGAGGAGGTCTGTGGGTGCTTTTTATTTCTCAACTGTTGTATCCCTGATCTCTGACCAGGTGTATTCCCTGAGTATGTATCACAGTGAAATCTGTTGCCAGAAATAACTTGCTTATCAGAGAACACTGGGCATCTGTCTTCTCAGTGTCCTTTATCCTGTATGGAGTAGACACATCAGTCAGTGACTTAATTTTCCAAATGAGGCGTAATTCCTCCATTTTCTTTAGAGCTTTCTGACTTCACGCTTGGGTTCTGATCCCTCATGCAGAATTATGCGAATGAACCTAATGAAGTTCTTCAGGTATGCAAGATCTGTATCTGATTTTTCTCTTGAGACCAGGACTAGGAGTCCAAGGTACTGTATAGAAAGGTTGATGTCAGAGGCATTGCACGTATGTCAGCTAACTGACCTTCTGTTCTGTCTCCAGGTGTTTAATCTTTGAGTGCTGGATCAGCTACAGATGTAGAAGTGAGGTCAGTCTTAACCAGTGTGGTAAATGGAGGTCTCACTCACTATGACTCTGCTTTTTTTAGCTGTCAATTTTTGCTGTTCAGTAGGAGGTAGGTGTGATGCAGGGAAAGCTAGGTGGTCTGTAAGGCTGCAAGCTGCAGTGTTCAGCAGTACTAGCCTGAGCAGTAGGAGCGTGAAAAGACTGGGCAGGCAAAAGAAGTTGAAATGCTTTGTCTTAAACTAGAAAATTGTTTAAGTAGTTGCTGGCTGGAAACAAAAGCTGGAATTTATTTGCCAATCCCATTTAACAGGTAGCTGGGTCCTTCTGAGAAACTGTCATGTTCATTTGACTGTGAGTTAACCTTTGAAATCAAGTAACTTTGGTTTGACTAAACGTGAAGCTACAGGGCAGATTGTTCAGCTGAAGAGTAAGAAGAGAATATTGGTTTTGATTCAGTTAGAAGTGAACTCGCTAAAAGTTGGATAGCTGAAAATTTGGTTTTAGAAAATTTCATAATTGTGTGTGGTTGTGGTGGAGTTTCATTCCCTTCATGTTATCTTTCCCTTCAGCTCACGCTGACCTCTATTGGGGGGAGGGGAAAAAAAAAAATCTAGCAGCATTATAGAGGCTCAGGGAATCTTAGAGTGTTTTTCAAAGCTCAGGGGAGAAAGATTTATGCGAGTACTGTAATCTAAACTTTCAGGAGGTATGCTTAACATGTTCAGTTTAGAGATGGACTTTATAGCTCAGTATGCTTCTGCTGCTTTCACGAAGGTGTTGCTGGAGGATAGGTTCTTCTGAAGGATAGATGCTGCAAAAATGTTTTGGGGTGTTGTTTTTTGGTTGGTTTGGGGGTAATTGTTTTTTGTTTGGCTTTTTGTTTCTTCTTGGATTGTTTTTTCTTTATTATTGCAAGATTAGATCTGGGAAGTGATTCAGGAACTTTATACAGAAAGAGTTAAGTATGTTGACACTGATTTAGAAAATGGGCTTCTCTTGCATGTTTGAGGATCCCTTCCAACACAAACTATTCTATGATTCTATGTTTAGCAACAGTTATATCTTCAAAAAGCATGCAGTATATCTCTGTGGGTTGTACAACCCCAGAGATAAATCTGTGTGGAAGACGGGCGCTGCTATTATCCAGACCCAAAATAGCAATGTGCCAAAAGCTTGTCATTACGTGGAATTCCTCCCAAGCAAATCAAAAGTTCTTGGACAGAAAAAGCCTTCCAAGTGATGTTCTGTGACCGTTACATCCTGATTGGCCTCAGTCCAAAAAGGATTTGACCTTGCATTGTATTTAGAGGATATTTATTTTTTTCATTTGAAAGTAGGGTGTGTTGTGTTTGTGGTGGAATTGGGCCTTCCTCAGAAGCTGTCAGCCCCGGTGCAGGGACAGCTGGTGGAACAGATGTTGTATTGTTGAAAACAGAGTGTGGTGTATTAAGTAGAAATGGCAGAGGTATAGTAACGAGCAGTCTGTATTCCATGTAAGCCTCCTTCTGCTTTCACACATACCTGCTTCTGTTGAAGTCAGTATAGTATTTTCTGGTTTCCACAGGTAGTATTTGGCCTAATACAGTTAAATCTGTCTGTATTAGGGCAATGTGCTGAGTTACTGTATGGTAAGACACCCCACTACATTAAGTGGCACATTCTGTTCCCTTACAGCATAAGGTAATTTCCAGTTACTGAGTGTAACTTAAAGAAATGAGGAGGCTGGGACTTAAGACTCTAAAAGGTTAGGAAAGTCTTAGTGGGTGGTTTTTTGAGGGTTTTTTTTTTGGTAGGGGTTTTGTTGTTGTTGTTTTGTTACTGGGTTTTTGGGTTTTGGATTTTTTTGAGAAAAAATACATTGCGGATGCTGGGGAAAATATTCTACTGAAAGCAGTGGAAAATGCTTACAGGCAGGCAAACTACATAATTCTGGGAAAAGAGGGAATGTGATTTGTTTGCCTGATGTGTTATGCTGCCATAACAGATGTTTCCTAATAACTGTTTATCAGTTGATAAGTTAAAAGACATTAATCGACTGACCTGTGCATAATCACAACTCGCTAACTTTTTTTCCTAAACTGTCTTACTTGAGGGAAATACTCAATGCAGAGAAGAAAGGAGCGGGTTTTTATTACTGATTCAAAGTTTTATTTCAGCTTTGAACCAGGTTAACTCCTTTCCAGCAGCCAAACTTCTATGGGTTGGGGTTTTTCTGTGAAGGGAAAAAGATGTAGGTATGTACCTACTTTATTCATGATCTGTAAGTATCATATTTTTTAATTCTTCCCTGGTGGTTTTTTCCTGTTTTTTATAGCAAAAATTATAATGCATGATCTGAAAAGAAGGATAGCCTTGCAAAGTGAATCATGTAAATTTGAGCTGTGACAGAAAAGAGGTTTCCATTCTGGATGACCTCCATTTGTTCATGATGATGATTTTTAATAGCTCCTATTTTGTATTACGTTCCTGTTATTCTTACTTTGTTCACAGTATATACATCCTGAAGTTCCAGAAGAAACTTTTTAAAGATAGTTGTGCTATGTGTAAATGCACACCATGAATCTGAACAGCCTTTTCTTTGTACCGAGCTGCTTCATTGGCTAACTTGAAATACGCCCAAATGCTCTGCCTTTACTGGTTATATGCAGTCTCTGTGACAAACACTTGTTAGGCAACATAATACTACAGATAAGCTTTGGGCAGCAGGATTTGCTGCTGCTATTTCACAGGTGATGCATAAACATAGTATCACAGTATTGTCTTCTTACCACCATCTCCAAAAATGTTGCAGTCATGTGGTTAGAAATTATGTGCTTATCTAATGATACCGCTGCTGGGATTAATGGTCTGTACATAGCTGTTGCCAAGACCATTTCTTTTCTGTTAACCTTTTTAGACTTGTGTTACTGTTACGCCAGAAAGATCTTGTGTTTAGTCTAGCAACCTTTACAGACCTCTTTTGTGGTACTTATTTTAACCAAAATTCATAGGTAGCTGTCTGGATCCAGCTAGGCTGATCAGAGCAAATAATTTCTCTGCAGATAATCAGAATACAGTAGAACAAGTTGTTTTTCCCTGTTCCTCCACTTTTCCTTGAAAAGAAACTTCTTATTTTATCTAGGAAGATTTCTGAGCTACACAAAATTACAGAGGGATTATGTTTTCTGTAAACAAATACTTGAAACGCCCATTTTTCCTTCCAGATAATAGAAGTGGGAAATTCCAGGAAGACATGGGCATCTGCTCCCTGCCAGCCCACTGTATAAGGCCCTTGTGTCTTCTTTGTAAAATGGCATAATGTGCTGTCTCATGCTTGGGTGATTGTTACAGTAATGGAATTAAGTACTGGCAGGTGGGACACCTAAATAAAATGGAGAACCAGGGGGTATAGGGAGAACACAGTTGCCTCTTCTTACTTCACTAGTAACTGAGCTTTAGTGCTGTACTGAAATACATGTCCTTTAACTAAACTTCTAACTGGCACAGACTGGCATTGTGAAAATAGCACAGTAAGGTGAAGGAGGTTAATAAGCTTCCAGAAAGAGGCAGGTAATGGTGTGAAGATTGCAAACAGGCAGCAGAGAAATTCAGCAGGGTAGAGGATGTAGAGGCAGACTGAAGCCTTCCACCTCTGTGGATAGATGGGGGAAGCCTTCTAGTTATGTTACTACGAAACAACAATTCCTGACATCTCCCCAAGAAACAACCATACCTAGGCATGTCCTCTAGCATTCCTGTAGATGCCTCAGTGGTTTAGTCCTCTGGGAATCTTAGTTTAGGATGTTTATGAAAGACAGACCACCTAGCCAAAAGGCTTTCTTGGTGGTAATTTTGTAGCTACCATTTGTGCTATACTAGTTCAAGAAGGGGCATTTAGGTTTGTTCAGCCTTTTTTGGACAAGAAGAAATGTTGTAGTATAAAAAAAGTCCAGTAAATAACAAAATTAGATATATGCCCATTGTTTTTATCAAAGTTTACAATACACGTAAATATGCTATGGCAGCATAGGACAGAATGGGTGTTGCCATGGAGGACAGTGTGTGGCCAGTGCAAAGGCTCATACTGAAGAAGGAGTCTTACAGAACATTCAGGCAGTGGCCTGGTGACAGAAAATTAAGTCCCTAGCAGGTATCTGGCTACCACATGTCACATCTGATTCTAATAAAAATACCTTTTCCCAAGACTTTGGAAAGAAAATGGTTCTATATATACATATATATCAGAGTCAAAAGGCACTGTTGTGAATAGTGTCAATGAGACCCATTGTTGGAAGCTAGTATTTCCTACTGTGAAATAATAGTTTACCTACATTGTTCTGTCTTTTCTGTGAGCACAGAGGCAGGTCTGTAAGAAAAATCATAGGTTGCAGAGATAATGATGAGAAATTCAGCATTGCCAGTCCCTTGGTAAATGATGAACCTCCAACAGTGATTTCACTTTGATCCCCTATTGTCCTTGATGGAAGGTGTGAGGAAACAGGGGAGATAGACACAATTAAATGTTCATTTTTATCTCAGTTGGTGTTTTGCACTGTTCTTGCTGGGGAACCTACAAAACCATTGTTCTCTGGCATCCCTTCTCTTTGTGTACAACCTGTATAAAGAACCAAAATTATTTTTTTCCCATGTACATTGATTAAAACACTTTGTGTGCAGCATATTGATTCATTGTTTATATGCAGCATATTGAGTCATTATTCCTAAACATGCCATGAAACAGAAGCTTCTGATCAAGTGATTCATGTCAGCTTCATTTTTTAACTTTTCCTTTCTCTGCTGTTGAAGAAAAAAAAAAATAATGGTGTTGGCAAGATTGCTCCCATACCTCTATCATCATCTGTAACTGTTCTGCATTCTTAATAGCAGTTATTAATAGACTTGCTGGTGTCTGATTTTATTTTTTTGCCTTTTCAAAAAGAAAAAAAAACCAAACCACAACCTAATTCAGTTTGATGAAAATACTCAACTTGTGTGATTCTGTGGCATAAACTTTTTTCAGAATCACAGTAATACTGGAAAACTAGCAGCCAAGTCTTGTAATATGTGGAGGCATGTTGCTCTGGAGTTTTTCTCAAAAAAACAGAGATGTAGCTTCAGGTAATGATGCCAAACATTTATGCTTATGCTCTGGTGATCAAGCCTCATTTGTAAAGATACTTGTGTTGTTCCAGGAGGAGATTTGTGTTGTTTCTGCCTGAGTTATGGAGAAGATCTAATTGATAGACGCTTAGGAGGTCATAGTGAACATGTGGATTGTGTTTAGATGCAGTATTTATCCTTTTTTTTCTGAATTCAGCATAGAACAATTGGTAGACCTGACACTTAAGTGCCTTTGCCCTCTTTTCTGTACCCTGAACAGTTGTAGATGAGGAATTCTTCTTTCTTTTACTTTTTTTCCTGTTAGCTCTGGAAGCTAAAGGTAAAAATGGGATCTGATACGAGATTGCATACTTCCTCTTCAGTAGAAATTGTGGTCCTATTTTTTTTATTGTTCTGGGTTAAAAAATAACATAGGCTAGAACTAGAAGGTGGGAAATCTTTTCCTCCTAAAGGCTGCCAGTGAGTTGGAAAATGAAAAGAACACGTGCTCCAGTCCAAAGTAGATGTGAATGAATATCTCCCTTAAGGTCTTTTGCTTCACATTTTTTCAGAAATGCATCTATTGAAGATTTGTGTCATGTACTGGATTTAGCCCTGGCTGTGTTCATGTAAATAGTTGTTAGTAACCCTGCTTGGAGTCCCATAAAAACTGCATCATGGGAATCTTGTGGAGTTGAGTAAAGATACATATGAGAAGACGTTTGCTTTTTGAAGTGGATATCTGAAACGGAAACTCTTGAAAAGACAAGAAAGCTAAATGGCTTATGTTCCTGTTCCAGTGTTAACTTAACAAAATATCTTGTTATGGTGTCTCATGTTTCAGAGCACAGGGAATTCTTCTGTGGTGTTTTGTTTGTCTTTTTTTTTCTGCAGAACTTGATAGCAGTCTGGTTTTGATTAGACAGGGAATACAGATAGTTAATAATAGATGGTATTTAAAGCGGAGAATTTACATACTTGCTAATGACGTCTGCACTGTCACAGTGAGCTTGCTGATGTCCAAGTGGTAAGGTGGTGTGAAACTTGATCTGCTTATTATGTGAAATGTCTGTTCAGTTGAGGAAAAAAAACTCAGAACTTCCTCTATCCTTAACAGTACTGGAGGGGCTTCTGTTCAGTATTAACTCAATAATTCCATTCATCCTTTTAATAAAAACATTGCAACACAGACATACAAAACTACTCACAGGTCAGCAATTGTGTTCCAAGAGATAGCTGTGAAATAGATCACAGTAAATACTTCTGAAATTAATTACCTTGATATATAAAGTAAGATTCACAATTTTTAAAAGTCTTTAACAATTGGTTTGGTTCCTCTTTCAGTGCTAGCTGAAACAGAGATTCTACCTGTGCTTGCAGACCTGTTTCAGCTTAGAAATGTATAGAGAAACATGTGATGTATATTCGTGTTCATTCATATGCATGTCATATTCAGTTAACGTGCAGCTGTATAACTTTGTCTGCATTATGCCGTGTTTGACTGTGATCTCATGAGAAAAGAATGGGCCTGCTCCTTGGACAACCTGAGGCACTTAAATCTCAGTCTGGTTCATACCTATTCATATTAACAAACTGACCCTTTCCCTCATGCAGGGTTTCATATCTCTGCTCCTTGATTAATGCTTTGTGTCTCTCCATATTTGGTATAAATACATCTGCTGGCTGTATATCTGTCATACTAAGTACATAAGAAATCCAGTACCTCAGAGTCAGCTGTTTTATTTCCTTCACTTTTCAGCCTTAAGTACAGGCTATGTAACAAGTATACAAGATTATACAAATACTAAATGTGTACATTATGGCTATCTTTAACATTTATTATAGCAGCTCTTAAGCAGCTTTCTGCTGTTTTGTGACTAAGGTAGCTGTAGCTGATTTTCTGTCTGTTTTGACAGTTTTGGAGTCTCAATGCTAGTTAGTGTTTGGCTTTCCATTTGCACAGTAGAAGTGATACTTGGGTTTAGAGGTCGATGAAATCATAACATTATTCTGAAGCACGTATTTTTAGGAGGCATATTTTCTCCTAAACAGTGCCTTGTGCCACTTAACACTGGAGCATGGCTGTAGAGCTACTGAAGGCATTTTGCTTCTGAGTGGCCAGACTTTGTAGAAACACACAACATCTAAATCCTCAACCTGAACACTATTGTTAGTTTTTCCAGTATGTAAACTACTCTAAACTGATATGAGTAGGACAGCAGGAATCTAAACAGAGCTTACAAATGGAAAACGTGTTTTCTTCAGTCTAGGGGTGAAATAATTCAACTGTGTAAAATATGAACATAAGCTTATCAGATAAAGTACTCTGAATTCTGATTACACATCCAAAAAAGGTTTGTTCAGGCTTTTGGGGCATAATGAAGATGTTTAGTGGAATGTTGGGCCATACCTTCTGAAAGAAGGTTTAAAACTTTAGGCTTGCGAAAAGAAGTTGAGGTGATTGCCCCTTCAGGGAGTGATGGTGTCAAGGAAAGTCTATGCTGAGGAGGAGGCCTTTAGTCTGCAGCATGGTTGGCAGGATGTCCTTTCAAGAATTAACACATTTCATATTAAGCCCTTGCAGTCAACTCTGCTAGAAGCATGTTGCCAGCATGACTCCAGGGTGCTGCCTAGATAGATTTCTTCATAGAATGGCTTGGGTTGGAAGGGGCCTTAAAGATCATCTAATTACAAACCCCTGCCACAGACAGGGACACCTTCCACGAGGCCAAGTTGCTCAAAGCCCTGTCCAACCTCGCCTTGAACAGTAAGGAATTTTTTCTTAATGTCTAATCTAAATCTACCACTTGTCAGCTTAAAACCATTCTCCCTTGTCCTGTCACTACATGTCCTGATAAAAAGTCCCTCTCCAGATTTCTTGTATGCCCCCTTTAGGGACTGGAAGTCTCCCTGAGCCTTCTCTTCTGCAGGATGAACAAGGCCAACTATTTCAGCCTGTCTTTATAGGAGAGGGGCTCCAGCTCTCTGATCATCTTCATGGCCTCCTCTGGACTCACTCAAGCAGGTCCATGTCCCTTTTGTGCTGGGGGCCCCAGAGGTGGATGCAGGACTGCAGAGCAGGGCTCTCCCCAGAACAGAGTAGAGGGGCAGGATCCCCTCCCTTGACCTGCTGATCACGCTCCTTTTGGTGCAGCGCAGCACATGGTTGGTTTCAGAGCTGTGAGTGCACACTGCCAGGACATGTGGAGCTTCTCACCAACCAATGCTCCCAAGTCCTTCTCCTCAGGGCTGTTTTCAATCCATCATCCACCCAGCCTGTATATGTGCTTGGGATTGCCCTGACCCAGATGTAGGACCTTGCACTTGGCCTTGTTGAACTTTGAGGCTGGCATTGGCCCACCTCTCAAGCCTGTCAAGGTCCCTCTGGATCCCATCCCATCCCTTCTGGCTGTCGACCGAACCACAGAGCAGTGTCATCAGCAAACTTGCTGAGGGCGCACTCAATCCCACTGCCCATGTCACTGACAAAGATGTTGAACAGGATCAGTCCCAACACCGACCCCTGAGGCACACTGCTTTTTACTGGTCTCCAATTGGACATTGAGCCGTTGACCACAACTTTCCTAACCTGATCCCTGGCTGCTCTGACTTTCTCTGTGTTCCTCCCAGGCTACCCATCCTTGCTTCCACCATCTGTAGGCCTTCTTTTTGTGTTGGAGTTTGTCTGGGAGCTTCTTATTCATCCACTCAGGCCTCCTGGCATTCCTGCTCAACTTCCTCTTTGTCAGGGTGCATTGCTCCTGAACCTGGAGGAGGTGATCCTTGAATATTAACAGTCTTTGTCCTGCTCCGTCTCCTCTGCTTTTAAGCCTGCCAAAGTCTGTCATCTTGATTTGGGATCCTGAAATGTTTTGAGCCTCTTCCTTTAGCTGTTAGTTTCTGAAAGAATAACCGATTTCTTTATCTGAATAGACTCAATTCTGGGTATAAGAATAGCTTAAGTAACATTATCTCTTAGTATTTGGGCCTTTTGTGATACTTTGGTTCCTTTGTCAAGGCCTTTCAAACAGCTAGTCAGTAAATCCAATCGTTACCCAACAGAACCAAAAGGTACAGTACATCATTGTGTTTTTGATGGATATTTACACATACATTGTACTAAGCATGATTATGGACACTAGAGGAGAAATTACCCTGCACTCTTTTGGTTGATCATTTGCAGTAATGCAGCAGTCTAACAGCTGTTGCAAGATTAATCATTTTTGTATAAAAGAGAGGAAGCGGGATAAGAGGGCTTCTAAGGTAACATGATGACCTGATATGTATGCTCCATTTACAGAGGGGTTGCACCTGAGGGGTTGCACCAATGCTCACTCACATTAAGCCCTAGGGAAATACTGGTTTGGCTACAGTTTTGCAAACAATTGAAATTGAATCGCTTGTTATTCAAGATGCATTTTTCCTCCTACATAACTGATCTGCAGTTTGTGGGCTGGGGGACTAGTTTGTTGTAACTTGTGGCTTTTAAACTATTTAGACTTGTTACCAGGCAGACCAAGTAGTGTGGGTGTCCTTTGGGGTGAATCTGAACAAGCTTTGTAGAAAGGTTTGTGTGGTTGTGGGGAATTAAAGACAGTAACCACTGTACAGTTTCAGAGTTTTTGTTACCTCTTACATATGCCTGAGAAGTGTTCACATATTGAAGTCTATATTGGGATTGTCAAAAACAGTTGTTCTTTGAAGCTGGCTTTCCAAACTCTGGCCTACTACCGCATCTCTCTCACATTAGTTCTGTTCATTGCTTCTTATTCAAGCTAGTTCTGAAGAGAACAAGAAAACAGTTTAAATTGCTGTCTTTAATTATTTTCCTCTGGAAAAATCCTCATTAATATGACACAGCATAATTTTCACAGGGAGTATGGATTTTTCAAGTCCTGGAGAAGGTTAATGCCAAACAAGAAAACCTTTTGAAATTCAGAAAATTTTCTGCAGTATGAGGAACTTGACACACCTGTCTGTCAGAAAGTTTTGTTTCACAGAAACCATTCAAATCAGAAGAGATGAAGTTCCTCTGACTTTTAAAATATGTTGACGAATAATGTGCTTCTGAATGCTTCACTAGCATGAAACTTAGTCCACTGCCTTGGTTAATGTATTTCATAGAACTTTCCCTTTTCTGTGATTTAATCTTAAATTGCTCAGTTCAATTATTGGTGTATATTTAAAAAGGGAAAAGAAACATCTCTTGCAAAAAGTTTAGTTAGAGTGCTTGCAATTAATGCTTAGTTTAACTCACTTAGATAACATATATAACCCTATAGTAAGTGCAAGCCTTGGCTCTGAAAATACTCACTATAACAACTATTCTTTTCTTGGAAACTAGAGACTACATTTTTCTTTTTGTTTTTATTTTTTTAGCTGTTATTTTAAATAGGCTTGTTAGTAGTAGCATTGTTTGTTTAAATAGGCTTTATTAGTAGTACCAAATACACAATATATGTTCAGTTTGAAATTTCTTTTATTTTCATATCAACAAAGTCCTGATGTCATAAAGTTTACATGCTTTGCCCTGATATTTGCAAATACAGTTCACTTATATGCAACTATTTCTAACAATTGTAATGAGCGTAGTTTTGTTTCTTAAATGCACTTCTTTTTTTTTTTTTTTTTCCCATGGATTGCTGACTTTTGTGCTCTTTTTACAAAATATTTATGAATCCTGACTCACACATGAAAATGTAAGGAGTGCTTTAATTTGCTTATGATTTGATGAGCAGTACTCTGCTGGTTTTAGGTCATACCTGTGATCTTCCCTTCTCCAGAAGGTCAGCTAAGATTTTTCTGATACCTTAAAGACACCTACTAGGAACTTGGGTGCTTTGTGGAGCTATAGTTATCAGAAGTGTAAGGACAAATCCTTATACAGTTTTTTGTTATGTGAAGGGGGTTTATCGGAGGTAGGGTGAAGGGTAGACAATAGCAAAACCATATTAGCTAGTAGGAATACACCTATTTGCTATGATCAGTGGCATGTGCTGCACCAGTGAGCCTCCTCATGCCTGAGATGTTTTGGGGGAAACTTTTGCTGTTTTGGGGTACATTCTCCCTGTTCTCAGCTCCAGAAGTCTATCCTGGAGAGCTGACCAGACTGGCATGAGATAGCTCAGCATTTCCACACACAGCAGTCAGGAGGATTAGCATATTGAGCTGCTCTAGCTTTTCACCACCTGAAAGCAGCTGGAGGGAGTGAGTTCAGGCAGCAGAGGTTCAGGAAGAGTAATGGTTAAGGGGGGAAAAGGCATGATAGATCAGGCTTATAGGTTTAACTGTGAAGTAGGGATTAATTTATGGGTGAGGGAAAAGGGAATATGAATGGTAAGTAAATAGAGTGTTTAAGAGCAACAAACCGTCTAACCATACTGGTAGGTGTAAGTGAACACCAAAACCTGTGTTATAGGTATTTTTGAAACAAATTTGTAGTATGGAGATGTCAGTATGGTACAGGCTGTTTTGATCTGTCTACAGCACATTGCCATATAAGAATAGCAGGCTGCCCAAGGCAATGATGGACACCAGTCAGGCTCCAGGCTCAAGCAAGTAAGTCTTAAAAATACTGCTGTGTCATGTAGTGTATACTTGGGAGTTTCCATGCTGCACTGCTCTTTTGAAATGCATGTGTGATTGAACCTGACAATTTTGCCTCACGCTGTTCCTCATCCCACTCATGTCTGGTATTCTCTGGCCTCCCTTGAAGCCCAAGAGTTGGGGGAACAGAAATATAACAGATAGCAAGACTCTGATTAAGACATTTGCAGGATTTGCAGACTTAGAGAATACAAGCTCCGTTATGCTACCAGGGAGCACGTTGGGTTCACAGTTCTCTCTGCTTGTTTGCAACAGGCATAAAACTGCTCATTTGGATTTTTCAGACAAAAGTTTGGGTTCTGCTTTGAATCTCTTGAATCAACCATTTAATTCTAGTTTATGTTGGCTGAAAATACATGCTGGTGCCTTATAGTCAGGTGGGGCTGATCCAAGAGTGAAGCAAAATGGGGAAACAATTGGATTTTTTCTTACTGATTTTATTAGTGCTGTAATCCTTTCAAATATACACAAAGTGTGACTCAGGAAGTGTCAACCCAGTGTCCCTGTGGTGGGGACTGCCAAGGGTTGAGGAAGGACTAGATAGGGGAACAGTTGCTTTATGTAAACATAAGATACCTTGAGAACGAGTCCCAGCAACCAGTAAGGTAAAACTTCCATCCTGTGACATAAGCTCTAGTTCAGCTAGATAGGATACCACCTCATTAGATCTCAAGATGATGTGAGGTGTATCTTCTGAGCTTGTTCAACAAAGCATAATCAAAGCAACTGATATTTTTATGCCCTTCTTAACCAAAGAGGGATTAAATTAGTTGGGGAATATCTGGCAACAAAACTTTTGTCTTAATAGGGAAAGAAACTGTTTATTGTAAAAGCATTGTCACACGATGGCAATCAGCTCTGTTATTGCTGTAAAATTGCAGAAATTAAGCATTATAATGGAAAGTTTCTGTAAAAAGGGTAATTCAGTCCAGGCATTAAATTAACAGGCAACATAGTTTGGCTTTCTTCTTTAATGCTAAGAGCATTAGTAGTCTTTTTGAGACTTTAGTCTTCCGAAGGAGAGTGTGTGTATATATTTGTTGTATCTTATTTTAAAGTATTGTTATTTTTCAGACTCTGCTATTAATGACATCTTTTGGCCTCTAAATTTTCTGAGTTAACATTTTGTTAGAAAATTATGAAAAGGGAAGCCAGGGAAAGGCTCTGATGGCACATATTTTAGCCCTCAGAGTCTAGTTCTTTCACGTGAATTTCTGAAGTAGTGGCATGTGCTGTGTAAAGGCAACACACTATTGCAGCAGTGCTGCATTTGTAAAGTAAAACCAGTGCTTTTGATACTTTGAAAGGACCCTTTATTGTGAAAATCATGCAGGTGGATTCTTACAAAAAAGGTGAAGTGAGAGGCAAAGTAGGACCTAGCTTCCTTGTGCAATGCTGAGCCACAAATAATCTGCTAAACACTAGGTACCATCACACAGGATGCTTTCTCCAAACTCACCAATCAAATTAGTTTCCATTAGTCATCAGGTCTGAGTACTGAAAATGGAATGAGTTTCTCCTACACAAGGCATTCTCTTTGGAATGGAAGTTAGAGCTGCAAATTTTATGAGCGCTGAAATACCCATGGCAGTTTTTCAGTTTTCTTCTCTTCATTGCTGAAATTTCAGTACTGGAGCTCAGAATACTGTTCAGGTATATAATACTGTATTATAGTCAGTAGATGAAGACCTTTCAGGACCTTACTATAAAAGATATGTCATAATTTTATTCTTTAATATGTGCTGCATTGTCAGCGTGTTGCAGTGCCATTTGACATCAGTATGAATCGTGCAATACACATTTCTATCTTCTTTTTTAATTATTTTGTTTTTCCCTATGCAGTTCAGATGGAGAAAATGGAACAGATGAAAAAAGAAAGGCAGGCAAATCGCCTACTGTGTTGCTGCAGACCCCTACCAGTGAAATGGAATATTTTGATGACCGAAAGAAAGTTGATGTTGCTAGGTAATGTCAGAAATGCTGTCAGTTAGAAGGAATGCTTGCAACCCTTTCAAGAAGCTACACTGAGTAGCAAGATTTATCAAACATCCTACTTTCAAACAGTAATCAGAGCCACATTCCAGGGGTTGCTGTTACCCACCACAGGCAGTCAGAATAGTGGCAATTTAGACTTAGGCTGGCATAGCTTCCTTGTTGGAGGAAAAAATACATTGCACTCTTTCATACTACTGGTTACATCCCTTTCACAGACAATTTGACAGGCGGTCAAACTGAGCTGCAGTTTGAGTACTGAGCTTTTATCAGAACACTTTAATTCTGGAATATTGATTGTTCATGGTAAAACTATGACATAAGTTTTAGTTTTGAACTCTGTGCTGTATACGGCATCGTTATTGTAATGTCTCTGCAAAAACAGTCATTCTACCTTTTTTGGAGAACTGGAATGTGTTTGAAACTCTTCTAAAAGAAATCAAAATGATACTAACATCGCAGTGGGAGGGCTTGAATACAAATTTCGCATCCCTTCCACTTTGACAACTGAGCAGCCAGTGCAAAAGTCAGCAGTCAGCCTGACTGTGGTTTTGGTCACAAGGAAGGTATTTAAAAAACATGAATTTCCTGAAGCATCTTTGAGGAGGTTTGTTGGGGTTTTTTTGCAAACTCTCCTTCCAGTCTTAACCTCTCACAATGTAACTGAGTTACATTGGCAAAAGGGCGTTTTTTTTGTGTGGTGTTTTTTTTGGTTTTTTTTTTTTTTTGGAATGTTCACTGTTCATTTCAGTTTGACCTGTGCTTTACATATGCACACAAGTATGTGTACAGTGTATTTTAGAGTTTTCTTCTGTGAGGGGCCACCTGAGATCTGTAGCAAGTCCCCCTGCTACCTGAATCAGTCCTGCTGTACAACTGTACAATCACTTTTCTAAATCCAGCTCATCTCCATTACACTTGGGGGTTCTGTTCCTCTCACAGTTACAATTTTTACTGGAAATCCTGAACCTCTCATGTTTAGGAAAGTAAAGAAGACTTATTGGGCAGGATAAGGTGCAGTAATGGAAACTTCTGTAGTGTATTTCTTTCCCATTGAATCTTAAGCACAATATGTTCTTCAGGTCACTCAGTACAGGAGTCCTGTGTTGTGATTTTCCTTCTGCTCTTCAGTCTGCATCTGAAGACCTCTAAAAAATGCTTAATATGCTTTTGTTCTGTACTAAATGGCTCTCAAGAATAATGTTTGTCTCTTCCCGATTTATGAAACACCGTTATCCTACACGTTCTTGTTTTCTGAACAGTCCATGCTATTAATTTCTCCTGTATGAAACAAACAAAACCTTTCCCAGCCATCTGCACTGACTTTCCTCTGTACTTGTTCTGCGATAGAGTTGTTGGGTTTTTGGCTGTTTTTCTTTTTCCAATACGTATGGCTAGAGCTGTGCAGATGCAGCTTCCTATACAACTGACACTCATAATTCCCTTTCACCTCCTCTAGGATTGCTGGCTATCTTAATGATTTCATTGCACTGTACTACACAGTTTATAGCCATTCTCTGACTTGTGCACCTGTTTCTACTCTGTTGGACTTTGCAAAGGAGCTCAAATTTTGTAATAAAAGTTCACAGCTTTCTGTATTCTACCTTGCACTCTCAGCTACGAAGTTTTACCTTATTTTATCTGGCATTAGTAAGCAACATACATTACTATTTCACATGTTGCTGAGAAACAAACAAATGTGGAGCTAAGCACTGTGGTCATTGATTAAGTTGTAAAAATGTCTTGAACTTTCTTTACCTTCTTACAACTAGTAATTTAAGATATTATTTCTAAATAAAAAGAAGATCTTCAGTGAGAGTTAGCATGGTTTAATATATACTATATAATATATACTATATGTAATATATACTCCTCTTTATTGCTGTATAATCCTTGATGAATCAGATAATAGTTATTAAAGGATTAGTATGTTTAATGGAAAAGCACGTCCTGTTGGTAACTTACCAAGACTAGTGAACTGAGGCCAAACTGACAAGGAATGTCTTTTTGTATCTTCAGGACAAAGAGCAGCACAGATAGTCCACTTCTGACAATGGATATCAAGAGTGACTCCAAGATTGAAAGGAAAAAACATGCCTCAAATCAGGTAGGGCAGAGGATGGACTTGTTTGATCATACGTAGTAAGAATAAATACATAACTACTATGAGAGCCCCCTTGTTTAGCAATGTTATAGTTCACAGTTGTATAATGGCATAGGTTCCTTTTTCATCAGTGTGTTATATACCATCAGACTGTGGGTATAAGCAGAATACAGACTTAATAGTCACATAGCAAAAATGAGAATTTATTGTAAAACAAGTGGTCAAAATGAGGAGGAACTGGGAGGACAGGAAGTGGAATGGGTCACTTGATTCTAAGACTGTCTAACCAGGTATGTGTCTCTGGGTGTGGGCTTTCTTGTTTTTTAGCTGAAGGCAAATGCACACTTTCATAAGCTGTTTCTAGATGTTCCTATTGATGAGCCACTGAAACAAAGTAAGTATTAACTCCCTTGTCATTGCTGGCTGCGGATCTAAAATAATGTTTTTTCCTGCCGACTGTGGTGATGTACAAGAGGGGCTACCTAAATTTTAAAAACCTTAAACTCCAGCTGCCTAGAGCTACAAGGCCTTCATCTGCTTGCAGTGGGTTTTTTTGTTGTAATCTTGCAAAACTTAAATCTTCAGATGCTGGGCATCTTTGGAAATCGTAGCCCCCTTTGCACTTCTTAGCAGAGTAACCTAGGGCAACATTTTTTGGTATTGGAGCTTCCTTACTAAAGACGCTGCTTGAGACAGCACTGGTTAAGTGACTAGCTGAAGTTTTTGCTGTTGATAATGCTTTAAGATCTAAAACACTTCTAGGAGAAGAACTTGAAATGTTTAAAAATTCCACTGTTCTCTGTCGTAGTTATAATTCTACATAGATAAGTATAAAAAATGTGTCTTGAAAACAGTTAATGAGTGAGAAATGCTTTGCTTTAATGGCTGTGAAGTAAAAGCTGTATTACTTCACACACGTTGTACCTCTGTTGTCACTTAGTCTAGATAACTGCTATGGATCTAAAAGTTTAAAGCTAAAACCTTTTCATTAAACTCTTCATATTTACGTAACATTGTTACCTGAAAGCTAGTAAAAAAGTTTGTAGGAAGCTAGGTGGTACTCGCTCAGAAAGAAATCTTGGCTTCTGGGAGCCAGTTGCATGTTTTATGCATTTCAGTCTTTGTTCTTCAGGTATTTCGAGTCTGAACTTAGGCCTGTGAAATCTAAGCTTGTCAGTATTATTTAAACGTATTGAATATTTCAAGGTTTGACAATGTTTATCGAAAGGTGTAAACCTATACATGCTACAGCTTTGGAAAAAGAGCAAAACAAAAGCCAAACTGATAACAGTTGGCTTGGGTTGTGGTTACCTTAAAGATTATAGAATATCCATTTGTTTCAGGCTTTACCTGTGCTCTTCAGAAAGAAATTCTGTACCAAGGGAAATTATTCCTTTCTGAAAACTGGATTTGCTTCCATTCCAAGGTTTTTGGTAAAGACACGAAGGTTAGTAAAATCTTTATGTACAGAAGAGTAATGCTATTCCTTAACAATTTGCTCATCACCAGAAGTTCACATTATTATGCAAGGCTAGAATACTACTAATACTTTTATGTATTACTGAATACAGTCACTGTTCAGAAGTGATGCCCAGAAGTCACATTAAAACTGGAGCACTATTATTAAGGATTGAACTCTATCTCTTAAGGACTTCCTGTCTGGAAAACAAAAACCCAAAATGAAAAAACAAAACCCAAACAGATGAAAGGAAAGGATCTGACATGCAGCAGTGAGAGCATTGCCAACCCCGTGTCGCATAGATTATACAAAAATGTCTCCCTTGGGGTAAGTGTGGAAAAGAGCAGGAAGAGGAGGAAGGAAGGCTGAGAAGTATAAGAACTACAAGTCTGTAGATGGGTAACTGGAAGGAAAGATCAGGCATATTAAGACAATTAAAGAGGCTTCTGAGTTGAGGGGCAAAGGTCTTTAAGGGTCAATTCTAGCACTCCTGTTCCGCATAAATAGAGAATAAGGAAAGCAAAAACAGTTTGCTATGTTTTCTCTTGTGAGCCTAGTATAAAGAGCAGAAATGAGACGTGAACAGTCAGGAAGATCCTAATGTACAAGATCATCATTTATGCTTTCTTGGGGCAGATATGGCCAACCTAGCAATCCCTTGTTCACCAGAAATAGACTACTTCAAACTGTGGGACAGCTTTCTAAATTCAGACTAACCTAAATATTTACAAAAATCGAGCAGAACCTTAGCAAGTAAGTTCTGGGAAAAAAAGAAGCAGAATAATAATGATGATATACTAGAAAAATTATCTTTGTCAAGAGGGTTTTAAATGCAGAGGTGTATGCATATTTGTGTTTACAGTGAAAAGGAGAAACATATTACATGATAGAGTAGAGTAGACAGTATTTGTGGATGTGGCTAAAGTGATATTCCAAATTATTCAATTCTAGGTCATTGTTTTCAAAAAACATTGCAGAGAAAATTAAGAATGGAGATACACCTGATCATTTACTTCCTTCTATCTTTCTCTATGCCTGCAACACACACTTAAAACTTCTTTTCTGTCATGTACAGCAGGCACAAGTTTTTAGGAATACCATCAACAAAAAAGCAGGAAAATCAGCTATATAGTGAAAAAAAATATAACGGAAGGAGGAAATCAAGTTTGACAGGAACATGCGTAGTAGTCAGATACACTGACAAAGTTTCCAAGACAGGTCTACATGTTCTAATAAATTTTTCAACATGAATTCTTCTACCTGCAGAATTTTTTTTCTTGAAAGATTTGGTGGAGGGAATAGCCATGCAAGTCAGGAGATTTGAGCCCGCAGTGTAAACACTGCATATTCGATAATAAAAGACTGGTTCTGCAGGATTGAATAGGCTTTGAAAGACATCACTGTCATTCCAGGTGGTTTTGATTTGTATATATATATTGGCCTTGAGTCTTTCCTGGAGTTAAGCATTTTCTTACACATTTTAGTTGCTCTCCAAGTTGCCTACAGGTAAGCCTTGTTTCCTGAAGTAATTATTACTCCAGATAAAAATAAAGTACTTTGCAATGATTTTGCCATTTTAATCTAATGCTGAGGTAACAGTGCAGTAAGCAAGTGCTTAATCCTACTTGAGTACACTTTAGTCTTGATGACAGTAATGTTATCTATCAAAATAGCAAGCAGTAGAATGCCATTAATGTCTCTGATGTGAAGTTCTTTGAGGTGAACTGAACCAATTGCAAAACTTCTAAACGGCTTTTTTATCATTACTGCTAGCAGGATTTTTGCTAAAAATCCTGCTGGTTTGGTTTTGTTTTGATTTGTGGTTTTGACTTTTTGAAGTTATGCAGATTCTGTTCTGACTGCTTGAGGATTCTGAGTTTTTCCTGTCAAACATAGGTTGTAGCTGCTCCATTCTCTCCACTCCCAGAAAAAGCTGTTTTTAAAAGTGTTACGAAAACTATGTGGAATGATACAATGTCCAGTTCAAGAAGAAAAGCTAAAGTAGTCTTGTAAGAGTCAGGGAAGGGAAGACACAAACAAAAGCCTGGATTGGCACCTAATAAAAACAGAAGTAGAAATAGTTAAGAAATAAGAATCTGAAACCATACATGTTCCATATGAAATATTAATAATCAGGGACATAGTGGAGAAATCTTTAATTGAAGAGTGTTGAAGAATTGCCTTATCACAGTTGGTAGCCTGCCTCCTTGTGAAAGAGCATGCAGATTTGTATGTGCATATTGGGCCTCTAATGCTATGTTGATCTCATTTTAGATTAGTATACCTGTGCTCTCGGTGACACTTTTGAAGAAAACCAAAACTGCCCTTCTTGTGCCAAATGCTCTGATCATAGCAACAGTCACAGATAGGGTAAGTACTAGTAGAGAGCGAAGCTGATTGCACTCTAGCTGCTTTCTTTTTCCTTTTTGTTTCTACTTTTCCCACTCCCTTTCCCCCCCCCAACTTGGCAGTATAATGGGGGATTCTTGAAAGTGCCAGATGACCACTTAAACAGCTATAGGAGTTGGTCACATGTGGGCAGTTAGACTCAGGACCTTGGAGGAACTGGTTTCTTAGGGGATTCTAGCTTTTGCCCCCTCTGTAACAGGCAATGACCATTTTTTTTTTTTTTTTTTTTCCTCTCGCTCGCTGTCTTTTTTCCTAGGATTTGGTGAGAAAATAAGAAACAGAATCAATAGTTGCCACCTGCTCTCTGTAATCTCTCATTTCCTGTTCTCCAAGACTGCTGTGTAGGAGCGCTGGGGAAACTGAGTCAGCTGGGTCAGGAATTGCATGCACAAGGATTCCTGCCTTGTTGGCATCTCTGACAGTATTCTTTCATTTACTTGGGTCTCTTGCCTGACCAGCAATATCTTAGATGCAGAAAATATAGTTGCCTACAGTGGTACTCAGTGATGAAACACAGTTGCATAAGTGAGTAGGAAATGTGATTAGTCTAAGTGCAGCTTTAGAACCAGCCCAGTTTCATTGCACAAACATCTTGTGAATGCAGGAGGCTGTACAAAAATTGAGTTGTGGTAGTTGATTTGTGTGGGTTTTTAGTTTTTTGGGGTTGGGTTTTGGTTGGGGTTTTTTTGGTGTTTGTTTTTGGTTTCAGTTTTGGTTGTGCGTTTTTTGGTTGGTTTTTCTTTTTTTTTTTTTTTTTTTGCTTTGTTTTGTTTTTAAGGGGTAGATAAAAAAAGTGTGGAAAGTGTTGTTTTTTTAAAAAAAACAGATCTGGGCTATGCTGCAATCCCTGCAGTGGAACATGCTAACTTTTATGTGCCTGTTCTGTGTTTCTTGTGATTAACCTCAGGTCATAGGCTTAGAAGGAGTGGAAGGTTTTCCTGCTATATGTAAGTTCTTGGTAATAGTTACTTGATCAGCAAAATTATCTGTCAGTTTTATTTACATAAAAGAAATCTTTTACTGTATGCCTTTACTCAAACAGTTTTGGAACTTTTGTTTTTCAGTACATGTTTGTCTCCTTACTCTCCAGAGATACCACCTACAAGCTATTAAAATCTATCTGTAGACATCTTGAGGTAGGTACCAATGGCAGTGAAGATGGTATGTAGCTTTGTGTTCATTATTACTGCTTTTAAATTCTAGGTAGTTTCTGAGTGTTCTTGTTAACACTGCTGCTTTTTTTCAGGATACGAGCATGGGCAACTGTTCAAATCCCTCTTCTGCAGAAAACAGCTTCAGGGCTGATCGTCCTATGACTCTGTCTTTGGTAAATGGTTTAGATGATTGTTCTTCTGTTGTGTAGCACCTTTCATTACAAGTACTACTTAGAAAGTCTGAAGAAAGAAAACTGAAGGAAATCATGATGTCTGTTTCTAAAACTTCCATGAGTTTGTTAAGATTAGGAAGCAGTGGGAATGATTAACAGAGGTTTAATTTGGTCTGATCACATGCAACATATATACATGCATATGCTTTAATAGATTCCAAAGTCTGTAAGCTGTACGTATCTCTCTTTAGCAGTCAGGTTTCACAGCACTCTGTACTGACTTAAAGTTGCTTCTTCCTCTGCCATGAACAGTTTTTGAAGTTGCAGTCATTCCTCTGTGAGCCAGTTCAGACATCTGAAAGAACTGTGTAGCCACATGTGATGACCAGAATCTAATTCTAGTAACGTCTGCCCTGGACTTCTCAGTTTGTCTAATTTAACAGTCTGTCTTTTGCACAGAGACTTAATCTTTTCACTTAAATAAAGACAGGGAATGAGACTTGAATTCTGGTGATCATAGGGAGCTTGTTTTGCTAAGTTGGTCTCAACATCTTGATATCGGAGATTGTCCCTGGTTAAACAGTTTTAAATCTGTAATTGTTGGTTCAGTTTCTAAAGAGAGGTCAGAGAAAATAAGGTTGCTCAGATTTAGAACTTGGCTGAGCTTTCTCATGACTCTTTCTCCCCATCAGGATTTCAATGAAGACTATTCTGATCTGGATGGAATGGTGGAGCAGCGGAGACAAGAGATGGAAGAGTCCAGCAGCTCAGGCTCACAGACCCCAGAGCTGGAATGCTTCCAAGGTGAGTGCGATTGTGGGTCCCCAAAAAAATGAGAATGGCTTAGCTCTCACTTTTGCTTGTCATCTACCCCTGAGGGGAGTCCTAGAGAGTTACATGGTTTTTAAGGTCTTCCTCAAAGCCACAGTAGGTGCATTTTCATTATTAAGTTCCTTTGCAATCCAAACAGGCAATGGCTTGGTCAGCAGCGGATCTGGTTTGTCACTACTGCATCCAGTTGCTTATCAATGTGCTATCTTGCTCCCACATCCTCCCTCAGTTATGCTAGCAGAGATATAGTGTAGGAGATGTTCCTCTTTTACATAAAAGAAAAACAAACAAGTAAAACTCCCTATTCTAAAGTAGTTCAAGTCACAGTGTGGTTTCTTCTAATCTATATGAAAAACATTCTGTACTGTGGTAGCTTTTGATCATCCAAAAAAGTTATTTTTGATGTGTTTTTGTGGGTTTGCTTTTTAAAACCGCATTTTATTCTTTGTAGTTCTTAAGACACTTGAAGATACTGTCCAAAGTTGTTCCTTCTTAACACTACTGTTTGTAATCTCATATGCCTCAAGGTCTTCACCTAATTAGCAGGAATACTGTGTAGAAAGTCACTGCACTTAAGTTCATAAGCATAGCAGAACTTGGTTTATGTAGCACCTGCTGAATATTATTAGCAAAACCTAGGGTATTATTCTACTGTACAACTAATATATTAATGTGGTGGTATGGTGTTATTACTCCGGGTTCAATCTTGACTATAATAGAATTAGTGTCATAATAAACTTTTACCCTTACTTTTAAATTAAATACTGCCCTTTTTCTAGCAGTTTTCTGTCCCATTAGTTTTAATTTTTCTTTTTTGCTATGTGTCTTTTGTTCAGCAGTATGATTTGCTTTCATTGGTCTTTGGTATCTACTGTGTGTTATATTTAATTGTTTGTTGTGCAGTAACTAAATTGTGCTGTCATCACTTGCCACATGAATGCTTCTGAATAATGGCATAACTTGCTGTCTTACTTCTTTATGGCTAATAACTACTTCAAAACTTCCTGTTTTCCTTTTCCACAAATAGAAACCAATATACAGTTAAAGAATCACGCTACGAAAAAGAACTGAGAGGTGAGGGAGAGCACATCTGTCACAAGTGAGATTCTGTTTCTTGTGCATCATTAGAGCAGTCCAGGGTGTGCAAGTAAAGCCTGAATAAAACTGTGATTGAATTTTTCTGTTCCAGCTCTTTCAAGACATCATCTGTATTTAAATAACGGTCAAGAAATGGGAGCTAGAATCTCCTTTTTAAAGTAACGGTGCAATATGTCCATTTGATGTTGCTATTAAAGTCATTTGGAATCATTAGCATATTCAGTCCTTTTGAGAGATGACTTTTGTGTCTGGTAATTCAGTGATAACCTTCAAAATTTGCACTGGTTGCCACCTTTCAAATAATCTGGAAACGTAAATGCAACATACATCATCCTCTTCCAGTCCAGGTGCTTCTTTATATTTTGTGATGATGTGGAATTACTATGTAAGCTGTTTTAAGGCTACTAAACCAACTGCTGCTTTCTGTCCATGTCCATAAGTGCTCCTTTTAAAATCCTACTCTTCCCCTGCTCCTTGACTAACTTAATCTACAACAACTTCCTTTGACTTCATATTTCAGCTTTATTAAACATCTTGCTTTTGACAGATTATCATGTGGTTGAGACACAGACTCACTTAAAAGTTTCCAAGACTGAGGCAAAGTCTGTCCGTTCAGATTCACATGGTAAACGTGGAAGTGACGGAAAAGCCTGGAACAGTCCTGGAAATGGTAAGGAGTCAAGGGCAGATCTTCAGCTGGAGTTAGTTGAGATAAGTTTGCATAATTACGTTGGTTCACAAATTTGGAAAATCTCTTTCTTGTTTATCCCTCTGTTTATATAATCTGTTGGATGCTTCAAAAGCCCATTTGTGTGCTGTGATCTGCTTTGATCAAACCTTACGTTTGGTTCTTTTCTTTGCAGGTCATTCTGAAGCCTTCAGGTTCTTCCACAAAGTGAAGTCCCAAAAGCTGTCGTCTCTGAACCATGTACTTGTGTTTTATGCAGTTCTGTAAGTTAGCAGTTAATAACAAGATTGTCAAAATACTGGGGTTAATTAATATAATCTAAGCTTCACTCAAAAAAAGGAAATTATTGGGAATTGTGGCCTTTATACTTTTCAGAAGTAGAATTGCTGGGGCAGGCTTACTTAAGAGGCCTTTTACTTTTAAAAGCAAAGGATTTTTTCTTTCAGGAAATGTTGATCTTGGAAGTAGTTAAATGATTTTATTTTACATGTCGCTTAGTAAAGTTGTACTCAATGCTCAGATTTTCAGAACTGTCTGAATGCCCTTGGGTATTCCTGAGATGTTTATCAGAATTGTACCTTTATTATTCAACATATACAAGTAACAATTTAAATAAATTAAATGTCAAGTACCTGTAAAGATTCCATTAACTGATGTATCTTATTTTTTCTCTTACAGTGTCTGTGTATTAATATTTTCTACCTTCTACATGAGATATAAAATCAGTGTGTTGGAGGAACGACTTATTTCCATCACATCCTTTGATTCACATATTAAGGAGTAAGATACACTCTAAAATTTTGGAGGTTTAATATCTTCCAGTATCTGTCATACTTACCTGTTTTCTTCAGAAACTGTGATACTGTAGTGCCCTCGTGCTACTTCAGTGTCCTGTAGTTCTTATTCTAGCCTTATCTCCCGGCTTTCTGTTTAAGAATTTCAGTGCGAATGTGATATGTCATGTGTACTACCATGTTTCAGATAGCTGTGAGTAACTTCACTGTAAACTGCTGAAGCAAGCAGTTCCTTTCCAGAGCAATGATTCTGTGGAAAATGTATATGACTTCTGTCTTCAGTCTTCATATCATTTGATTAGCCTGAGATGACAGAAGGTACTTCATAATGTTTGGGCTAATACATCTGACTTGCTTGTAAAATGTTTTCTAAAGCTTTGGACTGCCTATTCTCTTTAAAAACTAGTATTGTTAAATTTTTTAATTTTTTTAATCTGTGTTGCATAGATAGAAAATATGCAAAAATCAAATGAAGAGGCAGTGCAGGGGCATACACCACAGCGGTATGCCACTGTGAATTGTATCAGCTTCCTGCTCCTCTCTTAGGAGAGAAGGCAGTTAACTGGATACTTCTGAGAATACTAACCGATTTATGCAGCATTAAATTTGCATTAACACTTTGACTCTTCTTATAACAGTTTTTTTCTAAGCTGCTCTGCAAAACATGGCTTCAAGTCATTTGTAAATCTCAGTGCAATACCTGCAGCTACATGCAACATGAGTGGGAATACTGATAAAGCACCGCCTCAAAAACAAGAGTGGGGAAATAAAATTCGAGATGGAGCTATACCCAGGCTGGGTAAAACTGTCTGCAAAGTGGTTCAGACCTGTAGCAAGCTCTTGAATAAGTGTGCTTGTTAATTCAACTTTCTTTTGTGATCTATTAATGACAAACAGGTCACTCTGACAATGGTCTTGTGGTCATACTGAACAATGACTGTGCTGCTTAGGATCCAGCTGCTCTCACCTGTCTTCTGTAGAAAGCAATAGGACTTTTATGCATGTATCAGAAGACAGAGCTAGGTCCTTGATAATGGCATAGGAAAGAAATGGTTCTTTATCTTAAAATACAAATACAAACCAATAATGCAAGGAGGGGTGTAAACCTACCTCTAATTGGCAATGTCAAAAGCCATTTTCCCACTTTTGGCATGTTTTTATTAGCAGGATGCTGTGTCCCTCTTCTAAAGCACTCTTACGTGAGAAAATCCTGTTGTTTTCTGTTGCTCTGATCCTAAGCAGTGCAAGATATCTAATGTGCACTTCTACAGTGTCAAGGGGTTGGGCTTTTTGGTTTCCTCCAAGTCACAGAACAAGGAACTTTTCAACTTATTTCCAGTGGAAATAGTTGTAAAGTTTTCCATCCAAACTTCTGGAGACTGAGACCACATTACAAACGCAATCAAAAGTGCAGACGTGACTTAGGCCTTTGTTTGTGTACAAATACAGTTAACAATGTTGCCACTGTATTCCCATCTACATGTATCTCTCAGTTCTGTTTTTCTCTTTTTGGCTTCTGTAACACTTAAATCTTCATTCCATTTGACAGACATCCAGTGCACCAAGGTTTGGGATCTCATCTACAAATTAATGCTGATGACCTTTGTGATGAGTTAACTGCTAATCTTATAAAATTGGAAAAGGTAACTTCCTTTATGATATAATGGAAATGCTAATGCACTAATCAGGTTCTTGCTGAATTTCTACAGTCTGGTATTTTGAAAAATGACAAGTTACCCCTAGATTTGGTACCAGAACCTGGCATATTTTCCCAGACAAAGGCCTGGTTTTTGGACTATAAATTAGGCCAAGTACAAGCATTGGTACGTGTTATATTGCCTTGAGCTGGGGCTTACAGCCAGGAATACTAATAAACCAGACCCTTCAAGGGAGATTATTGCATGTAATGATCTCAGATTTTTTGTCCATCGAGGCTGAGAATTCTGAAGTATTATTTGATGAACTTTTCTGCCTGGGACTTTTGTTTGAGGGCTTGTCTGTTTGTTGGGGTTTGGGGTTGTTTTTTTTTTTGGTTTTTTTTTTTTTTTTTTTGGTTGTATGGGTTTTTTGTTTCATTAAGAAAAATGGTGCTGACTTCTATGTGTAGTCAGCCTCTTCGTATGAAGCGGCTGGAATCTACCTGTTTCACTTTAGTAAAACAAATTCTAATGCACCAATTGTGTAATTCTCTATACCTGACTCTTACTTTTTACCATCCTCTAATTGCAAAACTAAATATATTTGCTGAGTTAAACTGGAAACCTAAGCAAAAGAAGAGTGGATGTGCAGACCTTATTTCCACTTCAGGTGTTTGGTGGACTAACTCTGGCCAGCAGTCAGACATCCACCCAGTTGCTCTCTCACTCCCCTGTCCTAGCAAATAGGATGAGAAAGCTCATGGATCAAGAAAAAGGCAGTGAGATTGCTTACCAGTTACCATCACAAGCAAAACAAACTCAACTTGGGGAAAATGAATTTAATATAGTACCAGTTAGAACAGATTTGGGTGGTGAGAAAGGACAAATGATACACCACCACCTTTCCTTCCCCCTTTTTCCAGGCTCAACTTCACTCCTTCGCTCACAACTCCTTAGCCCACTCCCTGCCCCCCAAATGGGGCTAGTAAGGGGGTACAGTCAGTACATAACAATTTTTTTCTCTGCTGCTCCTTTCTTCTCCCATTTTCCTCCTGCTGCAGCATGGGCTCCTCCAAGGGCTCGAGGTCTTCAGTTAATAACCACCTTCTCTAGCATGGGTTCGCCGTGGGCTGCAGCATGGACGTCCTCTCTGCCATGGAGCACCTTCTCCTCCTCTTCCTTCTTACACCTTGGTGTTCCTTCGGCTGTTTCTCATCCTCTTACTCTGCTCCTGTCTCTCTGCGATGTTTCCCCTTTTCTTAAATATGCTTTCCCAGAGGTTTCACCACCAGCTGTGCCCTGCAATAGGTGCACTGGAGGCTGGTGGCAGGGCTGTGTCCAGCACGGGGCAGCCCCTGGCCTCTTCCCACAGCCACTGCCCCTGCAGCCCCCTGTCCCACCCCTGCCCCCAGACCTTGACAACTGAACCCCGTGCAGGAATATAAAACGTCGTGTGTTGGAAACACATACACTGGCCAAGCATGAAAGAAAAGTATTGGTGGAGTGAAAACAAAAGTTACTTGAATTACTATGTGCTTAAGTCACTTTGGATACTGTTGCCTCCATTTCTAAAACTAAGTGCATGCCAAGGTCTTTCAACACCTTTTTTTCCCAAACCAAGTTTCTCAAGTAGCATAAAGCTAGAGTTACATAACATCACTTGGTTTTGTGTGCAGCATAGGTTTTACAAACTGCCAAAAAGAGGTTTCTGTCCCCACGTCTCCACCCCCTTGGCTGTGGAAGTCTAGAGTAATGCCAACATAACCCCTCTGTATGGCCTGGATAATAACAACATGAATACAAGGGGAAAATGCTTACCAGATGATGACCAGATAAAATCTTTAGCCAAATTAGGTCATTTAAGAGGTCGCTGCTTTCCAGTAGGCTGGGGCAGGCTGGCAAAATGGTTGATGGGAGACCTTGCTTTGTTTCAGTGGGAAACCAGCCAGCCGTTTGCAGTGAGGCTAGGCACTTTCCCACTCCCTTTTATGGTCTTTGCTTGGAGACACAGTAAAAGGCAGCTGGATGGTCAGATCATTCAGCTATTCCCAGAGAAGTGACCCGCTGTCCTGAATTAACTTAAATCGTGTGCTTTTTTTCAGTTAGTGCCGACAGGATTGGCCCCTTAAAGTCTTATGTTGTATTTGCCAAATACTCAAGGCATAGTCAACTGAAGTGCATATGAGCTAAATGAGTATTGCCTGTAGCTGCATATTACCGCATCCCAGTCCTCTCTAATCGAGATGAGCAGAATGTTTGACCCTACTCTTGAACTGCAAAACCAAATCTTTTAGAAATTAAATCCTATTAAAAATCTAATAGCTTTATGTTCCCTGAGCAAAGTTACTGCAGTTGCTTAATTGCTTCCTATGCCTCAGCGAAAAGGGCTAGTAATTGGCTGGAGCTGGCTTCAGCAACAAAGGTAACATTGAAGTTCCAGTGTAACTTGTCATCTCTCCCCTCACTTCCTGTATAACTGCAGCATTGTAAACCAGAGCACAGAAATTAGCTAGATGTGAAAACTAAAAATTATTCTGCAGTTAAAAAATATTCAGTGCAAGAGTATGCTGCAAATTGCTTTTTCAGTGTAACCTTGTGATTTTTACAAGCTCTACTTCATATGTGGAGCCAAGTAATTACTTGGCCAAATTTTGCTTTGGCATTTAAGTGTATTTAACAGGATGTTAAAATGCATCAAGTGTACCAGATGATAAAGTATTAAATTTGGGATGGGAAAACATAGATAGGTATTACTCATTCCCCTACTCTAACGTAGCTTGTTAAAAGGAAATTTCTGTGTGTGTGTTAGGTGGCTCTTAGAAAATTAGGTGCTTCTTACTGTTTTCCTTTCCCCAAAATACTCCTCTTAAAAAATTAACTGGAAATAATAGGGTAGGATTAAGAAGTGGTGTCATTGAACAGGAAGTACAATGTTCACAACAACAGCTTACAACTCCTCCAGTTAAAGCCTTAAAGCTGACTAAACCTTCTGTGCCAGTGCCTGCTGGTTACTAAGATACAGAGTACACATGTGCCAGGGGACATGTCCCACTATATTCCCCCCTCCCTCTACTTTGAAGGACAAGGAGATGAAAGGTGGATAAATAGGCTGTGTGAAATAGGTCTACGCAAATCATCCTTGAAGGTGCCAATGGCTGCTGTTGCCTTCAGTGTAACTGATGCAAGATAACCCCGGTCAGTACACTAAATCTGGCAAATGGGACATACCTGCTAATGATTAGAAGACCTTATTTTGCTGCACACACGTCACAGCCGGCTGTGGAGCTGAAGCTGTTACAAAACTGTTTGAATTACCCACTTAAATCTAAGAGCTGCAGCTTTGAAATTTGAGGCTTTTCCTGGGTTTTTATCAAGTTCAAAATACTTGGGTTTCTTGTCCCTTTCTTTCTAGCTTTAGTTTTTCTTCTATCATCTTATTTTCTCATACCAAACTAAGGAGAGAGTCTACAGGAGGAAATTGCAGGAGATACTCGTAATATGAGAGCTAGGTGTGCTGCTGGCTGATCATATCCAGATGTTTCCTAGACTCTGGTATAGGAAACATTTAACATGAATAACATTAGTATGAATAGTTGGGACAGAATTAACATGCACGCAGAGTGTCTTGATTGTTTGGGGTCCCTTTAAACGCAGTATAACAGTTTGTACCTCCCAATTATTTTCCTCTCTTTTTCTAAAAGATACAGAACAACTTACAAAAACTACTGGAAGATGATGAATGAAGCATGGAAGTTCTTGGACTGCTTCAGACCTCATTCTTCTCTCTTGACAAACAGTTCCAAAGGAGCTCTGCTGGCCAGAGTTCAAGCTTCTTTATTTTCAGTCCAAGCCAAGCTTTAAACTACTGTAAAGCCTATGTCATAATGCAGAAAGTCAGTTTATTCTTGAGCATGTACCTGTATGTTTTGAAAACATACATGTTTAGATCTACATGTATCTATATGTTTTGAAGATATGGGGATTTTTTTCTTCTCTTTTGTTTGTGAATTAATGGATTTTATAGCTTGCTTGATTCTAGACTTGCTTACACCAGTGTAAACCTGGTGCATCTCCTTTTACCTCAGTATTTGCTTTCTGCCTGTTGTCATACAAGCGTAAATGGGAAGATTTCAGTCACAGATCATGTGCTGAAGTGTTGTGTGCGTAATCTGGTGTCTGTATAAGCTATGGTTATGGACCCGTACTGTGCTTTTCATTTTTGTGCTTTGTGCCCTGGCACCCCAAAGATCAGAAAACAAACACCTCTGGATTTGGTAGCGTGAAGTTCTGAATGTTCGAGGTGTGCTCCATTCTCAGATGCTGTAAAGAGGCTCAATTCCATTGCATCATTGCTGAGGGCAAGGTCTGTTTCTACTGGGGATTCAATTTCCACTGAAATCAAGCTTGAAATGTGTATGGACTTGCCAACTTAACAATCAAGTTGCTTATGAATAGCAGTGTGGGGGATGACGTATCTGCACAACTTAGAAAAACTGTTAGGGTTTTTTTGTCCACTCATACAGTCTCTATCCAGTGTGAAGACCTTCAGTCATCTTTTCTTAGAGTTGCATGGGGTTTTGGAGGGCGAGCAAGTGCAATTTATGCTCCAGTTGATGGAAATCTAGTCTTACTATGTGACTCCAGGGACCAGATATTTTCACATAGAGGAACTGGCGAATTAATGATGCAGCAATATGAACTATCAGTAGGGTGAATGAAAAAGTGGATACCTGCTTTTTTATATCATACTATTTTTTTTCATAGTGCCTAAGATAGGATAACTGGGGAATTTTAGCTTTCTGATTCACTAAGCAGGCTGGTTAGTTTTTAAAAAGCAATATTTAGGATAATAACAGCTAGTATCTGTAAAATAACAGTATTGTTTGCGATATGCTATGCATTTTATAATCATTTCTGTGAAATGTACCTACTTCATTTAAATAAACTTATTTAAAACTACACTTTGTTATACTGTAATTTGGATGAACCTAAATTCCGTCCATCATTTTTAGTCAAACGTGATACACATGATAATGAGGCTCATTCCTCACAGTACAAAACCCAGTACCCAACACAAAGAATTATGATGTGCTTCCTCTCATTCAGCTGTACTCAGGGTCTTCCCAGATTGCAAAGACAGAACAGTAGGAGCAAGTTTGGCCCCCAGAGATTTGAGGAAATCTTAGAATCATAGAATAGAGTTGGAAAAGACCTTAAGATCATCTAGTTCCGATCCCCCTGCCATGGGCAGGGACACCTCGCACTAAACCGTGTCACCCAAGACTCCATCCAGCCTGGCCTTGAACACTGCCAGGGATGGAGCATTTACCGCTTCTTTGGGCAACCCGTTCCAGTGCCTCACCACCCTCACTGTTAAGAACTTCTTCCTTATATCTAACCTGAACTTCCTCTTTTGAAGTTTGAACCTGTTACCCCTTGTCCTACCACTACAGTCCCTGATGAAAAGTCCCTCCCCAGCATCCTTGTAGGCCCCCTTCAGATACTGGAAGGCTGCTGTGAGGTCTCCATGCAGCTTCTCTTCTCCAGGCTGAACAGCCCAAACTTTCTCAGCCATTTTGTATGGGAGGTGCTCTAGCCCCCTTATCATCCTCGTGGTCCTCCTCTGGACTTGCTCCAACAGCTCCATGTCCTTGTTATGCTGAGGACATCAGAACTGCACACAGTATTCCAGTGGGGTCTCACGAGAGCAGAGTAGAGGGGCAGGATCACCTCCTTTGACCTGCTGGTCACACTCCTTTTGATGCAGCCCAGCACACGGTTGGTTTCTGGGCTGCGAGCGCACACTGAAGCTGGCTCACTTTCATTTTCTCATTACCAACACCCCCAAGTCCTTCTTCGCAGGGCTGCTCTGAATCTCTTCTCTGCGCAACCTGTAGCTGTGCCTGGGATTGCCCCGACCCAGGTGTAGGACCTTGCACTTGGCTTGGTTAAAATTCATGAGGTTGGCACTGCCACATCTCTCAAGTGTGTCCTGGTCCCTCTGGATGGCATCCCTTCTCTCCAGTGTATCAACTGAACCATACAGCTTAGTGCCATCGGCAAACTTGCTGAGGGTGCATCAATCCCACTGTCCATGTTGCTGACAAAGATGTTGAACAAGATTGGTCCCAACACTGACCCCTGACCAATCGTTACTGGTCTCCAATTGGACATTGAGCTGTTGACCATAACTCTTGCGTGTAGCCATCCAGACAGTTCTTTATCCACTGAGTGGTCCATCCATCAAATTGATGTCTCTCCAGTTTAGAGACAAGGATGTCGTCTGAGACAGTGTCAAATGCTTTGCACAAGTCCAGGTAGATGACGTCAACTGCTTTGCCCCTATCCATCACTTCTGTAGCCCCATCATAGAAGGCCACCAAATTGGTCAGACAGGATTTGCCCTTAGTGAAGCCACATTGACTGTCACCAACCATCTCATTGTTTTTCATGTGCCTCAGCATGCTTTCCGGGAGAATCTGCTCCAAGAATTTGCCAGGCACAGAGGTGAGGCTGACTGGTCTGTAGTTCCCCAGGTCTTCCATATTCCCCTTCTTGAAAATGAGGGTTATATTTCTCTTTTTCCAGTCATCAGGAACTTCACCTGACTGCCATGATTTTTCTAATACGACAGACAGTGGCTGAGCAACTTCATTCGCCAGCTCCTTCAGGACCCGTGGATGGATTTCATCAGGTTCCATGGACTTGTGCACATTCAGGTTGCAAAGATAATCTTGAACCTGATCCTCTCCTACAGCGGGCCTAAGGTCTTCATTCTCACAGTCGCTGGCATCTGCCTTCTAAGACTTGGGTGACATGGTCAGAGCACTTGCCAGCGAAGACTGAGGCGAAGAAGTCATTGAGAAGCTCAGCCTTCTCCGAATTCAGGGTAGCTTCCGGAGAGAGCCTACATTGTCCCTAGTCTGTCTTTTGTTTGCTACATACCTATAGAAGCCCTTCTTGTTATTTTTCACATCACTTGCCAGATTTAATTCTAACTGGGCCTTAGCTTTGCTGACATGATATCTAGCTTCCTGGACAATGTCCCTGTATTCTTCCCAGGCCGCCTGTCCTCGCTTCCACCTTCTATAAGCTTCTTTTTTCCTTCTAAGTTTTCTCAGCAGCTCCTTGTCCATCCTGGCCTTTCTGCCCCATTTACTTCTAGTTGGGAGGCAAAACTCCTGAGCTTGGAGCAGGTGATCCTTGAATATCAACCAGCAGTCTTGGACACCCTGCCCTCTGCGGCTTTATCCCATGGAACCTTACTGAGCAGGTTCCTGAAGAGGCCAAAGTCTGATCTCTTGAAGTCCAGGGCAGTGAGCTTGCTGCATGGTCTTCTCACTGCCCTGAGGATCTCGAACTCGACCATCTCACGATCACTACAGCCAAGGCTGCCCTGGAGCGTCACTTTCCCAACCAGTCCCTCCCTGTTGGTGAGCACGAGGTCAAGCATGGCACCTCTCCTCATTGGCTCCTCTATTACTTGCAAGAGGAAGTTGTCTTCCACACAATTGAGGAGCCTCCTCGATTGCTTGTTGTGGAATAATTACTGAACATGATTTAGAAATTAAACTTATATTTAAAAATGTAGCATTGTTCACACATAAAGGAAAAACGGACTTTCAGGGTAAGATGCAGCTGCACCTAGTATGCCAGGATTTCACTCCACAGTGGTTCCCGTGGCAACATTGCTTGACGGAGGATGGAGCAGACTGGAGATTCTGCAGCCAGGCTCTGTCCTGACACCAGCAGAGATGGGAACTAGGTGGTACTTAAAACTGAGAAGCTGCATAGTTGCTACCCTGAGCCAACAGACTGTCATCTTTTGACAAAATGCTGTCCTTTGTGTGAACTTTGCTTCATTATAAGGCATTTTAATACAAAAACACACCTCCATCTCCAATGCTACCCGCCTTCAAAGTGAGACCACCCCTCTTTGAGCATGCTCTTTGAATTTCTTGTGGTATATACCTTTAAAAGTGAAGTGAGAGAATTTTACACCAATAACAGTAAAGGTACGTTTGACTAGAGTCACTCAAGCTCCACCTTGAAGGTGCAAAATAATATAAAAGTGGCCCAAGGAGGGGGGGATGTTAGGGAAGACATCATCGTGGACAAGTTGAGGAGGATTCCATGAGCAGATTACCCTTGACTCCCGGAACGGGTTGACAGGCTACACCTTTCTTCCCGCCCATACGGACACCTGTGGGTAAGGCTTGTACTGTATCCAGTGCTTCCCCCAGAAAATTAGGAATCTCTATATAGGGTTACTTTCTACTTTTATACTTTAAAGCCAGGCTGTGTTATTCATAACTTTGTCGTGCGTTTGTATACCCTATTATTTGCACATGCTTTTGCAGACAGTGTAGTTATCACTGGCAATCCATAAGAACCTGTATCTGTTGCTTCAATAAACTGCACTGTTTCAGTAGCTAATAGTAATAATTCTCTCTTTGAACACGATCAGATCCTTCAGTGTGTCTGTGTTAGTTTATGAGCACAATTAGACTGAAGGTGCAGTGCACTATTAGTGCATCCAGAATTGTGATTGTTCAATATATTGAATGCGACCGGACTGATAGTAGTAAATTGGGCATCATTCAGAATCTAAGCCTAGCCACACCCAGCCCTTCTAATATTTGAGGACCAGCTGGAACACAAGAGGGTTTATTTTCTGCCAAATTGTCTTGCCTTTTAACGCAACACTTGTGCCAGGCCGTACCATTCCTCCAACAGATAGCGGGGTGAAGTCCCCCATGAGGACAAGGGCCTGAGAGCATGAGTATATCTGTCTATAGATGGCTTCATCCACAGAGTCCTCCTGATCAGGTGGCCTGTAACAGATCCCCACAGTAATGTCCCCCATCGCTGTTCTCACTTCGACCCTGACCCACAAGCTCTCTGTTGGCTTAACAGCTTTCTCAAGTGACTCCTCCTTCAAGGATATTGGATGAGAATCATAATGTTGAGGCAGCTTAGAGATCCCCTGTGTGCTCTCTAATGTGCCTTCTTGGTTCAAGATCAAGATCTGAGCATGGTCTGCCAGAACTCTGTGAGATTTGACTGTGCTCCCTATTGCAGCCTCTACCTTTCCTTCCCCAAGTATCAGGAGATTATTGGAAAACTTACTTCTTGTGAAACTAAGACAAAGCTTTTAGATTTTAGAAGAGCAAGCTTCAGCTCACTTAGAGCTCAGCTTGGAGAGATTCAGTGGGAAGCTTCCATGGAGCATAACGGAGCTAGTGAGTGCTGGGACATTTTTAAGAATACTCTCCCGGAAGCTCAAAAATGGTTCGTCCCCTTTAAGGGAAGCAGACGGGGCAAGAGGACACGTTGGCTTAACTGCAAGCTTCAGAGTCTGCTCAAAACCAAAAGAGAAATATACCAGAGATGGAAAAGCAGGCAAATTGAAATTGGCCAAATATCAAAAACTACAAGAAATGGCTCTTCTTAATGGTTAACATTAAGAAATTTTAACAAAAAGCAGAAACAGTAGCAAACTACTGGCCCAATGTTAAGCATGAGAGGTGAATTTGTCACTAACAACACTGAAAAGGCAGAGGTTCTCAACACTTCCTTCATCTCTGTCTTAGCAGCACTGAGCCCCAAGCCTTGGGAACAAAAATCCAGACCCATCCTCAGCAAAGGAAGACTTGGTATGTAAACTATTACAGGAGCTTGACCCTACAAATCAATGGTCCCTGACAATATCCACCTGAGGGTGTTAAGAGCACTGGCTGGCAGCATTGCAAGGCCGCTCTCCATAATCCTTGAAAAATTGTGGAGATCTGGGGATATCTCAGAAGACTGGAAGAAGGGTAATGTCACTCCCACTTACCGGAAAGACTTATGAAGGATCCAGGAAATTATTGGCCCATCAGTCAGCAGGAAGGTTATTGAGCAAATCCTCCTGGGGTTTATCACAAATCAAGTGAAACACATGATTGTGAAAAACCAGCACAGGTTCACCAGGGGCAAATCATGCTTGGCAAACCTGATCACCTTCTACAACAAAGTAACCTGCTCGGTTGATGCGAAGTGAGTGGTGGACATTGTTTACCTGGATTTCTCCAAGGCTTTTGATACCGTCTCCCACACTCCCCTCCTAGAGAAGCTCTAGACAAGTGGTCAGTGTGGTGGGGGGGGAGCTGGTGACCTGCTGCACCCAGAGGGTGGTGGTGAATAGCTCCTTTTCAAATTGGGGACCTGTCACCAGGGGGGTCCCCCAGGGATCAATATAAGACCCAATGCTGTTCAATGTCTTCATGAGTGATCTGGATGGTGGGATCAAATGTACCATAACCAAGTTTGCCAATCATAACAAACCAAGAGGAGAAGTGGACGCTTCAGAAGGGAGAGCCACCCTGCAGGAAGACTTGGATAGGCTGGAAGAGTGGGCTAACATGAACCTTACGAAGTTCAACAAGAACAACGAAAACACAATCCCGGACTGCAGCACAGGCTGGGGTCTGCCTGGCTGGGGAGCAGCTCTGTGGAAAGGGACCTGGGGGTCCTGATGGACAAGCAAGCTTGATAGGAGCAATCAGTGTGCAGCTGTGGCAAAGAAAGCCAACAGTGTGCTGAGTTTCATCAACAAGATCATCAGCAGCAGGGACAAAGATGTCATTATCCCACTTGGCACTTGTTGGGCCACACCTGAAATACTGTGTTTAGCTTTGGTCCCTGCTATACAAAAAACATGTGGACAGGCTGGAGGGGATCCAGAGAAGGGCCACAAAGATGATCCGAGGTCTGGGAAGCCTCTGGGTTTTTTCAGCCTGCAGAAAAGAAGGCTCAGGGGAGACTTATCACCAAGTTCTAGTATTTAAAGGATGGCTATAAGGAAGATGGAGACTCCCTTTTTGCAAGGAGTCACATGGAAAAGATGAGGGGTGATGGGCACAAGTTAGTCCTGCAGAGATTTTGACTGGACACAGGAGGAAAATTTTTCACAATTCCAGCCATTGGAATAATCTCCCTAAGAAGGTGGTGGTTTCCAAAACACTGGACTCTTAGATTCAGCTGGAGAGGAGGTGGGTACATCTTATTGAGACTGTGCTTTTATCAAGAAAGGTTAGACCAGATGATTGTTGAAGTCCTTTCCAACCTGGTATTCTATGATTTTATGATTCTATGAAATTAGTTATTCTTGTTTCTTTTTCCATCCTTTTCCCTATTCTCCTCTTCTTCCATAGTTACACAGCTTATGTAACATTTTGGATTCTGACTTCATCCTCTCTGTTCCTCTTTACTTCCCTCCCTTTAATTTTAAGTAACAGAAGTCTGCAGTTCTGTTTATGGTTTAGAAATTGATGCCACAATTTACCTTTTTCGGAGGAACTTCGAGGAAACCTGATTATACCCAGCAACTGAACTGAGTTAGCTTGTTACTCCTTTACAGCAGCAAGGATGTGTTCGCTAGGGAAACAAGGGGAGAGAGAGAATGTTTCGCATGTGACTTATGTGAAGCAGGCAGGCTAAGTCTTTATCATTAGCCATAAGTGAACAAAATCGGAGGTGGCTGCATGCCCTTTGGCCCACTGCAGCAGCATGCCAGGGGAGGCAACTCTGGACAAAGGTGTGACAGTGTTTTTTCAAATGGAAGAGAAGCAAATTGCACTGCAAAGAAAGGGCTGGTGCTTAGCACTTGTAACCCTGTAGTCACATCAGCTCATGACACAGTCAGTGTGGCCACCTCTTCTCTGCTTTTCATCTGGTACCTTCACTGCTCCTTTTGCAAGAGGGAGGAGGAAGAATGTCTAGAGGATGTCACGCTGTCCATAGTGTGGCGCAGCTGGGCAATGTGTGTGTAGTGCTGTGGTGCTTCCAAACTGGGAGATGGAGCACACGCAAAATCCTGTGGGGCGAAGTTTAGAAGTGTGAGTGGAGTGATTCAGTCTTGTGACTGAAGATGCGGGGTTTGTCCCAGTTCTGTTTGGGACGTAAGTACCAATAGCAATAATGAACAAGGAAAAGCTGCTTCCTGTGAGGATGGGAGTCAAGCAAAGCGTAAGGGGGCTTCTCCTCCCGGCATCTGTGTTAGGCAGTGAAAACGAAGGCCATGAGGAGAGGTTGTGCTGTTGGGTAAAGGTGAAGTACTAGTTTGCAGAAATAGGTGGGAAAGATGTGCAACTTCAGGGAAGTCAAAAATCTACACCAAATGTTTAGCACACAGTGTTAATAAAACTCAGTTATTATTTGCTGCGTAGTCTGCCTGGAAATCTGTTTTTTTAAAAGCGATTTTCTTAGTTGTCTTGGTTTTGTTTTTCCAGTTTTGTCTGTCTGTTGTACCTCATAGCATGGAGGCTAGAAAAACAACTGGCTTCTACCAGCCATGAAGGACCTAGTAGAGGTACCAGGTTCTGGCAAGATGTTTTGAAACTGCAGATGTATAGAAGGCAACAGGGACACATCACTAACTAGTATTTTCTCTAGTTGTAGTTGGTGATCCAGTTATTTTTTCTTAACAGTCTTATCCCAGCCTTCTTCAGTTCATATGAGTGCTTATACTATAGGAGGGGGAACAAGAAAAAAATAAAAAAAAGGGGAAAAGAAAAAGGATAGCAACAAACAGCTGAAAATGAATTTTGAGGAAAAAACTCCAAGACACTTTGGTGGTTGTGGATAGGAGCCATAGACAAGACCTGACTTTTCCATGTACATTCTGCCAATGTCCAGCAGGGACCCCTTGCATCCTAGCCTCGCAAGACTAGAGTGTTTCTCTCCGCTTCACTGGTATGAACATGTAGCAAATAGCTAATAGTCACTGGTGGAGGTGGCGTGGGAAAGAATGGAAGTATATTATAGGCATGATTTTCTGATGTTTTAGAACTCGCCTCTCTTCAGGCTGCTGTCAAGAGGAAGAGTCCTCCTTTCCATTTCTCCCCTCTTCCATATTCCCAGTTGTTATTTTCTTCTGCATTTTCACAGATAGTAGAAAGGAGGGGAAAAAGTAACATGGGTTTGGAAAGGCCGGTTGGGTTGAGGGGTTGTTGAAGTAGTTTTGTGCCAAACGAATTGCCTTAACTGGCTTGGGCTGAAGGTTATCAAGTTTATGATGCTGTTACTGTGAAGGATACAGCTGGAACTCTAAGAAGGGGAAGTATTATAAAGCCCCCTCTCAGCAGAAAATAGAATATAGTAACCCACATTAGCATTTGTGGGACAGACATACAGATATGTGTGTGCATGTGTTTCAATTTAGTACTATCACTGCTTTCACCTGAACCTTCATGCAGGTGTGTAGTAATGCTCCCCACTTCCTGCTAAGCCTGCACTTTCTTTTCCAAGTTCCCACCTAATAGTCAGCTGACAAACACTATATAAACCTCCAAGATGGTATTATTGGCTCACCTGCAGCTGCCAGTGAGGTGTGACTTGCAAGAACACCGAAGATTTTGCATTTACAGAGCAGGTGTGACGCGCAGTAATGATAATGAAAAAGCTGGCTATTCAGACAGAAAACTGAGCGAACAGCCTCTGTGCATATACTTCTCTAAACAAGTGAGGAATAACATCATTTGGAAGGATTTTGCCTTCAGATAGGTGAGACTATCTGAGCCTCACATTGCTCAAGAGGGAAAACTGAGTAATCTCATTTGACACTCCTACATTTATGGTTTGAACTCAGTGGAGCTTTCTGCTAAACATGGTTGCATGTAATGAGACTTCACAGAAGGGATGGGTGTTTTTCTTTCCTGGGTTATAAAATCAGTGTAATACAATTTTGTAATTGTGGAGCTTTGTGATAGCCTGTTGTTTAGTGAAGAGCCACAACAAAATATGCCAGCAGATTTCATTTAATTGTCTCTTAAGTTATTCCCTGTTTATCAGTAGCCTTCCTGGATTAAAAAAAAATAAAATCAAATTCACGTTATAAAACAATTTACTCTGTATGCACTAACTCAGAAGCTCTTGTAAGATTTTATTCCCCAAGCTTCACACAATGTTATGATGCCTGTAACTACTCCTGCCCATAATACAGGCATTTCACTTGTGCATGCATAGTTGGGTTTAAATCGTCTGTTTTTCCTCCTGGTGACACCTACCAACCCCCAAGATTCCATTTAGTCAAATTGTCCAGCAATACTGTACCTGCTCAAATTAAATCTAAAATGGTTTGGGTGGCTAGGCCTACATCCTTATTGCACTGTGTTTAGAGCCTGTGTCTACACACCTGCTGAGTAGAACTCTCAAAGGAGATGATCCCAAGAAGGAACCTATTAAAAAAGTGCTCTGAGAGGATGCCAGCAAGATTGGTATAACAAGAAGAAGCTTTTGTCTGTATTATGTATCTTGTATAATCTCTATTCTAATTTACAAACGAGAGGTCAGGATGCAGCATCTTAGCAAGCAGATTTCGAGCAAGAATTCAAGGCAAATATATGTTAGCAAAGCATTCCCCAAACTTGTGTTTCTAATAAAAAAGTGTAAGAATATTCCAGCTATCCCCTCCTGAAGTTGCAAATTCTTTGCGTGAAGCACTTTACCATTTTTCCCCACTATGGGCAGTATTCGTGCCACCAATCTTTCCTCTCCGGGAAGGTCCGAACGCCTTTCCAAGAGTGTAACTGTGGTTGAAGGAGTATACAACCCTGAGCTGGATGTCTGTTTACCTAAGCAGACCTCTGTGTCAAAAAACTTGAAATTAGCTTCTTGAAGAGAGTGTCCTAATATTTATTACCCTGCATGTACATTTCGTACTGACTGGGCTCACTAGCTGCCTAGCTGACTCTGAATTCAGTCCAAATAGCGCTTTTCCCACTATTTTTTTTTTCCTTTTGTCCATTGTGTGTGGACCCTGTGCCAATGTATTTTATAGTGTATGTGATCTTGCCTTGCCAATTTTTGTTTAGATACTGTTTAAAAGTTACTTTTGTTCTGAAAGTTGGAAAAGTATCTTTTCCCAGGGTTTACATAACAAACAGCAAGCTCATGTCAAGATGGTCTAACTGCATCCTGTTCTAGAGGTGTGACATTCTGTATTAAGCTTCATAACAAGCATTTGTTAGTCTTTGGCAATGCAGGTAGTTTGGACTGTACAGTAAAGGCTTTCTCAACTGCTGTTCTCACTTTAGTGGTATTGATAAGGCAATTTTCCACTGACTTGGCATTTTAGCAGTGCTTAGCAGAAGATTAAAGGAAAATCATTACAATGTGCTGCCAAGTACAAAATTAGAAAACAGCTCTTTACCCTATCTACAGATAGATAGATAGGGGCCTCTTCCAAGAAGAAAAGTTAATAGGTAACTTAATTATAACCTTACATGCTGGACCTGGTACACAAGGCGAAATACAGCTCTGAATCCTTCCCACACTTGCAGCTTGATATCATGGCAATATACACACTTGGCCGCATTCTGGAGCAGGGGCAAGGTAGGAAGAAAGTCAGTTTGTACTAACAGCTGTTTCTGCGACATATGTAACGAACAGTGAACCTTCTCTCACAGATCAATCATGTGAAAAATAAATGCTTTATGGCACCGGCTTATGATACTAGCATGAAGAGGTGTCTTTCCGTGTTTTCCCCCAAACAGTTCGAAGCAATGCTACTGGGGAAAAAAAAAATAAATAAAAATTCTACATTAGCTGATTTGGAAACAGTCAGCCTTCTAAAGACTCTGCTCAATAGTTAGGACTATAAGGAAGATTGCTGTTGAGCTGAAAGTCTTAAACTTCTTGTTTGTGGGAACACAACTTCAACACTTCTCTTCCAAGTCCTTTCATATATTTCTGGTGCTGAAATCACACTTAGACTATCACAGTGACTCCTGCCATGGAAAGACTTTGTGGTTTGGGGTCTAATTGAACTAGTAAAAGCACAAGACTTGGATTGGAGTTAGAACTAAAGAAACAAGAGTGCTCAGAGCTGGCTATTGGAGAACTCCCATAGTTACTCCCTCTATCTGCTTGTAAGCCCATTGTCTGCCTACATTTCCTTTCTTGTGCTAACAGATGTAACCTGGATTCAAAAATTGATCTGCTAAATAACAACCCCTCCAAAAACAACTTTCCCCCTTGTTATTCCTATTATTATTATTATTATTATTGTAGTAGTATCATATTGTATTTTAAACTGTTCTTATATAAACTGTATTATTAAACCATTCTTATCTCAACCCGTGGGTTTACACATGCCCAGGGTGGAAAGTGAGCGAGCAGCTGCGTGGTACTGAGTTATCGGCTGGGTTTAAACTATGACAGAAAGACAACATAGTGTCAAAGACAAGCCTGTTCAGCAATGCCTGAGATAGTATTTTAGGAGTTTTTGTGATATTGTTACTTTTCCCCTCTATTGCTTTCTGTAATTTTATTCCATGCAAAGTGAAACAACATTGGCAACTGCAAGAATGTTCTGAGGCAAATTCTCTGTACACCCACCCTGTACCCTTCTTCTTCCCCAAGGAGCCATGGGCACAGATGTGCGAGATGGGCCAAATCAGTCAGCAGCAGTAAATTAGGCTTCCACACAACTCTGGTTGAACTCCTTAACTATAAGCACCAGTGAAAACTCCTCTTAACATATGACAATGGAGGATTACCAAAGAATAATGTATTTGTCCTGTGAACGTTTATTTGTTTGTGTTCCCTCAGGAAGCAGATAGACTTACCTACTGTAATTGGACCTCTATTACTGTTTCCAACCTATAGAAATCAGATTTGGGTTTTTTTAAGTTTTGACAGCTTTTAATGTCAAGTTGGAAGCATGTCGGCCATAACAAGTATGCCTCAGGATAAGATGGGCTATAAGCTAAGTATAATATTCATTTTACTCCTGCAAAATCAAGGTTATATGCTGGCGTACTTCTCTGGATTTTTTCATCCTTATTTTGAATAGTGAAATCAGTCTCCAGGCACCAACATCAAACAGAAATGATCTCCCTCATCTCTTCTTTTCTCTGCTTACTAGTTTTATTCTCCCATTCACTTCTTTTTCATGAGTCTGCTCTGATCTGCTATAAGAAGCATGGCCATCAAATCATGGGTCTGTTTTAAGGTTTATAATAAGCTCTTTAACCTAATACTAGAAATTCCATTTGTGTTTCTGCATTTGGAGAAAAAAATGTGGTTCTTTTTGTGCTGGTGATATACAGTATCAACTGTACAGTGTGCTATATAGTGTTCCTTTCAAAAGCTTTTTTTTTGGTCTTTCTGAAACCAACCTTTTTTTTTTTTTTTTCAGCTCCCAGACTGAGAGATTTTTAAGCTAGTTTGGTTTCCAGAGTGTGGGTATTTATTCTGGTCTGAATTGATCCATTCTTTCTTATACAATGTGCAAGAATGTACTGCAAAACCAGATGTATTCAAATCACACTGGAAAAACAGAGATGTTAATGTCTAAATCATAGCACATGCTTTTTTCATTGTTGTGTTTTTCCTCTGACAGTTTTTCCAACAAGGTAAAATTTGTTACAATCCACTCAAGCATGGATGAGTGAGCATGTAACAGCTATGCTGCTTTAGCCACTAAATTATTATTGCATGGTGTCCTGGGCCACCCTAGAAGCGTGCTTGGGAGCCTGAACTGGGAAAGCTCAGAGCAGCACAGGTTTTACCCTACTGCCCTTTCCTGGCTCAGCATGGGGAAGTGCCAGTTCCACACACACCATCCCCAGGCAAAGTCTTTCCATAATCTACCTTCACTGGGAAAATTTTAAATCTCTAGCTATTTCACCACTTTTACTGGCTGTTGCTTCTGGTGAAGTAACCACCAGTTAAAGCCATGTGCCACTGATGTTGGATGAGGAGATGCACTACTAGTGGATGCTTATCCCACACTGGTCACTTGTGGAAGCCCTAAGAGGAGAGAACTATTCTGCTCTACATTGAACCTGACACAAAAAATTCAAAGTAGGATTGCACACAGACTAACAACCACAGTGTCATGACAGGAGAATGCAGCATTCTTATCAATCATGCTGGGATGAAAAGTGTAACATTAAGTGCTGCAAAAGTCTGCCATCATTGCAGGGTAATGAGGATGTGCAGTTTGAGCAAATGAAACACAGATCTTTTATGCACTGAAATGAAGTTTCCAACATTGTCCTTGTATCCGTCATCAGCCGGGAACAAATTTTGGCAACCTTATTAAGAAAGTTGATAGAAAATTGCCCCATGAAAAAGTATTATCTAATCAATTTCTGATCAAGAAATTTTCTAAAGGATGAAAGTCTCTGTATTGTGGTGGTCTTTATTTGGACTCCCTACTGCTTTGCATCACATACCATTGCATAACACATATGGTAATGCAACTTAAGTGTGAATTGCTGCAGTGATTAAGTGTATACTGGTTAAGACGTCTGAGCAAATAGTGGCTTCTGGCTCTGGGCACTGACAGCCTTTTGGCAACAGTGCAAATGCCAGCATCTGAGAATCAGCACTGTGCAAGTTGGTGCCACGCTGCTACTTTCAATATAGGCGTCTTGAGGAAAACTAAAAGATCAATAATTTTACTATCAAAATCTAATTGTCCTAGTGAGGGCATAGTTCAGGAAGACCAAACCAGCCAAACAAAAAAAAAAAAAATCCATTCACACCTTTGTTGCAGGCTCAGTGGTTCTTCTTGTTCCTCTAAGTCATCTGCAATCAGCCCATTTCTCTCCTAGGGCTGGTTGATGAGGAAGTTGCTCACCTAGGATTTCATTGGCAATCAATCACATGTGTCATGAGCTAGGCCACGGGAGTGCAGAGCTTCCTGAATAACCCACACGATCTGTCTTTCTGCCACCTCTCTAGCACTTGCAGTGAACGATTCCTCACAAAACAATGGTGGCCGGCTACATCATTGTGATTTGTTGCACCACTCACAGGATTGAGCAGCTCATGGTGTTGTGGTTTGAGCCCAGCCGGTAACTCGGAACCACGCAGCCCCTCACTCACTCCCCCACCTTCCCCCCTCCCCCCCCACTCCTGGAGGGATGTGGAGGAGAATCAAAGAATGTAACTCCCACATGTTGAGATAAGAGCAGTCCCATAACTAAGGTACAATACAAAACTACTACTGCTACCACCAATAATAATAATGATAAGGGAAATAACAAGGGGAGAGAATACAATTGCTCACCATCCACCAACCGATACCCAGCCTGACCCGAGCAGTGATCTGGGCTTCCAGGTAACTCCTCCCAGTTTATATACTGGGCATGATGTGCTGTGGTATGGAATACTCCTTTGGTTAGTTTGGGTCAGGTGTCCTGTCTCTGCTTCCTCCCGGCTTCCCCTCCTCCCTGGCAGAGCATGAGACTGAGAAAGTCCTTGGTCAGAGTAAACATTACTTAGCAACAACTGAAAACATCAGTGTTATCAGCACTGTTCCCAGACTAAGGTTGAAAACACAGCACTGCACCAGCTACTAAGAAGGAGAAAAATGACTGCTATAGCTGAATCCAGGACAGTATCCACCCCTTATTCCGTACCATTCATGTCATGCTCAGATCCCATATTTTAGAATGTATCATCGCTTTTTATCTCATATATATACATATATATGCAAACCCACACACAAAGAGAGAGCTATCATTCCTTAGTCCATGGACCAATCCCTATAAAGTAGCTGAATTCATCCAGTCCCTGATGTCGGGCTCCATCTCTTGTAATAGTCTTTCAGGGCAGGAAGGACGATGTGTAGTGTTGGATTGTTGCCTGCTGATGACACCGTCAAACTCGTCTGGTCACTGCTGAGCTCGTCTAGTTTCCTCAAAATTCATTCTTTGTTGGGGTGATGATTGGAGGGAAGTCAGGGTCAGTGGATGGTGACCTGGGGACAGTTCTGCTGCTGCTGTCGGCTTTTCCCATGACTTTATTCTCCGCTGATGATCATGACAGCACATATCTTCTTTTCAAAGCCCAGAGTGGCAGAGATGGGCATCTAGCTGATGGGCTACAGAAGTGTTTTGTAGCGGGCAACAGCATATAGTTGAGTTCATTGGCGGTTTTCCCCCAAAATCAAATCCCCTTGAGGTACATATCAGACTTCCCCATCTTCCCGCATTACCCACCAAGTATATCCCGCTCCCTGAGCAAAAGCAACGCCACAAGTGGGTTTGCCTTTACCTGAAGCAGGAATAACCCAGCCTGTCTTCCTCAACAAATTCTTTATGTGCACTACAGGAACTTGATCTCCTCCTACAGTACGTAAAATTTCTGATTGGGCTGGGCCAGCCCTGTTGGCAGATCCCCTAGTGTTGACCAACCAAAGGTGGCTTTTGGTAAATGTGTATCCCAGTGTTTGAAAGTCCCACCACCCATTGCTCTCAGCGTAGTTTTTAACAGCCCATTGTACCGTTCGATTTTCCCAGAGGCTGGTGCATGGTAGGGGATGTGATATACCCACTCAATGCCATGCTCTTTGGCCCAAGTGTCTATGAGGTTGTTCCGGAAATGAGTCCCATTGTCTGACTCAATTCTCTCTGGGGTGCCGTGTCGCCACAAGACTTGTTTCTCAAGGCCCAGGATAGTGTTCCGGGCAGTGGCGTGGGACACAGCGTATGTTTCCAGCCAGTGGTTGCTTCCACCATGGTAAGCACATGGCGCTTGCCTTGGCGGATCGGTGGGAGTGTGATATAGTCAATGTGCCAGGCCTCCCCATAGTTGTACTTCAGCCATCGTTCTCCATACCAGAGAGGCTTTAACCGCTTCGCTTCCTTAATTGCAGCACGTTTCACATTCGTGAATAACCTGGGCAATAGTGCCCATTGTTAAGTCCACCCCTTTGTCACGAGCCCATCTATATGTGCATCTCTGCCTTGATGGCCTGAGGTGTCATGGGCCCACCGGGCTAAAAATAATTCACCCTTATGTTGCCAATCCAAGTCCATCTGAGCCACTTCCATCTTAGCAGCTTTATCCACTTGCTGGTTATTCTGGTGTTCCTCAGTGGCCCGACTCTTGGGTACATGAGCATCTACGTGGTGTACCTTCACCACCAGGTTCTGCACCTGGGCAGCGATATCTTGCCACAGTGCAGCAGCCCAGATGGGTTTACTTCTGCGTTGCCAGTTGCTCTGCTTCCACTGCTGCAAGGTGGGCCTAGAAGGATGCTGGGGAGGGACTCTTCATCAGAGGCTGTAGCAGTAGGACAAGGGTTGATGGGTTCAAACTTAAACGGGGGAAGTTCAGGTTAGATATAAGGAAGAAGTTCTTTACTGTGAGGGTGGTGAGGCACTGCAACAGGTTGCCCAAAGAAGTGGTAAATGCTCCATCCCTGGCAGTGTTCAAGGCCAGGTTGGACAGAGCCTTGGGTGACCTTTGGTCTAGGGTGAGTTATCTCCTCCCATGGCAGGGGATTGGAACTAGATGATCCTAAGGTCCTTTCCAACCCAAACCATTCTATGATTCATATTGAGATCTCTATACTTTTACCTTGCAGTCACTGCAGTAGGTAAATGTAGAGCAATAGTAACGTCTCTGAAGAACTGTAAATGAGAGCAGACCTTTCTCAGAGATGCTCATGGGCTGCTGTGAGTATGCATGGCTCTTACCCTCAGAAATGATGCAGTTAGGCCATCATGTTTGTGCCCCACAGAGTGTGAGGACTTTATGTGGTACCAGTGACCTCCAGGAAAGGGCTTTGTTGGTGGAAGGACATGGGTCGAGGCTGTGCGGTGTGCTCACTTCCCAGCATGGCTCGCTGTTCTAGTGGGTCCAGATGTTCATGGCAGGGCAGCTCAGGCTGCTCTTCTCATCTCTTGGACAAAGAGAGCAGCAAAGAAGCTTATTGCAGAAAAATACAGCTTCTCGCACCCTCTCTCCTGGGGAAGAGCTGTGGAGGAAATGAATACTGAACAGCAGTAGCTCATAACAAGGAGAACTTGATTTGTGCTTTGGCTGAGCACAGGATGTGTTCATCCTGTCTTGGTGGAAGAAAGCAAAAGTTAATGCCGCAAGTCTTAATTAAATGACATAGTAAAGACATATAGATCCATATTCTCCACTCCCAGCATATATTCTGGAGTAATTATATAGAATTATACAGAGTTCAAATGGAAACAGTGCTAAATCAGAATAGTGAGGAAAGAGCGCAAGTATTTTCTGCTCTGCTGGTTTACTGAAGCATAACAAAGGTTGACTAATCTCACTTCAGTGCTGAGGAATGAGAAGCTACAGAATTATGAACTAGATAAACTATTAAAAGAAATCAAAAGTCATGAAAATGCTGTAGAAAATGCATGTTGGTTTATAGGTATTTAGGGGAAAAATTATTTTCTTTTCTTTCACTTGGGTCATACCTGCTATAATTCTATGCCAGAACTCATTTTGATCTTCAGTAGGGAAACATCGAAAAACCATAATTTCCTGGTGTTTTAACCCACACTGCAAAACAAGTTTTCTTAGCAGCTTAAATACAGAATTCAAAATATGTTTTCTGATTAGCTGAGGGTCGTTGTAAGCCAAGCAAGTCACTTACTTATGCTTTGCAAACCCAGCAGGCTCTGAAATAACCAATGTCTTAACCCAGTTTCAGAAAAGCCCCAAAGAAACAAAACAACAGTCTGAGCAATGACAAATTTCTCACAGTACTCAGGAAATTTGTGATTTGTAGAACTCATAAAAAGAGTAGTTGTGCAAGGTTGCTTCATACTTACTATTTCCTGTAGGAACAACACAATATGGAATAACACAGACTAAGTACTAGTGAACTTTCAGTATTTATTGTTCAGCCAGTTCTCTTCTGAACAGCCAGAAGAGTAAATGGTATGATCAGCATATAAGCTAGAGTACTTAAGACAAATATTGCCCAACATAAATCTAACATATACAGAGATTTTAAACAAATGGATTAATACATTAGAACTGATTTAAAAAAAAAAAAAACAAACCAAAACAAAACCAAACCATGGAACAAAGACATTGGTGGCAGGTTTATTCTCTTTTGTTGCGTCAAGGTTTTTTTACACAGAACATGCTGAAAAATGGCATAGGGACAATTTTTACAATAAAGAAAACAAGAGAAACACAACCATCAAAACAAGAATGTTTGTTCTGTTTGCAGATGCCTTCCTTTGTGTTGTTGGTGTTTTTTTCCTTAATTACAATAGTTTTGACAGCCCGTCCTACTGCCAGATTGATGCTCCAATCAATTAACTCTTAACAGGTTTGGAGGTTTAGGATGATAACATTCCATAGTGAATGTGTCTGTCTGTGCTTAGTCTGCCCTAATTGCACCCTTATGTGTTAGGTTAAACTACATCTGACACCTTTCCCTGTTGTCATCCAGTAACTTTCTTATCCTTTGATTCCTTTATACAACACTCAGAAACATGCCCTTCAAATATGTCCTGTTTTGTGCACTCTGGCCCACCTCCCATTTAAAATGGTCCTACCTTATCTTGTCCAACATTCCCAATGTAATTTCCAGCATCTAAAAGCCTGGTACTAGGTCCCTCTCTCCTCTGCAGCACTGCCTATGTCTTTGGCCCTGGCTTCACCACCTCCTTTGCTGGTGGTTTTGAATTTGTCATTCTCTCAAGGCATATCGTTTTTCCACAGCCAGTAGCTGGTTGCTGCCTTCCTACAGGTTCCCTTGCACACCTTTGGTGCTTGTTAGACTTTGCACAGAGTCCCTTCAGCATTACATCATTGGCGTGAAAAAAAAAAAATCAGTAACACAGCTAACCAAAAAATATGGACAGGAAATCAGCAGGCGAGACTGGGGCACAGCAACCAATGTTGGTTAAGCCTGCTTGGAACAGCAGTGCTTGACTCACCATTTTTAGATTTTCTACCTTGTGCTGCATCCCTGACTTTTTTCTTATTGCCTTAAGTTTCTGTCTCCTTTGCTGTCATTCTATGATCCTACATACCCTCCCATTCAGCTAAGATCCTCATCTTGTCTTTTCAACCTACAAAGATTCAATACCGTAACAAAGCTTAGGAGGATTGTTTGACTTGCACCGTATCATGAAATATCACCATAACCTTAATCTGCTATTTGTTCTGCCTTAAACCACAACCATAAATCAAGTGCTGTCTGGGTCAAATTGAGGAGGAGGAATGTCTTTACTCCTTATGGGGTGAACAGAAACCCCTTATTTATGAAACACATAATTGTAAGCATGGACAGTCGCAAGGGGGTACAGTCACATATTTGCGAGAAAGAAATTTATATTCTGGGATTATTTGAGCATGTAAAAATACAGCAATTGTGGTAAAAAATGTAGTTAGAGGAAATACAACTGAAAGAGGAGGTATGTGCTGCACTTTTTAGATACTTTCTAAATACAGCTGCTACACCAGACTGAGAGGTTTCTATCACTATAGGTCTGTCTAAACCACAGGCCAATCAGTGACTAGCCTCTTAAAATCTCCAAAAAACAGAAAATGATGAGTACTCAGTAGTAGATCTGGCATTAAATAAAAGCCTCAGGAGAAAAAGAAATGGTATTTATCCTCTGTTATTCCTCAGTCTCTCATTTTTAAACCTGCATGCTGCCACTTCATTACCTCTATAACATTCCCCTGAATAAGTGAACAGTGATACTAATTTCACTACCACATCTAAGGAGGTTTGGGACACCTCTAAGGATAGTGCTAGGGAAGCACAAAACAATTACCACAACTTCCAGCATTCCAGGCTTCAATGTAATGAAAGGATGTGCCTTCCTCTAACGTTCAGAGAACTAGCTTGCACTGTTTGTTCCTTTTAACCCCACCTTGAAATCAGGTTTTAGGAAAACAGAGTCAAATGCCAGAGAATAGTCATACACAGGGTGAAGTATGTATTAAGCACTTTTTCTTCCCTAGAGATGAGTACTTGGCTGAAACACTGTTAATTTTATCTTTTGGCTTTTGGAGTTGATGTTTTATGTAACAATCGCACTAGCCAGCTGAGGCTTTTGCAGAATAAAGTGTATTTAGTTACCAGCTTGGAAGTAGTGTTTCCAGATGTGCCATAATACCAAAGACGTTCAGATGAAGGTTTGTGTTTTACACAAGCAGCTAGCGAATGAAAGGCTGCCCCTCAGCAGGCTTTAGCCTGATCAACAGCAACACCGGGAGGAACAGGATGATTAAAAAAACCACTGTGCTCCACCTTCCTGTGCGAGTTCCTGTCTCAAAACGCAGAAGAGTTTCCCTACTACCAGGAGGAAAGCAATGAGCTGTACAGAGAATCTATGCTAATCATTCAGCAGAAGAGAGAGGCTGTGAAAAAGTACATACCTGTGGTGGTGTGGTCCCTCCCTGCTTAAGCCATAACCACTAGTTAACCCCACTAGTGGGGGTTTTAACGATTGCATCCAGCTTACTCTGGACTTCGGGAGACAGATGGCTACAGGGCAGCCAAGGGCTATCTGGAATGCTGACCCAGACCTCCTGCTGGTATGCAAACACGACTGTAAATCAATCATCTTGCTCTAGAAGTACTGGAGAGCCCAGGTCCCCCAATGAGCTCTCCTGCATGGCAGCAAGTTGCACTCTCGACTTGAGTAGCGACATCTTCCAAAGTTACTCCTCAAGGTTGAGAGATTCCTTGCCACAACACATGCTTGGTAAGTGATTAATAGCATGCTAAACTTTGAAATCTTAGCTAAATAATATAAAGGATTGTGCATATGTAATCCTTTAGACATAAACTATTGCCCAAGTTTGGGACTATGAGTTGGCGCAGCTGCACCTGGACTCCTGTCTGAGAAAGAGGTTTAGAAAGACAAAAGGGTCCTTCCTGAACATCGTGACTCCCATGAAAATCAATGGGAAGGCTTCCCTAACAGTTCTATCTGACCCTATCCTCTACACAGTAAACAATAAAATCTGTCTTGCCACTCGATCTTCTTAAACCACTGTCACATTTACCTTTGAACTTTGCTGTATCAATAAAGTATATTTTTGTTGCTTTCCTCGTACGAGGGAAGTGCAAGACTTCATCCATTGCAGAACCTTTGTACCAGGTACCATCAGGCAACCATGTTCAAAATGCAAGGTTAGATGAGACACTTTTCACTGCAAGAAGAACTTCAGTGGCAGCAGAAGTCTGCAAACAACTGAATGCAATAACCCATTAATTTCCAAACACTAGTCATGTAGCAAACGATAGCATGTTTTGCTGATTAAGGAATACACATTTCAGAATACCGAAAACAAGACACTAAAAAAGACCTTGCCAAGTCGTTGTTACTCAATAATTTAATTCTAGGCAATTAAATCATTTTACCTACATATAAGACAAAAACTTTTGTCCTCTTCCACAATGGAAATTAAGAGCATACCATTGTGCAATACAGGCCCAACACCAATGTGGCATATAATTCAGAAGACAATCCAGGCAAAGAGGGCTCATGTAATTTACACTTCATTTTATTACATAGCTCCTGTTGAGATTAATGCAGAGACTTGAATGGGTTAGTACAGGCCTAATGAGTCTTGAAAGCAGCAGCTATATATGTAATATCTCACACAGAAACATAACTTCCACAAATAAAGCATTCTAGCAGCCCCATGGTTTTGAAGCCATCCAGCAACCACACATAGAACTGAGTGATGGAAATGCCATGAGGAAACAACATGATATAATATGAATGGGTTGGTCTGTTAGTACTGAAAGACAAAAGCACTTTCCCAGTTGTTTTAAATTCAGCACTGCAGGACAGCTATTTGCAAAAACCCAAGGTTGGACCATTATTGGCAAGTAGTATTCCTGGTTCCTGAAAACAGTTCCAGAACCTACTATTAGAAACTGTGATAGGATGCAACAGAAAGGAGCAGCCTGCGGCTCACAGCCTGCAGATTTGTTTTTTCACCATTCATTAAGAAAGCAGTTGCTCTGACAGTTTATCAGTAAAAATATCATTAGTAGAATTCGCATTTTTTTCAGCTAGTAATGTGGCAAAAAGAAAGGAAGTTACTTGCAAGACTGTTCCCATCAAGGTCATTTTACAGTAAGCAATACTGTGCTAACAAATGAATTATTGATCATGTGACATTTAACACTTGTTACTCACTGGTGTTACACACTCCGTGGTAATTGAGTTTATGCAACAGTGGAAGCCACTGATAGAATTTTTATTAAAATTGCAAGTTCCATTATGTTGCACATACCAGTAGTTCCAACACATGTTTTATGAACTCTCAAATTGCTTTCCTTGAGTGAGATAACTCAATGACAGCTAATGCAGTTTACAATCTCGAGTGGACTTTTCAGACTGAAGCAGAAATTGAGAAACAGGGTGCTTACAGTATCTTTAAGCCTCCGATACTTTATCATAATTAAAACTGCTTATAGGAACCTAAATCCTTGCTAAAACCTATGTTCAGCTGTCTTTAAAAGGCACTCTCCCGAGAGCTACTTCACTGAAAGTCGTTCAGCCAGTCAACTCAGGTAGGATTCTTCAACAACAGGTAACTGAATAAATACAAGGGTCGAGAGAAGCAAATTGCAAAAAATCATCTAAGGAATTCAAAGCTGTCTGGGAAGCAGATGAAGCATTGTGATTACCTGTTTTAATACCATAGCAGCAGTCCAATGGCAATGTGGATAACACAATGTTTGTGACAGTAATTCATATACTCAGCAAACATCAGGATGAATTTGTAATCTATTTACAGAGAGAGACCATTATTTGCCTACATAAAGAGGATCTAAAACACTTACTCTTACTACATAGAGGTAGTTACACAAGTATTTCACGCTGAATCCTCTGTAAGACTACTCAACAGTTTGTGTTGAAGAAGGGATTATTACGTATCAAAATATGTTAACCTTTAAAAAAAGTTTTGTAATACAGTCACCCCTCTGATTACATTACTACATTTTTCATTCATACTCCTTTTCAGATAGTGATTTCAAGACCAGTCAAGCATCAGACTCACCATCCCATTTTTGTTCTGTTCCGTGGCCTGAGTTCACATATCTTAAGCCGATAGCAGAATTAATCTTATGCCTGTAAATTAAAACATTGGACTTGTAAAATTATTTTATCCAAAAAGAGTAAAAAGGTCTTTATTTTCTCAAGCAGCAGATGTGACATAATGAGGCTATCCAAAAACTAATAAGGAGCAAGAAGAGGAGTCTTCTTGAAGTTTTCATTATTGAGAATTTCATACCAGCACTCATTGGTTACAGAACAACATTAAAGAATACAGCTTCTGTAACTTGTGCAATTTTCAGAATAATTAAACTTGGAAATTGGATTGTTTCTTTGCCCTCTATCTGCTAATGATTTATCTGTCTGCTTAGGGGATTATAAGCTCTTTCTGTATGCTAATACACAACATTCTTTCATTAAATCTGTTTTCTAGTTAAGTAGAGAAAGATAAAGAACTACGGGAGAGAGTTCACATGGCTTTAAGAGGCTCAGTAGAAAAAGCTTCGGCTGCCTACCATTTGTTCTATAGAAAGTGACACCCAAAATATCTTCTATAATACAGATGCAAAATTCAAAACAGTCCCTATTTTAAAACCAGATATTAAGGTGAAAGAAGACCAGCCAGCATTGTGGTGTGTTGGACTTTTAGAACAATTTGGATGACATGACCTTAGCATCAAAAATAAATAAGAAACTGAATCAGAGTCCTAGAATCTGAGCCCAAAATGAACAGTCCTGCCATGTTCAGAGATTGTGGAAAAATGGTACTTAAGACTGAGAAGAAAAGAAGCTTCCTCAGAAAATGATACATTAAAAACCTCAGAAGTTACTCTGTGGAAAGCTAAAATCAACCTCGCAGCACCATTCCTTTTCTCATCCTGGATACTGAGCAAGGCTCCTAAATCAGCTGCTGATGGCTGTAGTCTTCAGTGGCCATGAGAAATCCCCTCCTAAGGTGAAAACACATAAACAATTGGCCTTTCCCAGGCAAATTCTTTCTAGGAGAGTGTTCCCTCCTGGCCGCATCTCTAGTTCTCCAGCTGGTTTGATTGTAGAGTTGCACAAGGTTTGCGACAACCCAAATTGGCTGTGACTTCTTCTAGCCTTACAAGGAGGCTCCAGGAGAGTGCAGTAGCCCTTGGTCTTACCCCTTACCTCTCAATACACAGGGTCAAAGTCTTCTTTCCGAAGGAGAGGCAGGAAACTAAAGTGGTCCTTTTAGCCTAGTGACATTTCTCCCAGCTAGCAGCTCAAAGTGTGTGAAAACGGACAGTCAGACGAATGTTCCTGCTCCAAAGTAATGAAGAGAAAAACCCTAGAAGCACAAGGTATCTCACAAAATGTACCTTTATTCATGTGTTAAAAATAGCTCTGTAGTGCCCACCCTCCACAGCACCACTTATCTACATGAAACTCAGCACGTAGTTCAAAGCATAGACCTACTAACTGGAAATATCAGCAAACAGTGGGGAGGCAGGAGATACAGTGTTGATACTGAAATATAGCAATAAGGCCACAGATTATCCAGGCCATCTGAATCCAAGTTTGCTACTTTTTGTCACCCTCCCTTCTTCCCAAGACCACGTACTTCTCATATGAAGACCAAAGCAGTAATTTCATATATTGAAATTGAAGCAATTTTAGAGTAGCTGATTTTTTGACAGAATTGACATCTTTGCTGCAGGTAAGTTTAATGTAATTAATTTTCTTTCCCATGAGGCTTAGAAGGTGCTTAGTTCTGAAATGCTAGGAGACTTCATGGCATGGCCATTCATAAAGCTGTTACTGAAACTTGATTCCTTGAGCCAGAGGTAAATCCTTGCTGTAGTTGATTGTACTGGAAGAGAAACAAGTATTTAGAGACCAGACTTGGTCACTGAGACAGATTATGCAATCCATTTCCTATGTACAAGGATTCTTATTTCTGCCACTTGTATACAAAAGACTTCTATAAGCAGTTTGCCTGTTTAAAGTTATGAACTGACTACTCTGGTTTTCAATATAGTAACTATGTACAGGGAGAGACCACATTCCCCATTATGTTTTCTAGGTAGATTAAAGTAACACTATTTAATTTCTTACTAGGAGAATATCCATACAGAAAGAATCAAGGTGGGATTTCTCACATTCATAAGCCTTTGTGTGAAAACCAAACTCAGCACAGGCAAAAGCTAGGAAGGCCAGCTGAGAGTAGGAATGGTCACCCACTACAGGCTGTCAGGAGATTTATCAGGATAGACACCCAACACGTAGCTAAATTGCCAACTGCTGGCAATAGTGGCCCCCACACTGTTTCCTACTTCATGTATTTCCTGATAAGTTTCAGCAACTTATTTTTTAGCCAAGTTTAAAATCAGGCAGTAGGGGCAAAAGAAAAGACTTTTTTTTTCTTTTTGAGCCACAGTGAATGAAGAAAGGTCTTTATTTAGACCCTTCAGATAATCTTCTACTAGGAACACAAATGTAAATTCTTGCATGAAGAAAAGACAGTTACACTCACTGTTACCTCACATTTAGCGAAGATAACCTCCTATAGTCAAGGATTTATACGTTTTGAACTTTTGCAAGTTTATTTGCAATTCACATTTATTTGGAATTTAAAAAGTCTGTCTTACCAAGTAGACCGTCTCATATAAAGTTTCCATGAATCACTTCCAGATTCTCTTCCCCCCCCAGTGTGCTTTTCACCACCTGTAGAAAAAATGTTATAAATGAAAATTTGAAATTTTTTTGAGCATAGGAATCTGGAGCAACTCCAGGTGGTGAGGCATTTCATAAAAATTTCTGGGAAAAACTATTCCTTTGCCCTTTTTCCATATCTGAAATAAATTACCAAAACACCACAATATACAACTCACACAGCTAACTCTTTCCTCATGCTTGATCCAAAAAATACCTGCCTGGAGTGGAAAGTCTCATCATGCTGACATCACACAACCTTATTTAAAGGTACTTTAACATGAGAGAAGAGTACAAGAACATGCTGGTTCTTGTAGTGTTTAAACGGTAAGGTGAATATTCCTTCTTCTCACCGCGCGCCTTCCTTTAGTATATACAAAAAAGAGAAATACAGGCAAAAAATGTATTCAAAAACTTTCTCACAAATATATTTCATGCTGTAATTTTCATATGCAAACATACAAACCAAAAATGCTCAACACTGTTTTAATTAAAAGTCTTTTAAACAGTTTTCCACTCAGCCACATCTCCAAACACATTCAAAACATACGTTTGAGTTACATTCCCTTGATGGTTTGGTGGGGATCGTACATGCAATATTTAAAACCCAAATACAGACATTTTCAAACTCTGAAATCCAACTACTTCTAATCAATTTCTGTTTTCTACTGAAGCAGTATAATTCAAAATTAATTTAATTGATTTCTTCGGATTTAGTCACTTGAATGGACTCATTAAAACACTGAAAAACAAGATGAAGAGATCTAAATTATACTTGTTTTATAGTGTTAATGCTTTATTTTCCTCCAGAGTTGTTAGAAAAACATGAAGCCACCACAACTTTAAAAAAAATAAGTAAAAAAAAGAAAAAAGCCCAAAGAATACCACCAAGTCTCTAGAACTGATGCTAGAGGATTTCATCATTAAGAGGGTAAATAAAAAAGCGTAAGTAACATACCAAAAGCACCTCCAATCTCAGCCCCACTGGTTGGGATGTTGACATTCACAATGCCACAGTCAGATCCCTTCGGTCTACAAACAAAGGCAAGGCACATTTATTCCTCAGGATCAGGAAAGGCTCCTTTCCTAAATTGAGAGCTATAAAATGCTCAACTATATTGTGCATAGGTTTACTAAAGACATGAGAGACTGCGATCTTATGCTTCAAGAAGGCAGAAAAAAAATTTAAACTATACCCAAGCCAGCGGAAAATCCTTCCCAAATCCGTGGTAAAGATACTGCTGGAAAGACCTTGTTTTACTTCATTATTCCAGGCAAAAACTTCCTCTTCCTCCTAAAAGGAGCATGTGTCAATGGTTAAACCATGACCATTGAAAGCGAAACAGTTACAAAGAAACACTGTGAGAAAAAACCCAATGTACTACATCCATAATGCAAATATACAGAAAGCCACTTGGCAAATACACATGCACCAAGTCAGGGATAGGATACCTCCATCACTGCACAAAACACACAACTTGCTTTTGAGCAGGTTAACATGAGCAACAAAAATCTGTTCCTGTACAGACTCTCATCTTAACTCCAGTGCTCTTCATCAAAAATGTGTAAATGTAGCTACACATTTACTTCACATAGTGAGGTAAGCTATTACAGTGAATATCCTGCAAAGCAGAAGAACAGTTCACACTTCTTCAAGAGCCAGGACAATTACATGAACATGTCATACACCTGAAACCTCTCTCCTGACTCTTCTGTTAGTATCCTTGACACCTGTCTAACTGCTTACTGTAATTTTACCTTAAATTTCAGCACATACAGTATGGGGGCAAACGTCTCAGTGTGGACAATGGGAGCATTATGAGGAAGGCCAGCCACAACGGTTGGTTCAACATAATTTCCAGGGCGATTTATAACCTTCAAAACACATAAAAGAGAAAACAACTTAGTAAGTTCAAACTAGCATCCTGCTTAGTACTAGTGTAGGAAGGGGATCCTTCACAGTCTGATTACTGTAGTTGTGCCTAGCAATCAGAAATAGAAGGTCAGATCATCTGAGTAGATAACTTAAATTTTACTTGAGTATTTCCTTTAAATATTTAAAATACAGAAGCATAACTTAGTCTACTAAAGAGACAATCAAATCTCAAAGTCTAGCAGCTGACAAAAAACACTTCCTTTCTTCTGCTTGCAAGCTGCTTAGTAAGCTGATTAGAACTTAAAGGTATTAGGAATAAAGAAAGTGCCAGTAAAGGACAAGAATTCCCAGAATGTTAAGTCCATGAGGATAAAATATCCCATATGACGAAGATGTGCAACTGGCTTTCCTGAATCTTCAGTGTTTCCTGAAGTTTTATGTTGAGAATCCAAGGGCAGAACAGGATTTTTTCCTTGTTGTATGTTTGATATTGACCATTTCATTGCTGTATTTTCACCATCACCTGCAACTAGGGAGCCAAGAGCCAAAAGGTTTTAGCCATTTCTTGGAGGAGAAGATAGCTTCCAAGTAGACCCATCTTTACCCTACAGACAAGATTGCAATTCAAACATTCTCAGACTGACTAACTTAACATTCTGTAATGGCCGACAGGACAAATTGAGGGACAATCTTGGCCTAAGCCACCACATTACTCTTTTTTTTTTTTCCCTCTAGAGTGCTAAATGTAGCAGAGTAAAAGTAAGTCACCTTTCCACCATAAACCACAGAGCCACCCTGTTGTTTCGCTTGTTCTATTGCATCAAGGAACATTTTCACTGCTTCTTTGGTATGAAGAGGCCCATACAGAGTGTCAGCTAAAAACAAAAGATATAAAGACATACTTTCAGCTTAACTGTATGTGTGTATAATGACATTTTGGGAATAATTATTTCTCCTGTCCCAGATGAGCAGTATTAGGCTAGATTCCTCATCTCCTTTTCAGACTTAGTACTCTAAATGAAACAGCTATCCCCCCTACCTGTTAAACTGCTAAAATTAGATGGGTTTGATCTATAATCTCATGCAATTTAATTAGAAAGAATCAAACAGAAACTTGTATCCTAAACCTATGATGTGAAAATAGCTACTTACAATCCAGTGGATCACCGATGCGGACCTGAGCATAGGCCTTAGCAAGCTTTGCCACCACATCATCATGGATGCTTTCATGGAGGAACTAAACAAAACTTGGTAAGAAGGTTGTAAGACAACTCAACGTATGTAACTATTCCTGAAGTACTACTGCACTTAGAAGAGGGCTGAATGAAGTGCAGAGATGGTGTTGCCCATATGCGGCAAATCCCAAAGTTAAAAATAAACACATAAGCAAGGCCTTGAAACAGGACCAACACCATGACAGGAAGATTTAAAAGCTTCACCATGAAGATAGAAAACAATCAAAGAAACAAAAACCTGTTATCATTTTACAAGATATCAGATCAATAGTATTAAAGTGTTCTGTAAACTCTTTGGTTAAGTGTTTCAGAACAAATACTCAAGTGATTTTTATTGCTATAATTTGACGAATCACTGCCCTTCCTATAGACCCAAAACTAACCTGCATCAATTTTGGCAAATATTTACCCAATCAACCCAGTTCTGGAAAGACTAGACATAGGCTGACACTGTAACACCTTTAAACTTGTTCAAAATGATTGGTTAAGAATTAGTAATGATGTAAGCAGCACACAAAGAGTTGCTTTGCTGAAACCTAAACCCTGCACCAAAATTTGCAGGAGGCACATGCCAAGAAGCTCTGGCAATGAAAACAGAGAACTATAGGAAGTATAGAAAGGTTTATTTTCCTGTGTTTTAGCAACAGCTACACTTGGAAACACAAAGAAACAGAGATAGAATTATAGTAGAATGACAAACTACCATCTTATTTTCCCATCATTCTGATTTTTGACAAAGTTAAAATATGCTTTGAAGATTATTTGTTGCTCTCCATACTATTAGGAATTGTTAGGCATTTTCTGAGCTAATTTGAATTAACTTTAAACTCAGAGCTACCCAAGCCAGACAATACACATATACTCACCAGCCTTCTAGCAGTTGTGCACCTCTGACCCGCTGTTCCCACAGCAGCAAAAAGAGCAGATGGGATGACGAGGTTCAAATCTGCATCTTCAAAAACTTACAAAAATTAAAATATGAGCATGTTGTTACTGAAATAAACAGACAGTTTGCAACATTTAAGACACTAGATAATATAATAAACTGACATGCTGGTCAAGAAGCATTAGGAATAATCACCCTAGCAGAGCACACTAAGATATACAGAAACACCTCAAAACACGTGATTTTTACACCTGGAATTAGACACACACAATTGGAAATAAATGTAGCTCTGAACTACTGAAGAGAGCCTTTTGCAGTAAAGCTTGCAAAGAACTGCAGCTTCAATTTAATTCAAGAAACTGCAAGCAATTTCTTGCCATCTCTTCACCTTGTCCTTCTCCCACTGAGAAGTCCAGTAGCGTAAAGAAACAGTGGTAAAGTGTATCCACATGGCATGCAGAAAAAGTAGCTAAAACACACAGGTGTACAGTGATGTAAAATATAAATGAGCTGAACAAATTCATCGGCTAGAAGACACTGGGATGTTTGAAGCAGAGCTAGTATGTGTAAGACTCATTAGATCACCGAAATATCACTCAGCTTCACCAGTCCTACGTAACTCTGTAAGTGTCCAAAATTATTACTAAACTTGCAGTGAAGTCCAAACAAACTGTTTATGCCATCATTCTAAGTCAATTCCAGAAAAAACAGGACTTTCATGTGAAAAAGGAAACAATTTTTTAACTGTAAAGCATGTTTATGCTACTGGCTTCAGAGCAGCACAGGAAAAAAAGAAAGACCTGCTCAAATGTGATTTTTAAAAGAGCTTAATATTCTAGATACGAAACTACATTTGTTTACAATATGAGAAAGGTGAAACAGAAGGTTACAAAACACCACATCAACAATTTATGTATTTATCCAGCTTGTATTTTCTTTCTGCCACATTGCTCAGCTTCACAGTGTCAATGTTATGTTTATCTGAGAACTAGATCATACCCTAAGTCACTTAAACCTGTAAAATGTGCTACTAAAATAAATACCTGCATGCTTTGCTTTCAAGTATCATGTATTATATATTTTATATTATAAAATATACTGATGTTATTAAATATTTTATCATAAAATTCTACAAATGTGTTCATAAAATTAGAACTATCCTAAGTTCAAGTTTATTTAGCATTGTCCACATCCCATTACTGAAGCTTACTGTTTTTCTCATTTCCTTCTTAATTTCAACAGTGAACACATAAGAGCTTGAACTTTCATTTTTTAATCTTAAAACACTACCCCTTCACAACACTGAAGAGAGAAAAAAACCCACCAACATTCTATTACGTACTTTTTAAAACCCAGTGTGGAAAAAAAAAGGGGGAAAAAAGGACAATTGTAGAAATACAAACTTCTGTATACAAGCTTCCAAATATCATCTATGGGACTAGATTTCTTTAGTGCGTATTACCAATAATGGCATTGTTTCCTCCCAGTTCCAGCAGACTTCGACCTAACAAAAACACACAACACAAGTTATGGCATGCATACATGTATTCACTGCACCTCAGTGAGTGAGGTCGCTTCTAACTAGATCTAAGTTACCATTAAACATATTTTCCTGGATAGACAAAAAGTTTTTGGCATCTCAGTCAACTAATCACTCTAGCCAAAGGAGAAAATTACACTGAATCTCACATATTGTGAAGAAAGATACCTGGACAGCAGTTATGGCAGAAGGAATCTTTAAAAAATAGGCAAAAACAGCACTGGAAAGAAAAAGATGAAAACAGAAGAAGTTGCAGCATAAATAGTATGATGCAGACAAAGAAGATGAGGAGGTGCTACAAAGATCAAAATGCACATATATAACTTAACTCGGCTTATTTGCTAATTGTTTTACCTCAAATCTGAAAGAAAGAAATGCCATCTACTTCTGGGTGAACATTTGCAATCTGTTCTGATTTTTTTTTTTTTTTAATTTTTACACTCCACTTATGAACTTCAAACATATGAGAAAATCCTGTTTGCAAGGTTCTCTGTGTAATACTAAAAATTTAGAATTCAGCAGCTATGCATGGACTCCTGCATGTACACTTTTAAATATTTGCAATAAAACCAGCACCTAAAAAATCATAACTTTTCTCCTGTATTTGTAAGGACTAAAAGATGAAAGGGCGTTTCTCCACGAACACATCACCAGAAGGCCATAGGCCCTGCCAATCTCCACACAGTTATTTTCACGGACACCACATCCCCTGCCACACCCCAAATCAAGTGCAGGACCATGGATTTGTGGATACCCTGGGAAAAAAGTCAAGTCATGACAGAACTGACTGAAATATGGAGTATCTACCTCTGAGAAGTTTCAATATCCTATTTCCACCAAGTTAAAAAATAAAAAAGTATAGCAAGAGATAAGTGAAACAAGCTGTTATTTTAAAATCTTATGGGGCTTCCCTACCTTTTCTGACCATGGAAAGAAATGGAGGAGATCCCACACACTCACCAAATCTCTCCTGAACGGTAAGTGCTACTTGCTTGCCCACTTTCGTGCTGCCAGTGAAGGACAACAGGTCCATTCTCTCATCCTTTGCCATTGCTGTCCTGCACAATGGGACACATACCACCATGTTCAATGGAACAGCTGGAAGAGCTCCTTGCATCTTCCACATAAACCAACTTCAACCAGTGAGATCTTTGAAAATCATAGCAACTTCTTTGAAAACATCATGTAAGTGACTGAACAGATGGCAGCAAAGCTTTTTCTTCATCAGAAGAAGAGGAACAAGGCTATTCTCTCCTTCTTTTCAGACAATAAGATCATCTCCTGTACTAACTTTGAAATTCAATATAAAGTACACAGTGAGATCAATTCCAATAGTTGTGTTCCCTAAGATAATATGCATACCTATGACTTACCATCTGTTTTTTCTTCTCCTGAAATGCTCAAAAGATACATCTGAATATCCATTTGTACTGTGAATTGTCTCATTGTAATAACCAAACAAAACAATTTGATTTGTACAGCTTCCAAGCACAAGTATGCTTCTATGAGCAAATGCAGAGTCCTGTGTGAGCATGGAAAATAGGGAAGTATTCTCCTCAAGTGTTCCAAAAGACCAATGGGCTAAACTTGAAAAATCCTAAGAACATGATGAGTGGAATTTAATATTAGCTCTATTCTTTGGGTATAAGAACATTTGGAAGTAGAATGTAAACTCAGTCATGTCTCTTCAACAAGTATCCGATAAGTTATTTATTAGCCACTGATCTCACAACAGCAAGTAGAAGTATATATCTGTAGAAGTATAAATCTGATGTCCCCACCCAGAACCGCTTCGCAGTTCTGGAGGGGGCTAACGAGAAAGCACCCACCACACCTAATGAGCATCCTACTGGTGCCTCCAGGAAAAAGTGGCGGGTCATAGTAGTAGGGAACTCTACTTTGAAAGGCACAGAGGCACCTATCTGCCGGCCTGATCCAGTCTCGAGGGAGGTGTGTTGCCTGCCAGGAGCTCGGGTCAGGGAGGTTGCTAAGAGGCTGCCTGCTCTAGTAAGTCCTGCTGACCATTACCCCCTTCTAGTGGTCCATGTGGGTGCTAGTGATATAGATAGCAGTAGCCTGGAGAACATTAAGGGCTACAGAGCCCTGGGAGAGGTGGTTAGGGGCTCTGGAGCTCAGATAGATAGTTTTTTCATCGATTCTCCAGGACAAAGGGGAGGACCTTAAAAAACCTAGGTGCATTTGGCAGGTTAATAAATGGTTAGAATGGTGGTGCCATAGTCAGGGGTTTGGCTATTTAGAACATGGGGCTCCATTTGGGAGGCCAGGTCTACTGGAGGCTGGTGGAGCTGGTCTGACAAAGAACGGGAAGAGCTGTTTTGGTAGGAGGCTTGCCAGGCTGGTCAAGAAAGCTTTAAACTAGATGTGTTGGGGGAGGGGAGCATTGATCCATCCCAACACTCCTGGTCAGTTGCCAGCACCTGTAATAAGTGCTTGGAGCGATGTAGAGATGTACCAGCTGCCCCAGCCATTGAGTCGGCTGCATTTGGAGCTCGGCTAAGGTGCCTCTATACAAACGCCCGTAGTATGGGGAACAAGCAAGAGGAATTAGAGATGTGTGCAAGGCTACGGGAATGTGATGTCATTGGTATCACAGAAACATGGTGGGATGGCTCCTATGACTGGAGTGTCAGAATGGAAGGTTACAGGCTGTTTAGAAAAGACAGGCCAGGCAGACGGGGAGGGGGCATTGCTATCTATGTCAGTGATAGGCTAGAGAGTATGGAACTCTGTCTGGGGACGGGTGATGAGGTAACAGAGTGTTTGTGGGTCAGGGTCAAAGGGAAAACAGCAATGGGGGACATTATTGTGGGGATCTGTTACAGGCCGCCTGATCAAGAGGACTCTGTGGATGAAGCGCTCTACAGACAGATAGGAGCAGCCTCACGCTCGCAGGCCCTTATCCTCATGGGGGACTTCAACCATCCTGACATCTGTTGGAGGGACGGTATGGCCCGGCACAAGCAATCCAGGAGGTTCCTCGATTGTGTGGAAGACCACTTCTTCTTTCAAGCAATTGAGGAGCCGACAAGGAGAGGTGCCATGCTTGACCTCGTGCTCTCCAACAGGGAGGAACTGGTTGGAAATGTGACGCTCCAGGGCAGCCTTGGCTCTAGTGATCACGAGATGGTTGAGTTTGAGATCCTCAGGACGGTGAGAAGAGCATGCAGCGAGCTCACTGCCCTGGACTTCAAGAAAGCAGACTTTGGCCTCTTCAGGAACCTCCTTAGTAAGGTTCCACGGGATATAGTTCTAGAGGGCAGGGGGGCCCAAGACTGCTGGTCAATATTCCAGGATCACCTGCTACGTGCTCAAGAGTGTTGCATCCCGACTAGAAGGAAGTGCAGCAGGAGGGCCAGGAGACCTCCATGGATGGACAAGGAGCTGCTGAGGAAACTTAGAGGGAAAAAAGAAGCTTATAGAAGGTGGAAGCGAGGACAGGCAGCCTGGGAAGAATATAGGAGCATTGCCTGGGAAGGTAGGGACCAGGTTAGGAACGCTAAGGCCCAGCTAGAATTAAGTTTGGCAAGGGATGTAAAAGATAACAGGAAGGGCTTCTATAAGTGCATAACAAATAAAAGAGAGACTAGGGACAACATGGGCCCCCTCTGGAAGCTATCAGGAGAACTGGCTACCATGGATTTGGAGAAGGCTGAGCTTCTCAATGACTTCTTCGCCTCAGTCTTCACTAGCAAATGCTCTGACCACACCACAAAAGTCTTGGAAAGCAAATGCAGGGACTGTGAGAATGAAGACCTTAGGCCCACTGTAGGAGAGGATCAGGTTCGAGACCATCTTAAGAACCTGAACGTGCACAAGTCCATGGGACCTGATGAAATCCATCCACGGGTCCTGAAGGAGTTGGCGAATGAAGTTGCTAAACCACTGTCCATCATATTCGAAAAATCATGGCAGTCAGGTGAAGTTCCCAATGACTGGAAGAAGGGTAATATAACCCCCATTTTCAAGAAGGGGAAGGTGGAAGACCCGGGGAACTACAGACTAGTCAGCCTCACCTCTGTGCCTGGCAAAATCTTGGAGCAGGTTCTCCTGGAAAACATGCTAAGGCACATGAAAAACAAGGAGGTGGTTGGTGACAGCCAACATGGTTTCACTACGGGGAAATCCTGCCTGACCAATTTGGTGGCCTTCTATGATGGAGCCACGGAACTGATGGACAGGGGCAGAGCAGTTGACGTCATCTACCTGGACTTGTGCAAAGCGTTCGACACTGTCCCGCACGACATCCTTGTCTCTAAATTGGAGAGACATCAATTTGATAGATGGACCACTCAGTGGATAAAGAACTGGCTCGATGGCCACACGCAAAAGACTTGTGGTAAATGGCTCGATGTCCAGTTGGAAACCTGTAACGAGTGGTGTCCCTCAGGGATCAGTGTTGGGACCGGCCCTGTTCAACATCTTTGTCGGCGACATGGACAGTGGGACTGAGCGCGCCCTCAGCAAGTTTGCCGACGACACCAAGCTGTGTGGTTTGGTTGGTACGCTGGAGGGAAGGGATGCCATCCAGAGGGACCTTGACACGCTTGTGAGGTGGGCCGATGCCAACCTTATGAAGTTTAACCAAACCAAGTGCAAGGTCCTACACCTGCGTCGGGGCAATCCCAGGTACTGCTACAGGTTGGGCAGAGAAGAGATTCAGAGCAGCCCTGCAGAGAAGGACCTGGGGGTGTTGGTTGACGAGAAGCTTAACATGAGCCGGCTTCAGTGTGCGCTTGCAGCCCAGAAAGCCAACTGTATCCTGGGCTGCATCAAAAGAAGCGTGACCAGCAGGTCAAAGGAGGTGATCCTGCCCCTCTACTCTGCTCTTGTGAGACCTCACTTGGAGTACTGCGTACAGTTCTGGTGTCTTCGACATAAAAAGGACACGGAGATGTTGGAGTGAGTCCAGAGGAGGGCCACGAGGATGATAAGAGGGCTGGAGCACCTCCCATATGAAGACAGGCTGAGAGAGTTGGGGCTGTTCATCCTGGAGAAGAGAAGGCTGCATGGAGACCTCATAGCAGCCTTCCAGTATCTGAAGGGGGTCTACAAGGATGCTGGGGAGGGACTCTTCCTTAGGGACTGTAGTGGTAGGACAAGGGGTAATGGATTCAAACTTAAACAGGGGAAGATTAGATTAGATATAAGGAAGAAGTTCTTTACAGTGAGGGTGGTGAAGCACTGGAATGGGTTGCCCAGGGAGGTTGTGGATGCTCCATCCCTGGCAGTGTTCAAGGCCAGGTTGGACAGAGCCTTGGACCACATGGTTTAGGGCAAGGTGTCCCTGCCCATGGCAGGGGGTTGGAACTAGATGATCTTAAGGTCCTTTCCAACCCTTACTATTCTATGATTCTATGATTCTAAGTATATAATATGTTTACAGCAGAGCCAGAGTTAAACCAGATAAAAATGATGGCAACAGGTACGTGCATGTACTAGGAACTCCTGGAGATCAGAAAAACTTCACAAGAAGTACCTCAAAGAATATTCTTTACCCTCTATATATCTTCACGAAACACAAGAACTGTTACCTACCCAATGTCTGCTCCACCACAAACTAGAGAACAGATTGCTCCAGGCACTTTGTTATCCTCCAAGACTTTGGCAATTATTCTAGAATCAAAGATATAAAAATTTCAGACATCTCTGACAGGTGCATATAATAGGGAATGCACCATTAAAACTATTCTTCATGCACATAAAGAATCTATAGATTTTTGAAAAGAAGGAGTCTTGCATTTAATTGACATGTAGTTTGTACAATACGTAACATGTCTCTCATCAAGGAGTTTTGTTTTACAGTCCTAGCTCACAGTGAAGTAAGACTCTAAAATATATTTATTATGTGTCCGCACAACCAGCACAGACGAGCACTAGGTAAGCATGTAAAAACCTTGGCCGTACAGTCTTTTACCATCAGAAAGAGACATCTATGTAACTTCATGGAGCTACATAAAATACTTTTAAGTCTTTTCAGGCCATTGTTCTCAGGGGTTAATATTAAAGCTACAAGACTTACTAATTATTTTAAAGGGGACTATTTATATCTAGCATTTAAAAATAAATGCTATTTGTAGCACACAATGCTAATATAATAAGCAAAGTAACAATAAACCTAGAGCAAGCACCACTATGAGATTTATTCTTTGGGGTTCCTCTCCCTTTTATCAAGAATGAGTTTTGAACAGTGGAAATGAATGCTAAGGTATTACAAGGTTTGGATAATAAAAATCATGTGAAGGCACCTTCAGGATATAGGTCTACACAACCAGCCAGAAGTATTTGCCAAGAGGCTGGTGCTGATGTTGGGCTGAGACTCCCAAAAAAAGGGATTATTCTGAAACATGAATGCATGATTGAGGGAAGCTGAATTTTGTGAGCAATTCCTCTTCTACAAGGAAGCAAACCACATAACTAGCCCTACTTCAGCAGCAGCACAGCCCTGGTGACAGAAGAAACTGACCAGCAGTATAGGTAACATCCCGTATGTACCACTGCTTCTTAAGTGACACAGGGAAAGCAGTTCTTCTGACTGCTAAGCACTACCTTGAATACAAAAGATGTTTAAAAAGTAAATAAACCAGAGCTCACTTTGTAACAGCAACACTAATGAGGGATGTTGTAGGAGCACCCTTCCTAAAAAGGAGGAGAAAAAAAAAAAAAAAAAAAGAAAAAGAATGACATTATTTTCTTTTCAATTCTTTGAGAACAAAAAATAATTCAAATATGAATTCAAATACACAATTTTTATGGTATCTGAAATACAGTACACTTTGGTTAGGTTGCTTTTCAGGTGTGTGTTAAGACAGGAACTCAAATATTTCCAAAGCTGAGCATTCACAGCTTCTACTCATATCCACATGAACAAGACTTATGCCAGACATTAGAGTGAATGAAAGCAAAATGAAAAGTAAATAAAAGCAAAGCAGGAGCTGGGAGGTGAAGTAAAGCTACTTACTTAATTTTTTAATTTTAGTTGTACCAATTCTGAAAATATTAACGGTTTGCTACCACTGCTGCAAGACCTAAACCTGGATTCTTTATTAACTGGCTAAGTCCTGGGCAGGTCTGAATCTCAATACGTCATAAAAGAGGTTACCACAATATACAACAAAGCTCTTCAACTACAGGTGAACCTAAAATTCAACAGAAATTAAGCCTACATGAGATAGATTCAAATATACAGAAACACCAGACATTTGATTTCATGCCTAACATAATAGCCCTCTCATTTTAAAGTACTGTTAATACACTGGGGTCCTGTATCTTACCAGAGGCAAACATTTCCACAGGTCATTGCGATTGCACTGTTCCACCCATAAACAGCTACAGGGAAGTTAAAGGCTGTGATAATTCCTACTAAGCCAACAGGGTTCCACTGCTCTATAAGAGCATGGCCAGATCCTGAAAGCAAAGACGCAACATAAGGTAATTTGCATCTATTTAATGTTTTGGTTTCTAAAAAGAAACCACGTAAGCAATGAGGCTAGCATCACCGCTCTGTCCATCAGAGCAGTAGCTTGTTGAGAGCTCTATTATGTATGCTCTGCAGCTTACTGAAACAAGGTTAGCTAGATGTGGAAAAATCTAATAACATGCAACATGAAGTTTTTACTACTTAAACTATTCAATTAACAGAATAGCAATTGCTTGCTGATCAGTAACTGACAAAAAAGTCTCCCATTTCTAATTGAACTTCTATTGAACTTTTTACATACTTTCTGCTAGCATCTTCATTAACAAAGAAATCAGAGAATCTAACTTCAAGGAGGGGAGAGAAAATCTGTTGCCTCTCTTGCTATATGCCATAGGCTAGATACATCATTAGGTGGTGCTTCTGCCTACTAGCATATCTGTTCCTAGACAACATGCTCCCTAAATAACTCCCAGAACAGAGATTTGCTGTACTACATCACTGTATGTTTAAGACACATCTCCATCTCCCCATCTGCACCCAAAAAAAAAAACCAAAACCCAAAACCAATCATAAAACCAAACCAAACCAAAAAACCCCACAACCAACTAACTAAAAAAAAAAAAAAAAAAAAAAAACCAAAACCCAAAAAAACCAACCAAAAAAACCCAAACAAACCAAAAACTACAACATACAGAAATACTTACTTTCTGATGGCAAAATAGGTCCACCAATCATTCGGGACAAACCAACAGCATAGTCACAGACATCAACATACTCCTGCACCTCCCCGATACCCTCAACAAAAATCTTTCCCATTTCCAGAGAGACCTGAAAAAAATAAGAGCAAAACAAAAGTTTTCATTTTTCTTTTTTTTTTTTTTAATTCCCTTACATCCCAAATACATTTTCTTTCCCACTAATATCAGGTATATCTGTACACCAAATACAGTTTAATATTTTTTTTTTCATTAGAAGAGATTCACCTCCACCCAAGCTATTCACTGCTTAGAGAATGAACATGGTTCCAATAGGATTCCAATAGGAGTAAATTAGAAGAAAAAAATTAACGAACAGAGGAAATGAAAAATAATCTACTGAAAGGAGTATCCTACAGTAATGAGATTTACATGTTTAGATCAATGGAATACTGAATTTCCACCAGGACATTTGCATACATTGTGGACCAGGTGTGGAATAAATTGGAAAAGAGGGATTATTCTGCTTCAGCAAAAGAAAATGGTCATTTTCATTTTTCATAAGGAAACTACTTATTTTACAACATCTCAAAGTGAGTTTCAAACACTGCTGAAAATGTCTACACATCTTTAGTATTTTAATAAATTGGTATATTTAAGATCAATATACTTTTTTTTTTTTTGGATGAAGTCAATCCTAAACTATGTACTTCTGTTAAAAGCATGTTAGATGTATACAGCAAACATACAGATTATCAGTGAGAATAAGCTGGTATTTGAAGAAATTTTCCTCCAAAGTGAGGAAATTCATTAACTTAGTAACTAAGAAGTCACCCATTTACCCCCATTTAATTTTACAGTCATTCTCTGATATCTAGGTGCAACTTTCATGCCGTTATCACCTACCAGTTTAGACTGTTGACTGTTCTTTGAAACAGGTGTTAAGTGAGGAACAGAGTTTGAAGGACTGCCACAAGACTTTAATCCCCATGCAAAGGTTAAAATAAAGGTGACTAAATTTATTTCTAGGTATTCCTATGATGCCTGTGGTCATCTTGAGACAGAAGGATTAGCCCCTATCTGTGACCAGAAATGGAGAGACAGCAGGTATATTTACTAAGAAACACAGTGGTAAGTCCGTAAGTGCAGTAGAGGTGCATCTGGATACTTGACAATGACATTGTCAGGCAAGCCTGGAAATTTGCAATGGCATATGAAAGGGTGAGTTGCCATACCGTTCCCTTTTACATAAAGCCAAGAAAAGTCCTAAAATCTGGATGCTCGCTGCACAGCTTTCACCCTTAAGTTCACACCTTACCCTGGAAGAGCTAGACAGACATATTTGTTTGGGGAAATAAGAAAAATGTTCTGACAATAAGCAACAAGTTTTGTCCAAGGAACATACAATAAACTTCTGTCTGTCCACATTCACTAGGGAAACTGTGCCATTTTTCAATATAAAAGTACATTAGCACTCTAATTCCACTACAGAAACTATGCTGAGGAGACAACACCAAGAGAAACTGCAGAACAAAGTTTTGTAGGTTAACAATATGGGCTTGGCTACACATGGAGTTATTCACTCAAAGCTGTTTCTGAACAGCAGCACATACAGGCAAGCCCTTTAAAGGAAAGTGGCAAGTCCCCCTCTTGTATCTTTTTCTTCCCTAGCAACCGGTGTTTTAAAAAAGCAGTCCTTCAACCTTTATGTCCTGCACAGCACTGCAAGAAGATCTCATTAAGACCATCTCACCTTCTGAAGCCTTACATCTCCACATGTCAGTTCACAAAATCCTGTGGATCACCAGAAAGAGCTCAAGGTTAAAAGCTCTGTATTGGAATAAGGTCTTTTTCAGGACACTTTCAGTACCAGACAGTCTCCTACCTGACAGGCTGGTGGGCAACAGCTGGTGGGCAAACAGCAGGGCAACAGCTGTAACACTCCTCCTGGCCAGAGCACAGGCTCAGAATGAATTACACTTTCTTTTGCTATTATATATTATCATTTTCAGTGTAGGATGCCAGAATGCAATCTTACATTATTTTTTCTTTTCCTTTTTCTTTCTTTTTTTTTTTTTTTTTTAATTTCTTTAGGCAAGCTGACAAAACTAACAGCATTTTAACAATTACTAAAGTTAGTATTGCAGAGTGGCACATTAAAGAAAAACAACAAAAACAGGTTTGACCCTTCCTCTCTCTCCCCCCCTCCAAAGTTAAGCAGCTTCTCAGAACACCTTACCAAGCTTCCCAGAACTTTGATTTTTTGTCTCAGGGCATCACCAATATGTCGCACTATTTCTCCACGCTTTGGTGCAGGGATCTAGTCAAAGCAAAAGAAAAGAAACTACTTCAGGTTGAACATCTGTGACTTCTGCTGCACATATACTGCTAGTTTTCCATCCCTGCAACAAGAAACCACTGATTGTTGTGCTTTTCCCTTTATCTTCCCAAGACACTGTTACTCACTCTTATCATGTGCACTGCTTCACAAAAACTGTTTCCTGCCTCACAGAGACTGGTAATACTGCACACATTTGTGTCCATTCAAGACTTCAGTTCTACTGAATATTGCCAGAAGCATTCAGATTATTAGTTCTGCTACTTATGCTAAACTACATTACCCACAATGCCCCCAAAGAGCTGCACCTCAGGAAACAAGCAACAGTGTTCTCCCAGGAAAAAGCATGTAGCAACACAAAGTTAAACACACCCACAGGGATAACCTACTTGCGACAAGGTTTCTGAACTTCAGGAGGCTTGTGGGCAATGGCTTGCAAGCACAAAGCTACGCAAAGTTGCCAGGCTTTTCAAAACAAACATTTTCCACAAGCCAATATCCTCACCTCTGTACCTCAGTGGTAACGTGCACAAGTTGTCTGGATTTGTTTGTTGAGATCCTTATTGCAGATTTTTGCTTTAATGCAATACACAATATGAACGTGTTTTCACACCTCCACCTGACAGGACAATTTAATGGGCTTTACCTGCCAGAGATATGTTATAAAAGAGAAGTCTCTGTCAACTTACATCAGCCCAGATGTTCCATGCCTCTTTAGCCTTCTTTACTGTTTCTTCATAATCCTCCAAACTAGCCTACATGAAGAAGCATGTCAAAGAAAAAGTTAGGAAAACCAAAACCGCAAAACAAATGCCACAGAAAAGCTTCTGCATCCAGCTCGAGACTAGTGGGTAGTACTGCATGACAGAATATCACTTTCACAGGAAGTTTATGTCCTGCCATAGTTTGGTGCCAATATGGTGTGTTGAGCTGCTTGAAGTTACTGTTGAGGAAAAGCATATGTGCTGCCTGAACAAAGGAAAAAGAGTGAGCAGATGACAAAGAATGCTCAATACAGGATGGAGGCTGCAAGGGAGGCATCGTACATATATTCACATATCTCCTTTTATCCTGGATGCTACTACTACTAACAGTATCAAGCAAAGGCTGCGAGGACTGTCCTACTCCACTAGCCTCACTAGCCATCAACAGGTAATCGAATCTCAGCATACCAAAGGAGTAGGTTAGAGCCACAGCACTATTCCCACGACAAAAAAGTTCACAAATTCACCACTTAGTGCCACGACGCTCTCGTTCATACCTCCCCTGGACACTGCTCCACCGAATGGCCACAAGCTATCCCTATTCTGCAGGGTGAAATAAAGAAAACAGGCCCTCGCTCGTCCCAACAGTTGCTACAGTGAGAGGGGAGGGGAGGTGGGTTCCCCCCTGGTTTTCTTCCCAGAAAAGCCACAGACTGTCCGAGCAGCGATCAGCCCCACCGCCGACCTCAGGGCCCAAGAACCCGTGGCCCCGGCGGGTCCGTGCCCTCCGCCGGCGCGGCCGAGGGGAGGAGCAGCTCCCCTCAACAGCCCTGCGCCGGGATCCCCGCTGCCCGGACGGGCCCCGCTCACCTGCCGGACGCTGGCGATGGGCTCGTTGTTGGCGGGGCAGAACGTCGTCACCACCTAGAGCAGAGCGGAGTGAGCGGAAGAGAAGGCGCAGCGTCCAGGGCCCCGCCGCGACCCCACCGCTTCCTCCCCGTGCCCCGGGGCCCGCTCCCCGCCACAGGCCGCGCCGCCGCCTGTACCTGCCCGCGGCCGCCCCAGCGCCCGTTGTAGACGCCCGGGTTCTCCTCCTGCAGGCCCAGCTCCCGCAGCCAGGCGTAGCGCGGCTGGCTGACTAGCAGAGTAGACATGGCGGCGGCCCCGGCCCCGGCCCGCAGCGGCAGCAGCGCGGCAGCAGCGCAGCGTAACCGCAGCATCGCCGAAGTCCGACGGGAGGGGCGGGCGCACGCAGCGATGCGCGCCCCGCCTCCCTGCCCACAGCGGCGATTGGTGGAGGTGCGGCGGCGCCCCCCTGCCCGCCCCCTGCCTGCCCCCTGCTGCCTGCCCCCTGCTGCCTGCCCCCTGCCCCCTGCCCGCCCCCTGCCTGCCCCCTGCTGCCTGCTCCCTGCCCCCTGCTGCCTGTCCCCTGCCCCCTGCCTACCCCCTGCCCCCTGCCTGCCCCTGCCCCCTGCTGCCTGCCCCCTGCCTGCCCCCTGCCTGCCCCCTACCTGCCCCCTGTCTGCCCCTGCCCCCTGCCTGCCCCCTGCCTGCCCCCTGTCTGCCCCTGCCTACAGCCTGCCCCCTGCTGCCCGCCGCAGCCCACCGTGGGTGGAGGCAATTAGAGCAGAGCCCAGCAGGCACAGTGTTCCAGATGCCCTCTTCCCGGTTCCCCTCAAGTACCACCACGCACTCCCACAGGCAGCGGGTCTCCCAGTCAAGTATTTCTAATTGCAGGAGAAAATTGGAGCACACAGGCATCAAAACTGGGGGGAAATGTAGCTATCCTTACTCAACAAAGGAGCAGTAATAATAATGAATGATGATAATATGGAGGAGTATACATTGCCCTTTTCATTCTTTAACACCGTGCTTGAATCTCAGTGAGAAGAAATGGCTTCACCTCCTGGGCTGGCCACTTGCCCACACTCCAGTGTTTGTGATTTTACAATCTTTTTATGTTCCCCTTCCTGTGCACAGGGCTAACACACTTACTTCACTTGATATGCACTCATCTTGCAAAACTGCAAGTGATGTTTATCCCATATTTTTAAACTGTAATTCCCCTTAAGAGGCTTTAAAAATTTAAATGACTTATTATGATCCAGAAATATTGCTTGTTTTCAGGAATGCAATATTTTCTGAATGATCAAACCAATAAGAAATAAACAGCAAGACTGAACTTTAAAATGCCTTAGCACATACTTAAAGGAGAGAAGAAAAGCGCTACTGATCTCAAAAATGCCATAATTTATGTTTTGGTTTCCACAACCACAATCTTTTTCTTTCTGTGGATTGTATTACCTATAAATAATTTGCTTTTTAAGAAACAGTTGTTCAAGTAATTTTGTTGAATGAAAAGTATCTTTGGATGGTGTAACCATAGTAGTATTATAAATTAGTCTGGCAAAGTTCAAGAACTGAATATGCCATTGGCTTCGCTGCATGCAAGATCAAATTGTCACTTGCACAAGGAAACCGTAATTGGACACCATAAAACTTTTATCAAAAAGGCAGCAATCTGTTCACCTTTGAGGGGAATATATAAAGAATCTCCAGCAAAAGCAACTCCAAAGGGAAATTAGTACATCTGAAAGGTAGAACTCTTTTTAAGCAGGGGAATGATACCTTTCGCCTACCTGGAGAACAAACACCGTCAAGTGAACAGTAGTGCAGCCTTCCTTCGCCTGCTTTGGCACCATGCTTTTACAGCCTTGACCTCAAGAAGCTATAGTATCAATGTATCATATCGTATCAATCGCTTTTATACTCTTCTCAAAACAACCAGCTTTATGCCAGATCTCTAATGACTTACTCGTGGGACCGTGCAGTTTCTCATGATCTCACCGTTGTCCACCCTGAGAGTGTTGGCCAGGCGCCCCAGTGTGGCCAAGTAAGAAGGTCACAGAACAGCTGCACACCTATGTTTTCCTGCCTCTTTCCAACAGTCACAATGAACATAAACATATATACTCTACTGAATACACTGTGACAAAAACATACTTTGTTATGCCTCTCAGTCATGAGAGGGAATCAACTCCCAACTAAGTTCCCATCTATTACACCTTCTTCCCGACTTCTCCAACGATTGAAAATTCATTTTGTGATCACTTTGCCCAAGACAGCCTCCAACCATCACATCACCCAGCAGTTCTCTGTTTGTGAACAGCAAATCTAGCCAAGCATCTCCCCTAGTTGGCTCACTTACCAGCTGGGTTAGGAAATTATCTTCCACACCCTCCAAGAACCTCCTGGATTGTTTCCTCTCTACAGTATTGTACTTCCAGCAATCTGGTAGGTTGAAGTCCCCCATGAGAACAAGGGCTAGCAATCATGAAACTTCTTCCAGCTGTTTGAAGAATGCCTCATCCCTACCTTCATCCTGTCTGAGTGGTCTATAACAGACTCCTACTGGGATATCTGCTTGATTAGCCTTCCCCCTGAATTTCGCCCACAGACATTCAGCCCTCCTCACAACATTGAGTTCCAGGTAGTCAATGCAATAATGCCCATGTGACACCTCACTATGCACCCCATCTCACCAGAATTACATTCTCTTTGTGAGTGGCACTCCCTGGAACAGTGATGCATTTTGATGTGCATAGGATATTTTGGATACTTTGTTTGGTGTAGGAATCCAGGAATAGTAGGCTGTGTGTATTTTCATATCCCCTAGACAGGCTCTGATTCACATCAGAATCTAATATGGATGTTCCATATTAGGAGCTGTTCAGTCACGGTAATGAAGATGACCCTTATGGAGGGTGTGCACCACACCTCTCTCCAGTACCCAAAAGACACAAAATCTCCTCAGGTCTTACATTATTTGGAAATGTGTGACTTAAAAAATAACAGAAAACTGCCCTGTGTTTTAAGGGACTTACCTGGAACTTTGGACTGCCAGAGAGAAGTCAGTTTTTGTATGGCCAAAAGCACATTTGTAGTGCTAATAGTGCCCAGGCCCTGAGCTAGACATTAGCTTTTAGGTCTACCTGTTGCTTACCACGTGAGGACAGGAAGCAAAAGACCAATGGCTGTTAAGCATTTTGCCTATGCTGATAAATCGTGTCTCAATGTTGATGATGAAGGCAGTTAAAGAAATAGGGATTTTGTATAGCTACCATAACAATCTTTGCAAAGGTTTTTCTCAAGTGTAATTTAGCATGTAAATGTCTGTGTGGCTGATAAGATAGCTGTGAAAACAGCCAACAGCTTCCTCCTTTCTGTGACTTTAATTATTCAGTGCTTTGCTGATCTGCATTTCTTGTGCTTTCAGTAGTATTGCTTGATGAGAAAGACTAGCTGTTCAGCTCGTACAAGCCTTAGGCAGAGTTCTCTTGAGTGGTTTAGAAAATTACTACAGGGATGTTAAAAATAAAACGTAAAAAGCTATTGTCCAAGTCTTAGCTCAGGTGACTATGGATTTCGTTATGACAACATTGCATATTAGAATAACAGGGGGTAAGAGGGTGTAGGAATGAGGCCTGAGACCATGGCATATATGGTGAAGGGATTAATGAGGTCATGAGCCTAATAAGGGTGATCGGCTGCTGATAACAGTGCTATCAGATGAAGGCCAGATGGCTAGCCTCAGTGGGCTGGAAGAGGGACTGATGCTAATGTTTCATAGTTCTGTCCATGAACCCATAGCCCATATGGCGCCCAGCAGGCTCCTGGCTCTTGTTATCTCTAGTTTATGTATCAAAATGAACCAAAGTGAGAAAGTGGCATCCCTCCACACCATCTATGATGGCAGCAAATGACAATTTGACTACAGTCTTACCTCCATTGGTCTCAAAGTATAAATTTGGCATTTGAACTCCTCCATGGCAGAGGATGAGAGTATGACCCCACTTTGCAGACAAGAGGACAGGCTTGCTTCTCTCACCTCTCCAAAGCAGGGACACCTCTTTGGTAAGATTTGCGCTTCTGGCTGGCTCAGGTGATACCTAGGTGAAACTAAGCTTAATGAGCTACCAATTGGTTTTTCCATATAAGCTCAATTAGTCATTGGCTAGCTTGGGGTTTTAGCACTAACGCAGTAAGAATTTATCAATGGCAACTCAAAATCTTCAATGGTGCTTCAATAAACCACACTATTCGTAAATCTGTAATCATGAAAGTTCTTATTGAACATGACTGGACGTAGACTGTAGAATTGGTTATAACCAGAAATTAAGCCCAGCTGCAACCAGGCCCTCTCATATCTGAGGACTGACTGGAACACAAGGGGGGATATTTTCTGTCAAATTTCTATATTCTTAATGCAACAAAAGCTTGAGGGAAGAGAAAATGTAAGAACAAAAAAAAAAAGGTGTTTCACAATAATCGGCTCTTATAGAGGCACCATACCATTGAGGCATATGCTTAAGTTAAAGCCCAGGAATATGTCCAGAGGAAAGAAAAAGGTATTTATTTTTTATGCTTCAATACCCAACTGAATCAAAGCCTTCAAACACTGAAGAAACAGACTTCGTACAAGGTCAAAAGGAAAAGGAATTCAAGGGATTCAATTCTATTCCCCACAGGTTTTGAGGAGCAAAAATCATCTTCCTAGGAAACCTGGCTCAGCAGCTATTAACACGCCCACCCTCCTCCCCTCTGTCCCTCCCTCAGTGCAATATTCCCATGAATATTACAGGTTTGGGGCAGAATGTGGCATGTCTGGAAGGGCTTTGCGTTTGTTGCTATGGAATAGGTTGGTGTTAACTCCTAAACACAATCTGGACAAAACCCAAGCCCTTCCCCTGCCTATTTTGTTAAAGGAGGGAGGGCTTGTATTTGACCTTATCAGCAACCTTAGCGCAAATGAACCTGCAAAGCCTGGACCCATGTGTAAATCCAGTGGTTATGGATCTTTCTAGGCTGAGAAGGGCATTGCCAGAAGGACTCAACACTTTCAAAATCAAGTGAAATTGTTTAAGACGCCTTTTGAAGCTCTTCAGTTGTGCATAAGTTCTTCACTTAATATACTTATCTCCAAATTGAAAATACCCACTCCTGGACAGCTGTATCAGCCAAAGCAATTGTTTGGTCCAGTGCTCAGCAAGACATACAGAATTAATTAACACTTCATGTTGACCCCGAAATCCTTTTAATTTCGTGGCAGCTTAGAACTGATGGGGAAAAAAAAAATCCACAAAACCCAAAGAAATTCCACTCAATAAGCTATAGAAAAAAAAAAAAAAAAAAAAAGATGGTATCACTATTCAGCTTCTTGCAGCAGAGCATTCATATTTAATATACATACTTGTTTTAACCTACACAACCAAACTGACAGTGCATTATTAGCTTTCAGCGTTTATTTTGGGTTTGGGGGTTTTTTTGCAGCAGACAATAGACTTAGATCCAAATAGCAGTAGATTAGAAATTATGTGGTAAGATTTTATTATAAGATGGAGAAAGCCTGACTTGGTTTTTCAAGTTGGTAAATCATTTAAAAACACACCAGAGTACATTGATTAAGCCTATACCATTGGGGTTCTGACTAAGGATGTGTTTAACTGCTTTGAATTAAGGCCTTAATTGATGAATAAACATCTAATAAAATGTGAGAAGTTAACAGGACCTTCTCTAGTACAATTCTGAGATTCGTCTTTCCACAATTTTAAGCTCTCCGACCAGTCTAAAAATAGCTTAATTGCTGTGTTATTTTTAGGAAAAGAAACGAGCCTCATGAGTGCTTTGGAGGCTGCTGACAGCTTGATTTGAAAGCAGTGAAAGATAATAAACTCTTTCATAGGAATTGACTGGTTCCATTTGTATCTAAGTGACAATTGAAAGCTTCTGAGAATCCTTCTTTAGTATTATGTCTTAGGATACTAAGAAACTTTTACAGTTGTTTTTATTATTGTTTACATTAAAATAAATCAATAGGAATATGATGCATTTGGAGTGTGATAATCCTACAGAGCTCCATTTGGCATGCCCTTTAGCATTTTTATTTTTTGCTCCATCTTGTGTAACTTGTGTCAGCTCAGAATTAAGTCATCTAGATAGTAACTGCTTTAGAAAATGCAATAGCAGTTATTGTGGTTTAAGTCCAGCTGGTAACTCAGAACCACACAGCCGCTTGCTCACTCAGTGCTGTGTTTTCAACTTCAGTCTGAGAATACAGAACTGCACCAGCTATTAAGAAGGAGAAAAATAACTGTTGCAGCTGAACCCAGGACAGCAGTGCAGAATAATGATAGTAATGGACCAAAAGGAACATCAGAAAAAAAACCAGACAGAAACTATTTAACCACTTTTGTCACTAACTGCTTTAGAAGAGTTTTCTTTTCAATTTTTTGTTTAGAGAGTTTTAAATACTTCATCCAAAATATTCAGTTAGCGACAAGAGTTACAAAACAGAAGTGACACAGTCTAGTTCAAAAGAAATTAGCAAATAACATATGTTTTAAAATTTTACCTCTAATTATCTGTTCCATAGAAAAATGACTCTAATTTAAGCAAGGACTAGAATTTTATTCAACTGGCCTAAATCCTTAGCTGGTAATTAGTAAAAGTGATTACTTTTAAGACTTGTATATATCCTGAACACACAGTGGCTACTCAAAAACATTGATAATATAACATTACCTTCATCATTATTTTCCACATTACTGTTTACTATATAATGAAGTTGACTTAGTGGGAACTTTCTGCAAAATTCAGCTCTATAGACAGTGCCAGTTTGTTCAGTCCCAATTGCTGCAGCTAAAACACACCTCACATTTGGAATTCCAAGGAAATCAGGAGGTGGACCTAATGGATTGAAGCTTAAATTATATGAGAACTGAGAAACCTGAACTTCCTAGGGAGCGCTTAGAAGTAGACTGCCATGAACTTCAGATCTGCAAGGAGCCAGGCTTGAAGGCAAGGTTTACTTCCTAGGGATCTCAGTTCTCAGCAGCTTTGTGACTGAGAGCAGCATGAGTTCCACTGGGCAGCTGCAGCATGTGTGGGACCACTACAAAGAGAAATGCAAAGTCCATATGTATGTGAACATGAACTAAAACAACATTCTACTGGAGCAGGTAAGTAAGGCTTGATTTTACTCAGTGGCTTGATGACAGTCCACTGGAGCCTCTTCCTGCCAGTTACATTCTTTACTGGTGAAAATACACCCCATGTGAATTAATAACTTGCTTCAGCACACATAATAATGTTCAGCGAAGAGCTGGGCTTGTCCGGAGGCAAATTCTGCAGGTGATAGTGAGCACACTTGTCAGAGATCTCGCCTGCGCCAGGCACCTGTCTGGCACCCATGGGCAGCAGCTATAAGATCTTAATTTCCTTGCACATCCTGAAGCATTTAATACCAATGGACTGTTTGGTCCAAAACCCTTTTCCACCTGAGAACAGTTTAATGTTTCTGGAAGAGGTTCTTAAGGTTAAAGCTTCAGCAAGAAGCTTGCTACAGCAAGATGACCATAGAAGCAAAGAATGGTTAGAGTTGGAAGGGACCTTAAAGATCATTTAGTTCCAACCCGGCTGTCCTGAGCAGGGACACCTCACACTAGTGCAGGTTGCTTCGAGCCCTGTCCAAGCTGGCCTTGAACACTGCCAGGGATGGGGCATCCAAGCTTCTCTGGGAAACCTCTACCAGCGCCTCACCACCCTCACAGGGGAGAACTTCTTACAAATATCTAATCTAAATCTCCCCTCTGCCAGTTTAAGGCCATCCCTCCTTGTCCTATTCCTACATGCCCTTGTAAAAAGTCCCTCTCCAGATTTCTTGTAGGCCCCCTTTAGGTATTGTAAGACAGTTCTGACGTCTCCCCTGGGCCTTCTCTTCTCCAGGATGAACAAGACCAACTGTCTCAGCCTGTCTTCATAGGAGAGGTGCTCTAGTGCTCTGATCATCTTCATGGCCTCCTCTGGATGTACTCCAACAGGCAATGAACAATAGGATTACCCGAAAAGATAACTTGTGGGGTTTTATGCATAGGTGAGATCTTGAACAGGACAGACGCATTTTTGCATGTGAAAAAGCACTCCTTGCAGAACAATCAGAAGGCTGCTTTGAAGTTTGTAGGAATGTCCTGTGTGCACAGCCTGTGAACACACACACTGATAGCAAATTATGTGACCATACACAGAATTAATACCGTGCATTAATTTAATTTAACACTAAATTAATTTTTTAACTTATTAAATTAAATTAATTAATACTAGTTAATAATAATTAATTAATATTTATTTATTAATTTATGTTAAGATAAATTAATAATTAATATTATATTAGTTAATATTAATTAATTTAATACTAAAATGTTACGTAGGGTGAATTTCTTTACATGCAGACAGCATTCTGAATGGCACAGGCTCCCCTTCTTGAAGTTAAAGCTGGAAGGAGACTCATCCTGAATAGCAAAGCTCATATTTGCCACAGAGGATTACTATTATTTACAGGATCCACTTTTCTTTCAGCCTTTCTGACACTGATAGTAGAAGATACATGCAAGTGTGCTACAGATCAAAATCTTTCTAGAGGGCAGTCGGGGCAATGCCTTGGAAGTCTGCTCAAACATTCTTCCAGGGACTGAAAAGCAAAAATTACTCATTGTCAGAAAATTGCTTTTACAGGGGAGGAAATGCAAAGTTGGTAGGTTTATAAAATAATGTATAGGAAAATATAACGTTTTTCTGTGACAGTGTCATCAGCCAAATCAGTTTTCCCTCACACACATACTGAGCCAATCAACCTTGTTTTAGAGAGATCTGACCTCTTACACGTAATTCATTATTTTTCTGATGTCGAAGGAGATGCAAGATGTTGCATTTTTCTTTGATACAAGACTCTTTTGTCCATCTTCTCTGAGTGAGTGTACTTTTATGCTTTTCTGCTCTTGACAATCTTCATTCTGTTTTCTTTCCTGGAAGCTGGTCATGCTGCCAAGAGAGGGCAGCAACCAAGCGCAGAAGCTGCACGCCTGGTCCAGTATTAGGTGACAAGGAAGTTTAATTTAAAGGATGGTTAGAACAGAAGCTTTGTGTCTTACCATAGTTATTGCTCGATGTACATACCCCACTGCCAATTCATTCTTACTGCAAAAGCACACTTCTGAATTGTTCTGGTTTCTTCATGTTTTCGTTCAAACAAAAGAAATAAACCCAAATTTATGCTGAATCATTGGAAACTAAGTTCTGTGTCATGCAAGACAAACAACAGGCACTGCCCTGGAGCTGCTGGATAGAAGCATAGATCACATACCTGCATTTCCGCAGCTTTGCGGGGGACTAAATGCACATAAAAATCCAGTGTACAGCTATAACGTATCTTTATGTCCATGTATAAGACATTTTAAGTTTTCATGCTGTCGGCTTCCTACTGCAGGCTGCATTACTGATAATACACTGCTCTGTTCTCTAATGAACAGCATTTTGTCTCAAGTCCACCATTCCTGTAAGATCCAGAGCAACATCCTTCATGCATAAGGCTGCACATGATCAGATCACCACATAGCCTTGAAGACATACTTTTTCCAATAATTATTGACTTGATTCAGGTTGAACCTGCTTTAGGAGAGAAGAAAAACAGAAACAAATGAAAAAAAAAAACAAACCAACAACCAACCGAACAAAAAAAACCAAAGCAAAGCACAGGAAAGGGGGGAAGGAAAATCAACAAAAAAACAAAAAACAAACAAACAAACAAAAACAAAAAAAGAAAAAAAAAAAAAAGAAAGAAAATAATCACTAGATCTGGTTGGTTTTAATGCAATTTATTATTTTTATCCCAGAAGGAGGTGCAGTGTTTTGGTCCCTACCTCTGAGGGCAGGTGGTTCTCCTGCCCATATTTTTGAGATTGCAACTTTAAAATATAACATTCAGAGTGGACTTTCACTTAATGAGGAAAACATCTGGTCTAACAGAATACGAAGGTAAAGAGAGGGAGGGGGAGGCTCTGCATGGACTTTGTGTTACTGCAGGATAGGAGTGTTGCTGCTCTCTGGGACTCTGCTCTTCCCCTGTCAAACACGGACACTGCCATTGGAAAACACCTGAAGTTCTGGTGGTAAGGTGAAACTGGTACCTAAGGAAAGAAGCTCACTGTGCGGAGCTAGATGGGGATAGAACAGTGGGAAAGCATGAGGTGGCAGATGTCTCCTGCCATTTGTGCTATACTTCGATTTGAATGGACTAATGCTGCCTTAACCTTGTGTACAAAAAAAGGAAAAGCTGTGGGGTCAGACCGAGACCTATGTGTGGGAGACCCTGGTGGGCTTTTCAGGGCGGGAGGAGCGGAGAGAGCACCAACCCCACAGGGAAGGTGTCCAGTCTGTGTATGGCTGATGTCAGGCCCATGCCAGAGACCTCTCTGGCTGGCCAGGGAGAGCACCCATGGTCCCACCGTGCTGTGTTCATTTCTCCTCAGCTGGGAGGCTGTGCAGCAACCAGCTTATTAGTGGGAAAGAGATTAAAAGAGCAGATGGGAAACAGGGCATGGGAGCAGCGGGGTTAATGCCAGGCAGACACCGCTCTCTATGTTGGTACCACTGCCCTCAATGTCTGACACTAGACTCTGCCCTGGATGTCTTCTATTACACGGGCAAGGGCACTGGAGCCCAGATTAATTTAAAGACCAATTCAGTTGCCTAAATTCCCTGGCGGGTGTGAGCATTGGCTGCACTTCCATGCTATGGCTAAATCAGTTTGGCAGCTCCTGAAGGACCCCTCCTGCACTGCTCTCTGCTGGGGAGTTTGCACAGGTCTGCAAGCAGCAGAATTAAAACCCCCAGCACCTTCAACTGCTTTGTGCAAAAGGAGGATGCTCCTCAAATTCAGCTCAAGCTGTGCAAATGAATAAGAAATAAATAGGAATGAGACAGCAAAAGGCTGGCTGTTCAGTTTTCTGCAGGTGCTGTGCCTTTTATCACCTCTCAGAGCTGATGCATTGGCTTTGTAATGCAGCTGGCCGCTGGGAAGCCCCTGTGTAACGGTCACTGATTTTGACTGGGGTAAGAGCACAGGTCACACACAGGGATGAATGAGCTTCCACTCTACCATCCCTATGTCAACATCTTCAGCAGCACAGCCACAAGAGCTAGACCCCCCTGGATGGACTTTCCTGTTGGTGGCAGCTGGTGGGTCTCCATGGGAAATGCCTGGCCTACTTGCAGGCTAGATTGCTCATCAGCAAAAATGGCTGGGAACTATTGAACTTGAACATCAGCTTTTCTCTCAGCATTTCTGCCTTCTTTCATTAGCATATGTAACAGCATCTTCCAGTCAAACAAGTTTGTTGTTTAAAAAAGGCAAGGAATTCCTTTTTTACGTTGTCCTAGCACTCAGTAGTTCTTTTGCTTTTTTTTTTTTCTCTCTTTCTTTTTTGTGTAAGAGTGGAGAAAACAGACATTATTTACACTAACAAATCATTTTTGGACATGTGTGGTTTCGTAATGGGCAGTAGTAGCTCCAGACAAACCACTCTCATCAGAGAGCAGAAAGAGACTAACAGCTTGAGTACAAGCCTAGGAGACTCCAAGCCAATTAATGAACTGTCAGGCCTCTCTGCTGAAATGAGAGGGCCCACAAGCAGGACTCCATGAGTTTGCAGCAGTAACAATACTACTGACGTTGTTTTCTAGGTTTGTGACTCTGTGCACTAACAATGATTCAGAACTTGCTGCAGAATAAATTTGGTGTTAAATCTAGAATAATCTTAGCAGTGATGCCTTCTAATGAACATGTCTTGGAAAACTTACGTGGTGGTATGAATCACTCAGCATGCTATGAAAAAAAATTGTGAACGCATCTTGGTATGCTTTTCAGTTTTTTGTCTCCTTTTTTAATGCTCTTGACAGCAGAAATTACAAATCTCCGATACATGGCAAGCTACTGAATAACCCTGTCACACAGGAGAAGACATTGTTTTTTGTCTTTCAGGCTTTTAATGAACTGTAAGAGGATGGTCCTAGCTTTGCAAAACAAGTGGAGAGAATTTTCCACCATTCTACATACCAGTAAGAGTGAGAAATACAGAGCAAGGAAAGCATGAAACAAAACCTAGAGCACTTTTTATGGTGAAAAACAGTGAAGAAAGAAGAATAAAGCAGAAATTCTATTCCTTGTTCTTGTTTACAAAGGAAGCAAAACTCTTCTTTTGATGAAACTGATGGTAAAGTTCTCCGTCAAAACATGTTAATTAAGGACTGCTGAATGCATGCCATATATGAAGGTATAACTGTCACCGTGTCTACTTGGAGGTACAAAATGCTGCCAACCTGAAACCCTAGCTATGTTTGGCTTTATCTTGTGAGCTCTGCCAGACATGTGCTGTTTTCCAATAACAACATACAGCTTTTCACATCTTATAGCTGATACTGAAAAATCTTAAGAAAAGAAGAACACCTGTCATCGCAATGAAATCAGTGCTTTATGAATGGCACTTTATGAAATACGCTGTTGCTTTGAGAAATGGGTATTTCAAAGACACTTTAGTTTTGTTACATTTGGCATTTTTTGCTATAAAGACATTTGCCAATGTGTTTTGTTGTTTCAAGAAACATTTTCTTGGCTCATTCTTGACTAAACTTTACTGGGCATGTTCTTTAGGGGAAAACATTAGACAATTATATTGGAAAGAATAGTGTGGCAGACTGGCTTAAGGGCAAGTGTTCTGCGCTGAGTCTAGAAAAGAAGAGCCACAGAAATGTCATCTGTTTTAATTACTTGTATTTTGTGCACTTCATATATCCCAGTTTTTATGCATATTTGAACGGAAGTAAGATGGATCTTCAGTGTTCTTTTTTCCTCCTGTACTTGACCATGAGTGTTAGCTGTGATTCAGTAAGCCAGCTTGCACCAGGTTTCACTATAGTTTTATATTGCTGATGTGGAATGTAATTCCTTAAATCACATTGGTAGTCTTTGCTTTTCTGCTGGAAATTAAATTAAAACATGATAATCAGTTGTTTTCCAAATGACTGAAATCTGGCTATTCTTAATGTAAGGATAGCCAGCTCTGAGCTAAACAGTTTGCCCCTCACTGAAGAGAAAAAGCAGCAAGAGGGGCTTTAGTGTCTGGATCAGCATCAATGCCATGCTTGCAGGAGGTAGCTGACATGATAGCATTGCTTGCATGCAGCGTGGTTCTGGACACAGTGTTTTGTGTTCTGCCCCTGTTCCCTGCTGTTCAAGTGAGGATGATAACAGCTATGTGTCTATGTCTCAAAAGTTTAGGGTAAGAATCAGTTATGGACACACCATGTGTCCAGGTAGGAAGGTTCTCAGTTAATCACCTCCAATGTCCCCAGTGCTGTGAGTGATGCCTATCAAAAACAGAGGGGTGATTCTGACCCCAGTGCTGGCCACCAGATCTCCGCAAAGGAGGGTGGGGACGAGTCTCTGCTCCCATCCTCTCCCCTTGCCACAGTGGGGTGGACAGAGATGCCCATGCTCCTTCAGGAGACCCACAAGCACCACAAGCATGGGTAGAGGTTTTCAGCTGTGGGAGGCTTTCAGCGTTCTGCCAGTGCCAATTCATTTAAGTGCTGCCTACAGTAGTTTTTACCTTTTTTTATTCCCCCCACAGTGTAAAAGTACTTTATCCTCTGATGTTTAAAATAGTAAATGTAAGACAACCTGTCTACAGCATAAAGTCTATAAACCATAACAATGGGAGGATTATGCAAAGAAGACAGAAGGAAAAGAGGATGGGAAGAAGTCTAAGAGAAATAGGAGGTGATGTGGTCTGTTCTGGGCTGTTACGCAGCTAAATGCTTCCAAAAGGGGAAAGCAGTTATCAGGTTTGGACAGAATTTCAGCAACCCAGAGACTCCTGTTCATGAGCTAACAAGCTGCTGCATCGCTGTTGGTAGTTATTTCTGCCACCTCTATAAAACCATTCCTTCTGACTGATCCCAGAAGATACCAGTCGGTTTGTTGGCAAGAAGCCCACACTTGCAGTGATATCCCACTGTGCTGCTATCAGGCAATGTTAGAAGGTTAAAGTCCTCAGATCATTTACACTTTAATGTTGTTCTCTTTCAGTAGCTAGTGCAGAAAAAAAAAAAAAAAAATTGTTCCTGCAAGTTTTACTGTCTTCTGCATACTTCCTGCAAGAAACACACAGACAGCTATGTCGTACACTAGGTGTCTCATTTTCATGCAGAAATGTGTGCTTTGTCACTACTGACCACTGCATGTCCTACTGCTGGTCTTACCAGGATGCCTAGTGTGCTCCTGCCCTGCTGGCTGACAACCACCTAGCCACTAAGGGAGGGTCTGTCTGGGAGCTGCACACTCCAGCCAAATAAAACTCCTGTTCTTTGTCTTAGGCTGCATTTGCTGCTTAATGTGGCTCTGCCGTACCTCTCTGCCGGGCAGCTGCCTTTGTGCTACATGTAGGGTTCCCCGAGCACTGCAGCAGAATGCAGTACTTAAAAGCATATGTGGGGACACTCTCGCAGAAGGAGGAAATTTGCATCCTGCAGGAAAGGAAACTGGGAGGAAATTATATTCTGCAATGAGAAAAGACCAAAAAATGCATATGTCATCTAAGCATGGCCTGCCCTGGCTCTCACACTTGTGGATGCTAGCACTTGAAAAGCAAGCTGAGTGACCCTTCCCGTCTTTGGTAAGGTAAGAGAAAAACAGCTCAGGAGTTTTGAGCATACTGCTGTGTGAGCACTACAAACCATACCTATGGAATTACATCTGAAGATGAATTACTGCTCTCTGGTAGAAGCCAGAGCACTGTTGCCATGACTATTGCATTTGCAAGGGAGACTCTCTTCTGCACCTCAGAGCACCCTGCAGCTGACAGCCTCTGCGCTGCCTCCTCTCTCTGGAGGTCCCAAACGTCATCTTGATACCTCCTGTCCCGTCAGTACATTCTATCCTGGCAGAAGTGAACACAGGGTCAGAGTGAGGACAGACCTCGGGGATGCTGAGTATTGCGCTGGATGTGAGCGAAAGGCTCCTGGCCCTGGTGAGGGAGGGGGGGAGTGGTCTCCGGGTTCAACAACAGTGTCTGAAGTTTTAATAGATGGAATTAATGCAGTATTAATGCAGAATTAATGGCAGAATTGATGGTAGTATTGATGGTTGGAAATTGGACATACCCAAACAGGCAAGGGAATGGTGAGGCCAAGGGCAGGGACAGCAAGGCAGCACACTGGAAAAGTGCCCTCTGGCAACAGTCTCAGTTCCCTCTCCCTGCAGCCTGCTTGGAAAACTCTCCGTGCTTTGTAACGTTCAGCTGTTAAACAAGAACAGCTGCCATAGAAGGCTACCTGTATTTTATTTATCTTGTGATAGAAAGCACTGCACAATGGGAAGCAGAGCTGGCACACTTCATATGCCTAACGATGTATTTGGCTTTCTCTGCTATAGGTTATGATTTAAATTTTCCTTTGCTCTGCCTAAAGGCCTATACTTCTGTGAAAAAATGCCAAGACTTATTAACTGGAATAAGCCATTTTTTTTTGGTTTTTTTCCTCACTTAAAAGTACAATCCTATTGCATAATTTTGGCTGCTACCTTGCCCTGTGCTGCATTCATCCTTCAGAGAAAGGGCAGGGTAAAAGCAGCAGCTCTTTCTCTCAGAAAACCATCAATTTCATTTGGTGTAACCACTAAAAGGGGTAAAAAAGGCAGCTTCTCCTCAGATTTCAGTGCTGGGGATGCTTTGTCTGTCCAGCTGACAGCAAGAATATGGGGGGTACACAAGGAAAAGACAGCGCCTGAGTACCCAAGGTACTACTGGCATAAATCCAAGAGATTTATAAGTCTTAAATAAGCTAAGGCAATCTGTAGAGAACAGTTTTAATAAGCTCAGTGCAGCTAGCATTAAAAGCCAAGCAAACAGCTCCAATCTGCTCTAACTGAATCATCTGAGGCATATCTGCAAGAGGCCCCAGTGAAGTGCACTTTAGTAATCCAGCCTGCAGAAGAAAATGGAGTATATGCTCCTATGCTGCAGCAGTGGAACAGGCAGCCTAGATAAGGCAGGAATCAGTTACATGGATGTCTGTTGCAGACTCACTCAGAAATGCACAACCCCACTGTTAAAGGCAAGTGCTGGAGATCTTGTGGGTTTTCCTCAGGCAGGTCAGGGGTCTTGAGGAGAGGATGCAGGGCAATGCCTAAGGGATGACTGTGGCTGATGGCAGCTCAGCAAGGAGAAGAACCACTACTGAAATGATACCAGTCTTTCTTATCAGACAACCACCAGACAGGCAGAGACACCCTGCACAAAGGAACTGAGAAACTCAGTCATTAAAAAAAAATAAACAACAAAATCAAACCTCTGCCTCCTAACTTAGAATTAAGCCAGGCCTGGAAATAGTTTTCCTGTTACCATATGTCCTCTGTTTCTCCAGGGTCAAGCTAGAGTCAGCAGTCAGAGGTAGGTTAACAGCAGAGCTCTTCTCACAATTTAGCAAGGCTACTCCCAGAGATCTTTTTTTCCAAGACGCCACACACTTGCCTCTGACCAGCTGCTTATGGAAATAGTTAGAAGGCAAAAAATAGAGGCAGAACTCTCCAAAGCACATACACATGTGACTGCCTGCGTGTGCATGCACACACACACCCATGTGGCCAGAAAGCACTGGGAAATGGGATTCTTTGCCACAGACAGAATGATTCCTGGATATATTTGTCAGTGTAAGAGGTCACAGCCAGTCTGAACTGCTCAGTGCTTCTGCAGGCTTTCAATGTCAGTTATAGCTGCAAATGGCTAAAACGCAGGGATGTGTATAGCACTTACATCTGAAGCCAAAGACTGAAATACTACCAGCGTGCTCACAGACACTCAGCAGCTTCTGCAGGAGCTGCAGCTCGCGGCATGTTGCAATCCAGACCGTTGCCTAGCACCTGTACTCTGTTTTGTTTGCTCTCTGCGTTCATGCTGGCTGGTGCTCATGATAAATGGAGTATTTCTCTGATTACACACACACACACCCCCGCCTTCTGCTGACATCTATTTGAGGAAAACTAGCTTTACTACATAGATGTTTGCTTCCAACCACTTTGGACCCCCTGGAGCCTTTTGAGCTTTCCGACAGCCCAGAGTGCTCCCTGGCCGATCAGCTCCATAGTTTTTATCTGTAGTGAATTGGCATGGCAGGGAGTTAAATATGCATATTCCCAAGAATCAGAACTAGCCTAGTAGGTTTCACTGTAGGTGAAATGTCTGTTCTATACTTGGAAAGAAGAGGATGTTATGTATTTTTCTTTCCACCCACTGTGGAAATCTTACAAATTCAATAGCTAAAATTCTTCATCTTCATCAACAGTGTCAGGTTCATCTTTTCCTTAGCCTGAGAGCAAAGAAAGGAAACTAACAGGTGGATAATAAATATGGGGGAGAAAAAAGGGCAGCAAAGAGACTGTAAGCAGCCTGTTCTGCAAGTTTGATATCTATCATATACCAGGATGGGTATAGCCTGCAGGACAGTAGAGGCTTCTGGTGTCACAAGGGCACAACCCGAAGTTTAATGGAGCAAAGGATTAGTCAAACCAATCTCCTGTAAGCAAAATCACAGTGCATGCCCAACATCTCTCTGGCAAAGGATCACACCATGCCAGAGCATGGCTAGCAACATGAACATGGCTGGCTCTACCCAGCCATGTTCAATTATAGTTAAAGTATAGTGAGCTAATTTTTAATGGCAAGCTAATTTTTTACCACATTTTTTATCTACAGCTTATCCAGCTGTTGACTTAAAACAACAAGTACTGATAAATCCGATATTATTTTGTAAGGTGCAAATATTGCTTTGGCAAAGAATTTTACTCCTGCAGTTGCTTTATTACATACACATGTACAAATGTGAAATTTAATAGCCTATAAAATTAGTATGTTTTGTACGAGTTTTTTATAATCTTTGAACAAACTGACTATCGTTTTCTTCATATTTCCCTGTTTTCATAGCGCAATTAGATGAAGTTAGTGAACCAAATATTGTTATGGATACTGGGGTTAAAACCCTGGCTCAGTAGGCTTCACTGGAAACAAAATGTTATCCTTACACTTCAGGATGAATAAGCAGAGATGCTTATTTCCTCTTGAGAAATTAGGTACTTCCCAGGACCAGACTTTTCTGTCTTGATCTGTGTCCACAAACAGGCTGTAGATGATTTCTGCTATTGGCTGTTAGTTAAGTGCCAAACGACAAGGAAAGCTCACAGCCTGCAAACCTGCAAAAAGTTTTCAGTTCCTGCAGACCTGCATCTCCAGTCAGCTCATGACTTCTCTAGCAATTCTATCACTAATCTGAACCAAGTTTGTCCACTTATGCAACTAATGAACTCATGTCCCAGAGTTCTGCAGACAAGCAAGGATTACCAGTTAAAGAAGAAGAAACTTCATAATCTGGCTTGCCCACAGTGGACTTGCATATGAAGGTTTTAGACCAAAAGGTGAACATCTGGATTATTAATGTCCCCTAAAGGGAGTAATCACAATTTAGGAGACAGCCTAAATATGCAATTCCCAACCCAAGCATGTGTCTAATCTCCCCATCTCTCCAACCCGAGCATGTGTCCAATTTCCCCAACCTGGACATGTGCCGAACATCCATCCAAAGGATTTTTTGCAGTGCAGTAGGCACAGATGTTGCTCAGGCTCAAGCAGGGTGAGGGGCGTATTTCCTGGCCACAGGAAGCAGGTTTGCGTTCCGTGGCTGGCTCACGTTGTGCAAGGATCTCCTTTTGCCACAGAGGGTGTTGCAGCCCCTGTACACAGAGGTTTCCAGGGTGGGTGTCTCTGTCAGTCCTCATGCAGCTCTTCTGCTTCATATGAAAATGCATAAATATGCGTGGGTAATTGTGAGTGACAGTGACTACCACCACTGGAGCTGCCAGAGAGGTGTAGGCAAGCACTGGCAGCCAGGAAGAGGCTTTACTAAAGCAAGTTTGGCAGCAGACAACAGGAGTTTGCCATCACCACCTCTTTTGCATAGTGATCAGGGCTCCTCTAGGAAAACCTAGGATTCATGCTGTGCTTTAAGAGGAATTTCAGTTTATTAAGTATTTTGGCCTCAGCTCATATGCTGGGATTTGCTTACAGATGCCTTAGGCATCTCTGTGCTAAGCTTGCTGTCTTCTCTGGCTCCCCTTCCTGGGAGCATTCCAATTCTTGTACTCTGTATTCGCTTCCTGACCCAAGTCTCAGCCAGCTCCATGTCCTGGCCTGGCTGCCAGTGTAGGTAAGACACGCATTATATACAGTAGACATTGCAGCTGGAGTGCACATCCACCTTTCAATATGCAACACAGTTTTCTGAGTTAGTTGACCTAACAGAAATAGAGTCACGTTGGGCAGAGCTTCCCTAACAGGGTATTATTTCTGAGCTTAAGGATGTGCGTTCCTCCCTTTATTTTCCTCCCAATTGCTGTTGATTAAAGCTTGTAAAACTCTTCAAATAATTTCTCCGTTCTACTCACATCTCTCAAAAAAGTTCTCAATTCTTCTTACTTCTTCTAATTTAGCATTCACACACAGTTGCATCTTTTAATCTGCCTCCATAAATTAATACCACCAGCTCCTTAATTACTTTGATCACTTTTCTTTAAATCCTCATCGCTCAGTTTTCATCTTTCTGGTTCTGAGGTTTGTGGACAAAACAATCACCGGCCTATGTACCAGCTTGCTAAAAGGGAAAAACAGTAACCCAGGCTGTGATACAGTGCTTTTGTACCTAAAATTGAAAATTGAATGTTTTATCTTTGTTGGTGGTGGGGTTTTAGGTTTTTTTGGTGGTGGAGAGGCTACTAGGTCACATTGCAAATCGATGTCCAAACGACTGACCATTAATGCCCATTGGTCTTCTCCAAGTTTGTGTGTATGGTGTCCCACCTTTCTGAGGCTTGCAGATTAGAAGGGTTTGAGTTGGAAGGGACCTTAAAGCTCATCCAGTTCAAACCCCTGCCGTGGGCAGGGACACCTTCCACTAGAGCAGGTTGCTCCAAGCCCCGTACAACCTGGCCTTGAGCACTGCCAGGGATGGGGCAGCCACAGCCTCCCCATCCCACCACCCCCACAGTAAAGAACGTCTTGTATGGGACACCACTAGCCCCGCCCCCGGAGCAAGCCCCGCCCTGAAGCGGGGCGCGGCCCGGGGGCTCTCTCCCTCCCGCTGGCGGCTATCCGCCGCGCTCTGCACCGCCCTTGAGCGGCGGCGTAGTCCCTCCCCCAGCCCCACTTCCATTGGCTGGCGTCCGCCCGCGCCCTTTTCTGATTGGTCTCGGCCGCGCCCAAGAGGCGGTGCCGCGCCGCGCCTCAGCGCAGGGCTGGTTGTGGGTGGTGAGGGCCGGCTGTCATGGAAGAGCGGGACTGAGCGCGGACGCCGGCGGCGGGCGCTTCCCTGTGAGGCCGGATGCGGTGGGAGGGCGCCGGTAGCGTCCCGGGAAGGTAACACGCAGGCCCGGGCGGGCGGGGAGGCCGGGGCGGTCCGTGAAGGAGCGGTGAGGGGAAGGGGTGGGGGAGGGGGAGGGGGAGGGGGAGGGGGATCTCGTTGAGGAGGGTCGGGAGCCTCTGGGCGGGCGGGAGCTGGTAGTGAGGGAAAGGACAGGCGGAGGCTCTCCTCATCGTCTGAGGCTCATCTGAGGCGTGCGGTGCCCTCCCTGCCTGGTTTTCCCCGTACGGTGCGTGTCTGCGGGCTCCTTGGGGCAGCGAGGGCGCTTCCTTCAAGCCGCACCTCAGAACAAGTCGGGGACATGTCTTTTAGCGCTATAAGGGAGAAAAGGATTTCTCTGCGGCTCGTATGGGTAACAGGCTGGTAGGACCACACACACCCCCCGCTCCCCCGACAGGTCGACAGGTTTCCTCAGGGGCACCGCGCGGCCTGGGGACGCTCCAGGGAAGGCGGCTGGACGTTGGCACACCGCAGCAGCGAGTAGGTGTAGCTGTAGAAAAAACACAGTTGCGGTTACTTGTCTGTGAAGTAGGAGGTGAAAACATCCAGCATTCTTTCTCTTGTAGATTCACAGCAAGCACAGCCTGTGCTTTGTCAGGACCCCGTTCGGAATCCCCATGTTGTCCCGTATAGATGAGACTCTTCTGAGAAGAAGCTGGGGACACTCTGTTTGGGCTGTGTGTTTCTAGTAAGCTTTTGACCCTGAGAAAGGCAGGCGTGTATCCTTCAAGAGGCAGAGAGCTGCAGACTAGATGGATCTAAAGACAGCAGTGTTCAATGCAGCTCGTGATGGCAAGCTGCGGCTCCTCTCTAAGCTACTGGCAAGCAAAACAAGAGAAGAGGTAGCCCTACTGATGTCAGAGAAAACCAATGGTGCCACACCACTTCTGATGGCAGCCCGTTACGGTCACCTTGACATGGTGGAGTACTTGTTGGACCACTGCTCTGCGTCAATAGAAGTTGGTGGTTCAGTGAATTTTGATGGTGAGACCATTGAGGGGGCTCCACCGTTATGGGCAGCGTCGGCAGCTGGCCACCTGAAGGTGGTGCGGTGTCTGTTAGATCATGGTGCATCTGTCAACAACACAACTCTGACAAATTCAACACCGCTTAGAGCTGCCTGTTTTGATGGTCACCTGGAAATAGTAAAGTACCTTGTGGAACACAAAGCAGACCTGGAGGTATCCAACCGTCATGGGCATACATGCTTGATGATCTCATGTTACAAAGGTCACAAAGAAATTGCTCAGTATTTACTTGAGAAAGGAGCTGATGTTAACAGAAAAAGTGTTAAAGGTAAGTTTGGTGTGGGTTTTTTTCCCTTTCCTTGTGTTGCATAGGGGTGAAGTTACTTATTTACCCTTCTTCAGGAAGCTGACATCCAAAAGTATTCTTTTAGTCTCATGAGGTGGATGAGAAAGAGATAAAGTGTATTTAGTTATGTTCTTACTCTTCTTTTATCTACTCCTTTGCTAACACAGGTTGTATAATTTTGTTCTCAATTCACACATTTTAATCTTAACCCCATAATTCTTAAAAAGACAGTCATGAAAATTCACATTTATATGTGTGCAAAAAGTTAATGAGCACACTGAGAACTACTCTTTATAGTATCTTGGTGTAGCGACATATTCAAATATATGAGCATGTATTCTTGTTCTTCATACTATTTCTTAACAAAGCAAATATGCTGCACATAAAACTGACCTGTAGCAATAAGGCTACAAGAAAAGATGCATAAAGGAGAAAAAACATGTTCTATGTTGGAAATGAATAACCACTTTGCTCTTTACTCTCCTTTCCCTCCAAATTCTTAAATAATTTTGGGCCTTTTTTTGGTGTTAGAAAACAAAAACATATATTAAGCTTAAAGTAATGAAGCTGTAGGTGACTGTAATCCAAACAGAACGACTTCCAGTGGTGCACAGATCACAAATGACATCTCTTTGCCCCTGTTTAGTCACCCTGGTGTTATCATTCAAAGTGAAGATTTCTGTCATTTTTTGCTGTGATCATAATTATGTGGCTCTCTTGGTTTAACCACTGTTTTTCATTACATCTCAAACTTGGATGTAGGAGTGATATTTGCTTGAAAAGCATACCTGTTATTGGAGGTTACAGTTAATTTTTTAGCTCACTGAGCCAGGATTGTGTTTCAGCAGCTTATTTTATATATATGTCACAGAATCATTGGGGTTGGAAGGGACCTCTGGAGATCATCTGCGCCAACCCCCCTTGTCAAGACAGGGCTACCTGGAGCAGGTTACACAGGAATGTGTCCAGGCGGGTTTTGAATGTCTCCAGAGAGGGAAACTCCACAACCCCACTGTGGAGTGCTCTGCCACCCTCACTGTAAATAAGTTCTTCCTTGTGTTGAGGTGACACTTCTTGTGTTTTAGTTTATGGCCATTGCTCCTCGTCCTGTCGCTGAGCACCACTGAAAAGAGTCTGGCACCATTCTCCTGGCACCTGCCTTTGAGATATTTTTATTACTAACTTGCTATAAACCTTTTTGTAGTGTAATACTTCCACTGCCTGTTTTAGGCTAATTACGTTTGTAACAGTATACTACACCTTAAAGTTGTTTCTGTTAAAGTATAATTTATGTCTAGATTATTTTGTGATACTGGTAAATACCAAATGTGAGAGTAATTCTTGGAAAAGCTGTTCAGTTAAATATGCCTTTCTTTCACCAAATTGTGCAGATATGTGGGTTTAATGTAAAGAAAGCTAAACTACAGATTTGTCATAAAAGTGGGCAGAGCAAAATAAATCTTCCTTTGTAAGGATGTCAGGTTTCTTATGAATCATCATGGACTGGTGATAGGATAAAAATGTCATTTTTCTAGATAGGGTTCTTGGAATAAAAAGCTAAATATAAAATGTGTATTGGTTTTTAGTTTTAAACCTATCCCTTTATATGATAGGCATGAACAGAGCAGCGCAGTTAAATATCTGATGTTAAAGGGAGAATTATATCTCTCTGCAGCTCTTTTCTCTCCTCATTTTGTGTTGGTGGAGTAGGTTTTACTATACTGGTCCTTATTATTCACTTGTGCATAAATGTTATTTGCTTTTGAAATGACTGAGTGGCAGCCACGCACTCCTGAGGATTTTCTCTATTATCTTAATTCCTTCCTCTCTCTGCTTCCTTTAGTTTCTGTGTGCCTCACACTAGGCGCATGAGCAAAGATTCATAAAGTATAACTGATCCTTATTTAAATTCAATTTTAAAAAGTTGGGTTGGATATGCTTTAGCTCATTAAAACTCATTTTATACTTCAAACTGCCATGTGTACAAATGGATGTGTGTACGTAATGGGTATCAATCAAGTATGTGGAATGTTTTTGTATGTGGAAATCCCTGCTGATACCACATGAACATACCTTTTCTTTTTGGCATCTTAAAGCAGTTTGATCTCTGAAGTTGTTTAATAAGCAGCAGTGAGGTAGAAAGAAAGTGCTATAAACCCTGAAAGTGAGAGTCAGCAGTGGAAAGGCAGGGGAATGCAAAACTGGTAGCCCTAAGTATTCCAGCAGTGTAGGTATTGCAATGGCTTTGTTTTGAAAGCATGCTCAGTACCTATTAATTTCAAAATTAGTATTTCCAACAGGATTAATTCTATTTTGTCATGTCCACCTTGAAGACTTTGTGTATTATTTTTAGGTTCTACTCCTCTCTGCTGTGTACTAAACAGTTGACAGCATGCCTGTGCTTGTGGTGAGGAGTTACAGAGAACCTGAGTGCTCTGCTCTTGAGTAGGAAAAGTTGTTGCTCTCCTTGTGTCTGAATTCTTTTTAGATAGACCCCTTTCTGGGCCATGTATGGAGAAGCCTGCTGTTCTGTGAAAGATGTAAAAGCTTTAGTTACTGTAAATTTTGCTGCATTTAAAATGGCAACACTCTATGCAAACAAAACTGTGTAATTTCAGTAGAGGTGCTCTTGTAGGAGATTAGTATAGATTCTTTTCCAGATATTATTCTTAAAAGGGGGCAGGGGAGGGGAGGGAGAAGGGGGGATGTGGGCAAAATTACTTGAACTATTCCTTGTGTTTTTCCACTGGATCTTAATCTTGCAAGGTAGAACCTTACGATGTGAAGAAAGCCCAGGAAAATCTAGAGCTTGGAAAGACATGAAAATGTTTTGAAGTGTTGACAGTTCCAGGGAAAGATGAGAAAATGGGTAAGTTCACAGGCATCTGAAAGTCTGGGTGACAACAGAGGCAGAGTATATAACAGAGCAGGCGAAAACATGCAGTGAAATCCTGCTTCTAAAATACAGGTAGAATCCCACAGCTGTGTTCTGGACTGTGGAAATTCAGATGCAGAGGTTCTTGAATGACTGTTGTGAAAGCGCAAAGCACAGCTAGGGAGTTAAGATACTCATAGACTTCAGAGTCTGATTCAGATAAGATGCTACACTGAGGTCAGTCTGGCACTGTCCCACAGGAGATGGTGGTGAAGAGGGGAGGTAATAAGATGCATGGGGTAAATAAATGCTCTATCGTGAAAGATGCCCAATGGTTCTGAATTTAACGTATGAGCCTTTAGTTGTCTTTGTGCAGATCTGAACTTCCACAGTTTCCCCAAACTTTTGTGAAGCACATAGGCAACATATATGTATATGAAAGATTTCTTAAAGAATGTTTAATATAACAAGAACAGTGTTGATGGGGGGGGGGGGGGAGAAACTGATACCTGGGTTAAGAAGGGTGGGGTATTTCTGACCCTAGAACAATTCCTCAAGTGAAGCGCAGACCTACCTACCTTTGTGCTGGGTGAGGAGGATGTTTTCTGTGTCAGCTGCATTCGGTTTTCTCTTCTGCTACGTTGCAAAGCCTGCCAGTGACCTGTTGTTAAGTGGTGCTCCCTTACCATGTTCAGAACTGACTGCTGTATTTCTGAATACAGTGTTTCACTGATGTGTTTCTGTGCACAGTCTTTGGCTGCTATGTGTAGGGAGGGAAATGCTTACTCTTTTAATGGTAGCAATCCTTGGGCCTTCAAATTACAGATTTGGGCTCCACTGGGGGTATACCTGGGGCTGTGTTTGTTGGATTTTATGCTTAGAATAAGTTATTTCATATAATTGTCCCAATAAAAAAGGCAAATGTAGTTGTCAAGCTGTCATGTATCATATTTGAGAAGTCATGGAAGTCTGGTGAAGTTCCTGCTGACCAGAGAAGGGGAAATATAATCCTCATTTTTAAAAAGGGAAACAGCAGGACCAGGGGAACTGCAGGCTGGTCAGTCTCACCTCAGTGCTTAGCAAGATTGTGGAGCAGATTCTCATGGAAACTGTGCTAAGGCACATGGACAATAAGGGCGTGGTTGGTGACAGCCAACATGGCTTCACTAAGGGCAAAACATGCCTGACAAAACTGGTGGCCTTCTATTTAATGCCACCATGGCGTTGGTGGATAAAGCAAGAGTGACTGACGTCATCTACCTGGACTTATACAAGGCATCTGACACTGTCATGCATGACGTCCTGGTCTGTAAAGTGGAGAGGGAGGAATTTGACAAATGGACTGCTCTGTTGATAAGGAATTGGCTGGATGGTCTCATTCAGAGTTGTGGTCAATAGCTCAAGATCCAAGTGGTTCCTCAGGGACTAGCATGATTTTAATGTCTTAGTCAGTGACATGGGCAGTGGGATTGATGCACCCTCAGCAAGTTTGCCATCAACACCAAGTTATGTGATGTGGTTTACACGCTGGAGGGAAGGGATTCCATCCAGAGGGACCTTGATAGACTTTCGAGGTGAGCCAGTGCCAACCTCACGAAGTTCAACAAGGCCAAGTGCAAGGTCCTGCACCTGGGTTGGGGCAGTCCCAAGCACAAACACCGGCTGGGTGGATACTGCATTGAGAGCAGTCCTGAGAAGAAGGACTTGGGGATGTTGGTTGATGAGAAAAACATGAGCTGGCTTCAGTGTGCACTTGCAGCCCAGGAGCTTGCACCTCAAGGGAGGTGATTTTTCCCCTCTACTCTGCTCTTGTGAGACCCCACCTGCAGTCCTTCATTCAGCTCTGGGGCCCCCAGCACAAGAGGGCATGGACCTGCTTGAGCGAGTCCAGATGAGGCCATAAAGGTGATCAGAGGGCTGAAGCACCCCTGCTATGAAGGAAAGCTGAGAGAGCTGGGCTTGTTCAGCCTGTAGAAGAGAAGGCTCAGAGCAGATCTTAGAACAGTCTTTCAGGGCCTAAATGGGACCTACAGGAAATCTGGAGCTGGACTTTACAAGAGCATGTAGGGATAGGACAAGGGGGAATGTCTTTAATCTGACAGGTGAGGAGATTCGATTAGACATTAGGAAAAATATCTTCCCTGTGAGGGTGATGAGGCACTGGCTGCCCCATCCCTGGCAGTGTTCAAGGGCAGGTTGCATGGGGCTTGGAGCAACCTGGTCTAGTAGAAGGTGTCCCCGCGCATGGCAGGGGTTGGAACTGGATGATCTTTAAGGTCCCTTCAAACCCGAACCATTTGATTTTGTGATTCTGTTTTGCATGCAGACCATTTATAGGGATATTACCCTTCTGTTCTAACTCCAGACAGGATACTTAGATCTTGCATTTTGAAAATGAGCAGTGCACAATTTGATAATTTGTGTTATGCTTTATCCTTCTCTACCAGACTTGCTGTGGCAGCTGAGATTCATCCCCTTCCTTCTGCAGTTAATGTGTTAAATTGTAGATAAAGTGCACATCTGCTGATAGCCAGGATGGTCTGAGTGTAATGGTGCAGGAAATAAGGACTCTTCTTTTAAAAAATACTTACTTGAAAGGCAGATTTTTATTTTTTCTCCCCTTACCATGGCTTTTAAGTGTTTCCATTGCTCAGCTGCTTGGTATGTGGTCTCTTCAGGGTGATATTAATGGTTTTTACTAGTGGTCTTCACTAACTCTGTCCCTCTTCTTCAGTAAGCAGACTAGTCTGCTGGCCAAAAGGCTGTTTTCTTCTCTCAAGTATTAGAACACTTCATAAGGACTGTTGGACTAGGTGCTCCTTTAGGTGTCTCTTGAGTACTGCACAGGAACATTTGGTTTCAAGCCTTGACTCTTCATCTACGATGCTCCATAGTACCATAGCAGTTGGAGGGACTCATTGGTTTTGAAACCACAGAACACTATGATTCAAAATCTTGCTGTTCTTAAATTCTACTGGGACAGTAATTGATCAGAATAATTTTGCAAAATAACATGGAGGACAAGGCTTGTTGACTTTGCTTCCTCACTTCAGAAAGTATAAAAGCATACAGACCTCAGTCTCTATGGGTACTGTATCAAGGTTATACATACAGTAGTACTATATTAAGGGCTCGTGTTGTTTCAGTCTTGTCATTTATGTGGGATACTGGGAAGCGTAACACTTAAACCTGCTGGTAAAGGAAAAAAAAATTTTTACAGACTTGGCAGACCCAGAAACAAGGAGATTAAAGAGATTGACACTTTTCGCTCTATGATCAGTGTGGCTTAGTTTGTGTTAAAAATTAATTTTCTCTTACAGTAAACATTAAGGAGTCTGACAGGTTTGTTCTCTTCCGAGGTTGCTAGTCTTGTCTGCTTGCAAAAATTCATTGGGGGGGGGGGGGAGAGAACCAAACAAAAAAACCCCAAAACTTCCCTTTCTTCCCCCTACCCAGTGAATAAACCCTGCTCTAGAAGTGTTTTAGGGTCCTTTTTGTAGTTTGGGAGGTTTTTTTTTTTGTTGTTGGTATTACATGATGTAGTGCATTCAATTTTGTAGGTATTTCATGCATGACGCTGTGGAAACAACTTCAGTAGGAATGTCTGTAAATAAGGAGGATACAGTTTAAAGAAACAAATTCAATAATTTCAGCTAAAAAGGAGTTTATGTTAAAATTAAATAACAGCATGCTTTGTATGGGTAATCTTGATTATACAAGTTCTTGTGAAGTGCTGTGGTGAATAAGAGAGCAATTGTTCCCGTACAGCATATGGAAACTAGATTAACATAACTTGCTGAGATTAGCAGTTCTTTTCAATTTTTTCATAATTTCTTCTAAAGGGAAGGCATACCTTTAGCTTTTCTTTGCCATGCAAACTAATCATAGGGATCTATAGCAGTTTTCTTGTGCATTGTCCATGTTTGTATGTACGTAGTAATACATTTATTTTTTTTTTTAAATCGGTAAAACTCTTAGACTTAATTACTTCAAGTGATCTGTTAGAAAAAAAATCGATGTTACATGAACAACCTCACTTTATAAAAGTGATTGATTTAATCTGTAAGGCCACAAAAATATACACATGTGGGTAATTTTACATACTGGACAGTCATTTAAATTAAATCTTTTTTTCTCTTACATTTAAACATCTTGAATATGAAGTCAGATTGATCCTAAATTCTAATGTAAATTTTACTACTCAGAAACCAAGCATTTTGTAAGTATTAGGAAGTAGATGTACTTGGTTGGCTTCAAATCACTTTCTGTGTCACAGCGTCAATTTCTTTTATTCCCATGTCACAAGCTACTAGTCTATTTTGGGAACTATTTGCTTCTGACATAGAAAGAAATGGCCTCATTATGAATTTGAATGCTCGCCCCTCACTCTGATAAGGTTTTGTTAACACTGGATAGTTAGAGAATTAGTTTTGTGTAGTGTGCGTACTACCTTTACAAAAGGACTAGCTTTAAAAAAGTAACAAAAGAATAAAACATAAATATATGGTGTCAGTTGGCCATACCTATTTCCTTGCTTTGTTTTTGCAAGATTTGGAAGGACTAGAGGTAGGGTTATTCCATTTCTTTGTTGCTTTTTTAATTAGAGGAAGTTACTAGGTAATATGAGTAGTAAAGTTCGATACAGATAGAAGCGGTTTGTAAGGAGTATTAGCAATAGTTGGAATCACTTTCTAGCAGAGAAGTACTGTGACTACCAAAACATATCCAGTCTAATTTATTTCTGTGCAAGAACAATGAACCTTTCATATTGTTGCAATATTAACTATCTTCTGTATGTAATTAAATCACTGCAGATCATTTTGAAATTAAAATTGGATTAAGAAAATCTATTGAAACCTACTTTGAAATAACCATTCACACCTTTAAAAAAGTACTTTAATTTAACCAACATCTTTGTATGTGTCTCTTGGAAAACTGCTTATCAAAGAGAAGGACTATCAAGTTTTTCATCCTTTTTCTTTTTTAATGCAGCAGTAGATGCAGTGTTGGCTTTTAGTTTGTTAGAAAAATTAATTGCTGATTTGTGTTCAGCCACTGTATATTCCTGTCACTGTAGACAATACAGTGGTTCTGAAATGGCTGAGTTAATTCACAGAATAATGGTTGATTTACCATACTTATTTGAACTGTTCCAATTCCTGCTCAATATGTCGAACATAGAGCAGGATAAAAGTTTTCTTTTGAGTTCTTCTGAAATTTCACACTCGTTACACTTCTAGGTGTAGAGGCTGGTAATCTTGTTATTTCTTGGGGTTTATGTGTGGGGAGGGTTTGGGGTGGGGTTTTTTTATTATTATTATTTTGTAAATTGGCAGTTCTCAACTCTTTGTCTACCCCTGTCAACATTTCCTCTATAGAAATTTGTTGGCTTTTACAATGTGCTGTACCTGTACCATCCAGTCAAACCTAAGTGAGGTGCAGCCACTAAAAATTAATGGTGATGGCGTTCCTTTGTTGGTTTGTACATGACTTAAAATAACTATGGTTATTTTAACTGTAAGGCCTACTACAATATAAGTAGCTAAAAAATTACACTACTTTTGATATGCTGTCAGTAACAGCTGCTTAAGCCAAAGTCAGCAACTGTAATACAAATAAAAACACAATTTTCTAATTTTTTTATTTTTTAACTAAGGACATGCAGTTGGACAGAGTACTGAAATTCCTTGGAGTCTTATGCATATTTTCATATGCTCTGCATAGCTGCCTTGTAAATTAATGACATGCAGACTGTTGTATTGGACCTGAATTTACCCAGACAATGGCTAAGCTTAATTTATGTGGATTTTTTTTTTGGTATTAATATTCATAGCATATATGTGTGGCAATTGATAAAAGAGTTTCAAGAGCAGCATTATATGGCAATGGGTCTACAATGTGTAATATGAATAGCTGCCACTGATCCTATTGTCAAAGCCAGAAAAATGTATATAAATGGTTTTGAAGCAACAGTAAAAACTTCGGTGTTATTAATACCTTTTGGCTTATTTGTCTTTAATATGCTTTTATGTTATGACTTTTAAAATATCTTGAAAATATTGACTTGAAGGAAGAAAATAGGTGCCAATTCCAGTGTTTTGAAGCTCTGATGTGAGGGACATACTTGAATACACTCTGAAATGGCTGTATTAACTGGTGGCCCAGCCAACACCCAGATGCATCTGGTTTTGTCTTCATCACTGAGTGCAGAAGTGCAGATGGACTGAGGGAGCAGTCAGTCTTTAGTTCTGGGATGTCTGCTGAAGTTACGTATCAACTAGACTTTCTCCAGTATAGTAAGACGACTTAAAATGTGTGTGCATTGGTGAGTTTGTATTTGTTGCATTTGATGCCTTCCTATTTTAGGAATTTAAAGGTATCAACAGTTTCTGGTCTGTGGTATGTGATAAGGACAGAGGAAATCATATTTGATAAAGATGCCAAATTAACAAACTTGTCATTGTACGAACTTTGTGGATCCTGATCTAAGAGATAATTTCAGGTGCCACTTTGGGGTGTCCTCCTCAACTTACTTGTTAGTGAATGATAGAATTGCTAGCTGCTATTCAGAAGTGTTTCATGAAACGAATATTTTGCAAGTGAAGTTTGCTGTCTGTTAATGAAACAATCTGATATTTTCTGTGTTTTTCTGGTTTTGGTTTGTTGGGTTTTTTTATGTTTGAAGCTTGCACTTAAAATACTGGTTGGGGGGACAAAATATTTTCATAGCTCTGCTATAATAGCAAAGACCAGTTAAACTTCAGTAATAAGCTTTTGAAAATAACTTTTTACACATCTTTTGTATGAATTTGATTTGTGTCAGCTAGATTTTGGTATCTGCTCAGCCTGGATTGAGACTTAGTTTGTCCTGAATTAACTGTTATTCCTCCTTACCACTGTTGTATGGTTGCTGGAATTGAAAGCAACAGAGAAGCCTTGAGCTCTTTGTTGTGAGCTCTTCTTCAGATGGTCCTCAAACAAGTTTGAGGAAGAAGCAACAGACCAAGTTACACATAAAGTTTTGAGAAATGAAAGATTAGAAGAGTCAGGAGGGGATGATTAGGACGTAAGTGGTAAAACCAAGGCAAAAGGCCCAGTGGCCATTAGAAAAATTTCATCTAAACAGACCTTGAGTCTCGGCATGCTACTTCTGTGTTCCAAAACTTGAAAAAGCATTGCATAATCATTTTCTTGTCTTGGTGGCTTGTCAACAGGAGATAAAAGCAAGGAACTGTATCATAATCTGCTCATTCAAAACACAGAATAGATGTCTAGATTGTGGACCTGAGGTATCTGATTATGCTGGTGATAAGGGGGTATTTAATTTAGAGGGCAGTCATTATGTTTTGACTGGATATTTCTGAATTTTGCTTTAATGGTTTTTGCCCATGTTTGGGTTTTTTCTTCAACTCTATATGTTCTTACTGTGCTTTGTTAGAACGAAGATAAGTGTGCTATGAAGTCACATATGTAAAAGCTAGAAAATACTACAGTTATGCATATATGCCTACATTAGGTTCTTATAAATGAAAACGGAACTATTTTTCTACTTCTGAAGTGTATTTAATAAGTATGAATGCTTTTTTCCTTACATACATATATATGTGCTAACTTCAGATGTTTTGCTTTTGAATTTATTGAATTTAAGACAGTGTAAACAATATATTCTTGGCAGAAAACAAAGAAAAGTATTAGCAAAAAGACTTTGCCTCCGTTTTAGTTTTAATTTATTTCTATACAGTGTTCAGCTTTTAAGACAGATCTCAGGAATGCTTTTCATTTGAGTTTCATTAGCTAAACAGTCTGGTATAAAGAGTGAACTGCGTATTCTAGAGATCAAAGCCTGAAAAAACAAAGTTTGTGAAGAGAGATAGAATCTGTTTAGACAGGTAGACTATACAAATACGCACTTATCCCACATATGAGCTGAAGATTTCAAGACTACTACTTTGTTTCCTAACCCACTGTAGTTGTCTTAGAGACTGGAAATGCAACAGCAAAGCACACTGTCAATTGCTGACTTGTTGTAATTTACAAAAAAAAAAAAAAAAAAGGCCTACCAAAAATGCAAATAAGGAAGCTTCAGGAAACTTTTCTCTCAACTTTTAAAGGCCAAATCTGAATGTGCAGAGAACCCTTATAAAAGAAGGTCTCATATGTGAATATGGAAACTTGCTAACAGTGTCACAGAAACTGATGATCTGATGGGCAGATAACTGCAATTTGCAGAGCTTACGATGTAAAATCTCTTTAATTGGGGATGGGATTTTTACATAAGCTTTCATTTAATAACTTAATATTAGCGGGAGGCCAAAAAGTTGCTATACCTGAATTTGTAGAATCTATAATGCCTTATGGAAGAACAAGGTAGATGTAAATTGTGTAATTTTAAAAGCAAAATTTTCATCTAGTTGAAGCCTCATAGTTAAATAATTTAACTGTGGTGTCCAATGCTTGCTTTCTAATTTTCTGTGAATATGGTTTTCAAACAACTGACACTAGTGCTTACTGGAAACTTTCCCACACAGTGTTAGAATGGGAATGCCTTTAAATAAAAGACTGTGCAGTGTCATGCTAATGGAAAATAATCTGCACGTAAATGATTAGAAGCTTGGATGTTGTGTGTTGAAGGTGCTTGGTTGGTTTTTCTCCCCTTTTTGCCTGTGGGAATCCTAACCAGAGGAGCAGAGGAATTAATGTGGGACATTAGGATAAAGACCTAAGAAACCATTAAGAACAGTTTGTCTGGGTCTATACATGTGCTTGGCAAAATATATCTCCCTTAGAATATACTGGCAGTCTCAGAGGCCCCAGCTGAGATGAAGGGCCTGTTGTGATACAGTTATTGCTTCAAAATGTGTAAGTCAAAATGTCTGGCAGATGGAGAAAGGAAGAGGTATAGTGTAGAGGCACACAAAGCCAATGCTGAGTTAGCCCAGCTTTAATCTTCATACAGATATCATTTTTTTAATCATTGCTGGAGATAGAGAGGAAGGGAAATTTGACAGGGGAAGAAGGGAAAAGTGAAACAACATGGAAATAGAAAGCTTAAGTTTCTGTTTCATACTTGAAAGCAGATACAAAATCTCTTACAGAATATTTTACTTGGAAGGGACCTACAATGATCAACAAGTCCAATTGCCTGACCAATTGCAGTGTTCTACCACCCTCTCAGTAAGGAATTGTTTCCTAAATGCAGTCTAGATCTCCCCTGGCTCAGCTTTGAGCCATTCCCATGTGTCCTGGCACTGGGTAATAGGGGTCAGAGCTCAGTACCTCCCTCTCCACTTCTCTTGCTCAGGAAGCTGCAGACAGCAATGAGGTCTCCCGTCAGCCTCCTTGTCTCCAAACCAGACAAACCCAGAGTCCTCAGCCACTCCTCACAGGACATGCCTTCCATCCCTTCCACCAGCTTTGTGCGCTCCTCTGGACACATTCAAGGGCTCCACATCCTTCTTCAGCTGTGGGGCCCAGCACTGCACACAGCACTCAAGGTGAGGCTGCACTAGCACTGAACACAGCAGTATAAGCCCCTCTTGTGACCGGGGGCCTTGCTGTGTCTGGCTGCCAGGGCACACTGCTGCCTCACACTGAGCTGCTGTCAACCAGCTCCCAAGATCCCTTCCTGCAGGGCTGCTCCACAGCCATTCTTCACCCGATTTGTATTTGTGCCCAGCATTTCTCACCCCAGGTACATTTGGATTTGTTATATTTCATGTCTTTAATGACTGCCCGGTGCTCCAGTCTATCTAGATCTCTCTGCAAGGCATGTTGTCCCTTGAGAGAGTCAACAGCACCTCTCAGTTTGATATCATCAGCAAACTTGCTAATGGTGCATTCCAATTCTGCATCTAGATCGTTGCTAAAAATACTGAACAGAACTGGCCCTAGAATTAAGCCCTGAGGAACACCACTGGTGACCAGTTGGGTATAGGTAGCCCCATTCACTACAACACTTTGAGCCCTGCTGTTGACCCAGTTCTTCACCCAGCACACAGTGAACTTGCTTATTCCAGAGCTGGACAATTTGCCCAGAAGGATGCTGTGAGGGACAGCGTTAGAAGCCTTACTAAAATCCAGAAAAACTACAAACACCACCTTCCCTTCTTCCGCTAGGTAGGTGACCTTATCATAGAAGGATATCAAATTAGTTAAACAGGACTTCTTCATACTGACTGTCTGATTGCATTGTCCTATAATGCCTTTCAGGAGTATCCAGTATAATCTTCTCTGTAATTTTTCCAGGAACTGAGATTAGACTAGCAGGTCTGTAGTTTTCTGGATCTTCCCTCGTGTCCTTCCTATAAACTGGAATAACACTGGCTAGCTTCCAGACAGTGGGTACCTCCCAAGACCTTTGGTAGATGATAGAGAAGGTCCTGCCATAACATCCGCTAGCTCCTTCACTGCTTGTGAATGTTCAACTGATACGGCTGGTCCCTTACAATTTTGCTGTCCACAAATGCAAAGTCACTGTTCCCACACTCAGTCCTCCAACTCTGGGGACTGGGCAGCTCCAGGTCTATCCATATTATTAAAGACTGAGGCAAAAAAAGCATTGAAAGCCTCCACTTTTTCATCATTCTTATTAGACCATCTTCAACACATATTGGTCTGATTTCTTTTTCTCTTTACACCTCTTCCTATTAACGTACTTAAAGCCTTTTGTGTTGTCTGACACAGCACTGGCCAGTTTCAGCTCTAATTGAGCTTTGTCTTTTTGTATCTTCTCCTTGCATATATGAACTACAGCTCTGTAATCTTCCTTCGAAGCCTGAATGTGCTTTCAGACAGTGTAAAATTTATTTCTCCTCTTGAGCTCCATAAGGAGTTCCTTGTTCAGCCAGGCTGGTCTTTTGCCCTGCTTGCTTGACTCTCAAGCAGTTGCCTGCTCCTGTGCTTTTTATGTGGTAAGGAATTCCATTTTAATTATGGTGGGTTTGGTTTTTTAAAATAATGAGACAAAAAGGTCCTTAAAACCTGTTTAATTCTTTCAGCCAGTAATATAAAACATTTTGATTTTTATAATTGCCTATCAGCCTTGATATTTAATCAGATCTTGGATATTTTGACTTGTCATACAAGCCTTCATAGACCACAGATGTCAAAACAGCTAGCTCCTTTTTAATAACTATTAATGTTTGGAGTGTTTTAAACTATTTATAAACTGTTAGAGTGCAAGTTTCAGACTATAGCTTGATTATGATTTGTGTAATTGTATTCTCTTGCAGGAAACACAGCGTTACATGACTGTGCGGAATCTGGAAGTTTGGAGATCATGAAGATGCTTCTGAAGTATTGTGCTAAAATGGAAAAGGATGGTTATGGAATGACTCCCCTTCTGTCAGCTAGCGTGACAGGCCATACAAATATCGTGGACTTTCTGACTCAGCATGTACAGACCAGTAAGGCTGAGCGCATAAATGCACTGGAACTTCTAGGAGCAACATTTGTGGACAAAAAGAGGGATCTGCTTGGTGCTTTGAAATACTGGAAGCGAGCTATGGAAATGAGATACAGTGATAGGACTAATATACTGAGCAAACCTGTGCCACAAACACTAATTATGGCATATGATTATGCTAAAGAAGTAAACAGCTCCGAAGAACTAGAAAATCTTATTGCAGACCCTGATGAAATGAGAATGCAAGCACTGTTAATTAGAGAACGAATTCTTGGCCCTTCTCACCCAGATACATCATACTATATTAGATACAGAGGTGCTGTCTATGCTGACTCTGGAAACTTCAAGCGTTGTATCAACTTATGGAAATATGCTTTGGACATGCAGCAGAGCAATCTTGATCCACTGAGCCCAATGACAGCCAGCAGTTTGCTATCATTTGCTGAGCTTTTCTCCTTCATGCTTCAGGACAGGGCAAAAGGCCTGCTAGGCACTACTGTCACGTTTGATGATCTCATGGGTATACTGTGCAAAAGTGTTCTTGAAATAGAGCGGGCCATGAAACAAACCCAATGTTCTCCCGATCCAATACAGCTAAACAAAGCCCTTTCCATCATATTGCATTTAATTTGCTTGTTGGAGAAAGTACCTTGCAGCTCAGAACAGGAGCATTTTAAGAAACAGACTATTTACAAGTTTCTTAAGCTTCAGCCTAGAGGGAAGAATAACTTTAGTCCACTTCACCTTGCTGTTGACAATAATACTACATGTGTGGGTCGCTACCCAGTTTGTAAATTCCCCTCTCTACAAGTTACTGCTATCCTGGTGGAATGTGGTGCTGATGTAAACGTCAGAGACTTTGATAACAACAGTCCCTTACACATTGCTGCACTGAACAACCATCCAGACATAATGAATCTTCTTATCAAGTCAGGTTCTCACTTTGATGCCACAAACTCACATAAACAAACTGCTAGTGATTTACTGGATGAAAAGGAAATAGCAAAAAATTTAATCCAACCCATAAATCATACTACGTTGCAGTGTCTTGCTGCTCGTGTAATAGTGAATCATAACATATGCTACACAGGGCACATCCCTGAAAAACTAGAGAACTTTGTTTTGCTCCATAGATGATAGTGTGGAGTGCCAGAGTACTGGTTCTGAAGCATGACTTCATGATAATATTTTCCTTGAGCACTGTTGTGATACACCAGCGTTCTCTTAGCTTGCTTCATCTTGCTCTCATTGGCTAAAGCGTTGTTAGCATCAGATCTGCAGAGTCGGTTACCTAGTATGTAATATGAATATTCCGTATAATATATTTTGTGGATTATTTAGAAATGTAATGCCGTATTTAGACTCTTAAAATTGTCTGCCAAAGGCTTGTCTATTCTTGTTTGCCTGTTGGTGTTTGGGACTGAGTTAAGTATCTTCCACTGATGTCTTTTTACTATAACTGCGTGGATTTTATACAGTTGGAAGGTCATCCTTTTTGTTTTGCTTGAGCATTTCTACTCTAACTCTGTTCTTTTTCTATGGACTCATTGCTAAACTGTACAAGTTGTATGGACTTGTTAACATTTGCAACTACCATAAGTGCTTTTATCTTCTCTATGCACTGGCTTAAACATGACTGTTGTGTGTGAGCATATTTCTATGCAGCACTCGGCCAATTTCAACTTAAATGCCAATTTTGTTTTGCGGTTTGTTTGGAGCTCTTCTGAGAATGCTGTCTTCATAGCATGATAAATTTTGGAGTTACTTACCAGCTCTCCAAATTTGGATTCGACTTTTTGACTACTGTAACTGAGGTTGTTTTCCTTCTGATCCTCTGGAAATTTGTCTTAAATGTGGGATAATATCTCACTTTTTCTCATTGTAGTCCACTTGAACTTTAAATCTGAAAATGTTTTATTGAATCGTGCAGTTAGGGGAGGAGTCGTCATTATGTACAACTGTCACCTTCCCCTTTGCACTAATGTCTTGCTTGTGCTGGTTATGTGCCTAGATGTGAAGTTGCTTAAAGTTTAACCTCAAGCTTAATGATACACTTTAATGAGAAATACATCAAATGTATGCTGTAGTTTAAGATTTACAAATCAGCTTTAGCTACATAAGAAACTAAAGCATGTTGGTGGCATGATGCTTATCGATCCAGATCTAGAGATCATCTAATATAGTAAGTGGCTGTATGGCAGGGTGTTGGAAGTTCTATAGCAGTGTCCTTTTTTCTTCATTTTAAGTGTCTTCATAAATACTTGCATGGATTTTTTCACCTCTGCTGTGTCAGCTCTACTTAACAAAAAGTGGAAGTTCTGTTGTGTATATAGCTCCTAATTAAAGTACCTATTTTTATAATATTTGCACAACAGCTTAGCTTTTACAACAGAAAGGGCTCTTTTGACTTGATAAGAAATCTATAAATAAAGATCATAAATGTGAGTGCAATTCAGGTAATTAATTTAATTCAGCACTTTACTGTTGATTAATAGTAGAATTTATTATGGCACATTATCCCTGCGAATGTCTTAAAGTGAAAATCATTTCAGTTGGATAGAATACAGTTTACTTGTAAATTTAGTGGTATAGTATACTGGGTATTTTTGACTTGATATTTCATTTCAGTGGTGGGCTATAAGTGTACCTACAGGGCTCTTGCTCCAGAAAGTCAACAAGTCCATTTAGGCCTTTGTTTAGGCCTTCCTGTTCTTCTTTTTCTTATCTTTTCTTCCTATTTGGGTTGGGGGTTTTTGGGGGGTTTTTTGGTTTTTTTTTTTTTTTTTTTTTTCTTTTGCTATTGAAACATACTGCTTCTGAGCTACCAATGCAGAAGAATATTGAGAACACTGCTGAAAAAATTGTATGCCCTGCAGGGGTGTAGCAGGTTCTAAAATTGGTTATACAGTTCACGGTATGGCTCCTGAGAGACAGAGACACTGATACCTCCTTGCTTGTTGAGACCTCCAAAGTTGTATTTTTTTGGGGGTAGGGGATAAATGCTTAAAGCCGTTTTTCTTCTAATCATCTTGGGTTTCAAGTGAAATACTTAATCCAGGAAGATAAATAGTATTCTCTTAAAAAAATTAAATGCTTTTCTTACCAAATTCTATAAAATTTTATTCCTATTTTTGTATCATTTATGCTGGTAACAAGATTCCAGCTGTCTTTGGTGTCTTTGTTCAGTTTGTTAAGTGCAGTGTAAAGACACTTTCTGAAATGCAAGGCAACAGTGTAGTTAGTTTTCCATATACACTTTACAGCAGTCACTGGATAGGAAGTAATTTTGTGTATTTTCAGAGTCCCCAAAGAGCTATCTCTTATCAACTGTTTTGCAACACATTAAAATAAACCTTTTTCTATTTTTACAAAACACTGCTTTAAAAAAGGAATAGAGTGCTATAACAAAATCCTTACAGGAGGATTTATAAAAAAGTTAAAAACCTCAGAAGGAAAAAATGCGCCTCCTCTCAGTTTTATATCAGCTGCAAGGTGATAGTGGTAGGATATAACTGCTCTTGAAGTAGCTTCCTCATGCTTTGAAATTCAGAGTGGAATGCCTGTTATACTCTAAAATGTTGGCAAATGTGAGTAAGTAGACTACACACTACACACTAATTTCTATCTTCTGTGATTATGATGAAGCCAGTCAGTATTTAATGCTTCAAAGTAATTTTGGGAAAATTGATGGGAGACGTACTAGACTGCTTTGAGTGTGAATTAAGCCCTCAGTGAGGGCAGAATGAAAAGCTATTGTTGGTTTGGTTATAAATAACATGGTATTTGTGTTCTATCACGAAGACTTCCTATGCAGGGCTAGCTCCATGTATGGATATATTGCAGTTTCTTTTTTACGTGAAGTAATTTAGCTTTAACAGTAATGTGAAAAAGGAATAACAAGCATATTTCTCTGCTCTTACTCCCTTTAGGCTCCAAATGTAGATTACATTAAAAATATGTTTTGGAGAACATCTGTCTGAGTCTCTGTATCTGTTTCCTCTAGGGCTGCTGCAGTACTGGTTGGTAAACCACTTTTTCTGTTGAGTGTAAATAATTAAATGTGAATGCTGCAGCTTTAGGGTTCAGTCTTCATGTCATTAAGAATTGTACCTTAAACAAAACTTCATGTTTCATTCTCCTTCTTTCTGTGAATCGGAAGCCAAACCTTTAAATTCTGGTAGTGGGTAATAGTAAAGAAGAGGCTTAAACTGGATGACATTGTTTTCCCAGTTTCTAGAAAATGCTGTTAGTTGTGCTAAGAACTGTGAAAACTAGTAGTTTTAGTTTGTAGCATAGAAGTAGTTAGCAAGGCCTTGTACTTTTTCAAGAAAGTTGCAAATTAGTTTTCTCCTTAAAGCTTTTGAAGTCTCTTCCCTATTGCACAGACAACTTAAAAAAATAGAGCAATAGAATACTTCAAGGCTGAGAGAAGTAAGGAAGATCGTTCTTAAAGGCAGCTAGAGAATAGGAGACTTTGAAGAACATTGCCATTGTAATTTAAAAAGTTCTTTATAATTATGCACAGTAGTCACAGTCCTATACTTAAAGGCAGCATACACTTCAAAGAACTGAAATTTTAGACTTAGGCCTAACCAAAAAAGATGAGGTTCTGGATAAGGAAAACTGATCCAGAGCTTTTACAGGAAGGTAATTGTCACAGAGATGGCTTTAATGAATTGAATTATAGATTCTTTTAATTGGGAAAGGGAAGAACCAGAAAAGAACATTTATGTTGTTATTCATCCCTCTGCAGCTGCAGATGATGAAAGGTGTTTTTGTCTAGAAGTGCCTGCTGGTTACCTAAGCTGTATACCCATGCAGAAATGCTTCTTGGCAGGAACAAATGCTGGCTGTCAGTTGAAGACCAAAACTCAGCATACAAAGAAGCACAGGAAGAGGGCAAAAGAGGCCAAGTGTATGGTATGTTACTCTGTCAGAGGCAATACATTTGTTTATTTTCCACATAATATTCAGAGAGCTATATGCCATCCACTGTGAAAAGCCATCCCCACTCCTGTCAGATCAAAGCTTTACCTTGCAGTTGATCTCCAACATTCAGAAAAATTGAAAAGAGGGTTTCTATACTCAGAAGTTATGGATAACGGTAAATGCTTTCCAATCCCTACAAGTACTCATCAGAAGTCAGTGTGAGGCTATGATGTAAATGGCAACCATGTCTCCCCATCAGATTGTAAAACTTGTGGGTTCCCACTTGAAGTTCAAAGAGTTGCTTCTACCATAGTTCTTGAAGATTTACCAAGTCATAAGTTCCTTGCCAAATACGTCTTTAGAGGGCTATTTGTAACTCCAGTCCTTCAATAATTAGGAACTTAATTCGTATTTGATATTTATTTTTTCACAGTTTGGTATGTTTGAACTTTTTACAGTTTCAGCAGTTGTCTGCCCTTCAGACGGGAGTTATCCCCTCTCAGCCCTCATGTGGTGAGGCTAAACCAACCAACCAACCCACCAACCAAAAGCAAAACCCAGGCTATAAGGATGAGCAAAAAATAGGGAATTATGCAGAGTCAAGTAAGCTGGCCCAATGGTTCAGTACTCCCTTTTCTCCTCCCTTGCTTGTGTATTACCAGGAAAAAAAAGATTCACTGAGTCACTAAACATTTTTTGCTGCTGAACCTGCAATTTAACTTGCCAATTCTTTCCTTGTTACTATGAGAGGGTCTTTTTATAGTAAAGAGAGACAATTGTTTTCTCTTCAGATACTTTATCTTCTATTGTCCTGTTCCAATTTTTGTTGGATGTCATTTTGTTCTATTCACACACAGCATTATCCTCACTGGAACATCAGGCAAAAATGCTTTCAAAGGGAGTCTCCCAATTGTCCTCATCTTGCGTGTTTGGTTTCATATCACAGAGTTGTCTCAGTCTCTGACCTGGATTCCTTTTGAACTAAACTGAGCTGAAAGATGTGCTCCAAAAGCTCACCTAATAGGCTCTGACCACTAATGTGTGTTCAGTCCATGGGAGCAGACAGTAAGTTGTTTTGAAATAACACCTTTTTCCCCTCCTGTTCCTTCCACCCCCGAAATTGTCACAGGCTTTTGACCCTTGGCACCAACTCCTCTGTGCTACAGATCTGTGCCTGCTAATACAGGTGTAGCCATAGTTTTCTGTTTCTCTTCCTGTGTTAAACATAAGTTGACACACACACAGTAGTTTGTTGTTTTGGGGTTTTTTCTTCCTTGTAAGTGGTTACTACCTATGCAACATAACATCCCATAATCCATGTTATGCTTTGAGCTGGAAAATTAAAACGAGATAATGTAGTTGATTCCTAAGGTGGATCTACCACATCATTAATTGCTGGAAAATGAATCAGTGGTGCCGTATGGTGCTGTATAATGCTGTATAACACTAATACTTCCTCCCGACAGCATGACTGACTGACCTTAATATAAAATGCTGTCGATGTGGTCAGAGAAATACTTGCTCCATTAGTTTCTGCGTTTGTATAAGACACAGACCTCTTAAAATGACCACAGAAAGCTTGTGTAGTAGTAAGGAACAGAGTTCAGGTCATCTGGCTCCAGGGATTTTAATTTTCATATTCTCTGTTCCAGGTATGGTTTAATATGAGCAATTTTATACATGAAAAGTCTGCTCAAAAGTACCACCAAGAATTTCTTAGGGACATTAGGATGGTGTCACTGCACAGTCTTTACTGTATGTATCTATCCCTCCCCTCTCTCACTAATTTTTGAACATGTTGGGCCAATTTAATAAGTTCAGCTGAAATAGAGCAACCTCTGCATCTCTGCAGCTTCCTTCTGAACAGCAGAGTGGGTGAAAGGCAGAGTCCCTGCAAACAGTTCTTACTGAAGAAGATTCATTATGACTTGGCTCTTATTAGGCACGAGAGAATCCACATAGGGATTAAAATACTTAGGACCATGGAAAAGGGCTTTGATCACAGCCAGGCTTTACTAGAGAGCAGCAGATCCAGTCACCAGTCAGGATGTGTCATACATTCATAACACTGTATATCATTCAGTGCCTGCACCTGCCCATCAAGGTGGTAGCATCTGGCCGATGGGTTACCCTGGTTTGTATAGTCTAATCTCCCTCATTAGCTACTCATGTCCTGAGCTGTTGTAGTTAGCTGTAGTGACACAGAATAGAGGTAAAAATTGACTAAGCTGCACAAAATTAAAAACTCCAGGACCATCTATGGCTGTAGACTGACTGTTGCACTAAATTAAATCTAGCTAGAGAAGTTATTGTGAAGTTATGATTGCCTACTAAGAGGATTGGGGGAAACAGTGACTCCTGATACAGCTATAAGGGTACTGACCTTGTTTGCAGCCTTGTTTCTGTTGACCTCAACGTGCGTTATGAGCAAGACCAGATTCTGGAATCACCTCGTTGTGGTTTAAGCCCAGCTGGTAACTCAGAACGCAGCTGCTCGCTCACTCCCCTGCCTTCCCCATCCCACCTCCCCCCGCCCCGCTCCTGGAAGGATGTGGAGGAGAATCAGAAGGATGTAGCTCCCACAGGTTGAGATAAGAACAGTCCAGTAACTAAAGTATAATACAAAACCACTACTGCTACCACCAATAATAATAATAAGGGAAATAACAAGGGGAGAGAATACAATTCCTCACCATCCACCGACCAGTACTCAGCCCGACCTGAGCAGCGATCCGGGCCTTCCAGGTACCTCCCCCCAGTTTACATACTGGGCATGACGTGCTGTGGTATGGAATACCCGTTTGGTTAGTTTGGGTCAGGTGTCCTGTCTCTGCTCCCTTGCGCCTTCCCGTGCCCCTCCTCACTGGCAGAGCATGAGAGACTGAAAAGTCCTTGATGGGAGTAAACATTACTTAGGAACAACTGAAAACATCGGTGTTATCAGCATCGTTCTCAGACTAACGTCAAAAACACAGCACTGCACCGGCTACTAGGAAGGAAAAAAATGACTGTTACTGCTGAACCTAAGACACACCCTCTTTCAAAATTCTGCATTTCAGTTCTCCACGGTGGAAACTGTTGTGTTAGAAAGCTTAAAGTAACACGAAATGAATTCTGGAAAGAGAAACACACATTTAGTGCAAAACAGTTCTGTGGACAAAGGGAATTCTGAAAATCTGCCCAGTGTGGTCTGCTCTCTCCTGAGTTTCCAGTAGGAGTTTTCCTGGGATTCCAACTCTCTCCATACCTGGGGTTAATTTCCCAGCTGTCTCATGTCCTCTTTGTGCAGCAGTGTTTCTCCAGCTCTGTCACCTTGCCCTTGTGCCCCACTGAATGCAGCTGTGCACTCTGCCTGGCCCCAGCTGCCTTTGCCCTGCACTGCTATAGGACACAGCTGCCAAACCGGTCAACTCCACTCTGACGGGGATGTCTGGGGAAGTCTGGTGCAGAGGATGAGCAATGGTAGCTATTAAAAATGAAAAAAACTGAAAAGCTCAGATTTCCCTACATGCTTTGCAACCTTTTTCTAGCCATACCATCATTGCTTCTCACTGTGTTCTCCATGTCCTTTCTTTAACTGTTCCCGGTTGCTTCAAGGAGTCCTGTTTCCCGCTCTTCCCCTGCTGCTATTGTGACTGACTCAAGCCTGTGTTGAAATGAGAATCACTTGGGAAGATTTGGCCTGGGCCATGCCTTAAGCAGCTTGTGCTATTTCTAAGCTGTGTCAGTTCGGAAGGCCTGGAAGAGGTCTGAAAGAAATGAAGGATTGAGCTTGCTTAAGAACCAAATCTGTCTGCAGATGTGCACTCTTACGCATGTATTGCTGGTGTAAGCTGTTATGATTCCATAAGCAAATCTCATCCTGGAATCAGTAATACTGGATTTCTTCCCATGCAGAAAGTCCTTAAAAAGCTTTTCCCCTATTTAAACACCTGGTCCTGTGTCTTCAGACTTGCTGATTTTGCAGTTTCTGGCTTCTGAAAATCTGCCTTAAAAATGTGTCTTTCAGTGTCTTTCCAAGTCCCACTAGTTCAACCACCAGGTTGCTGCTTCATAACCCCATTTTGCCCTTCTGTGCTGTGGAAATATGTGCTAACATTAGGAATGTGACATTTCATGTGTTGCTTCTCAAGATGCTTGTTGATACCACGAAGGCGGAAGTGCATTAAAATTGCCTCTTACTGAGTGTACTGCCTGACTCTGGCTTGCCATTAACAAGGCAAGGGTCACTTACTTCAGAGGATAAATTCCAGTAGGCTAAAAAAGCTGTTTTAAAACAGGTGATAATGAAAATTTGTAAATTGCTACTGTGGAAACATATTTTAATAACCTGACTTGAATATGGAACTATGTTCTTAAATCCAAAAAGGAGAAAGTGAAACACCAAGCATGCTGTGGTTGCACCTTGGAGCAAGATAAAGGCACCTACTGGTGGGACTGGAGAAGCAAGTAAATTCTCTTATGACCCTGTCCGGACCCAGATTACTGCTAACTTCACCATGGCTAGATAATTAGGCTTCTGTGGACTTAGAGCAAATAATGCTAACTGCACAGACCTGGCCAAAGGCTTCTCAGCAATGTAGGCAAAAGAAAAATCTTATCTTGTACTGGCAGTGGATTGCGTTTTGCAACAGAAGAGGGAAGAAAGACTATAAAGGGTCTTACAGAAGGAGGAAGAGATGATGGTCAGTTGGACTTTAACAGGCTATAGGTAACTTAGGGGTGCCAAGGATGGATGTCTGTTACCAAACCCTGCATTCAACAGCTCCAATTAGCAGTCTTTCCTGACCATCTCGCATCTTTCGTGCTGTTGGGCAAAGGTCTGAGCAAGTGCAAAGGACGAGGCTGAAGAGCTTTTGCTGCTGCAGCCAGCAGCGACAGGGATAGCAACAGCTTCTACTGGAAGTCCCCTTGTGTCCCCTGCACACAGCAGACCTTGTCTTCCTGTTCTCCAGAACAGAGACTGTGTAAGCAGTGTGCTGACCTAGGTAACCCACTACTTTGAGTCGTGCCATGATCTGGAGCTAGGATGAAATACCATGTCAAGGCATCTGAACATACCGCTCTGACTGCAAGCGGTATGGAGATGAGCCAGGGGGGTGCCACTCTCGCCTAATAAATCCTTGAATTCTGCTTCGCTTAGTCTTCAGCTAACTTCAGCTGTGTGATCTTGGTCTTACACCAGCAGAAAACAGCCAAGAAGAAAAGAGGAAGAAGGGTGTGCAGCTACTGCAAAGCCAAGCTGGTTTAGCAGGCAATAGTAAATTTCATCTGGGGGGGTGAGAAGGTGCTGAAAGAACACTCAGTGGGAAAATGAAGTATCATTACTATACTAATGGCAAAAAGCAGTGCACGGCAGCCACTACAGAAAGATCAGAGTCTGTGCCCACATATTGTGAAGTGCCAGGCTGGAAAAGAAATCTGAAATGTCACTTCAGTCATTTTAGCAAGCTTTGATCCCAGAAAAAGAATCCTGAGTAGAAATGTAGCTTTGAGTGTTTTATAAGCAGCTAAGATTTTATGCGTAGTCATTGAACCATTCTCTGACATTATTTTTAAAATTTTTTAAAATTTTAGGATTTTCTGAAATTTTAAGAATTTTTATTCCTGAAATCTGCACTATGATTGGGACCCTTCTGTAGAGGGCCTCTCAGCAAAAACTTTACACCTTCTAAGCAGAGTTCATCTACAGAGTCAACTTTTCAGCAACCTCCACAGATGAAAAAGCGCTTTTAGTGAGGAACACTCCACCAGTGACAGAGAATAAATGTTCTAGTCATTTTGCAACAGCATCAGAAAACTAAAAAGCAACTTAGTCCTGAGTAAGTTCTTGTTCAAAAGAGACATTTCAGAAAGTAAGGAGGAAAATACATGCTTTCTTTTGTACAGAGGTGGGATTTTTAATTAATCAAGGATATCAGAAATATTTACAAATCAAGAACCTTCTTATAATTTGTAATCTCTGTCTCCAGCTGAAGGGCATCCTGAAGCTCCTGGACTGGAGCACCTTTCCTATGAAGACAGGCTGGGAGAGCTGGGCTTGGGGAAGAGAAGGCTCTGGGGTGACCTTACTTGTGGCTTTTCAGTAGCTAAAGGGTATCTGCATGAAAGCTGCAGAGAGGCTTTTTACAAGGGCATGTAGTGATAGGGCAAGGGAAAATGGCTTTAAGATGACAGAGGGGAGATTTAGATTGGAACTTAGGAAGAAGTTCTTCCCTGTGAGGGTGGCGAGACACTGGAACAGGTTTCCCAGAGAAGTTGTGGCTGCCCCATACTTGCAAGTGTTCAAGGCCAGCTTGGATGGGGCTTGGAGCAACCCTGCCCATGGCAGAGGGGTTGGAACAAGATGATCTTTAAGGTCCATTCTAACCCAAACCTTCTATGATTCTGTGATTCTATGACTTAGCGCCTGGGGTTGAGCACATGTGGGTGCTGAACAACAATTTAAGAGAGGCTAAAGACATTCCATCACCATTAACTAGGCAGGACTCAGCGAGCACGCCTCAAAATACATGTGTATAGCTCATGGCATAAGTATGCCTGTGCGGCAGAACACTGTGTGCATAGGCATGCATGTGCTTATAAATAGAGAACCAAGCTCTTTTTGCTGCAAGAGCTGTGAACCTTCCTTAGTAATTAACTGTGCTTTTAACATCTCTCTTCTCTTTTCATTTGCCTGCAGAACCAAAGACAAAGCAGAGTGACTTGAAGTCATTGAGCCAACCGAAGATACTAGATAGCTAAACTGAGGCACTGAGAGAATCAGAAGCATTAACCACCATTGTTTCATGGCTTGTGTGGCTGATACTGGCCCCAGAGAAAAACGTGCACTTGAAGAAAGATTCACTGCGCAGAAAACTCATTTTAATAGAGATTACGGGATTTTGTGTATTTAATGGCATATGACACAACTGCATATATAGATAAATAGACACTTTTTCTGGTTTGGCTTGGATAGTAAAATGTGTGACAACCTAATGTAGAAGGGAAAAGAAATCCTAAACTGCCTTTGTTTCCCTTGCTACTGTGAGCATTTTACAATTGATTGCAAGCCACCCCATGTACTTTTGCCCTGCAGCACCTGCAGATATCTGTTGAATGAAGTCTGGTAGGTATTTACATAACATCTCCATTGAGGCTGCTCATTGAATGGAAAGAGGAAGAAGAGTATATTCCAATGTTGATAAAGATATGACATTTTTGAGAGGAACACCTACAGATTCAAGTTCTTTAAGAATTTTTTTTTCTTACAAGCTTTTGTGGGTTGGATTTTCCGCCAAATTGAATAACTATGTAAAAGAGAACTGCAAAAAGCGACTATGTTTTACATCAAAATGATCTTACTAGCTGCAAAGTGGAAGAACGTTTTACTTAAATAGCTCACTTGCAAAACTACGTATCTAAGAACTTGTCAAATTCTTCACATAAATGAGGACTAGAAATCTCTTTGGCTTGTCTCCAGTGTCTGAGAGAGTTCAGAGCACAGTAATTTTCCATCATGCCCATTGAAGTGCTGCAGTAGAGGGAGCCTGGTTTAGTTGGTGCGCACATCAGTGTGTAATTACTATTACTAAAATATGCCCATAGCTATGGTTTGTGCTGCAGAACATGTACTGGTAAGAGACACCTCTGAAATAGGCAAATTGGAAGCGTGAGTATCAACAACAGATACTTACACAGATCAAAGAACAGAGAGAGCAG